>NC_091988.1:115702938-116408465 GCF_044704955.1 Pristiophorus japonicus
CCGATACTCTCCCCCAGTCTCTCCGATATTCTCCCCGTGTCTCTCTGATACTCTCCCCCAGTCTCTCCGATACTCTCCCCGAGTCTCTCCGATACTCTCCCTTGTCTCTCCGATACTCTCCCCCAGTCTCTCCGATGCTCTCCCCCAGTCTCTCCGATACTCTCCCTTGTCTGTCCGATACTCTCCCTCCAGTCTCTCCGATACTCTCCCCCAGTCTCTCCGATACTCTCCCGTGTCTCTCCGATACTCTCCCCAGCCTCTCTGATACGCTCCCCCAGTCTCTCTGATACTCTCCCTTGTCTCTCCGATACTCTCCCTCCAGTCTCTCCGATACTCTCCCTCCAGTCTCTCCGATACTCTCCCCCAGTCTCACCGATACTCTCCCCCAGTCTCTCCGATACTCTCCCCCAAGTCTCTCCGATACTCTCCCATAGTCTCTCCGATATTCTCCCCGTATCTCTCCGATACTCTTCCGCAGTCTCTCGGATACTCTCCCCCAGACTCTCCGATACTCTCACTTGTCTCTCCGATACTCTCCCCCAGTCTCTCCGATACTCTCCCCCAGTCTCTCCGATACTCTCCCCCAGTCTCTCCGATACTCTCCCCCAGTCTCTCCGATACTCTCCCCCAGTCTCTCCGATACTCTCACACAGTCTCTCCGATACTCTCCCCGTGTCTCTCTGATACTCTACCCGTGTCTCTCTGATACTCTCCCCGTGTCTCTCTGATACTCTCGCCGTGTCTCTCCAATACACTCCCCCAGTCTCTCCGATACTCTTCCCCCGGTGTCTCTCCGATACTCTCCCCCCAGTCTCTCTGATACTCTCACTCAGGCTCTCCGATACTCTTCCCGTGCCACTCTGATACTTTCCCCGTGTCTCGCTGATACTCTCCCCCTAGTCTCTCCGATACTCTCATCCAGTCTCTCCGATACTCTCGCCCAGTCTCTCCGATACTCTCGCCCAGTCTCTCCGATACTCTCGCCCAGTCTCTCCGATACTCTCGCCCAGTCTCTCCGATACTCTCCCCTAGTCTCTCCGATACTCTCCCCCAGTCTCTCCGATACTCTCCCTTGTCTCTGCGATACTCTCCCTCCAGTCTCTCCGATACTCTCCCCCAGTCTCTCCGATATTCTCCCCGTATCTCTCCGATACTCTTCCGCAGTCTCTCCGATACTCTCCCCCAGACTCTCCGATACTCTCACTTGTCTCTCCGATACTCTCCCCCAGTCTCTCCGCTACTCTCCCCCAGTCTCTCCGATACTCTCCCTCCAGTCTCTCCGATACTCTCACTTGTCTCTCCGATACTCTCCCCCAGTCTCTCCGATACTCTCCCCCAGTCTCTCCGATACTCTCCCCCAGTCTCTCCGATACTCATACTTGTCTCTCCGATACTCTCCCCCAGTCTCTCCGATACTCTCCCCCAGTCTCTCCGATACTCTCCCCCAGTCTCTCCGATACTCTCACCCAGTCTCTCCGATACTCTCCCCGTGTCTCTCTGATACTCTCCCCCCAGTCTCTCCGATACTCTCGCCCAGTCTCTCCGATACTCTCGCCCAGTCTCTCCGATACTCTTCCCCAGTCTCTCCGATACTCTCCCCCAGTCTCTCCGATACTCTCCCCCCAGTCTCTCCGAAACTCTCGCCCAGTCTCTCCGATACTCTCACCCAGTCTCTCCGATACTCTTCCCCAGTCTCTCCGATACTCTTCCCCCCGTGTCTCTCCGATACTCTCCCCCCAGTCTCTCTGATACTCTCACTCAGTCTCTCCGATACTCTTCCCGTGCCTCTCTGATACTTTCCCCGTGTCTCTCTGATACTCTCCCCCCAGTCTCTCCGATACTCTTCCCCCAGTCTCTCCGATACTCTCCCCCCAGTCTCTCCGAAACTCTCGCCCAGTCTCTCCGATACTCTCACCCAGTCTCTCCGATACTCTCCCCGTGTCTCTCTGATACTCTACCCGTGTCTCTCTGATACTCTCCCCGTGTCTCTCTGATACTCTCCCCGTGTCTCTCTGATACTCTCCCCGTGTCTCTCTGATACTCTCGCCGTGTCTCTCCAATACACTCCCCCAGTCTCTCCGATACTCTTCCCCCGGTGTCTCTCCGATACTCTCCCCCCAGTCTCTCTGATACTCACACTCAGTCTCTCCGATACTCTTCCCGTGCCTCTCTGATACTTTCCCCGTGTCTCTCTGATACTCTCCCCCCAGTCTCTCCGATACTCTCCCGTGTCTCTCCGATACTCTCCCCAGTCTCTCTGATACTCTCCCCCAGTCTCGCTGATACTCTCCCTTGTCTCTCCGATACTCTCCCTCCAGTCTCTCCGATACTCTCCCTCCAGTCTCTCCGATACTCTCCCCCAGTCTCACCGATACTCTCCCCCAGTCTCTCCGATACTCTCCCTCCAGTTTCTCCGATACACTTCCCCAGTCTCTCCGATACCCTTACCGAGTCTCTCTGATACCCTTCCCCAGTCTCTCCGATACCCTTACCGAGTCTCTCTGATACCCTTCCCCAGTCTCTCCGATACTCTCCCCCAGTCTCTCTGATACTCTACCCGTGTCTCTCTGATACTCTCCCCGTGTCTCTCTGATACTCTCCCTTGTCTCTACGATACTGTCCCCCAAGTCTCTCCGATACTCTCCCCCAGTCTCTCCGATATTCTCCCCGTATCTCTCCGATACTCTTCCGCAGTCTCTCCGATACTCTCCCCCAGTCTCTCCGATACTCTCACTTGTCTCTCCGATACTCTCGCCCAGTCTCTCCGATACTCTCCCCCAGTCTCTCCGATACTCTCACTTGTCTCTCCGATACTCTCCCCCAGTCTCTCCGATACTCTCCCCCAGTCTCTCCGATACTCTCCCCCCGTCTCTCCGATACTCTCCCCCAGTCTCTCCGATACTCTCACCCAGTCTCTCCGATACTCTCACCCAGTCTCTCCGATACTCTCCCCGTGTCTCTCTGATACTCTACCCGTGTCTCTCTGATACTCTCCCCGTGTCACTCCGATACTCTCCCCCCATCTCTCTGATACTTTCCCCGTGTCTCTCTGATACTCTCCCCCCAGTCTCTCCGATACTCTCGCCCAGTCTCTCCGATACTCTCCCCCAGTCTCTCCGATACTCTGCCCCCAGTCTCTCCGAAACTCTCGCCCAGTCTCTCCGATACTCTCACCCAGTCTCTCCGATACTCTCCCCGTGTCTTTCCGATACTCTCCCCCAGTCTCTCCGATATTCTCCCAGTGTCTCTCCGATACTCTCCCCCAGTCTCTCCGATACTCTCCCCCAGTGCCTCCGATACTCTCCCCGTGTCTCTCCGATACTCTCCCCCCAGTCTCTCTGATACTCTCCCTCAGTCTCTCCGATACTCTTCCCGTGCCTCTCTGATACTTGCCCCGTGTCTCTCTGATACTCTCCCCCCAGTCTCTCCGATACTCTCGGCCAGTCTCTCCGATACTCTCCCCCAGTCTCTCCGATACTCTCCCTCAGTCTCTCCGATACTCTCCCTTGTCTCTCCGATACTCTCCCCCAGTCTCTCCGATACTCTCCCTTGTCTCTCCGATACTCTCCCCCAGTCTCTCCGATATTCTCCCCGTGTCTCTCCGATACTCTCCCCCAGTCTCTCCGATACTCTCCCGCAGTCTCTCCGATACTCTCCCCGTGTCTTTGTGATACTCTACCCGTGTCTCTCTGATACTCTCCCCGTGTCTCTCTGATACTCTCCCCGTGTCTCTCTGATACTCTCACCGTGTCTCTCCAATACTCTCCCCCAGTCTCTCCGATACTCTCCCCCAGTCTCTCTGATACTCTCCCTCAGTCTCTGCGATACTCTCACTTGTCTCTCCGATACTCTCCCCCAGTCTCTCCGATACTCTCCCTTGTCTCTCCGATACTCTCCCCCAGTCTCTCCGATATTCTCCCCGTGTCTCTCCGATACTCTGCCCCAGTCTCTCCGATACTCTCCCCCAGTCTCTCCGATACTCTCCCCGTGTCTTTGTGATACTCTACCCGTGTCTCTCTGATACTCTCCCCGTGTCTCTCTGATACTCTCCCCGTGTCTCTCTGATACTCTCACCGTGTCTCTCCAATACTCTCCCCCAGTCTCTCCGATACTCTCCCCCAGTCTCTCCGATATTCTCCCCGTGTCTCTCCGATACTCTCCCCCAGTCTCTCTGATACTCTCCCTCAGTCTCTCCGATACTCTTCCCGTGCCTCTCTGATACTTTACCCGTGTCTCTCTGATACTCTCCCCCCAGTCTCTCCGATACTCTCGCCCAGTCTCTCCGATACTCTCGCCCAGTCTCTCCGATACTCTCCCCCAGTATCTCCGATACTCTCCCTTGTCTCTCCGATACTCTCCCCCAGTCTCTCCGATATTCTCCCTGTGTCTCTCTGATACTCTCCCCCAGTCTCTCCGATACTCTCCCCGAGTCTCTCCGATACTCTCCCTTGTCTCTCCGATACTCTCCCCCAGTCTCTCCGATGCTCTCCCCCAGTCTCTCCGATACTCTCCCTTGTCTGTCTGATACTCTCCCTCCAGTCTCTCCGATACTCTCCCCCAGTCTCTCCGATACTCTCCCGTGTCTCTCCGATACTCTCCCCAGTCTCTCTGATACTCTCCCCCAGTCTCTCTGATACTCTCCCTTGTCTCTCCGATACTCTCCCTCCAGTCTCTCCGATACTCTCCCTCCAGTCTCTCCGATACTCTCCCCCAGTCTCACCGATACTCTCCCCCAGTCTCTCCGATACTCTCCCCCAAGTCTCTCCGATACTCTCCCATAGTCTCTCCGATATTCTCCCCGTATCTCTCCGATACTCTTCCGCAGTCTCTCGGATACTCTCCCCCAGACTCTCCGATACTCTCACTTGTCTCTCCGATACTCTCCCCCAGTCTCTCCGATACTCTCCCCCAGTCTCTCCGATACTCTCCCCCAGTCTCTCCGATACTCTCCCCCAGTCTCTCCGATACTCTCCCCCAGTCTCTCCGATACTCTCACACAGTCTCTCCGATACTCTCCCCGTGTCTCTCTGATACTCTACCCGTGTCTCTCTGATACTCTCCCCGTGTCTCTCTGATACACTCGCCGTGTCTCTCCAATACACTCCCCCAGTCTCTCCGATACTCTTCCCCCGGTGTCTCTCCGATACTCTCCCCCCAGTCTCTCTGATACTCTCACTCAGGCTCTCCGATACTCTTCCCGTGCCACTCTGATACTTTCCCCGTGTCTCGCTGATACTCTCCCCCCAGTCTCTCCGATACTCTCGCCCAGTCTCTCCGATACTCTCGCCCAGTCTCTCCGATACTCTCGCCCAGTCTCTCCGATACTCTCCCCTAGTCTCTCCGATACTCTCCCCCAGTCTCTCCGATACTCTCCCTTGTCTCTGCGATACTCTCCCTCCAGTCTCTCCGATATTCTCCCCGTATCTCTCCGATACTCTTCCGCAGTCTCTCCGATACTCTCCCCCAGACTCTCCGATACTCTCACTTGTCTCTCCGATACTCTCCCCCAGTCTCTCCGCTACTCTCCCCCAGTCTCTCCGATACTCTCCCTCCAGTCTCTCCGATACTCTCACTTGTCTCTCCGATACTCTCCCCCAGTCTCTCCGATACTCTCCCCCAGTCTCTCCGATACTCTCCCCCAGTCTCTCCGATACTCATACTTGTCTCTCCGATACTCTCCCCCAGTCTCTCCGATACTCTCCCCCAGTCTCTCCGATACTCTCCCCCAGTCTCTCCGATACTCTCACCCAGTCTCTCCGATACTCTCCCCGTGTCTCTCTGATACTCTCCCCCCAGTCTCTCCGATACTCTCGCCCAGTCTCTCCGATACTCTCGCCCAGTCTCTCCGATACTCTTCCCCAGTCTCTCCGATACTCTCCCCCAGTCTCTCCGATACTCTCCCCCCAGTCTCTCCGAAACTCTCGCCCAGTCTCTCCGATACTCTCACCCAGTCTCTCCGATACTCTTCCCCAGTCTCTCCGATACTCTTCCCCCCGTGTCTCTCCGATACTCTCCCCCCAGTCTCTCTGATACTCTCACTCAGTCTCTCCGATACTCTTCCCGTGCCTCTCTGATACTTTCCCCGTGTCTCTCTGATACTCTCCCCCCAGTCTCTCCGATACTCTTCCCCCAGTCTCTCCGATACTCTCCCCCCAGTCTCTCCGAAACTCTCGCCCAGTCTCTCCGATACTCTCACCCAGTCTCTCCGATACTCTCCCCGTGTCTCTCTGATACTCTCCCCCCAGTCTCTCTGATACTCTCACTCAGTCTCTCCGATACTCTTCCCGTGCCTCTCTGATACTTTCCCCGTGTCTCTCTGATACTCTCCCCCCAGTCTCTCCGATACTCTCCCGTGTCTCTCCGATACTCTCCCCAGTCTCTCTGATACTCTCCCCCAGTCTCGCTGATACTCTCCCTTGTCTCTCCGATACTCTCCCTCCAGTCTCTCCGATACTCTCCCTCCAGTCTCTCCGATACTCTCCCCCAGTCTCACCGATACTCTCCCCCAGTCTCTCCGATACTCTCCCTCCAGTTTCTCCGATACACTTCCCCAGTCTCTCCGATACCCTTTCCGAGTCTCTCTGATACCCTTCCCCAGTCTCTCCGATACCCTTACCGAGTCTCTCTGATACCCTTCCCCAGTCTCTCCGATACTCTCCCCCAGTCTCTCTGATACTCTACCCGTGTCTCTCTGATACTCTCCCCGTGTCTCTCTGATACTCTCCCTTGTCTCTACGATACTGTCCCCCAAGTCTCTCCGATACTCTACCCCAGTCTCTCCGATATTCTCCCCGTATCTCTCCGATACTCTTCCGCAGTCTCTCCGATACTCTCCCCCAGTCTCTCCGATACTCTCACTTGTCTCTCCGATACTCTCCCCCAGTCTCTCCGATACTCTCCCCCAGTCTCTCCGATACTCTCACTTGTCTCTCCGATACTCTCCCCCAGTCTCTCCGATACTCTCCCCCAGTCTCTCCGATACTCTCCCCCCGTCTCTCCGATACTCTCCCCCAGTCTCTCCGATACTCTCACCCAGTCTCTCCGATACTCTCACCCAGTCTCTCCGATACTCTCCCCGTGTCTCTCTGATACTCTACCCGTGTCTCTCTGATACTCTCCCCGTGTCACTCCGATACTCTCCCCCCATCTCTCTGATACTTTCCCCGTGTCTCTCTGATACTCTCCCCCCAGTCTCTCCGATACTCTCGCCCAGTCTCTCCGATACTCTCCCCCAGTCTCTCCGATACTCTGCCCCCAGTCTCTCCGAAACTCTCGCCCAGTCTCTCCGATACTCTCACCCAGTCTCTCCGATACTCTCCCCGTGTCTTTCCGATACTCTCCCCCAGTCTCTCCGATATTCTCCCAGTGTCTCTCCGATACTCTCCCCCAGTCTCTCCGATACTCTCCCCCAGTGCCTCCGATACTCTCCCCGTGTCTCTCCGATACTCTCCCCCCAGTCTCTCTGATACTCTCCCTCAGTCTCTCCGATACTCTTCCCGTGCCTCTCTGATACTTGCCCCGTGTCTCTCTGATACTCTCCCCCCAGTCTCTCCGATACTCTCCCCCAGTCTCTCCGATACTCTCCCTCCAGTCTCTCCGATACTCTCCCCCAGTCTCTCCGATATTCTCCCCGTATCTCTCCGATACTCTCACTTGTCTCTCCGATACTCTCCCCCAGTCTCTCCGCTACTCTCCCCCAGTCTCTCCGATACTCTCCCTCCAGTCTCTCCGATACTCTCCCTCCAGTCTCTCCGACACTCTCCCCCAGTCTCACCGATACTCTCCCCCAGTCTCTCCGATACTCTCCCTCCAGTCTCTCCGATACCCTTCCCCAGTCTCTCCGATACCCTTCCCCAGTCTCTCCGATACCCTTACCGAGTCTCTCTGATACCCTTCCCCAGTCTCTCCGATACTCTCCCCCAAGTCTCTCCGATACTCTCCCCCAGTCTCTCCGATATTCTCCCCGTATCTCTCCGATACTCTTCCGCAGTCTCTCTGATACTCTCCCCCAGTCTCTCCGATACTCTCACTTGTCTCTCCGATACTCTCCCCCAGTCTCTCCGATACTCTCCCCCAGTCTCTCCGATACTCTCACTTGTCTCTCCGATACTCTCCCCCAGTCTCTCCGATACTCTCCCCCAGTCTCTCCGATACTCTCCCCCAGTCTCTCCGATACTCTCCCCCAGTCTCTCCGATACTCTCCCCCAGTCTCTCCGATACTCTCCCCCAGTCTCTCCGATACTCTCACCCAGTCTCTCCGATACTCTCCCCGTGTCTCTCTGATACTCTCCCCCCAGTCTCTCCGATACTCTCGCCTAGTCTCTCCGATACTCTCCCCCAGTCTCTCCGATACTCTCCCCCAGTCTCTCCGATACTCTCACTTGTCTCTCCGATACTCTCCCCCAGTCTCTCCGATACTCTCCCCCAGTCTCTCCGATACTCTCCCCCAGTCTCTCCGATACTCTCCCCCAGTCTCTCCGATATTCTCCCCGTGTCTCTCTGATACTCTCCCCCCAGTCTCTCCGATACTCTCCCCCAGTCTCTCCGATACTCTCGCCCAGTCTCTCCGAAAGTCTCGCCCAGTCTCTCCGATACTCTCCCCGTGTCTCTCTGATACTCTACCCGTGTCTCTCTGATACTCTCCCCGTGTCTCTCTGATACTCTCCCCGTGTCTCTCCAATACACTCCCCCAGTCTCTCCGATACTCTTCCCCAGTCTCTCCGATACTCTTCCCCCCGTGTATCTCCGATACTCTCCCCCCAGTCTCTCTGATACTCTCACTCAGTCTCTCCGATACTCTTCCCGTGCCTCTCTGATACTTTCCCCGTGTCTCTCTGATACTCTCCCCCCAGTCTCTCCGATACTCTTCCCCCAGTCTCTCCGATACTCTCCCCCCAGTCTCTCCGAAACTCTCGCCCAGTCTCTCCAATACTCTCACCCAGTCTCTCCGATACTCTCCCCGTGTCTCTCTGATACTCTCCCCGTGTCTCTCTGATACTCTCCCCGTGTCTCTCTGATACTCTCCCCGTGTCTCTCTGATACTCTCCCCGTGTCTCTCTGATACTCTCGCCGTGTCTCTCCAATACACTCCCCCAGTCTCTCCGATACTCTTCCCCCGGTGTCTCTCCGATACTCTCCCCCCAGTCTCTCTGATACTCTCACTCAGTCTCTCCGATACTCTTCCCGTGCCTCTCTGATACTTTCCCCGTGTCTCTCTGATACTCTCCCCCCAGTCTCTCCGATACTCTCCCGTGTCTCTCCGATACTCTCCCCAGTCTCTCTGATACTCTCCCCCAGTCTCGCTGATACTCTCCCTTGTCTCTCCGATACTCTCCCTCCAGTCTCTCCGACACTCTCCCTCCAGTCTCTCCGATACTCTCCCCCAGTCTCACCGATACTCTCCCCCAGTCTCTCTGATACTCTCCCTCCAGTCTCTCCGATACTCTCCCTCCAGTTTCTCCGATACACTTCCCCAGTCTCTCCGATACCCTTCCCCAGTCTCTCCGATACTCTTCCCGTGCCTCTCTGATACTTTACCCGTGTCTCTCTGATACTCTCCCCCCAGTCTCTCCGATACTCTCGCCCAGTCTCTCCGATACTCTCGCCCAGTCTCTCCGATACTCTCCCCCAGTATCTCCGATACTCTCCCTTGTCTCTCCGATACTCTCCCCCAGTCTCTCCGATATTCTCCCCTTGTCTCTCTGATACTCTCCCCCAGTCTCTCCGATACTCTCCCCCAGTCTCTCCGATACTCTCCCTTGTCTCTCCGATACTCTCCCCCAGTCTCTCCGATGCTCTCCCCCAGTCTCTCCGATACTCTCCCTTGTCTGTCCGATACTCTCCCTCCAGTCTCTCCGATACTCTCCCCCAGTCTCTCCGATACTCTCCCGTGTCTCTCCGATACTCTCCCCAGTCTCTCTGATACTCTCCCCCAGTCTCTCCGATACTCTCCCTCCAGTCTCTCCGATACTCTCCCCCAGTCTCACCGATACTCTCCCCCAGTCTCTCCGATACTCTCCCCCAAGTCTCTCCGATACTCTCCCCCAGTCTCTCCGATATTCTCCCCGTATCTCTCCGATACTCTTCCGCAGTCTCTCGGATACTCTCCCCCAGACTCTCCGATACTCTCACTTGTCTCTCCGATACTCTCCCCCAGTCTCTCCGATACTCTCCCCCAGTCTCTCCGATACTCTCCCCCAGTCTCTCCGATACTCTCCCCCAGTCTCTCCGATACTCTCCCCCAGTCTCTCCGATACTCTCACACAGTCTCTCCGATACTCTCCCCGTGTCTCTCTGATACTCTCCCCGTGTCTCTCTGATACTCTCCCCGTGTCTCTCTGATACTCTCGCCGTGTCTCTCCAATACACTCCCCCAGTCTCTCCGATACTCTTCCCCCGGTGTCTCTCCGATACTCTCCCCCCAGTCTCTCCGATACTCTCCCTTGTCTCTCCGATACTCTCCCTCCAGTCTCTCCGATACTCTCCCCCAGTCTCTCCGATATTCTCCCCGTATCTCTCCGATACTCTTCCGCAGTCTCTCCGATACTCTCCCCCAGACTCTCCGATACTCTCACTTGTCTCTCCGATGCTCTCCCCCAGTCTCTCCGCTACTCTCCCCCAGTCTCTCCGATACTCTCCCTCCAGTCTCTCCGATACTCTCACTTGTCTCTCCGATACTCTCCCCCAGTCTCTCCGATACTCTCCCCCAGTCTCTCCGATACTCTCCCCCAGTCTCTCCGATACTCATACTTGTCTCTCCGATACTCTCCCCCAGTCTCTCCGATACTCTCCCCCAGTCTCTCCGATACTCTCCCCCAGTCTCTCCGATACTCTCACCCAGTCTCTCCGATACTCTCCCCGTGTCTCTCTGATACTCTCCCCCCAGTCTCTCCGATACTCTCGCCCAGTCTCTCCGATACTCTCGCCCAGTCTCTCCGATACTCTTCCCCAGTCTCTCCGATACTCTCCCCCAGTCTCTCCGATACTCTCCCCCCAGTCTCTCCGAAACTCTCGCCCAGTCTCTCCGATACTCTCACCCAGTCTCTCCGATACTCTTCCCCAGTCTCTCCGATACTCTTCCCCCCGTGTCTCTCCGATACTCTCCCCCCAGTCTCTCTGATACTCTCACTCAGTCTCTCCGATACTCTTCCCGTGCCTCTCTGATACTTTCCCCGTGTCTCTCTGATACTCTCCCCCCAGTCTCTCCGATACTCTTCCCCCAGTCTCTCCGATACTCTCCCCCCAGTCTCTCCGAAACTCTCGCCCAGTCTCTCCGATACTCTCACCCAGTCTCTCCGATACTCTCCCCGTGTCTCTCTGATACTCTACCCGTGTCTCTCTGATACTCTCCCCGTGTCTCTCTGATACTCTCCCCGTGTCTCTCTGATACTCTCGCCGTGTCTCTCCAATACACTCCCCCAGTCTCTCCGATACTCTTCCCCCGGTGTCTCTCCGATACTCTCCCCCCAGTCTCTCTGATACTCTCACTCAGTCTCTCCGATACTCTTCCCGTGCCTCTCTGATACTTTCCCCGTGTCTCTCTGATACTCTCCCCCCCAGTCTCTCCGATACTCTCCCGTGTCTCTCCGATACTCTCCCCAGTCTCTCTGATACTCTCCCCCAGTCTCGCTGATACTCTCCCTTGTCTCTCCGATACTCTCCCTCCAGTCTCTCCGATACTCTCCCTCCAGTCTCTCCGATACTCTCCCCCAGTCTCACCGATACTCTCCCCCAGTCTCTCCGATACTCTCCCTCCAGTTTCTCCGATACACTTCCCCAGTCTCTCCGATACCCTTACCGAGTCTCTCTGATACCCTTCCCCAGTCTCTCCGATACCCTTACCGAGTCTCTCTGATACCCTTCCCCAGTCTCCCCGATACTCTCCCCCAGTCTCTCTGATACTCTACCCGTGTCTCTCTGATACTCTCCCCGTGTCTCTCTGATACTCTCCCTTGTCTCTACGATACTGTCCCCCAAGTCTCTCCGATACTCTCCCCCAGTCTCTCCGATATTCTCCCCGTATCTCTCCGATACTCTTCCGCAGTCTCTCCGATACTCTCCCCCAGTCTCTCCGATACTCTCACTTGTCTCTCCGATACTCTCCCCCAGTCTCTCCGATACTCTCCCCCAGTCTCTCCGATACTCTCACTTGTCTCTCCGATACTCTCCCCCCAGTCTCTCCGAAACTCTCGCCCAGTCTCTCCGATACTCTCACCCAGTCTCTCCGATACTCTTCCCCAGTCTCTCCGATACTCTTCCCCCCGTGTCTCTCCGATACTCTCCCCCCAGTCTCTCTGATACTCTCACTCAGTCTCTCCGATACTCTTCCCGTGCCTCTCTGATACTTTCCCCGTGTCTCTCTGATACTCTCCCCCCAGTCTCTCCGATACTCTTCCCCCAGTCTCTCCGATACTCTCCCCCCAGTCTCTCCGAAACTCTCGCCCAGTCTCTCCGATACTCTCACCCAGTCTCTCCGATACTCTCCCCGTGTCTCTCTGATACTCTACCCGTGTCTCTCTGATACTCTCCCCGTGTCTCTCTGATACTCTCCCCGTGTCTCTCTGATACTCTCGCCGTGTCTCTCCAATACACTCCCCCAGTCTCTCCGATACTCTTCCCCCGGTGTCTCTCCGATACTCTCCCCCCAGTCTCTCTGATACTCTCACTCAGTCTCTCCGATACTCTTCCCGTGCCTCTCTGATACTTTCCCCGTGTCTCTCTGATACTCTCCCCCCCAGTCTCTCCGATACTCTCCCGTGTCTCTCCGATACTCTCCCCAGTCTCTCTGATACTCTCCCCCAGTCTCGCTGATACTCTCCCTTGTCTCTCCGATACTCTCCCTCCAGTCTCTCCGATACTCTCCCTCCAGTCTCTCCGATACTCTCCCCCAGTCTCACCGATACTCTCCCCCAGTCTCTCCGATACTCTCCCTCCAGTTTCTCCGATACACTTCCCCAGTCTCTCCGATACCCTTACCGAGTCTCTCTGATACCCTTCCCCAGTCTCTCCGATACCCTTACCGAGTCTCTCTGATACCCTTCCCCAGTCTCCCCGATACTCTCCCCCAGTCTCTCTGATACTCTACCCGTGTCTCTCTGATACTCTCCCCGTGTCTCTCTGATACTCTCCCTTGTCTCTACGATACTGTCCCCCAAGTCTCTCCGATACTCTCCCCCAGTCTCTCCGATATTCTCCCCGTATCTCTCCGATACTCTTCCGCAGTCTCTCCGATACTCTCCCCCAGTCTCTCCGATACTCTCACTTGTCTCTCCGATACTCTCCCCCAGTCTCTCCGATACTCTCCCCCAGTCTCTCCGATACTCTCACTTGTCTCTCCGATACTCTCCCCCAGTCTCTCCGATACTCTCCCCCAGTCTCTCCGATACTCTCCCCCCGTCTCTCCGATACTCTCCCCCAGTCTCTCCGATACTCTCACCCAGTCTCTCCGATACTCTCCCCCAGTCTCTCCGATACTCTCCCCCAGTCTCTCCGATACTCTCACCCAGTCTCTCCGATACTCTCCCCGTGTCTCTCTGATACTCTCCCCCCAGTCTCTCCGATACTCTCGCCTAGTCTCTCCGATACTCTCCCCCAGTCTCTCCGATACTCTCCCCCAGTCTCTCCGATACTCTCACTTGTCTCTCCGATACTCTCCCCCAGTCTCTCCGATACTCTCCCCCAGTCTCTCCGATACTCTCCCCCAGTCTCTCCGATACTCTCCCCCAGTCTCTCCGATATTCTCCCCGTGTCTCTCTGATACTCTCCCCCCAGTCTCTCCGATACTCTCCCCCAGTCTCTCCGATACTCTCGCCCAGTCTCTCCGAAAGTCTCGCCCAGTCTCTCCGATACTCTCCCCGTGTCTCTCTGATACTCTACCCGTGTCTCTCTGATACTCTCCCCGTGTCTCTCTGATACTCTCCCCGTGTCTCTCCAATACACTCCCCCAGTCTCTCCGATACTCTTCCCCAGTCTCTCCGATACTCTTCCCCCCGTGTATCTCCGATACTCTCCCCCCAGTCTCTCTGATACTCTCACTCAGTCTCTCCGATACTCTTCCCGTGCCTCTCTGATACTTTCCCCGTGTCTCTCTGATACTCTCCCCCCAGTCTCTCCGATACTCTTCCCCCAGTCTCTCCGATACTCTCCCCCCAGTCTCTCCGAAACTCTCGCCCAGTCTCTCCAATACTCTCACCCAGTCTCTCCGATACTCTCCCCGTGTCTCTCTGATACTCTCCCCGTGTCTCTCTGATACTCTCCCCGTGTCTCTCTGATACTCTCCCCGTGTCTCTCTGATACTCTCCCCGTGTCTCTCTGATACTCTCGCCGTGTCTCTCCAATACACTCCCCCAGTCTCTCCGATACTCTTCCCCCGGTGTCTCTCCGATACTCTCCCCCCAGTCTCTCTGATACTCTCACTCAGTCTCTCCGATACTCTTCCCGTGCCTCTCTGATACTTTCCCCGTGTCTCTCTGATACTCTCCCCCCAGTCTCTCCGATACTCTCCCGTGTCTCTCCGATACTCTCCCCAGTCTCTCTGATACTCTCCCCCAGTCTCGCTGATACTCTCCCTTGTCTCTCCGATACTCTCCCTCCAGTCTCTCCGACACTCTCCCTCCAGTCTCTCCGATACTCTCCCCCAGTCTCACCGATACTCTCCCCCAGTCTCTCTGATACTCTCCCTCCAGTCTCTCCGATACTCTCCCTCCAGTTTCTCCGATACACTTCCCCAGTCTCTCCGATACCCTTCCCCAGTCTCTCCGATACTCTTCCCGTGCCTCTCTGATACTTTACCCGTGTCTCTCTGATACTCTCCCCCCAGTCTCTCCGATACTCTCGCCCAGTCTCTCCGATACTCTCGCCCAGTCTCTCCGATACTCTCCCCCAGTATCTCCGATACTCTCCCTTGTCTCTCCGATACTCTCCCCCAGTCTCTCCGATATTCTCCCCTTGTCTCTCTGATACTCTCCCCCAGTCTCTCCGATACTCTCCCCCAGTCTCTCCGATACTCTCCCTTGTCTCTCCGATACTCTCCCCCAGTCTCTCCGATGCTCTCCCCCAGTCTCTCCGATACTCTCCCTTGTCTGTCCGATACTCTCCCTCCAGTCTCTCCGATACTCTTCCCCAGTCTCTCCGATACTCTCCCGTGTCTCTCCGATACTCTCCCCAGTCTCTCTGATACTCTCCCCCAGTCTCTCCGATACTCTCCCTCCAGTCTCTCCGATACTCTCCCCCAGTCTCACCGATACTCTCCCCCAGTCTCTCCGATACTCTCCCCCAAGTCTCTCCGATACTCTCCCCCAGTCTCTCCGATATTCTCCCCGTATCTCTCCGATACTCTTCCGCAGTCTCTCGGATACTCTCCCCCAGACTCTCCGATACTCTCACTTGTCTCTCCGATACTCTCCCCCAGTCTCTCCGATACTCTCCCCCAGTCTCTCCGATACTCTCCCCCAGTCTCTCCGATACTCTCCCCCAGTCTCTCCGATACTCTCCCCCAGTCTCTCCGATACTCTCACACAGTCTCTCCGATACTCTCCCCGTGTCTCTCTGATACTCTCCCCGTGTCTCTCTGATACTCTCCCCGTGTCTCTCTGATACTCTCGCCGTGTCTCTCCAATACACTCCCCCAGTCTCTCCGATACTCTTCCCCCGGTGTCTCTCCGATACTCTCCCCCCAGTCTCTCCGATACTCTCCCTTGTCTCTCCGATACTCTCCCTCCAGTCTCTCCGATACTCTCCCCCAGTCTCTCCGATATTCTCCCCGTATCTCTCCGATACTCTTCCGCAGTCTCTCCGATACTCTCCCCCAGACTCTCCGATACTCTCACTTGTCTCTCCGATGCTCTCCCCCAGTCTCTCCGCTACTCTCCCCCAGTCTCTCCGATACTCTCCCTCCAGTCTCTCCGATACTCTCACTTGTCTCTCCGATACTCTCCCCCAGTCTCTCCGATACTCTCCCCCAGTCTCTCCGATACTCTCCCCCAGTCTCTCCGATACTCATACTTGTCTCTCCGATACTCTCCCCCAGTCTCTCCGATACTCTCCCCCAGTCTCTCCGATACTCTCCCCCAGTCTCTCCGATACTCTCACCCAGTCTCTCCGATACTCTCCCCGTGTCTCTCTGATACTCTCCCCCCAGTCTCTCCGATACTCTCGCCCAGTCTCTCCGATACTCTCGCCCAGTCTCTCCGATACTCTTCCCCAGTCTCTCCGATACTCTCCCCCAGTCTCTCCGATACTCTCCCCCCAGTCTCTCCGAAACTCTCGCCCAGTCTCTCCGATACTCTCACCCAGTCTCTCCGATACTCTTCCCCAGTCTCTCCGATACTCTTCCCCCCGTGTCTCTCCGATACTCTCCCCCCAGTCTCTCTGATACTCTCACTCAGTCTCTCCGATACTCTTCCCGTGCCTCTCTGATACTTTCCCCGTGTCTCTCTGATACTCTCCCCCCAGTCTCTCCGATACTCTTCCCCCAGTCTCTCCGATACTCTCCCCCCAGTCTCTCCGAAACTCTCGCCCAGTCTCTCCGATACTCTCACCCAGTCTCTCCGATACTCTCCCCGTGTCTCTCTGATACTCTACCCGTGTCTCTCTGATACTCTCCCCGTGTCTCTCTGATACTCTCCCCGTGTCTCTCTGATACTCTCCCCGTGTCTCTCTGATACTCTCGCCGTGTCTCTCCAATACACTCCCCCAGTCTCTCCGATACTCTTCCCCCGGTGTCTCTCCGATACTCTCCCCCCAGTCTCTCTGATACTCTCACTCAGTCTCTCCGATACTCTTCCCGTGCCTCTCTGATACTTTCCCCGTGTCTCTCTGATACTCTCCCCCCCAGTCTCTCCGATACTCTCCCGTGTCTCTCCGATACTCTCCCCAGTCTCTCTGATACTCTCCCCCAGTCTCGCTGATACTCTCCCTTGTCTCTCCGATACTCTCCCTCCAGTCTCTCCGATACTCTCCCTCCAGTCTCTCCGATACTCTCCCCCAGTCTCACCGATACTCTCCCCCAGTCTCTCCGATACTCTCCCTCCAGTTTCTCCGATACACTTCCCCAGTCTCTCCGATACCCTTACCGAGTCTCTCTGATACCCTTCCCCAGTCTCTCCGATACCCTTACCGAGTCTCTCTGATACCCTTCCCCAGTCTCCCCGATACTCTCCCCCAGTCTCTCTGATACTCTACCCGTGTCTCTCTGATACTCTCCCCGTGTCTCTCTGATACTCTCCCTTGTCTCTACGATACTGTCCCCCAAGTCTCTCCGATACTCTCCCCCAGTCTCTCCGATATTCTCCCCGTATCTCTCCGATACTCTTCCGCAGTCTCTCCGATACTCTCCCCCAGTCTCTCCGATACTCTCACTTGTCTCTCCGATACTCTCCCCCAGTCTCTCCGATACTCTCCCCCAGTCTCTCCGATACTCTCACTTGTCTCTCCGATACTCTCCCCCAGTCTCTCCGATACTCTCCCCCAGTCTCTCCGATACTCTCCCCCCGTCTCTCCGATACTCTCCCCCAGTCTCTCCGATACTCTCACCCAGTCTCTCCGATACTCTCACCCAGTCTCTCCGATACTCTCCCCGTGTCTCTCTGATACTCTACCCGTGTCTCTCTGATACTCTCCCTGTGTCACTCTGATACTCTCCCCGTGTCTCTCCAATACACTCCCCCAATCTCTCCGATACTCTTCCCCCGGTGTCTCTCCGATACTCTCCCCCCATCTCTCTGATACTTTCCCCGTGTCTCTCTGATACTCTCCCCCCACTCTCTCCGATACTCTCGCCCAGTCTCTCCGATACTCTCCCCCAGTCTCTCCGATACTCTCCCCCCAGTCTCTCCGAAACTCTCGCCCAGTCTCTCCGATACTCTCACCCAGTCTCTCCGATACTCTCCCCGTGTCTTTCCGATACTCTCCCCCAGTCTCTCCGATATTCTCCCAGTGTCTCTCCGATACTCTCCCCCAGTCTCTCCGATACTCTCCCCCAGTGCCTCCGATACTCTCCCCGTGTCTCTCCGATACTCTCCCCCCAGTCTCTCTGATACTCTCCCTCAGTCTCTCCGATACTCTTCCCGTGCCTCTCTGATACTTGCCCCGTGTCTCTCTGATACTCTCCCCCCAGTCTCTCCGATACTCTCGGCCAGTCTCTCCGATACTCTCCCCCAGTCTCTCCGATACTCTCCCTCAGTCTCTCCAATACTCTCCCTTGTCTCTCCGATACTCTCCCCCAGTCTCTCCGATACTCTGCCTTGTCTCTCCGATACTCTCCCCCAGTCTCTCCGATATTCTCCCCGTGTCTCTCCGATACTCTCCCCCAGTCTCTCCGATACTCTCCCCCAGTCTCTCCGATACTCTCCCCGTGTCTTTGTGATACTCTACCCGTGTCTCTCTGATACTCTCCCCGTGTCTCTCTGATACTCTCACCGTGTCTCTCCAATACTCTCCCTCAGTCTCTCCGATACTCTCCCCCAGTCTCTCCGATACTCTCCCCCAGTCTCTCCGATACTCTCCCTCAGTCTCTCCGATACTCTCCCTTGTCTCTCCGATACTCTCCCCCAGTCTCTCCGATACTCTCCCTTGTCTCTCCGATACTCTCCCCCAGTCTCTCCGATATTCTCCCCGTGTCTCTCCGATACTCTCCCCCAGCCTCTCCGATACTCTCCCCCAGTCTCTCCGATACTCTCCCCGTGTCTTTGTGATACTCTACCCGTGTCTCTCTGATACTCTCCCCGTGTCTCTCTGATACTCTCCCCGTGTCTCTCTGATACTCTCACCGTGTCTCTCCAATACTCTCCCCCAGTCTCTCCGATACTCTCCCCCAGTCTCTCCGATATTCTCCCCGTGTCTCTCCGATACTCTCCCCCAGTCTCTCCGATACTCTCCCCCAGTCTCTCCGATACTCTCCCCGTGTCTTTGTGATACTCTACCCGTGTCTCTCTGATACTCTCCCCGTGTCTCTCTGATACTCTCCCCGTGTCTCTCTGATACTCTCACCGTGTCTCTCCAATACTCTCCCCCAGTCTCTCCGATACTCTTCCCCCCGTGTCTCTCCGATACTCTCCCCCAAGTGTCTATGATACTCTCCCTCTGTCTCTCCGATACTCTTCCCGTGCCTCTCTGATACTTTACCCGTGTCTCTCTGATACTCTCCCCCCAGTCTCTCCGATACTCTCGCCCAGTCTCTCCGATACTCTTCCCCAGTCTCTCTGATACTCTCCCCCAGTCTCTCTGATACTCTCCCTTGTCTCTCCGATACTCTCCCTCCAGTCTCTCCGATACTCTCCCTCCAGTCTCTCCGATACTCTCCCCCAGTCTCTCCGATACTCTCCCCGTATCTCTCCGATACTCTTCCGCAGTCTCTCAGATACTCTCCCCCAGACTCTCCGATACTCTCACTTGTCTCTCCGATACTCTCCCCCAGTCTCTCCGATACTCTCCCCCAGTCTCTCCGATACTCTCCCCCAGTCTCTCCGATACTCTCACACATTCTCTCCGATACTCTCCCCGTGTCTCTCTGATACTCTACCCGTGTCTCTCTGATACTCTCCCCGTGCCTCTCTGATACTCTCCCCGTGTCTCTCTGATACTCTCGCCGTGTCTCTCCAATACACTCCCCCAGTCTCTCCGATACTCTTCCCCCGGTGTCTCTCCGATACTCTCCCCCCAGTCTCTCTGATACTCTCACTCAGTCTCTCCGATACTCTCCCCGTGCCTCTCTGATACTTTCCCCGTGTCTCTCTGATACTCTCCCCCCAGTCTCTCCGATACTCTCGCCCAGTCTCTCCGATACTCTCGCCCAGTCTCTCCGATACTCTCGCCCAGTCTCTCCGATACTCTCCCCCAGTCTCTCCGATACTCTCCCCCAGTCTCTCCGATACTCTCCCCCAGTCTCTCCGATACTCTCCCTTGTCTCTCCGATACTCTCCCTCCAGTCTCTCCGATACTCTCCCCCAGTCTCTCCGATATTCTCCCCGTATCCCTCCGATACTCTTCCGCAGTCTCTCCGATACTCTCCCCCAGACTCTCCGATACTCTCACTTGTCTCTCCGATACTCTCCCCCAGTCTCTCCGCTACTCTCCCCCAGTCTCTCCGATACTCTCCCTCCAGTCTCTCCGATACTCTCCCTCCAGTCTCTCCGATACTCTCCCCCAGTCTCACCGATACTCTCCCCCAGTCTCTCCGATACTCTCCCTCCAGTCTCTCCGATACCCTTCCCCAGTCTCTCCGATACCCTTCCCCAGTCTCTCCGATACCCTTACCGAGTCTCTCTGATACCCTTCCCCAGTCTCTCCGATACTCTCCCCCAGTCTCTCCGATATTCTCCCCGTATCTCTCCGATACTCTTCCGCAGTCTCTCCGATACTCTCCCCCAGTCTCTCCGATACTCTCACTTGTCTCTCCGATACTCTCCCCCAGTCTCTCCGATACTCTCCCCCAGTCTCTCCGATACTCTCCCCCAGTCTCTCCGATACTCTCCCCCAGTCTCTCCGATACTCTCACTTGTCTCTCCGATACTCTCCCCCAGTCTCTCCGATACTCTCCCCCAGTCTCTCCGATACTCTCCCCCAGTCTCTCCGATACTCTCCCCCAGTCTCTCCGATACTCTCACTTGTCTCTCCGATACTCTCCCCCAGTCTCTCCGATACTCTCCCCCAGTCTCTCCGATACTCTCCCCCCGTCTCTCCGATACTCTCCCCCAGTCTCTCCGATACTCTCACCCAGTCTCTCCGATACTCTCACCCAGTCTCTCCGATACTCTCCCCGTGTCTCTCTGATACTCTACCCGTGTCTCTCTGATACTCTCCCTGTGTCACTCTGATACTCTCCCCGTGTCTCTCCAATACACTCCCCCAGTCTCTCCGATACTCTTCCCCCGGTGTCTCTCCGATACTCTCCCCCCATCTCTCTGATACTTTCCCCGTGTCTCTCTGATACTCTCCCCCCACTCTCTCCGATACTCTCGCCCAGTCTCTCCGATACTCTCCCCCAGTCTCTCCGATACTCTCCCCCCAGTCTCTCCGAAACTCTCGCCCAGTCTCTCCGATACTCTCACCCAGTCTCTCCGATACTCTCCCCGTGTCTTTCCGATACTCTCCCCCAGTCTCTCCGATATTCTCCCAGTGTCTCTCCGATACTCTCCCCCAGTCTCTCCGATACTCTCCCCCAGTGCCTCCGATACTCTCCCCGTGTCTCTCCGATACTCTCCCCCCAGTCTCTCTGATACTCTCCCTCAGTCTCTCCGATACTCTTCCCGTGCCTCTCTGATACTTGCCCCGTGTCTCTCTGATACTCTCCCCCCAGTCTCTCCGATACTCTCGGCCAGTCTCTCCGATACTCTCCCCCAGTCTCTCCGATACTCTCCCTCAGTCTCTCCAATACTCTCCCTTGTCTCTCCGATACTCTCCCCCAGTCTCTCCGATACTCTGCCTTGTCTCTCCGATACTCTCCCCCAGTCTCTCCGATATTCTCCCCGTGTCTCTCCGATACTCTCCCCCAGTCTCTCCGATACTCTCCCCCAGTCTCTCCGATACTCTCCCCGTGTCTTTGTGATACTCTACCCGTGTCTCTCTGATACTCTCCCCGTGTCTCTCTGATACTCTCACCGTGTCTCTCCAATACTCTCCCTCAGTCTCTCCGATACTCTCCCCCAGTCTCTCCGATACTCTCCCCCAGTCTCTCCGATACTCTCCCTCAGTCTCTCCGATACTCTCCCTTGTCTCTCCGATACTCTCCCCCAGTCTCTCCGATACTCTCCCTTGTCTCTCCGATACTCTCCCCCAGTCTCTCCGATATTCTCCCCGTGTCTCTCCGATACTCTCCCCCAGCCTCTCCGATACTCTCCCCCAGTCTCTCCGATACTCTCCCCGTGTCTTTGTGATACTCTACCCGTGTCTCTCTGATACTCTCCCCGTGTCTCTCTGATACTCTCCCCGTGTCTCTCTGATACTCTCACCGTGTCTCTCCAATACTCTCCCCCAGTCTCTCCGATACTCTCCCCCAGTCTCTCCGATATTCTCCCCGTGTCTCTCCGATACTCTCCCCCAGTCTCTCCGATACTCTCCCCCAGTCTCTCCGATACTCTCCCCGTGTCTTTGTGATACTCTACCCGTGTCTCTCTGATACTCTCCCCGTGTCTCTCTGATACTCTCCCCGTGTCTCTCTGATACTCTCACCGTGTCTCTCCAATACTCTCCCCCAGTCTCTCCGATACTCTTCCCCCCGTGTCTCTCCGATACTCTCCCCCAAGTGTCTATGATACTCTCCCTCTGTCTCTCCGATACTCTTCCCGTGCCTCTCTGATACTTTACCCGTGTCTCTCTGATACTCTCCCCCCAGTCTCTCCGATACTCTCGCCCAGTCTCTCCGATACTCTTCCCCAGTCTCTCTGATACTCTCCCCCAGTCTCTCTGATACTCTCCCTTGTCTCTCCGATACTCTCCCTCCAGTCTCTCCGATACTCTCCCTCCAGTCTCTCCGATACTCTCCCCCAGTCTCTCCGATACTCTCCCCGTATCTCTCCGATACTCTTCCGCAGTCTCTCAGATACTCTCCCCCAGACTCTCCGATACTCTCACTTGTCTCTCCGATACTCTCCCCCAGTCTCTCCGATACTCTCCCCCAGTCTCTCCGATACTCTCCCCCAGTCTCTCCGATACTCTCACACATTCTCTCCGATACTCTCCCCGTGTCTCTCTGATACTCTACCCGTGTCTCTCTGATACTCTCCCCGTGCCTCTCTGATTCTCTCCCCGTGTCTCTCTGATACTCTCGCCGTGTCTCTCCAATACACTCCCCCAGTCTCTCCGATACTCTTCCCCCGGTGTCTCTCCGATACTCTCCCCCCAGTCTCTCTGATACTCTCACTCAGTCTCTCCGATACTCTCCCCGTGCCTCTCTGATACTTTCCCCGTGTCTCTCTGATACTCTCCCCCCAGTCTCTCCGATACTCTCGCCCAGTCTCTCCGATACTCTCGCCCAGTCTCTCCGATACTCTCGCCCAGTCTCTCCGATACTCTCCCCCAGTCTCTCCGATACTCTCCCCCAGTCTCTCCGATACTCTCCCCCAGTCTCTCCGATACTCTCCCTTGTCTCTCCGATACTCTCCCTCCAGTCTCTCCGATACTCTCCCCCAGTCTCTCCGATATTCTCCCCGTATCCCTCCGATACTCTTCCGCAGTCTCTCCGATACTCTCCCCCAGACTCTCCGATACTCTCACTTGTCTCTCCGATACTCTCCCCCAGTCTCTCCGCTACTCTCCCCCAGTCTCTCCGATACTCTCCCTCCAGTCTCTCCGATACTCTCCCTCCAGTCTCTCCGATACTCTCCCCCAGTCTCACCGATACTCTCCCCCAGTCTCTCCGATACTCTCCCTCCAGTCTCTCCGATACCCTTCCCCAGTCTCTCCGATACCCTTCCCCAGTCTCTCCGATACCCTTACCGAGTCTCTCTGATACCCTTCCCCAGTCTCTCCGATACTCTCCCCCAGTCTCTCCGATATTCTCCCCGTATCTCTCCGATACTCTTCCGCAGTCTCTCCGATACTCTCCCCCAGTCTCTCCGATACTCTCACTTGTCTCTCCGATACTCTCCCCCAGTCTCTCCGATACTCTCCCCCAGTCTCTCCGATACTCTCCCCCAGTCTCTCCGATACTCTCACTTGTCTCTCCGATACTCTCCCCCAGTCTCTCCGATACTCTCCCCCAGTCTCTCCGATACTCTCCCCCAGTCTCTCCGATACTCTCCCCCAGTCTCTCCGATACTCTCACCCAGTCTCTCCGATACTCTCCCCGTGTCTCTCTGATACTCTCCCCCCAGTCTCTCCGATACTCTCGCCCAGTCTCTCCGATACTCTCCCCCAGTCTCTCCGATACTCTCCCCCAGTCTCTCCGATACTCTCACTTGTCTCTCCGATACTCTCCCCCAGTCTCTCCGATACTCTCCCCCAGTCTCTCCGATACTCTCCCCCAGTCTCTCCGATACTCTCACCCAGTCTCTCCGATACTCTCCCCGTGTCTCTCTGATACTCTCCCCCCAGTCTCTCCGATACTCTCCCCCAGTCTCTCCGATACTCTCGCCCAGTCTCTCCGAAACTCTCGCCCAGTCTCTCCGATACTCTCCCCGTGTCTCTCTGATACTCTACCCGTGTCTCTCTGATACTCTCCCCGTGTCTCTCTGATACTCTCCCCGTGTCTCTCCAATACACTCCCCCAGTCTCTCCGATACTCTTCCCAAGTCTCTCCGATACTCTTCCCCCCGTGTATCTCCGATACTCTCCCCCCAGTCTCTCTGATACTCTCACTCAGTCTCTCCGATACTCTTCCCGTGCCTCTCTGATACTTTCCCCGTGTCTCTCTGATACTCTCCCCCCAGTCTCTCCGATACTCTTCCCCCAGTCTCTCCGATACTCTCCCCCCAGTCTCTCCGAAACTCTCGCCCAGTCTCTCCGATACTCTCACCCAGTCTCTCCGATACTCTCCCCGTGTCTCTCTGATACTCTCCCCGTGTCTCTCTGATACTCTCCCCGTGTCTCTCTGATACTCTCCCCGTGTCTCTCTGATACTCTCGCCGTGTCTCTCCAATACACTCCCCCAGTCTCTCCGATACTCTTCCCCCGGTGTCTCTCCGATACTCTCCCCCCAGTCTCTCTGATACTCTCACTCAGTCTCTCCGATACTCTTCCCGTGCCTCTCTGATACTTTCCCCGTGTCTCTCTGATACTCTCCCCCCAGTCTCTCCGATACTCTCCCGTGTCTCTCCGATACTCTCCCCAGTCTCTCTGATACTCTCCCCCAGTCTCGCTGATACTCTCCCTTGTCTCTCCGATACTCTCCCTCCAGTCTCTCCGATACTCTCCCTCCAGTCTCTCCGATACTCTCCCCCAGTCTCACCGATACTCTCCCCCAGTCTCTCCGATACTCTCCCTCCAGTCTCTCCGATACTCTCCCTCCAGTTTCTCCGATACACTTCCCCAGTCTCTCCGATACCCTTCCCCAGTCTCTCCGATACCCTTACCGAGTCTCTCTGATACCCTTCCCCAGTCTCTCCGATACTCTCCCCCAGTCTCTCTGATACTCTCCCCCAGTCTCTCTGATACTCTCCCTTGTCTCTACGATACTCTCCCCCAAGTCTCTCCAATACTCTCCCCCAGTCTGTCCGATATTCTCCCCGTATCTCTCCGATACTCTCCCCCAGTCTCTCCGATACTCTCACTTGTCTCTCCGATACTCTCCCCCAGTCTCTCCGATACTCTCCCCCAGTCTCTCCGATACTCTCACTTGTCTCTCCGATACTCTCCCCCAGTCTCTCCGATACTCTCCCCCAGTCTCTCCGATACTCTCCCCGTGTCTCTCTGATACTCTCCCCCCAGTCTCTCCGATACTCTCGCCCAGTCTCTCCGATACTCTCCCCCAGTCTCTCCGATACTCTCCCCCAGTCTCTCCGATACTCTCACTTGTCTCTCCGATACTCTCCCCCAGTCTCTCCGATACTCTCCCCCAGTCTCTCCGATACTCTCCCCCAGTCTCTCCGATACTCTCACCCAGTCTCTCCGATACTCTCCCCGTGTCTCTCTGATACTCTACCCGTGTCTCTCTGATACTCTCCCTGTGTCACTCTGATACTCTCCCCGTGTCTCTCCAATACACTCCCCCAGTCTCTCCGATACTCTTCCCCCGGTGTCTCTCCGATACTCTCCCCCCATCTCTCTGATACTTTCCCCGTGTCTCTCTGATACTCTCCCCCCAGTCTCTCCGATACTCTCGCCCAGTCTCTCCGATACTCTCCCCCAGTCTCTCCGATACTCTCCCCCCAGTCTCTCCGAAACTCTCGCCCAGTCTCTCCGATACTCTCACCCAGTCTCTCCGATACTCTCCCCGTGTCTTTCCGATACTCTCCCCCAGTCTCTCCGATATTCTCCCAGTGTCTCTCCGATACTCTCCCCCAGTCTCTCCGATACTCTCCCTCCAGTCTCTCCGATACTCTCCCTCCAGTTTCTCCGATACACTTCCCCAGTCTCTCCGATACCCTTCCCCAGTCTCTCCGATACCCTTACCGAGTCTCTCTGATACCCTTCCCCAGTCTCTCCGATACTCTCCCCCAGTCTCTCTGATACTCTCCCCCAGTCTCTCTGATACTCTCCCTTGTCTCTACGATACTCTCCCCCAAGTCTCTCCAATACTCTCCCCCAGTCTGTCCGATATTCTCCCCGTATCTCTCCGATACTCTCCCCCAGTCTCTCCGATACTCTCACTTGTCTCTCCGATACTCTCCCCCAGTCTCTCCGATACTCTCCCCCAGTCTCTCCGATACTCTCACTTGTCTCTCCGATACTCTCCCCCAGTCTCTCCGATACTCTCCCCCAGTCTCTCCGATACTCTCCCCCAGTCTCTCCGATACTCTCCCCGTGTCTCTCTGATACTCTCCCCCCAGTCTCTCCGATACTCTCGCCCAGTCTCTCCGATACTCTCCCCCAGTCTCTCCGATACTCTCCCCCAGTCTCTCCGATACTCTCACTTGTCTCTCCGATACTCTCCCCCAGTCTCTCCGATACTCTCCCCCAGTCTCTCCGATACTCTCCCCCAGTCTCTCCGATACTCTCACCCAGTCTCTCCGATACTCTCCCCGTGTCTCTCTGATACTCTACCCGTGTCTCTCTGATACTCTCCCTGTGTCACTCTGATACTCTCCCCGTGTCTCTCCAATACACTCCCCCAGTCTCTCCGATACTCTTCCCCCGGTGTCTCTCCGATACTCTCCCCCCATCTCTCTGATACTTTCCCCGTGTCTCTCTGATACTCTCCCCCCAGTCTCTCCGATACTCTCGCCCAGTCTCTCCGATACTCTCCCCCAGTCTCTCCGATACTCTCCCCCCAGTCTCTCCGAAACTCTCGCCCAGTCTCTCCGATACTCTCACCCAGTCTCTCCGATACTCTCCCCGTGTCTTTCCGATACTCTCCCCCAGTCTCTCCGATATTCTCCCAGTGTCTCTCCGATACTCTCCCCCAGTCTCTCCGATACTCTCCCCCAGTGCCTCCGATACTCTCCCCGTGTCTCTCCGATACTCTCCCCCCAGTCTCTCTGATACTCTCCCTCAGTCTCTCCGATACTCTTCCCGTGCCTCTCTGATACTTGCCCCGTGTCTCTCTGATACTCTCCCCCCAGTCTCTCCGATACTCTCGGCCAGTCTCTCCGATACTCTCCCCCAGTCTCTCCGATACTCTCCCTCAGTCTCTCCAATACTCTCCCTTGTCTCTCCGATACTCTCCCCCAGTCTCTCCGATACTCTCCCTTGTCTCTCCGATACTCTCCCCCAGTCTCTCCGATATTCTCCCCGTGTCTCTCCGATACTCTCCCCCAGTCTCTCCGATACTCTCCCCCAGTCTCTCCGATACTCTCCCCGTGTCTTTGTGATACTCTACCCGTGTCTCTCTGATACTCTCCCCGTGTCTCTCTGATACTCTCCCCGTGTCTCTCTGATACTCTCACCGTGTCTCTCCAATACTCTCCCTCAGTCTCTCCGATACTCTCCCCCAGTCTCTCCGATACTCTCCCTCAGTCTCTCCGATACTCTCCCTTGTCTCTCCGATACTCTCCCCCAGTCTCTCCGATACTCTCCCTTGTCTCTCCGATACTCTCCCCCAGTCTCTCCGATATTCTCCCCGTGTCTCTCCGATACTCTCCCCCAGTCTCTCCGATACTCTCCCCCAGTCTCTCCGATACTCTCCCCCAGTCTCTCCGATACTCTCCCCGTGTCTTTGTGATACTCTACCCGTGTCTCTCTGATACTCTCCCCGTGTCTCTCTGATACTCTCACCGTGTCTCTCCAATACTCTCCCTTGTCTCTCCGATACTCTCCCCCAGTCTCTCCGATATTCTCCCCGTGTCTCTCCGATACTCTCCCCCAGTCTCTCCGATACTCTCCCCCAGTCTCTCCGATACTCTCCCCGTGTCTTTGTGATACTCTACCCGTGTCTCTCTGATACTCTCCCCGTGTCTCTCTGATACTCTCCCCGTGTCTCTCTGATACTCTCACCGTGTCTCTCCAATACTCTCCCTCAGTCTCTCCGATACTCTCCCCCAGTCTCTCCGATACTCTCCCTCAGTCTCTCCGATATTCTCCCCGTGTCTCTCCGATACTCTCCCCCAGTCTCTCCGATACTCTCCCCCAGTCTCTCCGATACTCTCCCCGTGTCTTTGTGATACTCTACCCGTGTCTCTCTGATACTCTCCCCGTGTCTCTCTGATACTCTTCCCGTGTCTCTCTGATACTCTCACCGTGTCTCTCCAATACTCTCCCCCAGTCTCTCCGATACTCTTCCCCCCGTGTCTCTCCGATACTCTCCCCCAAGTGTCTATGATACTCTCCCTCTGTCTCTCCGATACTCTTCCCGTGCCTCTCTGATACTTTACCCGTGTCTCTCTGATACTCTCCCCCCAGTCTCTCCGATACTCTCGCCCAGTCTCTCCGATACTCTTCCCCAGTCTCTCTGATACTCTCCCCCAGTCTCTCTGATACTCTCCCTTGTCTCTCCGATACTCTCCCTCCAGTCTCTCCGATACTCTCCCTCCAGTCTCTCCGATACTCTCCCCCAGTCTCTCCGATACTCTCCCCGTATCTCTCCGATACTCTTCCGCAGTCTCTCAGATACTCTCCCCCAGACTCTCCGATACTCTTCCGCAGTCTCTCCGATACTCTCCCCCAGTCTCTCCGATACTCTCCCCCAGTCTCTCCGATACTCTCCCCCAGTCTCTCCGATACTCTCACACATTCTCTCCGATACTCTCCCCGTGTCTCTCTGATACTCTACCCGTGTCTCTCTGATACTCTCCCCGTGCCTCTCTGATACTCTCCCCGTGTCTCTCTGATACTCTCGCCGTGTCTCTCCAATACACTCCCCCAGTCTCTCCGATACTCTTCCCCCGGTGTCTCTCCGATACTCTCCCCCCAGTCTCTCTGATACTCTCACTCAGTCTCTCCGATACTCTCCCCGTGCCTCTCTGATACTTTCCCCGTGTCTCTCTGATACTCTCCCCCCAGTCTCTCCGATACTCTCGCCCAGTCTCTCCGATACTCTCGCCCAGTCTCTCCGATACTCTCGCCCAGTCTCTCCGATACTCTCGCCCAGTCTCTCCGATACTCTCCCCCAGTCTCTCCGATACTCTCCCCCAGTCTCTCCGATACTCTCCCCCAGTCTCTCCGATACTCTCCCTTGTCTCTCCGATACTCTCCCTCCAGTCTCTCCGATACTCTCCCCCAGTCTCTCCGATATTCTCCCCGTATCCCTCCGATACTCTTCCGCAGTCTCTCCGATACTCTCCCCCAGACTCTCCGATACTCTCACTTGTCTCTCCGATACTCTCCCTCCAGTCTCTCCGATACTCTCCCCCAGTCTCACCGATACTCTCCCCCAGTCTCTCCGATACTCTCCCTCCAGTCTCTCCGATACCCTTCCCCAGTCTCTCCGATACCCTTCCCCAGTCTCTCCGATACCCTTACCGAGTCTCTCTGATACCCTTCCCCAGTCTCTCCGATACTCTCCCCCAGTCTCTCCGATATTCTCCCCGTATCTCTCCGATACTCTTCCGCAGTCTCTCCGATACTCTTCCCAGTCTCTCCGATACTCTCACTTGTCTCTCCGATACTCTCCCCCAGTCTCTCCGATACTCTCGCCCAGTCTCTCCGAAACTCTCGCCCAGTCTCTCCGATACTCTCCCCGTGTCTCTCTGATACTCTACCCGTGTCTCTCTGATACTCTCCCCGTGTCTCTCTGATACTCTCCCCGTGTCTCTCCAATACACTCCCCCAGTCTCTCCGATACTCTTACCCAGTCTCTCCGATACTCTTCCCCCCGTGTATCTCCGATACTCTCCCCCCAGTCTCTCTGATACTCTCACTCAGTCTCTCCGATACTCTTCCCGTGCCTCTCTGATACTTTCCCCGTGTCTCTCTGATACTCTCCCCCCAGTCTCTCCGATACTCTTCCCCCAGTCTCTCCGATACTCTCCCCCCAGTCTCTCCGAAACTCTCGCCCAGTCTCTCCGATACTCTCACCCAGTCTCTCCGATACTCTCCCCGTGTCTCTCTGATACTCTCCCCGTGTCTCTCTGATACTCTCCCCGTGTCTCTCTGATACTCTCCCCGTGTCTCTCTGATACTCTCGCCGTGTCTCTCCAATACACTCCCCCAGTCTCTCCGATACTCTTCCCCCGGTGTCTCTCCGATACTCTCCCCCCAGTCTCTCTGATACTCTCACTCAGTCTCTCCGATACTCTTCCCGTGCCTCTCTGATACTTTCCCCGTGTCTCTCTGATACTCTCCCCCCAGTCTCTCCGATACTCTCCCGTGTCTCTCCGATACTCTCCCCAGTCTCTCTGATACTCTCCCCCAGTCTCGCTGATACTCTCCCTTGTCTCTCCGATACTCTCCCTCCAGTCTCTCCGATACTCTCCCTCCAGTCTCTCCGATACTCTCCCCCAGTCTCACCGATACTCTCCCCCAGTCTCTCCGATACTCTCCCTCCAGTCTCTCCGATACTCTCCCTCCAGTTTCTCCGATACACTTCCCCAGTCTCTCCGATACCCTTCCCCAGTCTCTCCGATACCCTTACCGAGTCTCTCTGATACCCTTCCCCAGTCTCTCCGATACTCTCCCTCAGTCTCTCTGATACTCTCCCCCAGTCTCTCTGATACTCTCCCTTGTCTCTACGATACTCTCCCCCAAGTCTCTCCAATACTCTCCCCCAGTCTGTCCGATATTCTCCCCGTATCTCTCCGATACTCTCCCCCAGTCTCTCCGATACTCTCACTTGTCTCTCCGATACTCTCCCCCAGTCTCTCCGATACTCTCCCCCAGTCTCTCCGATACTCTCACTTGTCTCTCCGATACTCTCCCCCAGTCTCTCCGATACTCTCCCCCAGTCTCTCCGATACTCTCCCCCAGTCTCTCCGATACTCTCCCCCAGTCTCTCCGATACTCTCCCCGTGTCTCTCTGATACTCTCCCCCCAGTCTCTCCGATACTCTCGCCCAGTCTCTCCGATACTCTCCCCCAGTCTCTCCGATACTCTCCCCCAGTCTCTCCGATACTCTCACTTGTCTCTCCGATACTCTCCCCCAGTCTCTCCGATACTCTCCCCCAGTCTCTCCGATACTCTCCCCCAGTCTCTCCGATACTCTCACCCAGTCTCTCCGATACTCTCACCCAGTCTCTCCGATACTCTCCCCGTGTCTCTCTGATACTCTCCCCCCAGTCTCTCCGATACTCTCGCCCAGTCTCTCCGATACTCTCCCCCAGTCTCTCCGATACTCTCGCCCAGTCTCTCCGAAACTCTCGCCCAGTCTCTCCGATACTCTCCGCGTGTCTCTCTGATACTCTACCCGTGTCTCTCTGATACTCTCCCCGTGTCTCTCTGATACTCTCCCCGTGTCTCTCCAATACACTCCCCCAGTCTCTCCGATACTCTCCCCCAGTGCCTCCGATACTCTCCCCGTGTCTCTCCGATACTCTCCCCCCAGTCTCTCTGATACTCTCCCCCCAGTCTCTCCGATACTCTCGCCCAGTCTCTCCGATACTCTCCCCCAGTCTCTCCGATACTCTCCCCCAGTCTCTCCGATACTCTCCCTTGTCTCTCCGATACTCTCCCCCAGTCTCTCCGATACTCTCCCTTGTCTCTCCGATACTCTTCCCCAGTCTCTCCGATATTCTCCCCGTGTCTCTCCGATACTCTCCCCCAGTCTCTCCGATACTCTCCCCCAGTCTCTCCGATACTCTCCCCGTGTCTTTGTGATACTCTACCCGTGTCTCTCTGATACTCTCCCCGTGTCTCTCTGATACTCTCCCCGTGTCTCTCTGATACTCTCACCGTGTCTCTCCAATACTCTCCCCCAGTCTCTCCGATACTCTTCCCCCCGTGTCTCTCCGATACTCTCCCCCAAGTGTCTCTGATACTCTCCCTCAGTCTCTCCGATACTCTTCCCGTGCCCCTCTGATACTTTACCCGTGTCTCTCTGATACTCTCCCCCCAGTCTCTCCGATACTCTCCCCTAGTCTCTCCGATACTCTCGCCCAGTCTCTCCGAAACTCTCGCCCAGTCTCTCCGATACTCTCCCCGTGTCTCTCTGATACTCTACCCGTGTCTCTCTGATACTCTCCCCGTGTCTCTCTGATACTCTCCCCGTGTCTCTCCAATACACTACCCCAGTCTCTCCGATACTCTTCCCCAGTCTCTCTGATACTCTCACTCAGTCTCTCCGATACTCTTCCCGTGCCTCTCTGATACTTTCCCCGTGTCTCTCTGATATTCTCCCCCCAGTCTCTCCGATACTCTTCCCCCAGTCTCTCCGATACTCTCCCCCCAGTCTCTCCGAAACTCTCGCCCAGTCTCTCCGATACTCTCACCCAGTCTCTCCGATACTCTCCCCGTGTCTCTCCAATACACTCCCCCAGTCTCTCCGATACTCTTCCCCCGGTGTCTCTCCGATACTCTCCCCCCAGTCTCTCTGATACTCTCACTCAGTCTCTCCGATACTCTTCCCGTGCCTCTCTGATACTTTCCCCGTGTCTCTCTGATACTCTCCCCCCAGTCTCTCCGATACTCTCCCGTGTCTCTCCGATACTCTCCCCAGTCTCTCTGATACTCTCCCCCAGTCTCGCTGATACTCTCCCTTGTCTCTCCGATACTCTCCCTCCAGTCTCTCCGATACTCTCCCTCCAGTCTCTCCGATACTCTCCCCCAGTCTCACCGATACTCTCCCCCAGTCACTCCGATACTCTCCCTCCAGTCTCTCCGATACTCTCCCTCCAGTTTCTCCGATACACTTCCCCAGTCTCTCCGATACCCTTCCCCAGTCTCTCCGATACCCTTACCGACTCTCTCTGATACCCTTCCCCAGTCTCTACGATACTCTCCCCCAAGTCTCTCCGATACTCTCCCCCAGTCTCTCCGATATTCTCCCCGTATCTCTCCGATACTCTTCCGCAGTCTCTCCGATACTCTCCCCCAGTCTCTCCGATACTCTCACTTGTCTCTCCGATACTCTCCCCCAGTCTCTCCGATACTCTCCCCCAGTCTCTCCGATACTCTCCCCCAGTCTCTCCGATACTCTCCCCCCGTCTCTCCGATACTCTCCCCCAGTCTCTCCGATACTCTCACCCAGTCTCTCCGATACTCTCACCCAGTCTCTCCGATACTCTCCCCGTGTCTCTCTGATACTCTACCCGTGTCTCTCTGATACTCTCCCCGTGTCACTCTGATACTCTCCCCGTGTCTCTCCAATACACTCCCCCAGTCTCTCCGATACTCTTCCCCCGGTGTCTCTCCGATACTCTCCCCCCAGTCTCTCTGATACTTTCCCCGTGTCTCTCTGATACTCTCCCCCCAGTCTCTCCGATACTCTCGCCCAGTCTCTCCGATACTCTCCCCCAGTCTCTCCGATACTCTCCCCCCAGTCATTCCGAAACTCTCGCCCAGTCTCTCCGATACTCTCACCCAGTCTCTCCGATACTCTCCCCGTGTCTTTCCGATACTCTCCCCCAGTCTCTCCGATATTCTCCCAGTGTCCCTCCGATACTCTCCCCCAGTCTCTCCGATACTCTCCCCCAGTGCCTCCGATACTCTCCCCGTGTCTCTCCAATACTCTCCCCCCAGTCTCTCTGATACTCTCCCTCAGTCTCTCCGATACTCTTCCCGTGCCTCTCTGATACTTGCCCCGTGTCTCTCTGATACTCTCCCCCCCAGTCTCTCCGATACTCTCCCCCAGTCTCTCCGATACTCTCCCCCAGTCTCTCCGATACTCTCCCTTGTCTCTCCGATACTCTCCCCCAGTCTCTCCGATACTCTCCCTTGTCTCTCCGATACTCTCCCCCAGTCTCTCCGATATTCTCCCCGTGTCTCTCCGATACTCTCCCCCAGTCTCTCCGATACTCTCCCGCAGTCTCTCCGATACTCTCCCCGTGTCTTTGTGATACTCTACCCGTGTCTCTCTGATACTCTCCCCGTGTCTCTCTGATACTCTCCCCGTGTCTCTCTGATACTCTCACCGTGTCTCTCCAATACTCTCCCCCAGTCTCTCCGATACTCTTCCCCCCGTGTCTCTCCGATACTCTCCCCGAAGTGTCTCTGATACTCACCCTCAGTCTCTCCGATACACTTCCCGTGCCCCTCTGATACTTTACCCGTGTCTCTCTGATACTCTCCCCCCAGTCTCTCCGATACTCTCGCCCAATCTCTCCGATACTCTCGCCCAATCTCTCCGATACTCTCGCCCAGTCTCTCCGATACTCTTCCCCAGTCTCTCCGATACTCTCCCCCAGTCTCTCCGATACTCTCCCCCCAGTCTCTCCGAAACTCTCGCCCAGTCTCTCCGATACTCTCACCCAGTCTCTCCGATACTCTCCCCGTGTCTCTCTGATACTCTCCCCGTGTCTCTCTGATACTCTCCCAGTGTCTCTCTGATACTCTCCCCGTGTCTCTCCAATACACTCCCCCAGTCTCTCCGATACTCTTCCCCAGTCTCTCCGATACTCTTCCCCCCGTGTCTCTCCGATACTCTCCCCCCAGTCTCTCTGATACTCTCACTCAGTCTCTCCGATACTCTTCCCGTGCCTCTCTGATACTTTCCCCGTGTCTCTCTGATACTCTCCCCCCAGTCTCTCCGATACTCTTCCCCCAGTCTCTCCGATACTCTCCCCCCAGTCTCTCCGAAACTGTCGCCCAGTCTCTCCGATACTCTCACCCAGTCTCTCCGATACTCTCCCCATGTCTCTCTGATACTCTACCCGTGTCTCTCTGATACTCTCCCCGTGTCTCTCTGATACTCTCCCCGTGTCTCTCTGATACTCTCCCCGTGTCCCTCTGATACTCTCGCCGTGTCTCTCCAATACACTCCCCCAGTCTCTCCGATACTCTTCCCCAGGTGTCTCTCCGATACTCTCCCCCCAGTCTCTCTGATACTCTCACTCAGTCTCTCCGATACTCTTCCCGTGCCTCTCTGATACTTTCCCCGTGTCTCTCTGATACTCTCCCCCCAGTCTCTCCGATACTCTCCCGTGTCTCTCCGATACTCTCCCCAGTCTCTCTGATACTCTCCCCCAGTCTCGCTGATACTCTCCCTTGTCTCTCCGATACTCTCCCTCCAGTCTCTCCGATACTCTCCCTCCAGTCTCTCCGATACTCTCCCCCAGTCTCACCGATACTCTCCCCCAGTCTCTCCGATACTCTCCCTCCAGTTTCTCCGATACACTTCCCCAGTCTCTCCGATACCCTTCCCCAGTCTCTCCGATACCCTTACCGAGTCTCTCTGATACCCTTCCCCAGTCTCTCCGATACTCTCCCCCAGTCTCTCTGATACTCTCCCCCAGTCTCTCTGATACTCTCCCTTGTCTCTACGATACTCTCCCCCAAGTCTCTCCGATACTCTCCCCCAGTCTCTCCGATATTCTCCCCGTATCTCTCCGATACTCTTCCGCAGTCTCTCCGATACTCTCCCCCAGTCTCTCCGATACTCTCACTTGTCTCTCCGATACTCTCCCCCAGTCTCTCCGATACTCTCCCCCAGTCTCTCCGATACTCTCCCCCAGTCTCTCCGATACTCTCCCCCAGTCTCTCCGATACTCTCCCCCAGTCTCTCCGATACTCTCACCCAGTCTCTCCGATACTCTCCCCGTGTCTCTCTGATACTCTCCCCCCAGTCTCTCCGATACTCTCGCCCAGTCTCTCCGATACTCTCCCCCAGTCTCTCCGATACTCTCCCTTGTCTCTCCGATACTCTCCCTCCAGTCTCTCCGATACTCTCCCCCAGTCTCTCCGATATTCTCCCCGTATCTCTCCGATACTCTTCCGCAGTCTCTCCGATACTCTCCCCCAGACTCTCCGATACTCTCACTTGTCTCTCCGATACTCTCCCCCAGTCTCTCCGCTACTCTCCCCCAGTCTCTCCGATACTCTCCCTCCAGTCTCTCCGATACTCTCCCTCCAGTCTCTCCGATACTCTCCCCCAGTCTCACCGATACTCTCCCCCAGTCTCTCCGATACTCTCCCTCCAGTCTCTCCGATACCCTTCCCCAGTCTCTCCGATACCCTTCCCCAGTCTCTCCGATACCCTTACCGAGTCTCTCTGATACCCTTCCCCAGTCTCTCCGATACTCTCCCCCAGTCTCTCCGATATTCTCCCCGTATCTCTCCGATACTCTTCCGCAGTCTCTCCGATACTCTCCCCCAGTCTCTCCGATACTCTCACTTGTCTCTCCGATACTCTCCCCCAGTCTCTCCGATACTCTCCCCCAGTCTCTCCGATACTCTCCCCCAGTCTCTCCGATACTCTCCCCCAGTCTCTCCGATACTCTCACTTGTCTCTCCGATACTCTCCCCCAGTCTCTCCGATACTCTCCCCCAGTCTCTCCGATACTCTCCCCCAGTCTCTCCGATACTCTCACCCAGTCTCTCCGATACTCTCCCCGTGTCTCTCTGATACTCTCCCCCCAGTCTCTCCGATACTCTCGCCCAGTCTCTCCGATACTCTCCCCCAGTCTCTCCGATACTCTCCCCCAGTCTCTCCGATACTCTCACTTGTCTCTCCGATACTCTCCCCCAGTCTCTCCGATACTCTCCCCCAGTCTCTCCGATACTCTCCCCCAGTCTCTCCGATACTCTCACCCAGTCTCTCCGATACTCTCCCCGTGTCTCTCTGATACTCTCCCCCCAGTCTCTCCGATACTCTCCCCCAGTCTCTCCGATACTCTCGCCCAGTCTCTCCGAAACTCTCGCCCAGTCTCTCCGATACTCTCCCCGTGTCTCTCTGATACTCTACCCGTGTCTCTCTGATACTCTCCCCGTGTCTCTCTGATACTCTCCCCGTGTCTCTCCAATACACTCCCCCAGTCTCTCCGATACTCTTCCCCCCGTGTATCTCCGATACTCTCCCCCCAGTCTCTCTGATACTCTCACTCAGTCTCTCCGATACTCTTCCCGTGCCTCTCTGATACTTTCCCCGTGTCTCTCTGATACTCTCCCCCCAGTCTCTCCGATACTCTTCCCCCAGTCTCTCCGATACTCTCCCCCCAGTCTCTCCGAAACTCTCGCCCAGTCTCTCCGATACTCTCACCCAGTCTCTCCGATACTCTCCCCGTGTCTCTCTGATACTCTCCCCGTGTCTCTCTGATACTCTCCCCGTGTCTCTCTGATACTCTCCCCGTGTCTCTCTGATACTCTCGCCGTGTCTCTCCAATACACTCCCCCAGTCTCTCCGATACTCTTCCCCCGGTGTCTCTCCGATACTCTCCCCCCAGTCTCTCTGATACTCTCACTCAGTCTCTCCGATACTCTTCCCGTGCCTCTCTGATACTTTCCCCGTGTCTCTCTGATACTCTCCCCCCAGTCTCTCCGATACTCTCCCGTGTCTCTCCGATACTCTCCCCAGTCTCTCTGATACTCTCCCCCAGTCTCGCTGATACTCTCCCTTGTCTCTCCGATACTCTCCCTCCAGTCTCTCCGATACTCTCCCTCCAGTCTCTCCGATACTCTCCCCCAGTCTCACCGATACTCTCCCCCAGTCTCTCCGATACTCTCCCTCCAGTCTCTCCGATACTCTCCCTCCAGTTTCTCCGATACACTTCCCCAGTCTCTCCGATACCCTTCCCCAGTCTCTCCGATACCCTTACCGAGTCTCTCTGATACCATTCCCCAGTCTCTCCGATACTCTCCCCCAGTCTCTCTGATACTCTCCCCCAGTCTCTCTGATACTCTCCCTTGTCTCTACGATACTCTCCCCCAAGTCTCTCCAATACTCTCCCCCAGTCTGTCCGATATTCTCCCCGTATCTCTCCGATACTCTTCCGCAGTCTCTCCGATACTCTCCCCCAGTCTCTCCGATACTCTCACTTGTCTCTCCGATACTCTCCCCCAGTCTCTCCGATACTCTCCCCCAGTCTCTCCGATACTCTCACTTGTCTCTCCGATACTCTCCCCCAGTCTCTCCGATACTCTCCCCCAGTCTCTCCGATACTCTCCCCCAGTCTCTCCGATACTCTTCCCCAGTCTCTCCGATACTCTCCCCGTGTCTCTCTGATACTCTCCCCCCAGTCTCTCCGATACTCTCGCCCAGTCTCTCCGATACTCTCCCCCAGTCTCTCCGATACTCTCCCCCAGTCTCTCCGATACTCTCACTTGTCTCTCCGATACTCTCCCCCAGTCTCTCCGATACTCTCCCCCAGTCTCTCCGATACTCTCCCCCAGTCTCTCCGATACTCTCACCCAGTCTCTCCGATACTCTCCCCGTGTCTCTCTGATACTCTCCCCCCAGTCTCTCCGATACTCTCGCCCAGTCTCTCCGATACTCTCCCCCAGTCTCTCCGATACTCTCGCCCAGTCTCTCCGAAACTCTCGCCCAGTCTCTCCGATACTCTCCGCGTGTCTCTCTGATACTCTACCCGTGTCTCTCTGATACTCTCCCCGTGTCTCTCTGATACTCTCCCCGTGTCTCTCCAATACACTCCCCCAGTCTCTCCGATACTCTCCCCCAGTGCCTCCGATACTCTCCCCGTGTCTCTCCGATACTCTCCCCCCAGTCTCTCTGATACTCTCCCCCCAGTCTCTCCGATACTCTCGCCCAGTCTCTCCGATACTCTCCCCCAGTCTCTCCGATACTCTCCCCCAGTCTCTCCGATACTCTCCCTTGTCTCTCCGATACTCTCCCCCAGTCTCTCCGATACTCTCCCTTGTCTCTCCGATACTCTTCCCCAGTCTCTCCGATATTCTCCCCGTGTCTCTCCGATACTCTCCCCCAGTCTCTCCGATACTCTCCCCCAGTCTCTCCGATACTCTCCCCGTGTCTTTGTGATACTCTACCCGTGTCTCTCTGATACTCTCCCCGTGTCTCTCTGATACTCTCCCCGTGTCTCTCTGATACTCTCACCGTGTCTCTCCAATACTCTCCCCCAGTCTCTCCGATACTCTTCCCCCCGTGTCTCTCCGATACTCTCCCCCAAGTGTCTCTGATACTCTCCCTCAGTCTCTCCGATACTCTTCCCGTGCCCCTCTGATACTTTACCCGTGTCTCTCTGATACTCTCCCCCCAGTCTCTCCGATACTCTCCCCTAGTCTCTCCGATACTCTCGCCCAGTCTCTCCGAAACTCTCGCCCAGTCTCTCCGATACTCTCCCCGTGTCTCTCTGATACTCTACCCGTGTCTCTCTGATACTCTACCCGTGTCTCTCTGATACTCTCCCCGTGTCTCTCTGATACTCTCCCCGTGTCTCTCCAATACACTACCCCAGTCTCTCCGATACTCTTCCCCAGTCTCTCTGATACTCTCACTCAGTCTCTCCGATACTCTTCCCGTGCCTCTCTGATACTTTCCCCGTGTCTCTCTGATATTCTCCCCCCAGTATCTCCGATACTCTTCCCCCAGTCTCTCCGATACTCTCCCCCCAGTCTCTCCGAAACTCTCGCCCAGTCTCTCCGATACTCTCACCCAGTCTCTCCGATACTCTCCCCGTGTCTCTCCAATACACTCCCCCAGCCTCTACGATACTCTTCCCCCGGTGTCTCTCCGATACTCTCCCCCCAGTCTCTCTGATACTCTCACTCAGTCTCTCCGATACTCTTCCCGTGCCTCTCTGATACTTTCCCCGTGTCTCTCTGATACTCTCCCCCCAGTCTCTCCGATACTCTCCCGTGTCTCTCCGATACTCTCCCCAGTCTCTCTGATACTCTCCCCCAGTCTCGCTGATACTCTCCCTTGTCTCTCCGATACTCTCCCTCCAGTCTCTCCGATACTCTCCCTCCAGTCTCTCCGATACTCTCCCCCAGTCTCACCGATACTCTCCCCCAGTCACTCCGATACTCTCCCTCCAGTCTCTCCGATACTCTCCCTCCAGTTTCTCCGATACACTTCCCCAGTCTCTCCGATACCCTTCCCCAGTCTCTCCGATACCCTTACCGACTCTCTCTGATACCCTTCCCCAGTCTCTACGATACTCTCCCCCAAGTCTCTCCGATACTCTCCCCCAGTCTCTCCGATATTCTCCCCGTATCTCTCCGATACTCTTCCGCAGTCTCTCCGATACTCTCCCCCAGTCTCTCCGATACTCTCACTTGTCTCTCCGATACTCTCCCCCAGTCTCTCCGATACTCTCCCCCAGTCTCTCCGATACTCTCACTTGTCTCTCCGATACTCTCCCCCAGTCTCTCCGATACTCTCCCCCAGTCTCTCCGATACTCTCCCCCCGTCTCTCCGATACTCTCCCCCAGTCTCTCCGATACTCTCACCCAGTCTCTCCGATACTCTCACCCAGTCTCTCCGATACTCTCCCCGTGTCTCTCTGATACTCTACCCGTGTCTCTCTGATACTCTCCCCGTGTCACTCTGATACTCTCCCCGTGTCTCTCCAATACACTCCCTCAGTCTCTCCGATACTCTTCCCCCGGTGTCTCTCCGATACTCTGCCCCCAGTCTCTCTGATACTTTCCCCGTGTCTCTCTGATACTCTCCCCCCAGTCTCTCCGATACTCTCGCCCAGTCTCTCCGATACTCTCCCCCAGTCTCTCCGATACTCTCCCCCCAGTCTCTCCGAAACTCTCGCCCAGTCTCTCCGATACTCTCACCCTGTCTCTCCGATACTCTCCCCGTGTCTTTCCGATACTCTCCCCCAGTCTCTCCGATATTCCCCCAGTGTCCCTCCGATACTCTCCCCCAGTCTCTCCGATACTCTCCCCCAGTGCCTCCGATACTCTCCCCGTGTCTCTCCAATACTCTCCCCCCAGTCTCTCTGATACTCTCCCTCAGTCTCTCCGATACTCTTCCCGTGCCTCTCTGATACTTGCCCCGTGTCTCTCTGATACTCTCCCCCCCAGTCTCTCCGATACTCTCGCCCAGTCTCTCCGATACTCTCCCCCAGTCTCTCCGATACTCTCCCCCAGTCTCTCCGATACTCTCCCTTGTCTCTCCGATACTCTCCCCCAGTCTCTCCGATACTCTCCCTTGTCTCTCCGATACTCTCCCCCAGTCTCTCCGATATTCTCCCCGTGTCTCTCCGATACTCTCCCCCAGTCTCTCCGATACTCTCCCGCAGTCTCTCCGATACTCTCCCCGTGTCTTTGTGATACTCTACCCGTGTCTCTCTGATACTCTCCCCGTGTCTCTCTGATACTCTCCCCGTGTCTCTCTGATACTCTCACCGTGTCTCTCCAATACTCTCCCCCAGTCTCTCCGATACTCTTCCCCCCGTGTCTCTCCGATACTCTCCCCGAAGTGTCTCTGATACTCACCCTCAGTCTCTCCGATACACTTCCCGTGCCCCTCTGATACTTTACCCGTGTCTCTCTGATACTCTCCCCCCAGTCTCTCCGATACTCTCGCCCAGTCTCTCCGATACTCTCGCCCAATCTCTCCGATACTCTCGCCCAGTCTCTCCGATACTCTTCCCCAGTCTCTCCGATACTCTCCCCCAGTCTCTCCGATACTCTCCCCCCAGTCTCTCCGAAACTCTCGCCCAGTCTCTCCGATACTCTCACCCAGTCTCTCCGATACTCTCCCCGTGTCTCTCTGATACTCTCCCCGTGTCTCTCTGATACTCTCCCAGTGTCTCTCTGATACTCTCCCCGTGTCTCTCCAATACACTCCCCCAGTCTCTCCGATACTCTTCCCCAGTCTCTCCGATACTCTTCCCCCCGTGTCTCTCCGATACTCTCCCCCCAGTCTCTCTGATACTCTCACTCAGTCTCTCCGATACTCTTCCCGTGCCTCTCTGATACTTTCCCCGTGTCTCTCTGATACTCTCCCCCCAGTCTCTCCGATACTCTTCCCCCAGTCTCTCCGATACTCTCCCCCCAGTCTCTCCGAAACTGTCGCCCAGTCTCTCCGATACTCTCACCCAGTCTCTCCGATACTCTCCCCATGTCTCTCTGATACTCTACCCGTGTCTCTCTGATACTCTCCCCGTGTCTCTCTGATACTCTCCCCGTGTCTCTCTGATACTCTCCCCGTGTCCCTCTGATACTCTCGCCGTGTCTCTCCAATACACTCCCCCAGTCTCTCCGATACTCTTCCCCCGGTGTCTCTCCGATACTCTCCCCCCAGTCTCTCTGATACTCTCACTCAGTCTCTCCGATACTCTTCCCGTGCCTCTCTGATACTTTCCCCGTGTCTCTCTGATACTCTCCCCCCAGTCTCTCCGATACTCTCCCGTGTCTCTCCGATACTCTCCCCAGTCTCTCTGATACTCTCCCCCAGTCTCGCTGATACTCTCCCTTGTCTCTCCGATACTCTCCCTCCAGTCTCTCCGATACTCTCCCTCCAGTCTCTCCGATACTCTCCCCCAGTCTCACCGATACTCTCCCCCAGTCTCTCCGATACTCTCCCTCCAGTTTCTCCGATACACTTCCCCAGTCTCTCCGATACCCTTCCCCAGTCTCTCCGATACCCTTACCGAGTCTCTCTGATACCCTTCCCCAGTCTCTCCGATACTCTCCCCCAGTCTCTCTGATACTCTCCCCCAGTCTCTCTGATACTCTCCCTTGTCTCTACGATACTCTCCCCCAAGTCTCTCCGATACTCTCCCCCAGTCTCTCCGATATTCTCCCCGTATCTCTCCGATACTCTTCCGCAGTCTCTCCGATACTCTCCCCCAGTCTCTCCGATACTCTCACTTGTCTCTCCGATACTCTCCCCCAGTCTCTCCGATACTCTCCCCCAGTCTCTCCGATACTCTCCCCCAGTCTCTCCGATACTCTCCCCCAGTCTCTCCGATACTCTCACTTGTCTCTCCGATACTCTCCCCCAGTCTCTCCGACACCTCCCCCAGTCTCTCCGATACTCTCCCCCCGTCTCTCCGATAATCTCCCCCAGTCTCTCCGATACTCTCACCCAGTCTCTCCGATACTCTCAGCCAGTCTCTCCGATACTCTCCCCGTGTCTCTCTGATACTCTACCCGTGTCTCTCTGATACTCTCCCCGTGTCACTCTGATACTCTCCCCGTGTCTCTCCAATACACTCCCCCAGTCTCTCCGATACTCTTCCCCCGGTGTCTCTCCGATACTCTCCCCCCAGTCTCTCTGATACTTTCCCCGTGTCTCTCTGATACTCTCCCCCCAGTCTCTCCGATACTCTCGCCCAGTCTCTCCGATACTCTCCCCAAGTCTCTCCGATACTCTCCCCCCAGTCTCTCCGAAACTCTCGCCCAGTCTCTCCGATACTCTCACCCAGTCTCTCCGATACTCTCCCCGTGTCTTTCCGATACTCTCCCCCAGTCTCTCCGATACTCTCCCCCAGTCTCTCCGATACTCTCCCCCAGTGCCTCCGATACTCTCCCCGTGTCTCTCCGATACTCTCCCCCCAGTCTCTCTGATACTCTCCCTCAGGCTCTCCGATACTCTTCCCGTGCCTCTCTGATACTTGCCCCGTGTCTCTCTGATACTCTCCCCCCAGTCTCTCCGATACTCTCGCCCAGTCTCTCCGATACTCTCCCCCAGTCTCTCCGATACTCTCACTTGTCTCTCCGATACTCTCCCCCAGTCTCTCCGATACTCTCCCCCAGTCTCTCCGATACTCTCACAAAGTCTCTCCGATATTCTCCCCGTATCTCTCCGATACTCTTCCGCAGTCTCTCGGATACTCTCCCCCAGACTCTCCGATACTCTCACTTGTCTCTCCGATACTCTCCCCCAGTCTCTCCGATACTCTCTCCCAGTCTCTCCGATACTCTCCCCCAGTCTCTCCGATACTCTCACAAAGTCTCTCCGATACTCTCCCCGTGTCTCTCTGATACTCTACCCGTGTCTCTCTGATACTCTCCCCGTGTCTCTCTGATACTCTCCCCGTGTCTCTCTGATACTCTCGCCGTGTCTCTCCAATACACTCCCCCAGTCTCTCCGATACTCTTCCCCCGGTGTCTCTCCGATACTCTCCCCCCAGTCTCTCTGATACTCTCACTCAGTCTCTCCGATACTCTTCCCGTGCCTCTCTGATACTTTCCCCGTGACTCTCTGATACTCTCCCCCCAGTCTCTCCGATACTCTCGCCCAGTCTCTCCGATACTCTCGCCCAGTCTCTCCGATACTCTCGCCCAGTCTCTCCGATACTCTCGCCCAGTCTCTCCGATACTCTCCCCCAGTCTCTCCGAAACTCTCCCCCAGTCTCTCCGATACTCTCCCTTGTCTCTCCGATACTCTCCCTCCAGTCTCTCCGATACTCTCCCCCAGTCTCTCCGATATTCTCCCCGTATCTCTCCGATACTCTTCCGCAGTCTCTCCGATACTCTCCTCCAGACTCTCCGATACTCTCACTTGTCTCTCCGAAACTCTCCCCCAGTCTCTCCGCTACTCTCCCCCAGTCTCTCCGATACTCTCCCTCCAGTCTCTCCGATACTCTCCCTCCAGTCTCTCCGATACTCTCCCCCAGTCTCACCGATACTCTCCCCCAGTCTCTCCGATACTCTCCCTCCAGTCTCTCCGATACCCTTCCCCAGTCTCTCCGATACCCTTCCCCAGTCTCTCCGATACCCTTACCGAGTCTCTCTGATACCCTTCCCCGGTCTCTCCGATACTCTCCCCCAGTCTCTCTGATACTCTCCCCCAGTCTCACTGATACTCTCCCTTGTCTCTACGATACTCTCCCCCAAGTCTCTCCGATACTCTCCCCCAGTCTCTCCGATATTCTCCCCGTATCTCTCCGATACTCTTCCGCAGTCTCTCCGATACTCTCCCCCAGTCTCTCCGATACTCTCACTTGTCTCTCCGATACTCTCCCCCAGTCTCTCCGATACTCTCCCCCAGTCTCTCCGATACTCTCCCCCAGTCTCTCCGATACTCTCACTTGTCTCTCCGATACTCTCCCCCAGTCTCTCCGATACTCTCCCCCAGTCTCTCCGATACTCTCCCCCAGTCTCTCCGATACTCTCACCCAGTCTCTCCGATACTCTCCCCGTGTCTCTCTGATACTCTCCCCCCAGTCTCTCCGATACTCTCGCCCAGTCTCTCCGATACTCTCCCCCAGTCTCTCCGATACTCTCGCCCAGTCTCTCCGAAACTCTCGCCCAGTCTCTCCGATACTCTCACCCAGTCTCTCCGATACTCTCCCCGTGTCTCTCTGATACTCCACCCGTGTCTCTCTGATACTCTCCCCGCGTCTCTCTGAAACTCTCCCCGTGTCTCCAATACACTCCCCCAGTCTCTCCGATACTCTTCCCCAGTCTCTCCGATACTCTTCCCCCAGTCTCTCTGATACTCTCACTCAGTCTCTCCGATACTCTTCCCGTGCCTCTCTGATACTTTCCCCGTGTCTCTCTGATACTCTCCCCCCAGTCTCTCCGATACTCTTCCCCCAGTCTCTCCGATACTCTCCCTTGTCTCTCCGATACTCTCCCCCCGTGTCTCTCTGATACTCTCCCCCCCGTGTCTCTCTGTTACTCCTCCCCCTCAGTCTCTCCGATACTCTCCCCATGTCTCTCTGATACTCTCCGCCCGTCTCTCCGATACTCTCTCCCCGTGTCTCTCTGATACTCTCCCCGTGTCTCTCTGATACGCTCCCCCAGTCTCTCCCATAGTCTCCCCGTGTCTCTCTGATACTCTCCCCGTGTCTCTCTGATACTCTCGCCGTGTCTCTCCGATACTGTCCCCCAGTCTCTCCTATACTCTTCCCCCCGTGTCTCTCCGATACTCTCCCCCCAGTCTCTCTGATACTCTCCCTCAGTCTCTCCGATACTCTCCCCGTGTCTCTCTGATACTTTCCCCGTGTCTCTCCGATACTCTCGCCCCGGTCTCTCCGATACTCTCCCCCAATCTCTCCGATACTCTCGCCCAGTCTCTCCGATACTCTCCCCCAGTCTCTCCGATACTCTCCCCCAGTCTCTCCGATACTCTCCCCGTGTCTTTCCGATACTCTCCCCCAGTCTCTCTGATACTCTCCCTCAGTCTCTCCGATACTCTCCCCCAGTCTTTCTGATACTCTCCCTCAGTCTCTCCGATACTCTACCCGTGTCTCTCTGATACTCTCCCCGTGCCTCTCTGATACTCTCCCCGTGTCTCTCTGATACTTTCACCGTGTCTCTCCAATACTCTCCCCCAGTCTCTCCGATACTCTTCCCCCCGTGTCTCTCCGATACTCTCCCCCCAGTGTCTCTGATACTCTCCCTCAGTCTCTCCGATACTCTTCCCGTGCCTCTCTGATACTTTACCCGTGTCTCTCTGATACTCTCCCCCCAGTCTCTCCGATACTCTCGCCCAGTCTCTCCGATACTCTCGCCCAGTCTCTCCGATATTCTCCCCGTGTCTCTCTGATACTCTCCCCCAGTCTCTCCGATACTCTCCCCCAGTCTCTCCGATACTCTCCCCCAGTCTCTCCGATACTCTCCCTTGTCTCTCCGATACTCTCCCCCAGTCTCTCCGATGCTCTCCCCCAGTCTCTCCGATACTCTCCCTTGTCTGTCCGATACTCTCCCTCCAGTCTCTCCGATACTCTCCCCCAGTCTCTCCGATACTCTCCCGTGTCTCTCCGATACTCTCCCGTGTCTCTCCGATACTCTCCCCAGTCTCTCTGATACTCTCCCCCAGTCTCTCTGATACTCTCCCTTGTCTCTCCGATACTCTCCCCCAGTCTCTCCGATACTCTCCCTCCAGTCTCTCCGATACTCTCCCTCCAGTCTCTCCGATACTCTCCCCCAGTCTCACCGATACTCTCCCCCAGTCTCTCCGATACTCTCCCCCAAGTCTCTCCGATACTCTCCCCCAGTCTCTCCGATATTCTCCCCGTATCTCTCCGATACTCTTCCGCAGTCTCTCGGATACTCTCCCCCAGACTCTCCGATACTCTCACTTGTCTCTCCGATACTCTCCCCCAGTCTCTCCGATACTCTCCCCCAGTCTCTCCGATACTCTCACACAGTCTCTCCGATACTCTCCCCGTGTCTCTCTGATACTCTACCCGTGTCTCTCTGATACTCTCCCCGTGTCTCTCTGATACTCTCCCCGTGTCTCTCTGATACTCTCGCCGTGTCTCTCCAATACACTCCCCCAGTCTCTCCGATACTCTTCCCCCGATGTCTCTCCGATACTCTCCCCCCAGTCTCTCTGATACTCTCACTCAGGCTCTCCGATACTCTTCCCGTGCCACTCTGATACTTTCCCCGTGTCTCTCTGATACTCTCCCCCCAGTCTCTCCGATACTCTCGCCCAGTCTCTCCGATACTCTCCCTCCAGTCTCTCCGATACTCTCCCCCAGTCTCACCGATACTCTCCCCCAGTCTCTCCGATACTCTCCCTCCAGTCTCTCCGATACTCTCCCTCCAGTTTCTCCGATACACTTCCCCAGTCTCTCCGATACCCTTCCCCAGTCTCTCCGATACCCTTACCGAGTCTCTCTGATACCATTCCCCAGTCTCTCCGATACTCTCCCCCAGTCTCTCTGATACTCTCCCCCAGTCTCTCTGATACTCTCCCTTGTCTCTACGATACTCTCCCCCAAGTCTCTCCAATACTCTCCCCCAGTCTGTCCGATATTCTCCCCGTATCTCTCCGATACTCTTCCGCAGTCTCTCCGATACTCTCCCCCAGTCTCTCCGATACTCTCACTTGTCTCTCCGATACTCTCCCCCAGTCTCTCCGATACTCTCCCCCAGTCTCTCCGATACTCTCACTTGTCTCTCCGATACTCTCCCCCAGTCTCTCCGATACTCTCCCCCAGTCTCTCCGATACTCTCCCCCAGTCTCTCCGATACTCTTCCCCAGTCTCTCCGATACTCTCCCCGTGTCTCTCTGATACTCTCCCCCCAGTCTCTCCCGATACTCTCCCCCAGTCTCTCCGATACTCTCCCCCAGTCTCTCCGATACTCTCACTTGTCTCTCCGATACTCTCCCCCAGTCTCTCCGATACTCTCCCCCAGTCTCTCCGATACTCTCCCCCAGTCTCTCCGATACTCTCACCCAGTCTCTCCGATACTCTCCCCGTGTCTCTCTGATACTCTCCCCCCAGTCTCTCCGATACTCTCGCCCAGTCTCTCCGATACTCTCCCCCAGTCTCTCCGATACTCTCGCCCAGTCTCTCCGAAACTCTCGCCCAGTCTCTCCGATACTCTCCGCGTGTCTCTCTGATACTCTACCCGTGTCTCTCTGATACTCTCCCCGTGTCTCTCTGATACTCTCCCCGTGTCTCTCCAATACACTCCCCCAGTCTCTCCGATACTCTCCCCCAGTGCCTCCGATACTCTCCCCGTGTCTCTCCGATACTCTCCCCCCAGTCTCTCTGATACTCTCCCCCCAGTCTCTCCGATACTCTCGCCCAGTCTCTCCGATACTCTCCCCCAGTCTCTCCGATACTCTCCCCCAGTCTCTCCGATACTCTCCCTTGTCTCTCCGATACTCTCCCCCAGTCTCTCCGATACTCTCCCTTATCTCTCCGATACTCTTCCCCAGTCTCTCCGATATTCTCCCCGTGTCTCTCCGATACTCTCCCCCAGTCTCTCCGATACTCTCCCCCAGTCTCTCCGATACTCTCCCCGTGTCTTTGTGATACTCTACCCGTGTCTCTCTGATACTCTCCCCGTGTCTCTCTGATACTCTCCCCGTGTCTCTCTGATACTCTCACCGTGTCTCTCCAATACTCTCCCCCAGTCTCTCCGATACTCTTCCCCCCGTGTCTCTCCGATACTCTCCCCCAAGTGTCTCTGATACTCTCCCTCAGTCTCTCCGATACTCTTCCCGTGCCCCTCTGATACTTTACCCGTGTCTCTCTGATACTCTCCCCCCAGTCTCTCCGATACTCTCCCCTAGTCTCTCCGATACTCTCGCCCAGTCTCTCCGAAACTCTCGCCCAGTCTCTCCGATACTCTCCCCGTGTCTCTCTGATACTCTACCCGTGTCTCTCTGATACTCTACCCGTGTCTCTCTGATACTCTCCCCGTGTCTCTCTGATACTCTCCCCGTGTCTCTCCAATACACTACCCCAGTCTCTCCGATACTCTTCCCCAGTCTCTCTGATACTCTCACTCAGTCTCTCCGATACTCTTCCCGTGCCTCTCTGATACTTTCCCCGTGTCTCTCTGATATTCTCCCCCCAGTCTCTCCGATACTCTTCCCCCAGTCTCTCCGATACTCTCCCCCCAGTCTCTCCGAAACTCTCGCCCAGTCTCTCCGATACTCTCACCCAGTCTCTCCGATACTCTCCCCGTGTCTCTCCAATACACTCCCCCAGCCTCTACGATACTCTTCCCCCGGTGTCTCTCCGATACTCTCCCCCCAGTCTCTCTGATACTCTCACTCAGTCTCTCCGATACTCTTCCCGTGCCTCTCTGATACTTTCCCCGTGTCTCTCTGATACTCTCCCCCCAGTCTCTCCGATACTCTCCCGTGTCTCTCCGATACTCTCCCCAGTCTCTCTGATACTCTCCCCCAGTCTCGCTGATACTCTCCCTTGTCTCTCCGATACTCTCCCTCCAGTCTCTCCGATACTCTCCCTCCAGTCTCTCCGATACTCTCCCCCAGTCTCACCGATACTCTCCCCCAGTCACTCCGATACTCTCCCTCCAGTCTCTCCGATACTCTCCCTCCAGTTTCTCCGATACACTTCCCCAGTCTCTCCGATACCCTTCCCCAGTCTCTCCGATACCCTTACCGACTCTCTCTGATACCCTTCCCCAGTCTCTACGATACTCTCCCCCAAGTCTCTCCGATACTCTCCCCCAGTCTCTCCGATATTCTCCCCGTATCTCTCCGATACTCTTCCGCAGTCTCTCCGATACTCTCCCCCAGTCTCTCCGATACTCTCACTTGTCTCTCCGATACTCTCCCCCAGTCTCTCCGATACTCTCCCCCAGTCTCTCCGATACTCTCACTTGTCTCTCCGATACTCTCCCCCAGTCTCTCCGATACTCTCCCCCAGTCTCTCCGATACTCTCCCCCCGTCTCTCCGATACTCTCCCCCAGTCTCTCCGATACTCTCACCCAGTCTCTCCGATACTCTCACCCAGTCTCTCCGATACTCTCCCCGTGTCTCTCTGATACTCTACCCGTGTCTCTCTGATACTCTCCCCGTGTCACTCTGATACTCTCCCCGTGTCTCTCCAATACACTCCCCCAGTCTCTCCGATACTCTTCCCCCGGTGTCTCTCCGATACTCTCCCCCCAGTCTCTCTGATACTTTCCCCGTGTCTCTCTGATACTCTCCCCCCAGTCTCTCCGATACTCTCGCCCAGTCTCTCCGATACTCTCCCCCAGTCTCTCCGATACTCTCCCCCCAGTCTCTCCGAAACTCTCGCCCAGTCTCTCCGATACTCTCACCCTGTCTCTCCGATACTCTCCCCGTGTCTTTCCGATACTCTCCCCCAGTCTCTCCGATATTCCCCCAGTGTCCCTCCGATACTCTCCCCCAGTCTCTCCGATACTCTCCCCCAGTGCCTCCGATACTCTCCCCGTGTCTCTCCAATACTCTCCCCCCAGTCTCTCTGATACTCTCCCTCAGTCTCTCCGATACTCTTCCCGTGCCTCTCTGATACTTGCCCCGTGTCTCTCTGATACTCTCCCCCCCAGTCTCTCCGATACTCTCGCCCAGTCTCTCCGATACTCTCCCCCAGTCTCTCCGATACTCTCCCCCAGTCTCTCCGATACTCTCCCTTGTCTCTCCGATACTCTCCCCCAGTCTCTCCGATACTCTCCCTTGTCTCTCCGATACTCTCCCCCAGTCTCTCCGATATTCTCCCCGTGTCTCTCCGATACTCTCCCCCAGTCTCTCCGATACTCTCCCGCAGTCTCTCCGATACTCTCCCCGTGTCTTTGTGATACTCTACCCGTGTCTCTCTGATACTCTCCCCGTGTCTCTCTGATACTCTCCCCGTGTCTCTCTGATACTCTCACCGTGTCTCTCCAATACTCTCCCCCAGTCTCTCCGATACTCTTCCCCCCGTGTCTCTCCGATACTCTCCCCGAAGTGTCTCTGATACTCACCCTCAGTCTCTCCGATACACTTCCCGTGCCCCTCTGATACTTTACCCGTGTCTCTCTGATACTCTCCCCCCAGTCTCTCCGATACTCTCGCCCAGTCTCTCCGATACTCTCGCCCAATCTCTCCGATACTCTCGCCCAATCTCTCCGATACTCTCGCCCAGTCTCTCCGATACTCTTCCCCAGTCTCTCCGATACTCTCCCCCAGTCTCTCCGATACTCTCCCCCCAGTCTCTCCGAAACTCTCGCCCAGTCTCTCCGATACTCTCACCCAGTCTCTCCGATACTCTCCCCGTGTCTCTCTGATACTCTCCCCGTGTCTCTCTGATACTCTCCCAGTGTCTCTCTGATACTCTCCCCGTGTCTCTCCAATACACTCCCCCAGTCTCTCCGATACTCTTCCCCAGTCTCTCCGATACTCTTCCCCCCGTGTCTCTCCGATACTCTCCCCCCAGTCTCTCTGATACTCTCACTCAGTCTCTCCGATACTCTTCCCGTGCCTCTCTGATACTTTCCCCGTGTCTCTCTGATACTCTCCCCCCAGTCTCTCCGATACTCTTCCCCCAGTCTCTCCGATACTCTCCCCCCAGTCTCTCCGAAACTGTCGCCCAGTCTCTCCGATACTCTCACCCAGTCTCTCCGATACTCTCCCCATGTCTCTCTGATACTCTACCCGTGTCTCTCTGATACTCTCCCCGTGTCTCTCTGATACTCTCCCCGTGTCTCTCTGATACTCTCCCCGTGTCCCTCTGATACTCTCGCCGTGTCTCTCCAATACACTCCCCCAGTCTCTCCGATACTCTTCCCCCGGTGTCTCTCCGATACTCTCCCCCCAGTCTCTCTGATACTCTCACTCAGTCTCTCCGATACTCTTCCCGTGCCTCTCTGATACTTTCCCCGTGTCTCTCTGATACTCTCCCCCCAGTCTCTCCGATACTCTCCCGTGTCTCTCCGATACTCTCCCCAGTCTCTCTGATACTCTCCCCCAGTCTCGCTGATACTCTCCCTTGTCTCTCCGATACTCTCCCTCCAGTCTCTCCGATACTCTCCCTCCAGTCTCTCCGATACTCTCCCCCAGTCTCACCGATACTCTCCCCAGTCTCTCCGATACTCTCCCTCCAGTTTCTCCGATACACTTCCCCAGTCTCTCCGATACCCTTCCCCAGTCTCTCCGATACCCTTACCGAGTCTCTCTGATACCCTTCCCCAGTCTCTCCGATACTCTCCCCCAGTCTCTCTGATACTCTCCCCCAGTCTCTCTGATACTCTCCCTTGTCTCTACGATACTCTCCCCCAAGTCTCTCCGATACTCTCCCCCAGTCTCTCCGATATTCTCCCCGTATCTCTCCGATACTCTTCCGCAGTCTCTCCGATACTCTCCCCCAGTCTCTCCGATACTCTCACTTGTCTCTCCGATACTCTCCCCCAGTCTCTCCGATACTCTCCCCCAGTCTCTCCGATACTCTCCCCCAGTCTCTCCGATACTCTCCCCGTGTCTCTCCGATACTCTCCCCCCAGTCTCTCTGATACTCTCCCTCAGTCTCTCCGATACTCTTCCCGTGCCTCTCTGATACTTGCCCCGTGTCTCTCTGATACTCTCCCCCCAGTCTCTCCGATACTCTCGCCCAGTCTCTCCGATACTCTCCCCCAGTCTCTCCGATACTCTCACTTGTCTCTCCGATACTCTCCCCCAGTCTCTCCGATACTCTCCCCCAGTCTCTCCGATACTCTCACAAAGTCTCTCCGATATTCTCCCCGTATCTCTCCGATACTCTTCCGCAGTCTCTCGGATACTCTCCCCCAGACTCTCCGATACTCTCACTTGTCTCTCCGATACTCTCCCCCAGTCTCTCCGATACTCTCTCCCAGTCTCTCCGATACTCTCCCCCAGTCTCTCCGATACTCTCACAAAGTCTCTCCGATACTCTCCCCGTGTCTCTCTGATACTCTACCCGTGTCTCTCTGATACTCTCCCCGTGTCTCTCTGATACTCTCCCCGTGTCTCTCTGATACTCTCGCCGTGTCTCTCCAATACACTCCCCCAGTCTCTCCGATACTCTTCCCCCGGTGTCTCTCCGATACTCTCCCCCCAGTCTCTCTGATACTCTCACTCAGTCTCTCCGATACTCTTCCCGTGCCTCTCTGATACTTTCCCCGTGACTCTCTGATACTCTCCCCCCAGTCTCTCCGATACTCTCGCCCAGTCTCTCCGATACTCTCGCCCAGTCTCTCCGATACTCTCGCCCAGTCTCTCCGATACTCTCGCCCAGTCTCTCCGATACTCTCCCCCAGTCTCTCCGAAACTCTCCCCCAGTCTCTCCGATACTCTCCCTTGTCTCTCCGATACTCTCCCTCCAGTCTCTCCGATACTCTCCCCCAGTCTCTCCGATATTCTCCCCGTATCTCTCCGATACTCTTCCGCAGTCTCTCCGATACTCTCCTCCAGACTCTCCGATACTCTCACTTGTCTCTCCGAAACTCTCCCCCAATCTCTCCGCTACTCTCCCCCAGTCTCTCCGATACTCTCCCTCCAGTCTCTCCGATACTCTCCCTCCAGTCTCTCCGATACTCTCCCCCAGTCTCACCGATACTCTCCCCCAGTCTCTCCGATACTCTCCCTCCAGTCTCTCCGATACCCTTCCCCAGTCTCTCCGATACCCTTCCCCAGTCTCTCCGATACCCTTACCGAGTCTCTCTGATACCCTTCCCCGGTCTCTCCGATACTCTCCCCCAGTCTCTCTGATACTCTCCCCCAGTCTCACTGATACTCTCCCTTGTCTCTACGATACTCTCCCCCAAGTCTCTCCGATACTCTCCCCCAGTCTCTCCGATATTCTCCCCGTATCTCTCCGATACTCTTCCGCAGTCTCTCCGATACTCTCCCCCAGTCTCTCCGATACTCTCACTTGTCTCTCCGATACTCTCCCCCAGTCTCTCCGATACTCTCCCCCAGTCTCTCCGATACTCTCCCCCAGTCTCTCCGATACTCTCACTTGTCTCTCCGATACTCTCCCCCAGTCTCTCCGATACTCTCCCCCAGTCTCTCCGATACTCTCCCCCAGTCTCTCCGATACTCTCACCCAGTCTCTCCGATACTCTCCCCGTGTCTCTCTGATACTCTCCCCCCAGTCTCTCCGATACTCTCGCCCAGTCTCTCCGATACTCTCCCTCCAGTCTCTCCGATACTCTCGCCCAGTCTCTCCGAAACTCTCGCCCAGTCTCTCCGATACTCTCACCCAGTCTCTCCGATACTCTCCCCGTGTCTCTCTGATACTCCACCCGTGTCTCTCTGATACTCTCCCCGCGTCTCTCTGAAACTCTCCCCGTGTCTCCAATACACTCCCCCAGTCTCTCCGATACTCTTCCCCAGTCTCTCCGATACTCTTCCCCCAGTCTCTCTGATACTCTCACTCAGTCTCTCCGATACTCTTCCCGTGCCTCTCTGATACTTTCCCCGTGTCTCTCTGATACTCTCCCCCCAGTCTCTCCGATACTCTTCCCCCAGTCTCTCCGATACTCTCCCTTGTCTCTCCGATACTCTCCCCCCGTGTCTCTCTGATACTCTCCCCCCCGTGTCTCTCTGTTACTCCTCCCCCTCAGTCTCTCCGATACTCTCCCCGTGTCTCTCTGATACTCTCCGCCCGTCTCTCCGATACTCTCTCCCCGTGTCTCTCTGATACTCTCCCCGTGTCTCTCTGATACGCTCCCCCAGTCTCTCCCATAGTCTCCCCGTGTCTCTCTGATACTCTCCCCGTGTCTCTCTGATACTCTCGCCGTGTCTCTCCGATACTGTCCCCCAGTCTCTCCTATACTCTTCCCCCCGTGTCTCTCCGATACTCTCCCCCCAGTCTCTCTGATACTCTCCCTCAGTCTCTCCGATACTCTCCCCGTGTCTCTCTGATACTTTCCCCGTGTCTCTCCGATACTCTCGCCCCGGTCTCTCCGATACTCTCCCCCAATCTCTCCGATACTCTCGCCCAGTCTCTCCGATACTCTCCCCCAGTCTCTCCGATACTCTCCCCCAGTCTCTCCGATACTCTCCCCGTGTCTTTCCGATACTCTCCCCCAGTCTCTCTGATACTCTCCCTCAGTCTCTCCGATACTCTCCCCCAGTCTTTCTGATACTCTCCCTCAGTCTCTCCGATACTCTACCCGTGTCTCTCTGATACTCTCCCCGTGCCTCTCTGATACTCTCCCCGTGTCTCTCTGATACTTTCACCGTGTCTCTCCAATACTCTCCCCCAGTCTCTCCGATACTCTTCCCCCCGTGTCTCTCCGATACTCTCCCCCCAGTGTCTCTGATACTCTCCCTCAGTCTCTCCGATACTCTTCCCGTGCCTCTCTGATACTTTACCCGTGTCTCTCTGATACTCTCCCCCCAGTCTCTCCGATACTCTCGCCCAGTCTCTCCGATACTCTCGCCCAGTCTCTCCGATATTCTCCCCGTGTCTCTCTGATACTCTCCCCCAGTCTCTCCGATACTCTCCCCCAGTCTCTCCGATACTCTCCCCCAGTCTCTCCGATACTCTCCCTTGTCTCTCCGATACTCTCCCCCAGTCTCTCCGATGCTCTCCCCCAGTCTCTCCGATACTCTCCCTTGTCTGTCCGATACTCTCCCTCCAGTCTCTCCGATACTCTCCCCCAGTCTCTCCGATACTCTCCCGTGTCTCTCCGATACTCTCCCCAGTCTCTCTGATACTCTCCCCCAGTCTCTCTGATACTCTCCCTTGTCTCTCCGATACTCTCCCCCAGTCTCTCCGATACTCTCCCTCCAGTCTCTCCGATACTCTCCCTCCAGTCTCTCCGATACTCTCCCCCAGTCTCACCGATACTCTCCCCCAGTCTCTCCGATACTCTCCCCCAGTCTCTCCGATATTCTCCCCGTATCTCTCCGATACTCTTCCGCAGTCTCTCGGATACTCTCCCCCAGACTCTCCGATACTCTCACTTGTCTCTCCGATACTCTCCCCCAGTCTCTCCGATACTCTCCCCCAGTCTCTCCGATACTCTCACACAGTCTCTCCGATACTCTCCCCGTGTCTCTCTGATACTCTACCCGTGTCTCTCTGATACTCTCCCCGTGTCTCTCTGATACTCTCCCCGTGTCTCTCTGATACTCTCGCCGTGTCTCTCCAATACACTCCCCCAGTCTCTCCGATACTCTTCCCCCGATGTCTCTCCGATACTCTCCCCCCAGTCTCTCTGATACTCTCACTCAGGCTCTCCGATACTCTTCCCGTGCCACTCTGATACTTTCCCCGTGTCTCTCTGATACTCTCCCCCCAGTCTCTCCGATACTCTCGCCCAGTCTCTCCGATACTCTCGCCCAGTCTCTCCGATACTCTCGCCCAGTCTCTCCGATACTCTCCCTTGTCTCTCCGATACTCTCCCTCCAGTCTCTCCGATACTCTCCCTCCAGTCTCTCCGATATTCTCCCCGTATCTCTCCGATACTCTTCCGCAGTCTCTCCGATACTCTCCCCCAGACTCTCCGATACTCTCACTTGTCTCTGCGCTACTCTCCCCCAGTCTCTGCGCTACTCTCCCCCAGTCTCTGCGCTACTCTCCCTCCAGTCTCTCCGATACTCTCCCTCCAGTCTCTCCGATACTCTTCCCCAGTCTCTCCGATACCCTTACCGAGTCTCTCTGATACCCTTCCCCAGTCTCTCCGATACTCTCCCCCAGTCTCTCTGATACTCTCCCCCAGTCTCTCTGATACTCTCCCTTGTCTCTACGATACTCTCCCCCAAGTCTCTCCGATACTCTCCCCCAGTCTCTCCGATATTCTCCCCGTATCTCTCCGATACTCTCCCCCAGTCTCTCCGATACTCTCCCCTCAGTCTCTCCGAAACTCTCGCCGTATCTCTCCGATACTCTTCCGCAGTCTCTCTGATACTCTCACTCAGTCTCTCCGATACTCTCCCCAAGTCTCTCCGATACTCTCCCCCAGTCTCTCCGATATTCTCCCCGTATCTCTCCGATACTCTTCCGCAGTCTCTCCGATACTCTCCCCCAGTCTCTCCGATACTCTCACTTGTCTCTCCGATACTCTCCCCCAGTCTCTCCGATACTCTCCCCCAGTCTCTCCGATACTCTCCCCCAGTCTCTCCGATACTCTCCCCCAGTCTCTCCGATACTCTCCCCCAGTCTCTCTGATACTCTCCCTTGTCTCTACGATACTGTCCCCCAAGTCTCTCCGATACTCTCCCCCAGTCTCTCCGATATTCTCCCCGTATCTCTCCGATACTCTTCCGCAGTCTCTCCGATACTCTCCCCCAGTCTCTCCGATACTCTCACTTGTCTCTCCGATACTTTCCCCCAGTCTCTCCGATACTCTCCCCCAGTCTCTCCGATACTCTCCCCCAGTCTCTCCGATACTCTCACTTGTCTCTCCGATACTCTCCCCCAGTCTCTCCGATACTCTCCCCCAGTCTCTCCGATACTCTCACCCAGTCTCTCCGATACTCTCACCCAGTCTCTCCGATACTCTCCCCGTGTCTCTCTGATACTCTCCCCGTGTTTCTCTGATACTCTCCCCGTGTCACTCTGATACTCTCCCCGTGTCTCTCCAATACACTCCCCCAGTCTCTCCGATACTCTTCCCCCGGTGTCTCTCCGATACTCTCCCCCCAGTCTCTCTGATACTTTGCCCGTGTCTCTCTGATACTCTCCCCCCAGTCTCTCCGATACTCTCGCCCAGTCTCTCCGATACTCTCCCCCAGTCTCTCCGATACTCTCCCCACAGTCTCTCCGAAACTCTCGCCCAGTCTCTCCGATACTCTCACCCAGTCTCTCCGATACTCTCCCCGTGTCTTTCCGATACTCTCCCCCAGTCTCTCCGATATTCTCCCAGTGTCTCTCCGATACTCTCCCCCAGTCTCTCCGATACTCTCCTCCAGTGCCTCCGATACTCTCCCCGTGTCTCTCCGATACTCTCCCCCCAGTCTCTCTGATACTCTCCCTCAGTCTCTCCGATACTCTTCCCGTGCCTCTCTGATACTTGCCCCGTGTCTCTCTGATACTCTCCCCCCAGTCTCTCCGATACTCTCGCCCAGTCTCTCCGATACTCTCCCCCAGTCTCTCCGATACTCTCACTTGTCTCTCCGATACTCTCCCCCAGTCTCTCCGATACTCTCCCCCAGTCTCTCCGATACTCTCACAAAGTCTCTCCGATATTCTCCCCGTATCTCTCCGATACTCTTCCGCAGTCTCTCGGATACTCTCCCCCAGACTCTCCGATACTCTCACTTGTCTCTCCGATACTCTCCCCCAGTCTCTCCGATACTCTCTCCCAGTCTCTCCGATACTCTCCCCCAGTCTCTCCGATACTCTCACAAAGTCTCTCCGATACTCTCCCCGTGTCTCTCTGATACTCTACCCGTGTCTCTCTGATACTCTCCCCGTGTCTCTCTGATACTCTTCCCCCAGTCTCTCCGATACTCTCCCTTGTCTCTCCGATACTCTCCCCCCGTGTCTCTCTGATACTCTCCCCCCCGTGTCTCTCTGTTACTCCTCCCCCTCAGTCTCTCCGATACTCTCCCCGTGTCTCTCTGATACTCTCCGCCCGTCTCTCCGATACTCTCTCCCCGTGTCTCTCTGATACTCTCCACGTGTCTCTCTGATACGCTCCCCCAGTCTCTCCGATACTCTCCCCGTGTCTCTCTGATACTCTCCCCGTGTCTCTCTGATACTCTCGCCGTGTCTCTCCGATACTGTCCCCCAGTCTCTCCGATACTCTTCCCCCCGTGTCTCTCCGATACTCTCCCCCCAGTCTCTCTGATACTCTCCCTCAGTCTCTCCGATACTCTCCCCGTGTCTCTCTGATACTTTCCCCGTGTCTCTCCGATACTCTCGCCCCGGTCTCTCCGATACTCTCCCCCAATCTCTCCGATACTCTCGCCCAGTCTCTCCGATACTCTCCCCCAGTCTCTCCGATACTCTCCCCCAGTCTCTCCGATACTCTCCCCGTGTCTTTCCGATACTCTCCCCCAGTCTCTCTGATACTCTCCCTCAGTCTCTCCGATACTCTCCCCCAGTCTTTCTGATACTCTCCCTCAGTCTCTCCGATACTCTACCCGTGTCTCTCTGATACTCTCCCCGTGTCTCTCTGATACTCTCCCCGTGCCTCTCTGATACTCTCCCCGTGTCTCTCTGATACTTTCACCGTGTCTCTCCAATACTCTCCCCCAGTCTCTCCGATACTCTTCCCCCCGTGTCTCTCCGATACTCTCCCCCCAGTGTCTCTGATACTCTCCCTCAGTCTCTCCGATACTCTTCCCGTGCCTCTCTGATACTTTACCCGTGTCTCTCTGATACTCTCCCCCCAGTCTCTCCGATACTCTCGCCCAGTCTCTCCGATACTCTCGCCCAGTCTCTCCGATATTCTCCCCGTGTCTCTCTGATACTCTCCCCCAGTCTCTCCGATACTCTCCCCCAGTCTCTCCGATACTCTCCCCCAGTCTCTCCGATACTCTCCCCCAGTCTCTCCGATGCTCTCCCCCAGTCTCTCCGATGCTCTCCCCCAGTCTCTCCGATACTCTCCCTTGTCTGTCCGATACTCTCCCTCCAGTCTCTCCGATACTCTCCCCCAGTCTCTCCGATACTCTCCCGTGTCTCTCCGATACTCTCCCCAGTCTCTCTGACACTCTCCCCCAGTCTCTCTGATACTCTCCCTTGTCTCTCCGATACTCTCCCCCAGTCTCTCCGATACTCTCCCTCCAGTCTCTCCGATACTCTCCCTCCAGTCTCTCCGATACTCTCCCCCAGTCTCACCGATACTCTCCCCCAGTCTCTCCGATACTCTCCCCCAAGTCTCTCCGATACTCTCCCCCAGTCTCTCCGATATTCTCCCCGTATCTCTCCGATACTCTTCCGCAGTCTCTCGGATACTCTCCCCCAGACTCTCCGATACTCTCACTTGTCTCTCCGATACTCTCCCCCAGTCTCTCCGATACTCTCCCCCAGTCTCTCCGATACTCTCACACAGTCTCTCCGATACTCTCCCCGTGTCTCTCTGATACTCTCCCCGTGTCTCTCTGATACTCTCCCCGTGTCTCTCTGATACTCTCCCCGTGTCTCTCTGATACTCTCGCCGTGTCTCTCCAATACACTCCCCCAGTCTCTCCGATACTCTTCCCCCGATGTCTCTCCGATACTCTCCCCCCAGTCTCTCTGATACTCTCACTCAGGCTCTCCGATACTCTTCCCGTGCCACTCTGATACTTTCCCCGTGTCTCTCTGATACTCTCCCCCCAGTCTCTCCGATACTCTCGCCCAGTCTCTCCGATACTCTCGCCCAGTCTCTCCGATACTCTCGCCCAGTCTCTCCGATACTCTCCCTTGTCTCTCCGATACTCTCCCTCCAGTCTCTCCGATACTCTCCCCCAGTCTCTCCGATATTCTCCCCGTATCTCTCCGATACTCTTCCGCAGTCTCTCCGATACTCTCCCCCAGACTCTCCGATACTCTCACTTGTCTCTCCGATACTCTCCCCCAGTCTCTGCGCTACTCTCCCCCAGTCTCTGCGCTACTCTCCCTCCAGTCTCTCCGATACTCTCCCTCCAGTCTCTCCGATACTCTCCTCCAGTCTCACCGATACTCTCCCCCAGTCTCTCCGATACTCTCCCTCCAGTCTCTCCGATACTCTCCCCCAGTCTCTCCGATACCCTTCCCCAGTCTCTCCGATACCCTTACCGAGTCTCTCTGATACCCTTCCCCAGTCTCTCCGATACTCTCCCCCAGTCTCTCTGATACTCTCCCCCAGTCTCTCTGATACTCTCCCTTGTCTCTACGATACTCTCCCCCAAGTCTCTCCGATACTCTCCCCCAGTCTCTCCGATATTCTCCCCGTATCTCTCCGATACTCTTCCGCAGTCTCTCCGATACTCTCCCCCAGTCTCTCCGATACTCTCACTTGTCTCTCCGATACTCTCCCCCAGTCTCTCCGATACTCTCCCCCAGTCTCTCCGATACTCTCCCCCAGTCTCTCCGATACTCTCCCCCAGTCTCTCCGATACTCTCCCCCAGTCTCTCCGATACTCTCCCCCAGTCTCTCCGATACTCTCACCCAGTCTCTCCGATACTCTCCCCGTGTCTCTCTGATACTCTCCCCCCAGTCTCTCCGATACTCTTGCCCAGTCTCTCCGATACTCTAGCCCAGTCTCTCCGATACTCTTCCCCAGTCTCTCCGATACTCTCCCCCAGTCTCTCCGATACTCTCCCCCCAGTCTCTCCGAAACTCTCGCCCAGTCTCTCCGATACTCTCACCCAGTCTCTCCGATACTCTTCCCCAGTCTCTCCGATACTCTTCCACCCGTGTCTCTCCGATACTCTCCCCCCAGTCTCTCTGATACTCTCACTCAGTCTCTCCGATACTCTTCCCGTGCCTCTCTGATACTTTCCCCGTGTCTCTCTGATACTCTCCCCCCAGTCTCTCCGATACTCTTCCCCCAGTCTCTCCGATACTCTCCCCCCAGTCTCTCCGAAACTCTCGCCCAGTCTCTCCGATACTCTCACCCAGTCTCTCCGATACTCTCCCCGTGTTTCTCTGATACTCTCCCCGTGTCTCTCTGATACTCTCCCCGTGTCTCTCTGATACTATCGCCGTGTCTCTCCAATACACTCCCCCAGTCTCTCCGATACTCTTCCCCCGGTGTCTCTCCGATACTCTCCCCCCAGTCTCTCTGATACTCTCACTCAGTCTCTCCGATACTCTTCCCGTGCCTCTCTGATACTTTCCCCGTGTCTCTCTGATACTCTCCCTCCAGTCTCTCCGATACTCTCCCGTGTCTCTCCGATACTCTCCCCAGTCTCTCTGATACTCTCCCCCAGTCTCGCTGATACTCTCCCTTGTCTCTCCGATACTCTCCCTCCAGTCTCTCCGATACTCTCCCTCCAGTCTCTCCGATACTCTCCCCCAGTCTCACCGATACTCTCCCTCCAGTTTCTCCGATACACTTCCCCAGTCTCTCCGATACCCTTACCGAGTCTCTCTGATACCCTTCCCCAGTCTCTCCGATACCCTTACCGAGTCTCTCTGATACACTTCCCCAGTCTCTCCGATACTCTCCCCCAGTCTCTCTGATACTCTCCCCCAGTCTCTCTGATACTCTCCCTTGTCTCTACGATACTGTCCCCCAAGTCTCTCCGATACTCTCCCCCAGTCTCTCCGATATTCTCCCCGTATCTCTCCGATACTCTTCCGCAGTCTCTCCGATACTCTCCCCCAGTCTCTCCGATACTCTCACTTGTCTCTCCGATACTCTCCCCCAGTCTCTCCGATACTCTCCCCCAGTCTCTCCGATACTCTCCCCCAGTCTCTCCGATACTCTCACTTGTCTCTCCGATACTCTCCCCCAGTCTCTCCGATACTCTCCCCCAGTCTCTCCGATACTCTCCCCCCGTCTCTCCGATACTCTCCCCCAGTCTCTCCGATACTCTCACCCAGTCTCTCCGATACTCTCACCCAGTCTCTCCGATACTCTCCCCGCGTCTCTCTGATACTCTACCCGTGTCTCTCTGATACTCTCCCCGTGTCACTCTGATACTCTCCCCGTGTCTCTCCAATACACTCCCCCAGTCTCTCCGATACTCTTCCCCCGGTGTCTCTCCGATACTCTCCCCCCAGTCTCTCTGATACTTTCCCCGTGTCTCTCTGATACTCTCCCCCCAGTCTCTCCGATACTCTCGCCCAGTCTCTCCGATACTCTCCCCCAGTCTCTCCGATACTCTCCCCCCTGTCTCTCCGAAACTCTCGCCCAGTCTCTCCGATACTCTCACCCAGTCTCTCCGATACTCTCCCCGTGTCTTTCCGATACTCTCCCCCAGTCTCTCCGATATTCTCCCAGTGTCTCTCCGATACTCTCCCCCAGTCTCTCCGATACTCTCCCCCAGTGCCTCCGATACTCTCCCCGTGTCTCTCCGATACTCTCCCCCCAGTCTCTCTGATACTCTCCCTCAGTCTCTCCGATACTCTTCCCGTGCCTCTCTGATACTTGCCCCGTGTCTCTCTGATACCCTCCCCCCAGTCTCTCCGATACTCTCGCCCAGTCTCTCCGATACTCTCCCCCAGTCTCTCCGATACTCTCCCTCAGTCTCTCCGATACTCTCCCTTGTCTCTCCGATACTCTCCCTCAGTCTCTCCGATACTCTCCCTTGTCTCTCCGATACTCTCCCCCAGTCTCTCCGATATTCTCCCCGTGTCTCTCCGATACTCTCCCCCAGTCTCTCCGATACTCTCCCCCAGTCTCACCGATACTCTCCCCGTGTCTTTGTGATACTCTACCCGTGTCTCTCTGATACTCTCCCCGTGTCTCTCTGATACTCTCCCCGTGTCTCTCTGATACTCTCCCCGTGTCTCTCTGATACTCTCACCGTGTCCCTCCAATACTCTCCCCCAGTCTCTCCGATACTCTTCCCCCCGTGTCTCTCCGATACTCTCCCCCAAGTGTCTCTGATACTCTCCCTCAGTCTCTCCGATACTCTTCCCGTGCCTCTCTGATACTTTACCCGTGTCTCTCTGATACTCTCCCCCCAGTCTCTCCGATACTCTCGCCCAGTCTCTCCGATACTCTTCCCCAGTCTCTCTGATACTCTCCCCCAGTCTCTCTGATACTCTCCCTTGTCTCTCCGATACTCTCCCTCCAGTCTCTCCGATACTCTCCCTCCAGTCTCTCCGATACTCTCCCCCAGTCTCACCGATACTCTCCCCCAGTCTCTCCGATACTCTCCCCGTATCTCTCCGATACTCTTCCGCAGTCTCTCAGATACTCTCCCCCAGACTCTCCGATACTCTCACTTGTCTCTCCGATACTCTCCCCCAGTCTCTCCGATACTCTCCCCCAGTCTCTCCGATACTCTCCCCCAGTCTCTCCGATACTCTCCCCCAGTCTCTCCGATACTCTCACACAGTCTCTCCGATACTCTCCCCGTGTCTCTCTGATACTCTACCCGTGTCTCTCTGATACTCTCCCCGTGTCTCTCTGATACTCTCCCCGTGTCTCTCTGATACTCTCGCCGTGTCTCTCCAATACACTCCCCCAGTCTCTCCGATACTCTTCCCCCGGTGTCTCTCCGATACTCTCCCCCCAGTCTCTCTGATACTCTCACTCAGTCTCTCCGATACTCTCCCCGTGCCTCTCTGATACTTTCCCCGTGTCTCTCTGATACTCTCCCCCCAGTCTCTCCGATACTCTCGCCCAGTCTCTCCGATACTCTCGCCCAGTCTCTCCGATACTCTCGCCCAGTCTCTCCGATACTCTCGCCCAGTCTCTCCGATACTCTCCCCCAGTCTCTCCGATACTCTCCCCCAGTCTCTCCGATACTCTCCCTTGTCTCTCCGATACTCTCCCTCCAGTCTCTCCGATACTCTCCCCCAGTCTCTCCGATATTCTCCCCGTATCTCTCCGATACTCTTCCGCAGTCTCTCCGATACTCTCCCCCAGACTCTCCGATACTCTCACTTGTCTCTCCGATACTCTGCCCCAGTCTCTCCGCTACTCTCCCCCAGTCTCTCCGATACTCTCCCTCCAGTCTCTCCGATACTCTCCCTCCAGTCTCTCCGATACTCTCCCCCAGTCTCTCCGCTACTCTCCCCCAGTCTCTCCGATACTCTCCCTCCAGTCTCTCCGATACTCTCCCCGTGTCTCTCCGATACTCTCCCCCAGTCTCTCCGATACTCTCCCCCAGTCTCACCGATACTCTCCCCGTGTCTTTGTGATACTCGACCCGTGTGTCTCTGATACTCTCCCCGTGTCTCTCTGATACTCTCCCCGTGTCTCTCTGATACTCTCACCGTGTCTCTCCAATACTCTCCCCCAGTCTCTCCGATACTCTTCCCCCGTGTCTTTCCGATACTCTCCCCCAAGTGTCTCTGATACTCTCCCTCAGTCTCTCCGATACTCTTCCCGTGCCTCTCTGATACTCTCCCCGTGTCTCTCTGATACTCTCCCCCCAGTCTCTCCGATACTCTCGCCCAGTCTCTCCGATACTCTTCCCCAGTCTCTCTGATACTCTCCCCCAGTCTCTCTGATACTCTCCCTTGTCTCTCCGATACTCTCCCTCCAGTCTCTCCGATACTCTCCCTCCAGTCTCTCCGATACTCTCCCCCAGTCTCACCGATACTCTCCCCCAGTCTCTCCGATACTCTCCCCGTATCTCTCCAATACTCTTCCGCAGTCTCTCAGATACTCTCCCCCAGACTCTCCGATACTCTCACTTGTCTCTCCGATACTCTCCCCCAGTCTCTCCGACACTCTCCCCCAGTCTCTCCGATACTCTCCCCCAGTCTCTCCGATACTCTCACACAGTCTCTCCGATACTCTCCCCGTGTCTCTCTGATAATCTACCCGTGTCTCTCTGATACTCTCCCCGTGTCTCTCTGATACTCTCCCCGTGTCTCTCTGATACTCTCGCCGTGTCTCTCCAATACACTCCCCCAGTCTCTCCGATACTCTTCCCCCGGTGTCTCTCCGATACTCTCCCCCCAGTCTCTCTGATACTCTCACTCAGTCTCTCCGATACTCTCGCCCAGTCTCTCCGATACTCTCCCCCAGTCTCTCCGATACTCTCCCCCAGTCTCTCCGATACTCTCCCTTGTCTCTCCGATACTCTCCCTCCAGTCTCTCCGATACTCTCCCCCAGTCTCTCCGATATTCTCCCCGTATCTCTCCGATACTCTTCCGCAGTCTCTCCGATACTTTCCCCCAGACTCTCCGATACTCTCACTTGTCTCTCCGATACTCTGCCCCAGTCTCTCCGCTACTCTCCCCCAGTCTCTCCGATACTCTCCCTCCAGTCTCTCCGATACTCTCCCTCCAGTCTCTCCGATACTCTCCCTCCAGTCTCTCCGATACCCTTCCCCAGTCTCTCCGATACCCTTCCCCAGTCTCTCCGATACCCTTACCGAGTCTCTCTGATACCCTTCCCCAGTCTCTCCGATACTCTCCCCCAGTCTCTCCGATACTCTCCCCGTATCTCCCCGTATCTCTCCGATACTCTTCCGCAGTCTCTCCGATACTCTCCCCCAGTCTCTCCGATACTCTCACTTGTCTCTCCGATACTCTCACTTGTCTCTCCGATACTCTCCCCCAGTCTCTCCGATACTCTCCCCCAGTCTCTCCGATACTCTCACTTGTCTCTCCGATACTCTCCCCCAGTCTCTCCGATACTCTCCCCCAGTCTCTCCGATACTCTCCCCCAGTCTCTCTGATACTCTCCCTTGTCTCTCCGATACTCTCCCTCCAGTCTCTCCGATACTCTCCCTCCAGTCTCTCCGATACTCTCCCCCAGTCTCACCGATACTCTCCCCCAGTCTCTCCGATACTCTCCCCGTATCTCTCCGATACTCTTCCGCAGTCTCTCAGATACTCTCCCCCAGACTCTCCGATACTCTCACTTGTCTCTCCGATACTCTCCCCCAGTCTCTCCGATACTCTCCCCCAGTCTCTCCGATACTCTCCCCCAGTCTCTCCGATACTCTCACACAGTCTCTCCGATACTCTCCCCGTGTCTCTCTGATACTCTACCCGTGTCTCTCTGATACTCTCCCCGTGTCTCTCTGATACTCTCCCCGTGTCTCTCTGATACTCTCGCCGTGTCTCTCCAATACACTCCCCCAGTCTCTCCGATACTCTTCCCCCGGTGTCTCTCCGATACTCTCCCCCAGTCTCTCCGATACTCTCCCCCAGTCTCTCCGATACTCTCACCCAGTCTCTCCGATACTCTCGCCGTGTCTCTCTGATACTCTCCCCCCAGTCTCTCCGATACTCTCGCCCAGTCTCTCCAATACTCTCGCCCAGTCTCTCCGATACTCTCGCCCAGTCTCTCCGATACTCTCGCCCAGTCTCTCCGATACTCTCCCCCAGTCTCTCCGATACTCTCCCCCAGTCTCTCCGATACTCTCCCTTGTCTCTCCGATACTCTCCCTCCAGTCTCTCCGATACTCTCCCTCCAGTCTCTCCGATACTCTCCCCCAGTCTCTCCGATATTCTCCCCGTATCTCTCCGATACTCTTCCGCAGTCTCTCCGATACTCTCCCCCAGACTCTCCGATACTCTCACTTGTCTCTCCGATACTCTGCCCCAGTCTCTCCGCTACTCTCCCCCAGTCTCTCCGATACTCTCCCTCGAGTCTCTCCGATACTCTCCCTCCAGTCTCTCCGATACTCTCCCCCAGTCTCTCCGCTACTCTCCCCCAGTCTCTCCGATACTCTCCCTCCAGTCTCTCCGATACTCTCCCCGTGTCTCTCCGATACTCTCCCCCAGTCTCTCCGATACTCTCCCCCAGTCTCACCGATACTCTCCCCGTGTCTTTGTGATACTCGACCCGTGTCTCTCTGATACTCTCCCCGTGTCTCTCTGATACTCTCCCCGTGTCTCTCTGATACTCTCACCGTGTCTCTCCAATACTCTCCCCCAGACTCTCCGATACTCTCACTTGTCTCTCCGATACTCTCCCCCAGTCTCTGCGCTACTCTCCCCCAGTCTCTGCGCTACTCTCCCTCCAGTCTCTCCGATACTCTCCCTCCAGTCTCTCCGATACTCTCCCCCAGTCTCACCGATACTCTCCCCCAGTCTCTCCGATACTCTCACTTGTCTCTCCGATACTCTCCCCCAGTCTCTCCGATACTCTCCCCCAGTCTCTCCGATACTCTCCCCCAGTCTCTCTGATACTCTCCCTTGTCTCTCCGATACTCTCCCTCCAGTCTCTCCGATACTCTCCCTCCAGTCTCTCCGATACTCTCCCCCAGTCTCACCGATACTCTCCCCCAGTCTCTCCGATACTCTCCCCGTATCTCTCCGATACTCTTCCGCAGTCTCTCAGATACTCTCCCCCAGACTCTCCGATACTCTCACTTGTCTCTCCGATACTCTCCCCCAGTCTCTCCGATACTCTCCCCCAGTCTCTCCGATACTCTCCCCCAGTCTCTCCGATACTCTCACACAGTCTCTCCGATACTCTCCCCGTGTCTCTCTGATACTCTACCCGTGTCTCTCTGATACTCTCCCCGTGTCTCTCTGATACTCTCCCCGTGTCTCTCTGATACTCTCGCCGTGTCTCTCCAATACACTCCCCCAGTCTCTCCGATACTCTTCCCCCGGTGTCTCTCCGATACTCTCCCCCCAGTCTCTCTGATACTCTCACTCAGTCTCTCCGATACTCTCCCCGTGCCTCTCTGATACTTTCCCCGTGTCTCTCTGATACTCTCCCCCCAGTCTCTCCGATACTCTCGCCCAGTCTCTCCAATACTCTCGCCCAGTCTCTCCGATACTCTCGCCCAGTCTCTCCGATACTCTCGCCCAGTCTCTCCGATACTCTCCCCCAGTCTCTCCGATACTCTCCCCCAGTCTCTCCGATACTCTCCCTTGTCTCTCCGATACTCTCCCTCCAGTCTCTCCGATACTCTCCCTCCAGTCTCTCCGATACTCTCCCCCAGTCTCTCCGATATTCTCCCCGTATCTCTCCGATACTCTTCCGCAGTCTCTCCGATACTCTCCCCCAGACTCTCCGATACTCTCACTTGTCTCTCCGATACTCTGCCCCAGTCTCTCCGCTACTCTCCCCCAGTCTCTCCGATACTCTCCCTCCAGTCTCTCCGATACTCTCCCTCCAGTCTCTCCGATACTCTCCCCCAGTCTCTCCGCTACTCTCCCCCAGTCTCTCCGATACTCTCCCTCCAGTCTCTCCGATACTCTCCCCGTGTCTCTCCGATACTCTCCCCCAGTCTCTCCGATACTCTCCCCCAGTCTCACCGATACTCTCCCCGTGTCTTTGTGATACTCGACCCGTGTCTCTCTGATACTCTCCCCGTGTCTCTCTGATACTCTCCCCGTGTCTCTCTGATACTCTCCCCGTGTCTCTCTGATACTCTCACCGTGTCTCTCCAATACTCTCCCCCAGACTCTCCGATACTCTCACTTGTCTCTCCGATACTCTCCCCCAGTCTCTGCGCTACTCTCCCCCAGTCTCTGCGCTACTCTCCCTCCAGTCTCTCCGATACTCTCCCTCCAGTCTCTCCGATACTCTCCCCCAGTCTCACCGATACTCTCCCCCAGTCTCTCCGATACTCTCCCTCCAGTCTCTCCGATACTCTCCCCCAGTCTCTCCGATACCCTTCCCCAGTCTCTCCGATACCCTTACCGAGTCTCTCTGATACCCTTCCCCAGTCTCTCCGATACTCTCCCCCAGTCTCTCTGATACTCTCCCCCAGTCTCTCTGATACTCTCCCTTGTCTCTACGATACTCTCCCCCAGTCTCTCCGATACTCTCCCCCAGTCTCTCCGATACTCTCCCCCAGTCTCTCCGATACTCTCCCCCAGTCTCTCCGATACTCTCCCCCAGTCTCTCCGATACTCTCACCCAGTCTCTCCGATACTCTCGCCGTGTCTCTCTGATACTCTCCCCCCAGTCTCTCCGATACTCTCGCCCAGTCTCTCCGATACTCTAGCCCAGTCTCTCCGATACTCTTCCCCAGTCTCTCCGATACTCTCCCCCAGTCTCTCCGATACTCTCCCCCCAGTCTCTCCGAAACTCTCGCCCAGTCTCTCCGATACTCTCACCCAGTCTCTCCGATACTCTTCCCCAGTCTCTCCGATACTCTTCCACCCGTGTCTCTCCGATACTCTCCCCCCAGTCTCTCTGATACTCTCACTCAGTCTCTCCGATACTCTTCCCGTGCCTCTCTGATACTTTCCCCGTGTCTCTCTGATACTCTCCCCCCAGTCTCTCCGATACTCTTCCCCCAGTCTCTCCGATACTCTCCCCCCAGTCTCTCCGAAACTCTCGCCCAGTCTCTCCGATACTCTCACCCAGTCTCTCCGATACTCTCCCCGTGTTTCTCTGATACTCTCCCCGTGTCTCTCTGATACTCTCCCCGTGTCTCTCTGATACTCTCGCCGTGTCTCTCCAATACACTCCCCCAGTCTCTCCGATACTCTTCCCCCGGTGTCTCTCCGATACTCTCCCCCCAGTCTCTCTGATACTCTCACTCAGTCTCTCCGATACTCTTCCCGTGCCTCTCTGATACTTTCCCCGTGTCTCTCTGATACTCTCCCTCCAGTCTCTCCGATACTCTCCCGTGTCTCTCCGATACTCTCCCCAGTCTCTCTGATACTCTCCCCCAGTCTCGCTGATACTCTCCCTTGTCTCTCCGATACTCTCCCTCCAGTCTCTCCGATACTCTCCCTCCAGTCTCTCCGATACTCTCCCCCAGTCTCACCGATACTCTCCCTCCAGTTTCTCCGATACACTTCCCCAGTCTCTCCGATACCCTTACCGAGTCTCTCTGATACCCTTCCCCAGTCTCTCCGATACCCTTACCGAGTCTCTCTGATACACTTCCCCAGTCTCTCCGATACTCTCCCCCAGTCTCTCTGATACTCTCCCCCAGTCTCTCTGATACTCTCCCTTGTCTCTACGATACTGTCCCCCAAGTCTCTCCGATACTCTCCCCCAGTCTCTCCGATATTCTCCCCGTATCTCTCCGATACTCTTCCGCAGTCTCTCCGATACTCTCCCCCAATCTCTCCGATACTCTCACTTGTCTCTCCGATACTCTCCCCCAGTCTCTCCGATACTCTCCCCCAGTCTCTCCGATACTCTCCCCCAGTCTCTCCGATACTCTCACTTGTCTCTCCGATACTCTCCCCCAGTCTCTCCGATACTCTCCCCCAGTCTCTCCGATACTCTCCCCCCGTCTCTCCGATACTCTCCCCCAGTCTCTCCGATACTCTCACCCAGTCTCTCCGATACTCTCACCCAGTCTCTCCGATACTCTCCCCGCGTCTCTCTGATACTCTACCCGTGTCTCTCTGATACTCTCCCCGTGTCACTCTGATACTCTCCCCGTGTCTCTCCAATACACTCCCCCAGTCTCTCCGATACTCTTCCCCCGGTGTCTCTCCGATACTCTCCCCCCAGTCTCTCTGATACTTTCCCCGTGTCTCTCTGATACTCTCCCCCCAGTCTCTCCGATACTCTCGCCCAGTCTCTCCGATACTCTCCCCCAGTCTCTCCGATACTCTCCCCCCTGTCTCTCCGAAACTCTCGCCCAGTCTCTCCGATACTCTCACCCAGTCTCTCCGATACTCTCCCCGTGTCTTTCCGATACTCTCCCCCAGTCTCTCCGATATTCTCCCAGTGTCTCTCCGATACTCTCCCCCAGTCTCTCCGATACTCTCCCCCAGTGCCTCCGATACTCTCCCCGTGTCTCTCCGATACTCTCCCCCCAGTCTCTCTGATACTCTCCCTCAGTCTCTCCGATACTCTTCCCGTGCCTCTCTGATACTTGCCCCGTGTCTCTCTGATACCCTCCCCCCAGTCTCTCCGATACTCTCGCCCAGTCTCTCCGATACTCTCCCCCAGTCTCTCCGATACTCTCCCTCAGTCTCTCCGATACTCTCCCTTGTCTCTCCGATACTCTCCCTCAGTCTCTCCGATACTCTCCCTTGTCTCTCCGATACTCTCCCCCAGTCTCTCCGATATTCTCCCCGTGTCTCTCCGATACTCTCCCCCAGTCTCTCCGATACTCTCCCCCAGTCTCACCGATACTCTCCCCGTGTCTTTGTGATACTCTACCCGTGTCTCTCTGATACTCTCCCCGTGTCTCTCTGATACTCTCCCCGTGTCTCTCTGATACTCTCCCCGTGTCTCTCTGATACTCTCACCGTGTCCCTCCAATACTCTCCCCCAGTCTCTCCGATACTCTTCCCCCCGTGTCTCTCCGATACTCTCCCCCAAGTGTCTCTGATACTCTCCCTCAGTCTCTCCGATACTCTTCCCGTGCCTCTCTGATACTTTACCCGTGTCTCTCTGATACTCTCCCCCCAGTCTCTCCGATACTCTCGCCCAGTCTCTCCGATACTCTTCCCCAGTCTCTCTGATACTCTCCCCCAGTCTCTCTGATACTCTCCCTTGTCTCTCCGATACTCTCCCTCCAGTCTCTCCGATACTCTCCCTCCAGTCTCTCCGATACTCTCCCCCAGTCTCACCGATACTCTCCCCCAGTCTCTCCGATACTCTCCCCGTATCTCTCCGATACTCTTCCGCAGTCTCTCAGATACTCTCCCCCAGACTCTCCGATACTCTCACTTGTCTCTCCGATACTCTCCCCCAGTCTCTCCGATACTCTCCCCCAGTCTCTCCGATACTCTCCCCCAGTCTCTCCGATACTCTCCCCCAGTCTCTCCGATACTCTCACACAGTCTCTCCGATACTCTCCCCGTGTCTCTCTGATACTCTACCCGTGTCTCTCTGATACTCTCCCCGTGTCTCTCTGATACTCTCCCCGTGTCTCTCTGATACTCTCGCCGTGTCTCTCCAATACACTCCCCCAGTCTCTCCGATACTCTTCCCCCGGTGTCTCTCCGATACTCTCCCCCCAGTCTCTCTGATACTCTCACTCAGTCTCTCCGATACTCTCCCCGTGCCTCTCTGATACTTTCCCCGTGTCTCTCTGATACTCTCCCCCCAGTCTCTCCGATACTCTCGCCCAGTCTCTCCGATACTCTCGCCCAGTCTCTCCGATACTCTCGCCCAGTCTCTCCGATACTCTCGCCCAGTCTCTCCGATACTCTCCCCCAGTCTCTCCGATACTCTCCCCCAGTCTCTCCGATATTCTCCCCGTATCTCTCCGATACTCTTCCGCAGTCTCTCCGATACTCTCCCCCAGACTCTCCGATACTCTCACTTGTCTCTCCGATACTCTGCCCCAGTCTCTCCGCTACTCTCCCCCAGTCTCTCCGATACTCTCCCTCCAGTCTCTCCGATACTCTCCCTCCAGTCTCTCCGATACTCTCCCCCAGTCTCTCCGCTACTCTCCCCCAGTCTCTCCGATACTCTCCCTCCAGTCTCTCCGATACTCTCCCCGTGTCTCTCCGATACTCTCCCCCAGTCTCTCCGATACTCTCCCCCAGTCTCACCGATACTCTCCCCGTGTCTTTGTGATACTCGACCCGTGTGTCTCTGATACTCTCCCCGTGTCTCTCTGATACTCTCCCCGTGTCTCTCTGATACTCTCACCGTGTCTCTCCAATACTCTCCCCCAGTCTCTCCGATACTCTTCCCCCGTGTCTTTCCGATACTCTCCCCCAAGTGTCTCTGATACTCTCCCTCAGTCTCTCCGATACTCTTCCCGTGCCTCTCTGATACTCTCCCCGTGTCTCTCTGATACTCTCCCCCCAGTCTCTCCGATACTCTCGCCCAGTCTCTCCGATACTCTTCCCCAGTCTCTCTGATACTCTCCCCCAGTCTCTCTGATACTCTCCCTTGTCTCTCCGATACTCTCCCTCCAGTCTCTCCGATACTCTCCCTCCAGTCTCTCCGATACTCTCCCCCAGTCTCACCGATACTCTCCCCCAGTCTCTCCGATACTCTCCCCGTATCTCTCCGATACTCTTCCGCAGTCTCTCAGATACTCTCCCCCAGACTCTCCGATACTCTCACTTGTCTCTCCGATACTCTCCCCCAGTCTCTCCGACACTCTCCCCCAGTCTCTCCGATACTCTCCCCCAGTCTCTCCGATACTCTCACACAGTCTCTCCGATACTCTCCCCGTGTCTCTCTGATAATCTACCCGTGTCTCTCTGATACTCTCCCCGTGTCTCTCTGATACTCTCCCCGTGTCTCTCTGATACTCTTGCCGTGTCTCTCCAATACACTCCCCCAGTCTCTCCGATACTCTTCCCCCGGTGTCTCTCCGATACTCTCCCCCCAGTCTCTCTGATACTCTCACTCAGTCTCTCCGATACTCTCCCCGTGCCTCTCTGATACTTTCCCCGTGTCTCTCTGATACTCTCCCCCCAGTCTCTCCGATACTCTCGCCCAGTCTCTCCGATACTCTCGCCCAGTCTCTCCGATACTCTCGCCCAGTCTCTCCGATACTCTCCCCCAGTCTCTCCGATACTCTCGCCCAGTCTCTCCGATACTCTCGCCCAGTCTCTCCGATACTCTCCCCCAGTCTCTCCGATACTCTCCCCCAGTCTCTCCGATACTCTCCCTTGTCTCTCCGATACTCTCCCTCCAGTCTCTCCGATACTCTCCCCCAGTCTCTCCGATATTCTCCCCGTATCTCTCCGATACTCTTCCGCAGTCTCTCCGATACTTTCCCCCAGACTCTCCGATACTCTCACTTGTCTCTCCGATACTCTGCCCCAGTCTCTCCGCTACTCTCCCCCAGTCTCTCCGATACTCTCCCTCCAGTCTCTCCGATACTCTCCCTCCAGTCTCTCCGATACCCTTCCCCAGTCTCTCCGATACCCTTCCCCAGTCTCTCCGATACCCTTACCGAGTCTCTCTGATACCCTTCCCCAGTCTCTCCGATACTCTCCCCCAAGTCTCTCCGATACTCTCCCCCAGTCTCTCCGATATTCTCCCCGTATCTCTCCGATACTCTTCCGCAGTCTCTCCGATACTCTCCCCCAGTCTCTCCGATACTCTCACTTGTCTCTCCGATACTCTCCCCCAGTCTCTCCGATACTCTCCCCCAGTCTCTCCGATACTCTCCCCCAGTCTCTCCGATACTCTCACTTGTCTCTCCGATACTCTCCCCCAGTCTCTCCGATACTCTCCCCCAGTCTCTCCGATACTCTCCCCCAGTCTCTCTGATACTCTCCCTTGTCTCTCCGATACTCTCCCTCCAGTCTCTCCGATACTCTCCCTCCAGTCTCTCCGATACTCTCCCCCAGTCTCACCGATACTCTCCCCCAGTCTCTCCGATACTCTCCCCGTATCTCTCCGATACTCTTCCGCAGTCTCTCAGATACTCTCCCCCAGACTCTCCGATACTCTCACTTGTCTCTCCGATACTCTCCCCCAGTCTCTCCGATACTCTCCCCCAGTCTCTCCGATACTCTCCCCCAGTCTCTCCGATACTCTCACACAGTCTCTCCGATACTCTCCCCGTGTCTCTCTGATACTCTACCCGTGTCTCTCTGATACTCTCCCCGTGTCTCTCTGATACTCTCCCCGTGTCTCTCTGATACTCTCGCCGTGTCTCTCCAATACACTCCCCCAGTCTCTCCGATACTCTTCCCCCGGTGTCTCTCCGATACTCTCCCCCCAGTCTCTCTGATACTCTCACTCAGTCTCTCCGATACTCTCCCCGTGCCTCTCTGATACTTTCCCCGTGTCTCTCTGATACTCTCCCCCCAGTCTCTCCGATACTCTCGCCCAGTCTCTCCAATACTCTCGCCCAGTCTCTCCGATACTCTCGCCCAGTCTCTCCGATACTCTCGCCCAGTCTCTCCGATACTCTCCCCCAGTCTCTCCGATACTCTCCCCCAGTCTCTCCGATACTCTCCCTTGTCTCTCCGATACTCTCCCTCCAGTCTCTCCGATACTCTCCCTCCAGTCTCTCCGATACTCTCCCCCAGTCTCTCCGATATTCTCCCCGTATCTCTCCGATACTCTTCCGCAGTCTCTCCGATACTCTCCCCCAGACTCTCCGATACTCTCACTTGTCTCTCCGATACTCTGCCCCAGTCTCTCCGCTACTCTCCCCCAGTCTCTCCGATACTCTCCCTCCAGTCTCTCCGATACTCTCCCTCCAGTCTCTCCGATACTCTCCCCCAGTCTCTCCGCTACTCTCCCCCAGTCTCTCCGATACTCTCCCTCCAGTCTCTCCGATACTCTCCCCGTGTCTCTCCGATACTCTCCCCCAGTCTCTCCGATACTCTCCCCCAGTCTCACCGATACTCTCCCCGTGTCTCTCTGATACTCTCCCCGTGTCTCTCTGATACTCTCCCCGTGTCTCTCTGATACTCTCCCCGTGTCTCTCTGATACTCTCACCGTGTCTCTCCAATACTCTCCCCCAGTCTCTCCGATACTCTTCCCCCGTGTCTTTCCGATACTCTCCCCCAAGTGTCTCTGATACTCTCCCTCAGTCTCTCCGATACTCTTCCCGTGCCTCTCTGATACTCTCCCCGTGTCTCTCTGATACTCTCCCCCCAGTCTCTCCGATACTCTCGCCCAGTCTCTCCGATACTCTTCCCCAGTCTCTCTGATACTCTCCCCCAGTCTCTCTGATACTCTCCCTTGTCTCTCCGATACTCTCCCTCCAGTCTCTCCGATACTCTCCCTCCAGTCTCTCCGATACTCTCCCTCCAGTCTCTCCGATACTCTCCCCCAGTCTCACCGATACTCTCCCCCAGTCTCTCCGATACTCTCCCCGTATCTCTCCGATACTCTTCCGCAGTCTCTCAGATACTCTCCCCCAGACTCTCCGATACTCTCACTTGTCTCTCCGATACTCTCCCCCAGTCTCTCCGACACTCTCCCCCAGTCTCTCCGATACTCTCCCCCAGTCTCTCCGATACTCTCACACAGTCTCTCCGATACTCTCCCCGTGTCTCTCTGATAATCTACCCGTGTCTCTCTGATACTCTCCCCGTGTCTCTCTGATACTCTCGCCGTGTCTCTCCAATACACTCCCCCAGTCTCTCCGATACTCTTCCCCCGGTGTCTCTCCGATACTCTCCCCCCAGTCTCTCTGATACTCTCACTCAGTCTCTCCGATACTCTCCCCGTGCCTCTCTGATACTTTCCCCGTGTCTCTCTGATACTCTCCCCCCAGTCTCTCCGATACTCTCGCCCAGTCTCTCCGATACTCTCGCCCAGTCTCTCCGATACTCTCGCCCAGTCTCTCCGATACTCTCGCCCAGTCTCTCCGATACTCTCGCCCAGTCTCTCCGATACTCTCCCCCAGTCTCTCCGATACTCTCCCCCAGTCTCTCCGATACTCTCCCTTGTCTCTCCGATACTCTCCCTCCAGTCTCTCCGATACTCTCCCCCAGTCTCTCCGATATTCTCCCCGTATCTCTCCGATACTCTTCCGCAGTCTCTCCGATACTTTCCCCCAGACTCTCCGATACTCTCACTTGTCTCTCCGATACTCTGCCCCAGTCTCTCCGCTACTCTCCCCCAGTCTCTCCGATACTCTCCCTCCAGTCTCTCCGATACTCTCCCTCCAGTCTCTCCGATACTCTCCCCCAGTCTCACCGATACTCTCCCCCAGTCTCTCCGATACTCTCCCTCCAGTCTCTCCGATACCCTTCCCCAGTCTCTCCGATACCCTTCCCCAGTCTCTCCGATACCCTTACCGAGTCTCTCTGATACCCTTCCCCAGTCTCTCCGATACTCTCCCCCAAGTCTCTCCGATACTCTCCCCCAGTCTCTCCGATACTCTCACTTGTCTCTCCGATACCCTCCCCCAGTCTTTCCGATACTCTCCCCCAGTCTCTCCGATACTCTCCCCCAGTCTCTCCGATACTCTCACTTGTCTCTCCGATACTCTCCCCCAGTCTCTCCGATACTCTCACCCAGTCTCTCCGATACTCTCCCCGTGTCTCTCTGATACTCTCCCCCCAGTCTCTCCGATACTCTCGCCCAGTCTCTCCGATACTCTCCCCCAGTCTCCCCGATACTCTCCCCCAGTCTCTCCGATACTCTCACTTGTCTCTCCGATACTCTCACTTGTCTCTCCGATACTCTCCCCCAGTCTCTCCGATACTCTCCCCCAGTCTCTCCGATACTCTCCCCCAGTCTCTCCGATACTCTCACTTGTCTCTCCGATACTCTCCCCCAGTCTCTCCGATACTCTTCCGCAGTCTCTCCGATACTCTCCCCCAGTCTCTCCGATACTCTCACTTGTCTCTCCGATACTCTCCCCCAGTCTCTCCGATACTCTCCCCCAGTCTCTCCGATACTCTCCCCCAGTCTCTCCGATACTCTCACTTGTCTCTCCGATACTCTCCCCCAGTCTCTCCGATACTCTCCCCCAGTCTCTCCGATACTCTCACCCAGTCTCTCCGATACTCTCACCCAGTCTCTCCGATACTCTCCCCGTGTCTCTCTGATACTCTCCCCGTGTCTCTCTGATACTCTCCCCGTGTCACTCTGATACTCTCCCCGTGTCTCTCCAATACACTCCCCCAGTCTCTCCGATACTCTTCCCCCGGTGTCTCTCCGATACTCTCCCCCCAGTCTCTCTGATACTTTCCCCGTGTCTCTCTGATACTCTCCCCCCAGTCTCTCCGATACTCTCGCCCAGTCTCTCCGATACTCTCCCCCAGTCTCTCCGATACTCTCCCCCCAGTCTCTCCGAAACTCTCGCCCAGTCTCTCCGATACTCTCACCCAGTCTCTCCGATACTCTCCCCGTGTCTTTCCGATACTCTCCCCCAGTCTCTCCGATATTCTCCCAGTGTCTCTCCGATACTCTCCCCCAGTCTCTCCGATACTCTCCTCCAGTGCCTCCGATACTCTCCCCGTGTCTCTCCGATACTCTCCCCCCAGTCTCTCTGATACTCTCCCTCAGTCTCTCCGATACTCTTCCCGTGCCTCTCTGATACTTGCCCCGTGTCTCTCTGATACTCTCCCCCCAGTCTCTCCGATACTCTCGCCCAGTCTCTCCGATACTCTCCCCCAGTCTCTCCGATACTCTCCCTCAGTCTCTCCGATACTCTCCCTTGTCTCTCCGATACTCTCCCCCAGTCTCTCCGATACTCTCCCTTGTCTCTCCGATACTCTCCCCCAGTCTCTCCGATATTCTCCCCGTGTCTCTCCGATACTCTCCCCCAGTCTCTCCGATACTCTCCCCCAGTCTCACCGATACTCTCCCCGTGTCTTTGTGATACTCTCCCCGTGTCTCTCTGATACTCTCCCCGTGTCTCTCTGATACTCTCACCGTGTCTCTCCAATACTCTCCCCCAGTCTCTCCGATACTCTCCCCCAGTCTCTCCGATACTCTCCCTCAGTCTCTCCGATACTCTCCCTCAGTCTCTCCGATACTCTCCCTTGTCTCTCCGATACTCTCCCCCAGTCTCTCCGATACTCTCCCTTGTCTCTCCGATACTCTCCCCCAGTCTCACCGATACTCTCCCCGTGTCTTTGTGATACTCTACCCGTGTCTCTCTGATACTCTCCCCGTGTCTCTCTGATACTCTCCCCGTGTCTCTCTGATACTCTCCCCGTGTCTCTCTGATACTCTCACCGTGTCCCTCCAATACTCTCCCCCAGTCTCTCCGATACTCTTCCCCCCGTGTCTCTCCGATACTCTCCCCCAAGTGTCTCTGATACTCTCCCTCAGTCTCTCCGATACTCTTCCCGTGCCTCTCTGATACTTTACCCGTGTCTCTCTGATACTCTCCCCCCAGTCTCTCCGATACTCTCGCCCAGTCTCTCCGATACTCTTCCCCAGTCTCTCTGATACTCTCCCCCAGTCTCTCTGATACTCTCCCTTGTCTCTCCGATACTCTCCCTCCAGTCTCTCCGATACTCTCCCTCCAGTCTCTCCGATACTCTCCCTCCAGTCTCTCCGATACTCTCCCCCAGTCTCACCGATACTCTCCCCCAGTCTCTCCGATACTCTCCCCGTATCTCTCCGATACTCTTCCGCAGTCTCTCAGATACTCTCCCCCAGACTCTCCGATACTCTCACTTGTCTCTCCGATACTCTCCCCCAGTCTCTCCGATACTCTCCCCCAGTCTCTCCGATACTCTCCCCCAGTCTCTCCGATACTCTCCCCCAGTCTCTCCGATACTCTCACACAGTCTCTCCGATACTCTCCCCGTGTCTCTCTGATACTCTACCCGTGTCTCTCTGATACTCTCCTCGTGTCTCTCTGATACTCTCCCCGTGTCTCTATGATACTCTCGCCGTGTCTCTCCAATACACTCCCCCAGTCTCTCCGATACTCTTCCCCCGGTGTCTCTCCGATACTCTCCCCCCAGTCTCTCTGATACTCTCACTCAGTCTCTCCGATACTCTCCCCGTGCCTCTCTGATACTTTCCCCGTGTCTCTCTGATACTCTCCCCCCAGTCTCTCCGATACTCTCGCCCAGTCTCTCCGATACTCTCGCCCAGTCTCTCCGATACTCTCGCCCAGTCTCTCCGATACTCTCGCCCAGTCTCTCCGATACTCTCCCCCAGTCTCTCCGATACTCTCCCCCAGTCTCTCCGATACTCTCCCTTGTCTCTCCGATACTCTCCCTCCAGTCTCTCCGATACTCTCCCCGTATCTCTCCGATACTCTTCCGCAGTCTCTCCGATACTCTCCCCCAGACTCTCCGATACTCTCACTTGTCTCTCCGATACTCTGCCCCAGTCTCTCCGCTACTCTCCCCCAGTCTCTCCGATACTCTCCCTCCAGTCTCTCCGATACTCTCCCTCCAGTCTCTCCGATACTCTCCCCCAGTCTCTCCGCTACTCTCCCCCAGTCTCTCCGATACTCTCCCTCCAGTCTCTCCGATACTCTCCCCGTGTCTCTCCGATACTCTCCCCCAGTCTCTCCGATACTCTCCCCCAGTCTCACCGATACTCTCCCCGTGTCTTTGTGATACTCGACCTGTGTGTCTCTGATACTCTCCCCGTGTCTCTCTGATACTCTCCCCGTGTCTCTCTGATACTCTCACCGTGTCTCTCCAATACTCTCCCCCAGTCTCTCCGATACTCTTCCCCCGTGTCTTTCCGATACTCTCCCCCAAGTGTCTCTGATACTCTCCCTCAGTCTCTCCGATACTCTTCCCGTGCCTCTCTGATACTCTCCCCGTGTCTCTCTGATACTCTCCCCCCAGTCTCTCCGATACTCTCGCCCAGTCTCTCCGATACTCTTCCCCAGTCTCTCTGATACTCTCCCCCAGTCTCTCTGATACTCTCCCTTGTCTCTCCGATACTCTCCCTCCAGTCTCTCCGATACTCTCCCTCCAGTCTCTCCGATACTCTCCCCCAGTCTCACCGATACTCTCCCCCAGTCTCTCCGATACTCTCCCCGTATCTCTCCGATACTCTTCCGCAGTCTCTCAGATACTCTCCCCCAGACTCTCCGATACTCTCACTTGTCTCTCCGATACTCTCCCCCAGTCTCTCCGACACTCTCCCCCAGTCTCTCCGATACTCTCCCCCAGTCTCTCCGATACTCTCACACAGTCTCTCCGATACTCTCCCCGTGTCTCTCTGATAATCTACCCGTGTCTCTCTGATACTCTCCCCGTGTCTCTCTGATACTCTCCCCGTGTCTCTCTGATACTCTCGCCGTGTCTCTCCAATACACTCCCCCAGTCTCTCCGATACTCTTCCCCCGGTGTCTCTCCGATACTCTCCCCCCAGTCTCTCTGATACTCTCACTCAGTCTCTCCGATACTCTCCCCGTGCCTCTCTGATACTTTCCCCGTGTCTCTCTGATACTCTCCCCCCCAGTCTCTCCGATACTCTCGCCCAGTCTCTCCGATACTCTCGCCCAGTCTCTCCGATACTCTCGCCCAGTCTCTCCGATACTCTCCCCCAGTCTCTCCGATACTCTCGCCCAGTCTCTCCGATACTCTCGCCCAGTCTCTCCGATACTCTCCCCCAGTCTCTCCGATACTCTCCCCCAGTCTCTCCGATACTCTTCCCCCGTGTCTTTCCGATACTCTCCCCCAAGTGTCTCTGATACTCTCCCTCAGTCTCTCCGATACTCTTCCCGTGCCTCTCTGATACTCTCCCCGTGTCTCTCTGATACTCTCCCCCCAGTCTCTCCGATACTCTCGCCCAGTCTCTCCGATACTCTTCCCCAGTCTCTCTGATACTCTCCCCCAGTCTCTCTGATACTCTCCCCCAGTCTCTCTGATACTCTCCCTTGTCTCTCCGATACTCTCCCTCCAGTCTCTCCGATACTCTCCCTCCAGTCTCTCCGATACTCTCCCTCCAGTCTCTCCGATACTCTCCCCCAGTCTCACCGATACTCTCCCCCAGTCTCTCCGATACTCTCCCCGTATCTCTCCGATACTCTTCCGCAGTCTCTCAGATACTCTCCCCCAGACTCTCCGATACTCTCACTTGTCTCTCCGATACTCTCCCCCAGTCTCTCCGACACTCTCCCCCAGTCTCTCCGATACTCTCCCCCAGTCTCTCCGATACTCTCACACAGTCTCTCCGATACTCTCCCCGTGTCTCTCTGATAATCTACCCGTGTCTCTCTGATACTCTCCCCGTGTCTCTCTGATACTCTCCCCGTGTCTCTCTGATACTCTCGCCGTGTCTCTCCAATACACTCCCCCAGTCTCTCCGATACTCTTCCCCCGGTGTCTCTCCGATACTCTCCCCCCAGTCTCTCTGATACTCTCACTCAGTCTCTCTGATACTCTCCCCGTGCCTCTCTGATACTTTCCCCGTGTCTCTCTGATACTCTCCCCCCAGTCTCTCCGATACTCTCGCCCAGTCTCTCCGATACTCTCGCCCAGTCTCTCCGATACTCTCGCCCAGTCTCTCCGATACTCTCCCCCAGTCTCTCCGATACTCTCCCCCAGTCTCTCCGATACTCTCCCCCAGTCTCTCCGATACTCTCCCTTGTCTCTCCGATACTCTCCCTCCAGTCTCTCCGATACTCTCCCCCAGTCTCTCCGATATTCTCCCCGTATCTCTCCGATACTCTTCCGCAGTCTCTCCGATACTTTCCCCCAGACTCTCCGATACTCTCACTTGTCTCTCCGATACTCTGCCCCAGTCTCTCCGCTACTCTCCCCCAGTCTCTCCGATACTCTCCCTCCAGTCTCTCCGATACTCTCCCTCCAGTCTCTCCGATACTCTCCCCCAGTCTCTCCGATACTCTCCCCCAGTCTCACCGATACTCTCCCCCAGTCTCTCCGATACTCTCCCTCCAGTCTCTCCGATACCCTTCCCCAGTCTCTCCGATACCCTTCCCCAGTCTCTCCGATACCCTTACCGAGTCTCTCTGATACCCTTCCCCAGTCTCTCCGATACTCTCCCCCAAGTCTCTCCGATACTCTCCCCCAGTCTCTCCGATACTCTCACTTGTCTCTCCGATACTCTCCCCCAGTCTCTCCGATACTCTCCCCCAGTCTCTCCGATACTCTCCCCCAGTCTCTCCGATACTCTCACTTGTCTCTCCGATACTCTCCCCCAGTCTCTCCGATACTCTCCCCCAGTCTCTCCGATACTCTCCCCCAGTCTCTCCGATACTCTCACCCAGTCTCTCCGATACTCTCCCCGTGTCTCTCTGATACTCTCCCCCCAGTCTCTCCGATACTCTCGCCCAGTCTCTCCGATACTCTCCCCCAGTCTCCCCGATACTCTCCCCCAGTCTCTCCGATACTCTCACTTGTCTCTCCGATACTCTCCCCCAGTCTCTCCGATACTCTCCCCCAGTCTCACCGATACTCTCCCCCAGTCTCTCCGATACTCTCCCCCAGTCTCCCCGATACTCTCCCCCAGTCTCTCCGATACTCTCACTTGTCTCTCCGATACTCTCCCCCAGTCTCTCCGATACTCTCCCCCAGTCTCACCGATACTCTCCCCCAGTCTCTCCGATACTCTCCCTCCAGTCTCTCCGATACACTTCCCCAGTCTCTCCGATACCCTTACCGAGTCTCTCTGATACCCTTCCCCAGTCTCTCCGATACCCTTACCGAGTCTCTCTGATACCCTTCCCCAGTCTCTCCGATACTCTCCCCCAGTCTCTCTGATACTCTCCCCCAGTCTCTCTGATACTCTCCCTTGTCTCTACGATACTGTCCCCCAAGTCTCTCCGATACTCTCCCCCAGTCTCTCCGATATTCTCCCCGTATCTCTCCGATACTCTTCCGCAGTCTCTCCGATACTCTCCCCCAGTCTCTCCGATACTCTCACTTGTCTCTCCGATACTCTCCCCCAGTCTCTCCGATACTCTCCCCCAGTCTCTCCGATACTCTCCCCCAGTCTCTCCGATACTCTCACTTGTCTCTCCGATACTCTCCCCCAGTCTCTCCGATACTCTCCCCCAGTCTCTCCGATACTCTCACCCAGTCTCTCCGATACTCTCACCCAGTCTCTCCGATACTCTCCCCGTGTCTCTCTGATACTCTCCCCGTGTCTCTCTGATACTCTCCCCGTGTCACTCTGATACTCTCCCCGTGTCTCTCCAATACACTCCCCCAGTCTCTCCGATACTCTTCCCCCGGTGTCTCTCCGATACTCTCCCCCCAGTCTCTCTGATACTTTCCCCGTGTCTCTCTGATACTCTCCCCCCAGTCTCTCCGATACTCTCGCCCAGTCTCTCCGATACTCTCCCCCAGTCTCTCCGATACTCTCCCCCCAGTCTCTCCGAAACTCTCGCCCAGTCTCTCCGATACTCTCACCCAGTCTCTCCGATACTCTCCCCGTGTCTTTCCGATACTCTCCCCCAGTCTCTCCGATATTCTCCCAGTGTCTCTCCGATACTCTCCCCCAGTCTCTCCGATACTCTCCTCCAGTGCCTCCGATACTCTCCCCGTGTCTCTCCGATACTCTCCCCCCAGTCTCTCTGATACTCTCCCTCAGTCTCTCCGATACTCTTCCCGTGCCTCTCTGATACTTGCCCCGTGTCTCTCTGATACTCTCCCCCCAGTCTCTCCGATACTCTCGCCCAGTCTCTCCGATACTCTCCCTCAGTCTCTCCGATACTCTCCCTCAGTCTCTCCGATACTCTCCCTTGTCTCTCCGATACTCTCCCCCAGTCTCTCCGATACTCTCCCTTGTCTCTCCGATACTCTCCCCCAGTCTCTCCGATATTCTCCCCGTGTCTCTCCGATACTCTCCCCCAGTCTCTCCGATACTCTCCCCCAGTCTCACCGATACTCTCCCCGTGTCTTTGTGATACTCTACCCGTGTCTCTCTGATACTCTCCCCGTGTCTCTCTGATACTCTCCCCGTGTCTCTCTGATACTCTCACCGTGTCTCTCCAATACTCTCCCCCAGTCTCTCCGATACTCTCCCCCAGTCTCTCCGATACTCTCCCTCAGTCTCTCCGATACTCTCCCTCAGTCTCTCCGATACTCTCCCTTGTCTCTCCGATACTCTCCCCCAGTCTCTCCGATACTCTCCCTTGTCTCTCCGATACTCTCCCCCAGTCTCTCTGATACTCTCCCCGTGTCTCTCTGATACTCTCCCCGTGTCTCTCTGATACTCTCACCGTGTCTCTCCAATACTCTCCCCCAGTCTCTCCAATACTCTTCCCCCCGTGTCTCTCCGATACTCTCCCCCAAGTGTCTCTGATAATCTCCCTCAGTCTCTCCGATACTCTTCCCGTGCCTCTCTGATACTTTACCCGTGTCTCTCTGATACTCTCCCCCCAGTCTCTCCGATACTCTCGCCCAGTCTCTCCGATACTCTTCCCCAGTCTCTCTGATACTCTCCCCCAGTCTCTCTGATGCTCTCCCTTGTCTCTCCTATACTCTACCTCCAGTCTCTCCGATACTCTCCCCCAGTCTCACCGATACTCTCCCCCAGAGTCTCCGATACTCTCCCCGTATCTCTCCGATACTCTTCCGCAGTCTCTCAGATACTCTCCCCCAGACTCTCCGATAATCTCACTTGTCTCTCCGATACTCTCCCCCAGTCTCTCAGATACTCTCCCCCAGTCTCTCCGATACTCTCCCCCAGTCTCTCCGATACTCTCACACAGTCTCTCCGATACTCTCCCCGTGTCTCTCTGATACTCTACCCGTGTCTCTCTGATACTCGACCCGTGTCTCTCTGATACTCTCCCCGTGTCTCTCTGATACTCTCCCCGTGTCTCTCTGATACTCTCGCCGTGTCTCTCCAATACACTCCCCCAGTCTCTCCGATACTCTTCCCCCGGTGTCTCTCCGATACTCTCCCCCCAGTCTCTCTGATACTCTCACTCAGTCTCTCCGATACTCTCCCCGTGCCTCTCTGATACTTTCACCGTGTCTCTCTGATACTCTCCCCCCAGTCTCTCCGATACTCTCACCCAGTCTCTCCGATACTCTCCACGTGTCTTTCCGATACTCTCCCCCAGTCTCTCCGATATTCTCCCAGTGTCTCTCCGATACTCTCCCCCAGTCTCTCCGATACTCTCCCCCAGTGCCTCCGATACTCTCCCCGTGTCTCTCCGATACTCTCCCCCCAGTCTCTCTGATACTCTCCCTCAGTCTCTCCGATACTCTTCCCGTGCCTCTCTGATTCTTGCCCCGTGTCTCTCTGATACCCTCCCCCCAGTCTCTCCGACACTCTCGCCCAGTCTCTCCGATACTCTCCCCCAGTCTCTCCGATACTCTCCCTCAGTCTCTCCGATACTCTCCCTTGTCTCTCCGATACTCTCCCTCAGTCTCTCCGATACTCTCCCTTGTCTCTCCGATACTCTCCCCCAGTCTCTCCGATATTCTCCCCGTGTCTCTCCGATACTCTCCCCCAGTCTCTCCGATACTCTCCCCCAGTCTCACCGATACTCTCCCCGTGTCTTTGTGATACTCTACCCGTGTCTCTCTGATACTCTCCCCGTGTCTCTCTGATACTCTCCCCGTGTCTCTCTGATACTCTCCCCGTGTCTCTCAAATACTCTCACCGTGTCCCTCCAATACTCTCCCCCAGTCTCTCCGATACTCTTCCCCCCGTGTCTCTCCGATACTCTCCCCCAAGTGTCTCTGATACTCTCCCTCAGTCTCTCCGATACTCTTCCCGTGCCTCTCTGATACTTTACCCGTGTCTCTCTGATACTCTCCCCCCAGTCTCTCCGATACTCTCGCCCAGTCTCTCCGATACTCTTCCCCAGTCTCTCTGATACTCTCCCCCAGTCTCTCTGATACTCTCCCTTGTCTCTCCGATACTCTCCCTCCAGTCTCTCCGATACTCTCCCTCCAGTCTCTCCGATACTCTCCCCCAGTCTCACCGATACACTCCCCCAGTCTCTCCGATACTCTCCCCGTATCTCTCCGATACTCTTCCGCAGTCTCTCAGATACTCTCCCCCAGACTCTCCGATACTCTCACTTGTCTCTCCGATACTCTCCCCCAGTCTCTCCGATACTCTCCCCCAGTCTCTCCGATACTCTCCCCCAGTCTCTCCGATACTCTCACACAGTCTCTCCGATACTCTCCCCGTGTCTCTCTGATACTCTACCCGTGTCTCTCTGATACTCTCCCCGTGTCTCTCTGATACTCTCCCCGTGTCTCTCTGATACTCTCGCCGTGTCTCTCCAATACACTCCCCCAGTCTCTCCGATACTCTTCCCCCGGTGTCTCTCCGATACTCTCCCCCCAGTCTCTCTGATACTCTCACTCAGTCTCTCCGATACTCTCCCCGTGCCTCTCTGATACTTTCCCCGTGTCTCTCTGATACTCTCCCCCCAGTCTCTCCGATACTCTCGCCCAGTCTCTCCGATACTCTCGCCCAGTCTCTCCGATACTCTCGCCCAGTCTCTCCGATACTCTCGCCCAGTCTCTCCGATACTCTCCCCCAGTCTCTCCGATACTCTCCCCCAGTCTCTCCGATACTCTCCCTTGTCTCTCCGATACTCTCCCTCCAGTCTCTCCGATACTCTCCCCCAGTCTCTCCGATATTCTCCCCGTATCTCTCCGATACTCTTCCGCAGTCTCTCCGATACTCTCCCCCAGACTCTCCGATACTCTCACTTGTCTCTCCGATACTCTGCCCCAGTCTCTCCGCTACTCTCCCCCAGTCTCTCCGATACTCTCCCTCCAGTCTCTCCGATACTCTCCCTCCAGTCTCTCCGATACTCTCCCCCAGTCTCTCCGCTACTCTCCCCCAGTCTCTCCGATACTCTCCCTCCAGTCTCTCCGATACTCTCCCCGTGTCTCTCCGATACTCTCCCCCAGTCTCTCCGATACTCTCCCCCAGTCTCACCGATACTCTCCCCGTGTCTTTGTGATACTCGACCCGTGTGTCTCTGATACTCTCCCCGTGTCTCTCTGATACTCTCCCCGTGTCTCTCTGATACTCTCACCGTGTCTCTCCGATACTCTCCCTCCAGTCTCTCCGATACTCTCCCTCCAGTCTCTCCGATACTCTCCCCCAGTCTCACCGATACTCTCCCCCAGTCTCTCCGATACTCTCCCCGTATCTCTCCGATACTCTTCCGCAGTCTCTCAGATACTCTCCCCCAGACTCTCCGATACTCTCACTTGTCTCTCCGATACTCTGCCCCAGTCTCTCCGACACTCTCCCCCAGTCTCTCCGATACTCTCCCCCAGTCTCTCCGATACTCTCACACAGTCTCTCCGATACTCTCCCCGTGTCTCTCTGATAATCTACCCGTGTCTCTCTGATACTCTCCCCGTGTCTCTCTGATACTCTCCCCGTGTCTCTCTGATACTCTCGCCGTGTCTCTCCAATACACTCCCCCAGTCTCTCCGATACTCTTCCCCCGGTGTCTCTCCGATACTCTCGCCCAGTCTCTCCGATACTCTCGCCCAGTCTCTCCGATACTCTCGCCCAGTCTCTCCGATACTCTCCCCAAGTCTCTCCGATACTCTCCCCCAGTCTCTCCGATACTCTCCCTTGTCTCTCCGATACTCTCCCTCCAGTCTCTCCGATACTCTCCCCCAGTCTCTCCGATATTCTCCCCGTATCTCTCCGATACTCTTCCGCAGTCTCTCCGATACTTTCCCCCAGACTCTCCGATACTCTCACTTGTCTCTCCGATACTCTGCCCCAGTCTCTCCGCTACTCTCCCCCAGTCTCTCCGATACTCTCCCTCCAGTCTCTCCGATACTCTCCCTCCAGTCTCTCCGATACTCTCCCCCAGTCTCACCGATACTCTCCCCCAGTCTCTCCGATACTCTCCCTCCAGTCTCTCCGATACCCTTCCCCAGTCTCTCCGATACCCTTCCTCAGTCTCTCCGATACCCTTACCGAGTCTCTCTGATACCCTTCCCCAGTCTCTCCGATACTCTCCCCCAAGTCTCTCCGATACTCTCCCCCAGTCTCTCCGATATTCTCCCCGTATCTCTCCGATACTCTTCCGCAGTCTCTCCGATACTCTCCCCCAGTCTCTCCGATACTCTCACTTGTCTCTCCGATACTCTCCCCCAGTCTCTCCGATACTCTCCCCCAGTCTCTCCGATACTCTCCCCCAGTCTCTCCGATACTCTCACTTGTCTCTCCGATACTCTCCCCCAGTCTCTCCGATACTCTCCCCCAGTCTCTCCGATACTCTCCCCCAGTCTCTCTGATACTCTCCCTTGTCTCTCCGATACTCTCCCTCCAGTCTCTCCGATACTCTCCCTCCAGTCTCTCCGATACTCTCCCCCAGTCTCACCGATACTCTCCCCCAGTCTCTCCGATACTCTCCCCGTATCTCTCCGATACTCTTCCGCAGTCTCTCAGATACTCTCCCCCAGACTCTCCGATACTCTCACTTGTCTCTCCGATACTCTCCCCCAGTCTCTCCGATACTCTCCCCCAGTCTCTCCGATACTCTCCCCCAGTCTCTCCGATACTCTCACACAGTCTCTCCGATACTCTCCCCGTGTCTCTCTGATACTCTACCCGTGTCTCTCTGATACTCTCCCCGTGTCTCTCTGATACTCTCCCCGTGTCTCTCTGATACTCTCGCCGTGTCTCTCCAATACACTCCCCCAGTCTCTCCGATACTCTTCCCCCGGTGTCTCTCCGATACTCTCCCCCCAGTCTCTCTGATACTCTCACTCAGTCTCTCCGATACTCTCCCCGTGCCTCTCTGATACTTTCCCCGTGTCTCTCTGATACTCTCCCCCCAGTCTCTCCAATACTCTCGCCCAGTCTCTCCGATACTCTCGCCCAGTCTCTCCGATACTCTCGCCCAGTCTCTCCGATACTCTCCCCCAGTCTCTCCGATACTCTCCCCCAGTCTCTCCGATACTCTCCCTTGTCTCTCCGATACTCTCCCTCCAGTCTCTCCGATACTCTCCCTCCAGTCTCTCCGATACTCTCCCCCAGTCTCTCCGATATTCTCCCCGTATCTCTCCGATACTCTTCCGCAGTCTCTCCGATACTCTCCCCCAGACTCTCCGATACTCTCACTTGTCTCTCCGATACTCTGCCCCAGTCTCTCCGCTACTCTCCCCCAGTCTCTCCGATACTCTCCCTCCAGTCTCTCCGATACTCTCCCTCCAGTCTCTCCGATACTCTCCCCCAGTCTCTCCGCTACTCTCCCCCAGTCTCTCCGATACTCTCCCTCCAGTCTCTCCGATACTCTCCCCGTGTCTCTCCGATACTCTCCCCCAGTCTCTCCGATACTCTCCCCCAGTCTCACCGATACTCTCCCCGTGTCTTTGTGATACTCGACCCGTGTCTCTCTGATACTCTCCCCGTGTCTCTCTGATACTCTCCCCGTGTCTCTCTGATACTCTCCCCCCAGTCTCTCCGATACTCTCGCCCAGTCTCTCCGATACTCTTCCCCAGTCTCTCTGATACTCTCCCCCAGTCTCTCTGATACTCTCCCTTGTCTCTCCGATACTCTCCCTCCAGTCTCTCCGATACTCTCCCTCCAGTCTCTCCGATACTCTCCCCCAGTCTCACCGATACTCTCCCCCAGTCTCTCCGATACTCTCCCCGTATCTCTCCGATACTCTTCCGCAGTCTCTCAGATACTCTCCCCCAGACTCTCCGATACTCTCACTTGTCTCTCCGATACTCTCCCCCAGTCTCTCCGACACTCTCCCCCAGTCTCTCCGATACTCTCCCCCAGTCTCTCCGATACTCTCACACAGTCTCTCCGATACTCTCCCCGTGTCTCTCTGATAATCTACCCGTGTCTCTCTGATACTCTCCCCGTGTCTCTCTGATACTCTCCCCGTGTCTCTCTGATACTCTCCCCGTGTCTCTCTGATACTCTCGCCGTGTCTCTCCAATACACTCCCCCAGTCTCTCCGATACTCTTCCCCCGGTGTCTCTCCGATACTCTCCCCCCAGTCTCTCTGATACTCTCACTCAGTCTCTCCGATACTCTCCCCGTGCCTCTCTGATACTTTCCCCGTGTCTCTCTGATACTCTCCCCCCAGTCTCTCCGATACTCTCGCCCAGTCTCTCCGATACTCTCGCCCAGTTTCTCCGATACTCTCGCCCAGTCTCTCCGATACTCTCCCCCAGTCTCTCCGATACTCTCCCCCAGTCTCTCCGATACTCTCCCTTGTCTCTCCGATACTCTCCCTCCAGTCTCTCCGATACTCTCCCCCAGTCTCTCCGATATTCTCCCCGTATCTCTCCGATACTCTTCCGCAGTCTCTCCGATACTTTCCCCCAGACTCTCCGATACTCTCACTTGTCTCTCCGATACTCTGCCCCAGTCTCTCCGCTACTCTCCCCCAGTCTCTCCGATACTCTCCCTCCAGTCTCTCCGATACTCTCCCTCCAGTCTCTCCGATACTCTCCCCCAGTCTCACCGATACTCTCCCCCAGTCTCTCCGATACTCTCCCTCCAGTCTCTCCGATACCCTTCCCCAGTCTCTCCGATACCCTTCCCCAGTCTCTCCGATACCCTTACCGAGTCTCTCTGATACCCTTCCCCAGTCTCTCCGATACTCTCCCCCAAGTCTCTCCGATACTCTCCCCCAGTCTCTCCGATATTCTCCCCGTATCTCTCCGATACTCTTCCGCAGTCTCTCCGATACTCTCCCCCAGTCTCTCCGATACTCTCACTTGTCTCTCCGATACTCTCCCTCCAGTCTCTCCGATACTCTCCCCCAGTCTCTCCGCTACTCTCCCCCAGTCTCTCCGATACTCTCCCTCCAGTCTCTCCGATACTCTCCCCGTGTCTCTCCGATACTCTCCCCCAGTCTCTCCGATACTCTCCCCCAGTCTCACCGATACTCTCCCCGTGTCTTTGTGATACTCGACCCGTGTGTCTCTGATACTCTCCCCGTGTCTCTCTGATACTCTCCCCGTGTCTCTCTGATACTCTCACCGTGTCTCTCCAATACTCTCCCCCAGTCTCTCCGATACTCTTCCCCCGTGTCTTTCCGATACTCTCCCCCAAGTGTCTCTGATACTCTCCCTCAGTCTCTCCGATACTCTTCCCGTGCCTCTCTGATACTCTCCCCGTGTCTCTCTGATACTCTCCCCCCAGTCTCTCCGATACTCTCGCCCAGTCTCTCCGATACTCTTCCCCAGTCTCTCTGATACTCTCCCCCAGTCTCTCTGATACTCTCCCTTGTCTCTCCGATACTCTCCCTCCAGTCTCTCCGATACTCTCCCTCCAGTCTCTCCGATACTCTCCCCCAGTCTCACCGATACTCTCCCCCAGTCTCTCCGATACTCTCCCCGTATCTCTCCGATACTCTTCCGCAGTCTCTCAGATACTCTCCCCCAGACTCTCCGATACTCTCACTTGTCTCTCCGATACTCTCCCCCAGTCTCTCCGACACTCTCCCCCAGTCTCTCCGATACTCTCCCCCAGTCTCTCCGATACTCTCCCCCAGTCTCTCCGATACTCTCCCCATGTCTCTCTGATAATCTACCCGTGTCTCTCTGATACTCTCCCCGTGTCTCTCTGATACTCTCCCCGTGTCTCTCTGATACTCTCGCCGTGTCTCTCCAATACACTCCCCCAGTCTCTCCGATACTCTTCCCCCGGTGTCTCTCCGATACTCTCCCCCCAGTCTCTCTGATACTCTCACTCAGTCTCTCCGATACTCTCCCCGTGCCTCTCTGATACTTTCCCCGTGTCTCTCTGATACTCTCCCCCCAGTCTCTCCGATACTCTCGCCCAGTCTCTCCGATACTCTCGCCCAGTCTCTCCGATACTCTCGCCCAGTCTCTCCGATACTCTCCCCAAGTCTCTCCGATACTCTCCCCCAGTCTCTCCGATACTCTCCCTTGTCTCTCCGATACTCTCCCTCCAGTCTCTCCGATACTCTCCCCCAGTCTCTCCGATATTCTCCCCGTATCTCTCCGATACTCTTCCGCAGTCTCTCCGATACTTTCCCCCAGACTCTCCGATACTCTCACTTGTCTCTCCGATACTCTGCCCCAGTCTCTCCGCTACTCTCCCCCAGTCTCTCCGATACTCTCCCTCCAGTCTCTCCGATACTCTCCCTCCAGTCTCTCCGATACTCTCCCCCAGTCTCACCGATACTCTCCCCCAGTCTCTCCGATACTCTCCCTCCAGTCTCTCCGATACCCTTCCCCAGTCTCTCCGATACCCTTCCTCAGTCTCTCCGATACCCTTACCGAGTCTCTCTGATACCCTTCCCCAGTCTCTCCGATACTCTCCCCCAAGTCTCTCCGATACTCTCCCCCAGTCTCTCCGATATTCTCCCCGTATCTCTCCGATACTCTTCCGCAGTCTCTCCAATACTCTCCCCCAGTCTCTCCGATACTCTCACTTGTCTCTCCGATACTCTCCCCCAGTCTCTCCGATACTCTCCCCCAGTCTCTCCGATACTCTCCCCCAGTCTCTCCGATACTCTCACTTGTCTCTCCGATACTCTCCCCCAGTCTCTCCGATACTCTCCCCCAGTCTCTCCGATACTCTCCCCCAGTCTCTCTGATACTCTCCCTTGTCTCTCCGATACTCTCCCTCCAGTCTCTCCGATACTCTCCCTCCAGTCTCTCCGATACTCTCCCCCAGTCTCACCGATACTCTCCCCCAGTCTCTCCGATACTCTCCCCGTATCTCTCCGATACTCTTCCGCAGTCTCTCAGATACTCTCCCCCAGACTCTCCGATACTCTCACTTGTCTCTCCGATACTCTCCCCGTGTCTCTCTGATACTCTCCCCGTGTCTCTCTGATACTCTCCCCGTGTCTCTCTGATACTCTCCCCGTGTCTCTCTGATACTCTCGCCGTGTCTCTCCAATACACTCCCCCAGTCTCTCCGATACTCTTCCCCCGGTGTCTCTCCGATACTCTCCCCCCAGTCTCTCTGATACTCTCACTCAGTCTCTCCGATACTCTCCCCGTGCCTCTCTGATACTTTCCCCGTGTCTCTCTGATACTCTCCCCCCAGTCTCTCCAATACTCTCGCCCAGTCTCTCCGATACTCTCGCCCAGTCTCTCCGATACTCTCGCCCAGTCTCTCCGATACTCTCCCCCAGTCTCTCCGATACTCTCCCCCAGTCTCTCCGATACTCTCCCTTGTCTCTCCGATACTCTCCCTCCAGTCTCTCCGATACTCTCCCTCCAGTCTCTCCGATACTCTCCCCCAGTCTCTCCGATATTCTCCCCGTATCTCTCCGATACTCTTCCGCAGTCTCTCCGATACTCTCCCCCAGACTCTCCGATACTCTCACTTGTCTCTCCGATACTCTGCCCCAGTCTCTCCGCTACTCTCCCCCAGTCTCTCCGATACTCTCCCTCCAGTCTCTCCGATACTCTCCCTCCAGTCTCTCCGATACTCTCCCCCAGTCTCTCCGCTACTCTCCCCCAGTCTCTCCGATACTCTCCCTCCAGTCTCTCCGATACTCTCCCCGTGTCTCTCCGATACTCTCCCCCAGTCTCTCCGATACTCTCCCCCAGTCTCACCGATACTCTCCCCGTGTCTTTGTGATACTCGACCCGTGTCTCTCTGATACTCTCCCCGTGTCTCTCTGATACTCTCCCCGTGTCTCTCTGATACTCTCACCGTGTCTCTCCAATACTCTCCCCCAGTCTCTCCGATACTCTTCCCCCGTGTCTTTCCGATACTCTCCCCCAAGTGTCTCTGATACTCTCCCTCAGTCTCTCCGATACTCTTCCCGTGCCTCTCTGATACTCTCCCCGTGTCTCTCTGATACTCTCCCCCCAGTCTCTCCGATACTCTCGCCCAGTCTCTCCGATACTCTTCCCCAGTCTCTCTGATACTCTCCCCCAAGTGTCTCTGATACTCTCCCTTGTCTCTCCGATACTCTCCCTCCAGTCTCTCCGATACTCTCCCTCCAGTCTCTCCGATACTCTCCCCCAGTCTCACCGATACTCTCCCCCAGTCTCTCCGATACTCTCCCCGTATCTCTCCGATACTCTTCCGCAGTCTCTCAGATACTCTCCCCCAGACTCTCCGATACTCTCACTTGTCTCTCCGATACTCTCCCCCAGTCTCTCCGACACTCTCCCCCAGTCTCTCCGATACTCTCCCCCAGTCTCTCCGATACTCTCACACAGTCTCTCCGATACTCTCCCCGTGTCTCTCTGATAATCTACCCGTGTCTCTCTGATACTCTCCCCGTGTCTCTCTGATACTCTCCCCGTGTCTCTCTGATACTCTCGCCGTGTCTCTCCAATACACTCCCCCAGTCTCTCCGATACTCTTCCCCCGGTGTCTCTCCGATACTCTACCCCCAGTCTCTCTGATACTCTCACTCAGTCTCTCCGATACTCTCCCCGTGCCTCTCTGATACTTTCCCCGTGTCTCTCTGATACTCTCCCCCCAGTCTCTCCGATACTCTCGCCCAGTCTCTCCGATACTCTCGCCCAGTCTCTCCGATACTCTCGCCCAGTCTCTCCGATACTCTCCCCCAGTCTCTCCGATACTCTCCCCCAGTCTCTCCGATACTCTCCCTTGTCTCTCCGATACTCTCCCTCCAGTCTCTCCGATACTCTCCCCCAGTCTCTCCGATATTCTCCCCGTATCTCTCCGATACTCTTCCGCAGTCTCTCTGATACTTTCCCCCAGACTCTCCGATACTCTCACTTGTCTCTCCGATACTCTGCCCCAGTCTCTCCGCTACTCTCCCCCAGTCTCTCCGATACTCTCCCTCCAGTCTCTCCGATACTCTCCCTCCAGTCTCTCCGATACTCTCCCCCAGTCTCACCGATACTCTCCCCCAGTCTCTCCGATACTCTCCCTCCAGTCTCTCCGATACCCTTCCCCAGTCTCTCCGATACCCTTCCCCAGTCTCTCCGATACCCTTACCGAGTCTCTCTGATACCCTTCCCCAGTCTCTCCGATACTCTCCCCCAAGTCTCTCCGATACTCTCCCCCAGTCTCTCCGATATTCTCCCCGTATCTCTCCGATACTCTTCCGCAGTCTCTCCGATACTCTCCCCCAGTCTCTCCGATACTCTCACTTGTCTCTCCGATACTCTCCCCCAGTCTCTCCGATACTCTCCCCCAGTCTCTCCGATACTCTCCCCCAGTCTCTCCGATACTCTCACTTGTCTCTCCGATACTCTCCCCCAGTCTCTCCGATACTCTCCCCCAGTCTCTCCGATACTCTCCCCCAGTCTCTCCGATACTCTCACCCAGTCTCTCCGATACTCTCCCCGTGTCTCTCTGATACTCTCCCCCCAGTCTCTCCGATACTCTCGCCCAGTCTCTCCGATACTCTCCCCCAGTCTCCCCGATACTCTCCCCCAGTCTCTCCGATACTCTCACTTGTCTCTCCGATACTCTCCCCCAGTCTCTCCGATACTCTCCCCCAGTCTCACCGATACTCTCCCCCAGTCTCTCCGATACTCTCCCTCCAGTCTCTCCGATACACTTCCCCAGTCTCTCCGATACCCTTACCGAGTCTCTCTGATACCCTTCCCCAGTCTCTCCGATACCCTTACCGAGTCTCTCTGATACCCTTCCCCAGTCTCTCCGATACTCTCCCCCAGTCTCTCTGATACTCTCCCCCAGTCTCTCTGATACTCTCCCTTGTCTCTACGATACTGTCCCCCAAGTCTCTCCGATACTCTCCCCCAGTCTCTCCGATATTCTCCCCGTATCTCTCCGATACTCTTCCGCAGTCTCTCCGATACTCTCCCCCAGTCTCTCCGATACTCTCACTTGTCTCTCCGATACTCTCCCCCAGTCTCTCCGATACTCTCCCCCAGTCTCTCCGATACTCTCCCCCAGTCTCTCCGATACTCTCACTTGTCTCTCCGATACTCTCCCCCAGTCTCTCCGATACTCTCCCCCAGTCTCTCCGATACTCTCACCCAGTCTCTCCGATACTCTCACCCAGTGTCTCCGATACTCTCCCCGTGTCTCTCTGATACTCTCCCCGTGTCTCTCTGATACTCTCCCCGTGTCACTCTGATACTCTCCCCGTGTCTCTCCAATACACTCCCCCAGTCTCTCCGATACTCTTGCCCCGGTGTCTCTCCGATACTCTCCCCCCAGTCTCTCTGATACTTTGCCCGTGTCTCTCTGATACTCTCCCCCCAGTCTCTCCGATACTCTCGCCCAGTCTCTCCGATACTCTCCCCCAGTCTCTCCGATACTCTCCCCCCAGTCTCTCCGAAACTCTCGCCCAGTCTCTCCGATACTCTCACCCAGTCTCTCCGATACTCTCCCCGTGTCTTTCCGATACTCTCCCCCAGTCTCTCCGATATTCTCCCAGTGTCTCTCCGATACTCTCCCCCAGTCTCTCCGATACTCTCCTCCAGTGCCTCCGATACTCTCCCCGTGTCTCTCCGATACTCTCCCCCCAGTCTCTCTGATACTCTCCCTCAGTCTCTCCGATACTCTTCCCGTGCCTCTCTGATACTTGCCCCGTGTCTCTCTGATACTCTCCCCCCAGTCTCTCCGATACTCTCGCCCAGTCTCTCCGATACTCTCCCCCAGTCTCTCCGATACTCTCCCTCAGTCTCTCCGATACTCTCCCTTGTCTCTCCGATACTCTCCCCCAGTCTCTCCGATACTCTCCCTTGTCTCTCCGATACTCTCCCCCAGTCTCTCCGATATTCTCCCCGTGTCTCTCCGATACTCTCCCCCAGTCTCTCCGATACTCTCCCCCAGTCTCACCGATACTCTCCCCGTGTCTTTGTGATACTCTACCCGTGTCTCTCTGATACTCTCCCCGTGTCTCTCTGATACTCTCCCCGTGTCTCTCTGATACTCTCACCGTGTCTCTCCAATACTCTCCCCCAGTCTCTCCGATACTCTCCCCCAGTCTCTCCGATACTCTCCCTCAGTCTCTCCGATACTCTCCCTCAGTCTCTCCGATACTCTCCCTTGTCTCACCGATACTCTCCCCCAGTCTCTCCGATACTCTCCCTTGTCTCTCCGATACTCTCCCCCAGTCTCTCTGATACTCTCCCCGTGTCTCTCTGATACTCTCCCCCAGTCTCTCCGATACTCTCCCTTGTCTCTCCGATACTCTCCCCCAGTCTCTCTGATACTCTCACCGTGTCTCTCCAATACTCTCCCCCAGTCTCTCCAATACTCTTCCCCCCGTGTCTCTCCGATACTCTCCCCCAAGTGTCTCTGATAATCTCCCTCAGTCTCTCCGATACTCTTCCCGTGCCTCTCTGATACTTTACCCGTGTCTCTCTGATACTCTCCCCCCAGTCTCTCCGATACTCTCGCCCAGTCTCTCCGATACTCTTCCCCAGTCTCTCTGATACTCTCCCCCAGTCTCTCTGATGCTCTCCCTTGTCTCTCCTATACTCTACCTCCAGTCTCTCCGATACTCTCCCTCCAGTCTCTCCGATACTCTCCCCCAGTCTCACCGATACTCTCCCCCAGAGTCTCCGATACTCTCCCCGTATCTCTCCGATACTCTTCCGCAGTCTCTCAGATACTCTCCCCCAGACTCTCCGATACTCTCACTTGTCTCTCCGATACTCTCCCCCAGTCTCTCCGATACTCTCCCCCAGTCTCTCTGATACTCTCCCTTGTCTCTCCGATACTCTCCCTCCAGTCTCTCCGATACTCTCCCTCCAGTCTCTCCGATACTCTCCCCCAGTCTCACCGATACTCTCCCCCAGTCTCTCCGATACTCTCCCCGTATCTCTCCGATACTCTTCCGCAGTCTCTCAGATACTCTCCCCCAGACTCTCCGATACTCTCACTTGTCTCTCCGATACTCTCCCCGTGTCTCTCTGATACTCTCCCCGTGTCTCTCTGATACTCTCCCCGTGTCTCTCTGATACTCTCCCCGTGTCTCTCTGATACTCTCGCCGTGTCTCTCCAATACACTCCCCCAGTCTCTCCGATACTCTTCCCCCGGTGTCTCTCCGATACTCTCCCCCCAGTCTCTCTGATACTCTCACTCAGTCTCTCCGATACTCTCCCCGTGCCTCTCTGATACTTTCCCCGTGTCTCTCTGATACTCTCCCCCCAGTCTCTCCAATACTCTCGCCCAGTCTCTCCGATACTCTCGCCCAGTCTCTCCGATACTCTCGCCCAGTCTCTCCGATACTCTCCCCCAGTCTCTCCGATACTCTCCCCCAGTCTCTCCGATACTCTCCCTTGTCTCTCCGATACTCTCCCTCCAGTCTCTCCGATACTCTCCCTCCAGTCTCTCCGATACTCTCCCCCAGTCTCTCCGATATTCTCCCCGTATCTCTCCGATACTCTTCCGCAGTCTCTCCGATACTCTCCCCCAGACTCTCCGATACTCTCACTTGTCTCTCCGATACTCTGCCCCAGTCTCTCCGCTACTCTCCCCCAGTCTCTCCGATACTCTCCCTCCAGTCTCTCCGATACTCTCCCTCCAGTCTCTCCGATACTCTCCCCCAGTCTCTCCGCTACTCTCCCCCAGTCTCTCCGATACTCTCCCTCCAGTCTCTCCGATACTCTCCCCGTGTCTCTCCGATACTCTCCCCCAGTCTCTCCGATACTCTCCCCCAGTCTCACCGATACTCTCCCCGTGTCTTTGTGATTCTCGACCCGTGTCTCTCTGATACTCTCCCCGTGTCTCTCTGATACTCTCCCCGTGTCTCTCTGATACTCTCACCGTGTCTCTCCAATACTCTCCCCCAGTCTCTCCGATACTCTTCCCCCGTGTCTTTCCGATACTCTCCCCCAAGTGTCTCTGATACTCTCCCTCAGTCTCTCCGATACTCTTCCCGTGCCTCTCTGATACTCTCCCCGTGTCTCTCTGATACTCTCCCCCCAGTCTCTCCGATACTCTCGCCCAGTCTCTCCGATACTCTTCCCCAGTCTCTCTGATACTCTCCCCCAAGTGTCTCTGATACTCTCCCTTGTCTCTCCGATACTCTCCCTCCAGTCTCTCCGATACTCTCCCCCAGTCTCACCGATACTCTCCCCCAGTCTCTCCGATACTCTCCCCGTATCTCTCCGATACTCTTCCGCAGTCTCTCAGATACTCTCCCCCAGACTCTCCGATACTCTCACTTGTCTCTCCGATACTCTCCCCCAGTCTCTCCGACACTCTCCCCCAGTCTCTCCGATACTCTCCCCCAGTCTCTCCGATACTCTCACACAGTCTCTCCGATACTCTCCCCGTGTCTCTCTGATAATCTACCCGTGTCTCTCTGATACTCTCCCCGTGTCTCTCTGATACTCTCCCCGTGTCTCTCTGATACTCTCGCCGTGTCTCTCCAATACACTCCCCCAGTCTCTCCGATACTCTTCCCCCGGTGTCTCTCCGATACTCTCCCCCCAGTCTCTCTGATACTCTCACTCAGTCTCTCCGATACTCTCCCCGTGCCTCTCTGATACTTTCCCCGTGTCTCTCTGATACTCTCCCCCCAGTCTCTCCGATACTCTCGCCCAGTCTCTCCGATACTCTCGCCCAGTCTCTCCGATACTCTCGCCCAGTCTCTCCGATACTCTCCCCCAGTCTCTCCGATACTCTCCCCCAGTCTCTCCGATACTCTCCCTTGTCTCTCCGATACTCTCCCTCCAGTCTCTCCGATACTCTCCCCCAGTCTCTCCGATATTCTCCCCGTATCTCTCCGATACTCTTCCGCAGTCTCTCCGATACTTTCCCCCAGACTCTCCGATACTCTCACTTGTCTCTCCGATACTCTGCCCCAGTCTCTCCGCTACTCTCCCCCAGTCTCTCCGATACTCTCCCTCCAGTCTCTCCGATACTCTCCCTCCAGTCTCTCCGATACTCTCCCCCAGTCTCACCGATACTCTCCCCCAGTCTCTCCGATACTCTCCCTCCAGTCTCTCCGATACCCTTCCCCAGTCTCTCCGATACCCTTCCCCAGTCTCTCCGATACCCTTACCGAGTCTCTCTGATACCCTTCCCCAGTCTCTCCGATACTCTCCCCCAAGTCTCTCCGATACTCTCCCCCAGTCTCTCCGATATTCTCCCCGTATCTCTCCGATACTCTTCCGCAGTCTCTCCGATACTCTCCCCCAGTCTCTCCGATACTCTCACTTGTCTCTCCGATACTCTCCCCCAGTCTCTCCGATACTCTCCCCCAGTCTCTCCGATACTCTCCCCCAGTCTCTCCGATACTCTCACTTGTCTCTCCGATACTCTCCCCCAGTCTCTCCGATACTCTCCCCCAGTCTCTCCGATACTCTCACCCAGTCTCTCCGATACTCTCCCCGTGTCTCTCTGATACTCTCCCCCCAGTCTCTCCGATACTCTCGCCCAGTCTCTCCGATACTCTCCCCCAGTCTCCCCGATACTCTCCCCCAGTCTCTCCGATACTCTCACTTGTCTCTCCGATACTCTCCCCCAGTCTCTCCGATACTCTCCCCCAGTCTCACCGATACTCTCCCCCAGTCTCTCCGATACTCTCCCTCCAGTCTCTCCGATACACTTCCCCAGTCTCTCCGATACCCTTACCGAGTCTCTCTGATACCCTTCCCCAGTCTCTCCGATACCCTTACCGAGTCTCTCTGATACCCTTCCCCAGTCTCTCCGATACTCTCCCCCAGTCTCTCTGATACTCTCCCCCAGTCTCTCTGATACTCTCCCTTGTCTCTACGATACTGTCCCCCAAGTCTCTCCGATACTCTCCCCCAGTCTCTCCGATATTCTCCCCGTATCTCTCCGATACTCTTCCGCAGTCTCTCCGATACTCTCCCCCAGTCTCTCCGATACTCTCACTTGTCTCTCCGATACTCTCCCCCAGTCTCTCCGATACTCTCCCCCAGTCTCTCCGATACTCTCCCCCAGTCTCTCCGATACTCTCACTTGTCTCTCCGATACTCTCCCCCAGTCTCTCCGATACTCTCCCCCAGTCTCTCCGATACTCTCACCCAGTCTCTCCGATACTCTCACCCAGTCTCTCCGATACTCTCCCCGTGTCTCTCTGATACTCTCCCCGTGTTTCTCTGATACTCTCCCCGTGTCACTCTGATACTCTCCCCGTGTCTCTCCAATACACTCCCCCAGTCTCTCCGATACTCTTCCCCCGGTGTCTCTCCGATACTCTCCCCCCAGTCTCTCTGATACTTTGCCCGTGTCTCTCTGATACTCTCCCCCCAGTCTCTCCGATACTCTCGCCCAGTCTCTCCGATACTCTCCCCCAGTCTCTCCGATACTCTCCCCCCAGTCTCTCCGAAACTCTCGCCCAGTCTCTCCGATACTCTCACCCAGTCTCTCCGATACTCTCCCCGTGTCTTTCCGATACTCTCCCCCAGTCTCTCCGATATTCTCCCAGTGTCTCTCCGATACTCTCCCCCAGTCTCTCCGATACTCTCCTCCAGTGCCTCCGATACTCTCCCCGTGTCTCTCCGATACTCTCCCCCCAGTCTCTCTGATACTCTCCCTCAGTCTCTCCGATACTCTTCCCGTGCCTCTCTGATACTTGCCCCGTGTCTCTCTGATACTCTCCCCCCAGTCTCTCCGATACTCTCGCCCAGTCTCTCCGATACTCTCCCCCAGTCTCTCCGATACTCTCCCTCAGTCTCTCCGATACTCTCCCTTGTCTCTCCGATACTCTCCCCCAGTCTCTCCGATACTCTCCCTTGTCTCTCCGATACTCTCCCCCAGTCTCTCCGATATTCTCCCCGTGTCTCTCCGATACTCTCCCCCAGTCTCTCCGATACTCTCCCCCAGTCTCACCGATACTCTCCCCGTGTCTTTGTGATACTCTACCCGTGTCTCTCTGATACTCTCCCCGTGTCTCTCTGATACTCTCCCCGTGTCTCTCTGATACTCTCACCGTGTCTCTCCAATACTCTCCCCCAGTCTCTCCGATACTCTCCCCCAGTCTCTCCGATACTCTCCCTCAGTCTCTCCGATACTCTCCCTCAGTCTCTCCGATACTCTCCCTTGTCTCACCGATACTCTCCCCCAGTCTCTCCGATACTCTCCCTTGTCTCTCCGATACTCTCCCCCAGTCTCTCTGATACTCTCCCCGTGTCTCTCTGATACTCTCCCCCAGTCTCTCCGATACTCTCCCTTGTCTCTCCGATACTCTCCCCCAGTCTCTCTGATACTCTCACCGTGTCTCTCCAATACTCTCCCCCAGTCTCTCCAATACTCTTCCCCCCGTGTCTCTCCGATACTCTCCCCCAAGTGTCTCTGATAATCTCCCTCAGTCTCTCCGATACTCTTCCCGTGCCTCTCTGATACTTTACCCGTGTCTCTCTGATACTCTCCCCCCAGTCTCTCCGATACTCTCGCCCAGTCTCTCCGATACTCTTCCCCAGTCTCTCTGATACTCTCCCCCAGTCTCTCTGATGCTCTCCCTTGTCTCTCCTATACTCTACCTCCAGTCTCTCCGATACTCTCCCTCCAGTCTCTCCGATACTCTCCCCCAGTCTCACCGATACTCTCCCCCAGAGTCTCCGATACTCTCCCCGTATCTCTCCGATACTCTTCCGCAGTCTCTCAGATACTCTCCCCCAGACTCTCCGATACTCTCACTTGTCTCTCCGATACTCTCCCCCAGTCTCTCCGATACTCTCCCCCAGTCTCTCCGATACTCTCCCCCAGTCTCTCCGATACTCTCACACAGTCTCTCCGATACTCTCCCCGTGTCTCTCTGATACTCTACCCGTGTCTCTCTGATACTCTACCCGTGTCTCTCTGATACTCTACCCGTGTCTCTCTGATACTCTCCCCGTGTCTCTCTGATACTCTCCCCGTGTCTCTCTGATACTCTCGCCGTGTCTCTCCAATACACTCCCCCAGTCTCTCCGATACTCTTCCCCCGGTGTCTCTCCGATACTCTCCCCCCAGTCTCTCTGATACTCTCACTCAGTCTCTCCGATACTCTCCCCGTGCCTCTCTGATACTTTCACCGTGTCTCTCTGATACTCTCCCCCCAGTCTCTCCGATACTCTCGCCCAGTCTCTCCGATACTCTCGCCCAGTCTCTCCGATACTCTCGCCCAGTCTCTCCGATACTCTCGCCCAGTCTCTCCGATACTCTCCCCCAGTCTCTCCGATACTCTCCCTCCAGTCTCTCCGATACTCTCCCCGTATCTCTCCGATACTCTTCCGCAGTCTCTCCGATACTCTCCCCCAGACTCTCCGATACTCTCACTTGTCTCTCCGATACTCTCCCCCAGTCTCTCCGATACTCTCCCCCAGTCTCTCCGATACTCTCCCCCAGTCTCTCCGATACTCTCCCCCAGTCTCTCCGATACTCTCCCCCAGTCTCTCCGATACTCTCAGCCAGTCTCTCCGATACTCTCACTTGTCTCTCCGATACTCTTCCGCAGTCTCTCCGATACTCTCCCCCAGACTCTCCGATACTCTCACTTGTCTCTCCGATACTCTCCCCCAGTCTCTCCGATATTCTCCCCGTATCTCTCCGATACTCTTCCGCAGTCTCTCCGATACTCTCCCCCAGTCTCTCCGATACTCTCCCCGTGTCTTTGTGATACTCTACCCGTGTCTCTCTGATACTCTCCCCGTGTCTCTCTGATACTCTCCCCGTGTCTCTCTGATACTCTCACCGTGTCTCTCCAATACTCTCCCCCAGTCTCTCCGATACTCTCCCCCAGTCTCTCCGATACTCTCCCTCAGTCTCTCCGATACTCTCCCTCAGTCTCTCCGATACTCTCCCTTGTCTCTCCGATACTCTCCCCCAGTCTCTCCGATACTCTCCCTTGTCTCTCCGATACTCTCCCCCAGTCTCTCCGATATTCTCCCCGTGTCTCTCCGATACTCTCCCCCAGTCTCTCCGATACTCTCCCCCAGTCTCACCGATACTCTCCCCGCGTCTTTGTGATACTCTACCCGTGTCTCTCTGATACTCTCCCCGTGTCTCTCTGATACTCTCCCCGTGTCTCTCTGATACTCTCACCGTGTCTCTCCAATACTCTCCCCCAGTCTCTCCGATACTCTTCCCCCCGTGTCTCTCCGATACTCTCCCCCAAGTGTCTCTGATACTCTCCCTCAGTCTCTCCGATACTCTTCCCGTGCCTCTCTGATACTCTCCCCGTGTCTCTCTGATACTCTCCCCCCAGTCTCTCCGATACTCTCGCCCAGTCTCTCCGATACTCTTCCCCAGTCTCTCTGATACTCTCCCCCAGTCTCTCTGATACTCTCCCTTGTCTCTCCGATACTCTCCCTCCAGTCTCTCCGATACTCTCCCTCCAGTCTCTCCGATACTCTCCCCCAGTCTCACCGATACTCTCCCCCAGTCTCTCCGATACTCTCCCCGTGTCTCTCTGATACTCTCCCCCCAGTCTCTCCGATACTCTCGCCCAGTCTCTCCGATACTCTTCCCCAGTCTCTCTGATACTCTCCCCCAGTCTCTCTGATGCTCTCCCTTGTCTCTCCTATACTCTACCTCCAGTCTCTCCGATACTCTCCCTCCAGTCTCTCCGATACTCTCCCCCAGTCTCACCGATACTCTCCCCCAGAGTCTCCGATACTCTCCCCGTATCTCTCCGATACTCTTCCGCAGTCTCTCAGATACTCTCCCCCAGACTCTCCGATACTCTCACTTGTCTCTCCGATACTCTCCCCCAGTCTCTCCGATACTCTCCCCCAGTCTCTCCGATACTCTCCCCCAGTCTCTCCGATACTCTCACACAGTCTCTCCGATACTCTCCCCGTGTCTCTCTGATACTCTACCCGTGTCTCTCTGATACTCTCCCCGTGTCTCTCTGATACTCTCCCCGTGTCTCTCTGATACTCTCCCCGTGTCTCTCCAATACATTCCCCCAGTCTCTCCGATACTCTTCCCCCGGTGTCTCTCCGATACTCTCCCCCCAGTCTCTCTGATACTCTCACTCAGTCTCTCCGATACTCTTCCCGTGCCTCTCTGATACTTTCACCGTGTCTCTCTGATACTCTCCCCCCAGTCTCTCCGATACTCTCGCCCAGTCTCTCCGATACTCTCGCCCAGTCTCTCCGATACTCTCGCCCAGTCTCTCCGATACTCTCGCCCAGTCTCTCCGATACTCTCCCCCAGTCTCTCCGATACTCTCCCCCAGTCTCTCCGATACTCTCCCCCAGTCTCTCCGATACTCTCCCCCAGTCTCTCCGATACTCTCCCCCAGTCTCTCCGATATTCTCCCCGTATCTCTCCGATACTCTTCCGCAGTCTCTCCGATACTCTCCCCCAGACTCTCCGATACTCTCACTTGTCTCTCCGATACTCTCCCCCAGTCTCTCCGATACTCTCCCCCAGTCTCTCAGATACTCTCCCCCAGTCTCTCCGATACTCTCCCCCAGTCTCTCCGATACTCTCAGCCAGTCTCTCCGATACTCTCACTTGTCTCCCGATACTCTTCCGCAGTCTCTCCGATACTCTCCCCCAGACTCTCCGATACTCTCACTTGTCTCTCCGATACTCTCCCCCAGTCTCTCCGATATTCTCCCCGTATCTCTCCGATACTCTTCCGCAGTCTCTCCGATACTCTCCCCCAGTCTCTCCGATACTCTCACTTGTCTCTCCGATACTCTACCCCAGTCTCTCCGATACTCTCCCCCAGTCTCTCCGATACTCTCCCCCAGTCTTTCCGATACTCTCACTTGTCTCTCCGATACTCTCCCCCCGTCTCTCCGATACTCTCCCCCAGTCTCTCCGATACTCTCACCCAGTCTCTCCGATACTCTCACCCAGTCTCTCCGATACTCTCCCCGTGTCTCTCTGATACTCTACCCGTGTCTCTCTGATACTCTCCCCGTGTCACTCTGATACTCTCCCCGTGTCTCTCCAATACACTCCCCCAGTCTCTCCGATACTCTTCCCCCGGTGTCTCTCCGATATTCTCCCCCCAGTCTCTCTGATACTTTCCCCGTGTCTCTCTGATACTCTCCCCCCAGTCTCTCCGATACTCTCGCCCAGTCTCTCCGATACTCTCCCCCAGTCTCTCCGATACTCTCCCCCCAGTCTCTCCGAAACTCTCGCCCAGTCTCTCCGATATCCTCACCCAGTCTCTCCGATACTCTCCCCGTGTCTTTCCGATACTCTCCCCCAGTCTCTCCGATATTCTCCCAGTGTCTCTCCGATACTCTCCCCCAGTCTCTCCGATACTCTCCCCCAGTGCCTCCGATACTCTCCCCGTGTCTCTCCGATACTCTCCCCCCAGTCTCTCTGATACTCTCCCTCAGTCTCTCCGAGACTCTTCCCGTGCCTCTCTGATACTTGCCCCGTGTCTCTCTGATACTCTCCCCCCAGTCTCTCCGATACTCTCGCCCAGTCTCTCCGATACTCTCCCCCAGTCTCTCCGATACTCTCCCTCAGTCTCTCCGATACTCTCCCTTGTCTCTGCGATACTCTCCCCCAGTCTCTCCGATACTCTCCCTTGTCTCTCCGATACTCTCCCCCAGTCTCTCCGATATTCTCCCCGTGTCTCTCCGATACTCTCCCCCAGTCTATCCGATACTCTCCCCCAGTCTCACCGATACTCTCACCGTGTCTTTGTGATACTCTACCCGTGTCTCTCTGATACTCTCCCCGTGTCTCTCTGATACTCTCCCCGTGTCTCTCTGATACTCTCCCCCAGTCTCTCCGATACCCTTCCCCCCGTGTCTCTCCGATACTCTCCCCCAACTGTCTCTGATACTCTCCCTCAGTCTCTCCGATACTCTTCCCGTGCCTCTCTGATACTTTACCCGTGTCTCTCTGATACTCTCCCCCCAGTCTCTCCGATACTCTCGCCCAGTCTCTCCGATACTCTTCCCCAGTCTCTCTGATACTCTCCCCCAGTCTCTCTGATGCTCTCCCTTGTCTCTCCTATACTCTACCTCCAGTCTCTCCGATACTCTCCCTCCAGTCTCTCCGATACTCTCCCCCAGTCTCACCGATACTCTCCCCCAGAGTCTCCGATACTCTCCCCGTATCTCTCCGATACTCTTCCGCAGTCTCTCAGATACTCTCCCCCAGACTCTCCGATACTCTCACTTGTCTCTCCGATACTCTCCCCCAGTCTCTCCGATACTCTCCCCCAGTCTCTCCGATACTCTCCCCCAGTCTCTCCGATACTCTCACACAGTCTCTCCGATACTCTCCCCGTGTCTCTCTGATACTCTACCCGTGTCACTCTGATACTCTCCCCGTGTCTCTCTGATACTCTCCCCGTGTCTCTCTGATACTCTCGCCGTGTCTCTCCAATACACTCCCCCAGTCTCTCCGATACTCTTCCCCCGGTGTCTCTCCGATACTCTCCCCCCAGTCTCTCTGATACTCTCACTCAGTCTCTCCAATACTCTCCCCGTGCCTCTCTGATACTTTCCCCGTGTCTCTTTGATACTCTCCCCCCAGTCTCTCCGATACTCTCGCCCAGTCTCTCCGATACTCTCGCCCAGTCTCTCCGATACTCTCGCCCAGTCTCTCCGATACTCTCGCCCAGTCTCCCGGATACTCTCCCCCAGTCTCTCCGATACTCTCCCCCAGTCTCTCCAATACTCTCCCTTGTCTCTCCGATACTCTCCCTCCAGTCTCTCCGATACTCTCTCCCAGTCTCTCCGATATTCTCCCCGTATCTCTCCGATACTCTTCCGCAGTCTCTCCGATACTCTCCCCCAGACTCTCCGATACTCTCACTTGTCTCTCCGATACTCTCCCCCAGTCTCTCCGCTACTCTCCCCCAGTCTCTCCGATACTCTCCCTCCAGTCTCTCCGATACTCTCCCTCCAGTCTCTCCGATACTCTCCCCCAGTCTCACCGATACTCTCCCCCAGTCTCTCCGATACTCTCCCTCCAGTCTCTCCGATACCCTTCCCCAGTCTCTCCGATACCCTTCCCCAGTCTCTCCGATACCCTTACCGAGTCTCTCTGATACCCTTCCCCAGTCTCTCCGATACTCTCCCCCAAGTCTCTCCGATACTCTCCCCCAGTCTCTCCGATATTCTCCCCGTATCTCTCCGATATTCTCCCCCAGTCTCTCCGATACTCTCCCCCAGTCTCTCCGATACTCTCACTTGTCTCTCCGATACTCTCACTTGTCTCTCCGATACTCTGCCCCAGTCTCTCCGATACTCTCCCCCAGTCTCTCCGATACTCTCACTTGTCTCTCCGATACTCTCCCCCAGTCTCTCCGATACTCTCCCCCAGTCTCTCCGATACTCTCCCCCAGTCTCTCCGATACTCTCCCCCAGTCTCTCCGATACTCTCACCCAGTCTCTCCGATACTCTCCCCGTGTCTCTATGATACTCTCCCCCCAGTCTCTCCGATACTCTCGCCCAGTCTCTCCGACACTCTCCCCCAGTCTCTCCGATACTCTCCCCCAGTCTCTCCGATACTCTCACTTGTCTCTCCGATACTCTCCCCCAGTCTCTCCGATACTCTCCCCCAGTCTCTCCGATACTCTCCCCCAGTCTCTCCGATACTCTCACCCAGTCTCTCCGATACTCTCCCCGTGTCTCTCTGATACTCTCCCCCCAGTCTCTCCGATACTCTCGCCCAGTCTCTCCGATACTCTCCCCCAGTCTCTCCGATACTCTCGCCCAGTCTCTCCGAAACTCTCGCCCAGTCTCTCCGATACTCTCACCCAGTCTCTCCGATACTCTCCCCGTGTCTCTCTGATACTCTCCCCGTGTCTCTCTGATACTCTCCCCGTGTCTCTCTGATACTCTCCCCATGTCTCTCCAATACACTCCCCCAGTCTCTCCGATACTCTTCCCCAGTCTCTCCGATACTCTTCCCCCCGTGTCTCTCCGATACTCTCCCCCCAGTCTCTCTGATACTCTCACTCAGTCCCTCCGATACTCTTCCCGTGCCTCTCTGATACTTTCCCCGTGTCTCTCTGATACTCTCCCCCCAGTCTCTCCGATACTCTTCCCCCAGTCTCTTCGATACTCTCCCCCCAGTCTCTCCGAAACTCTCGCCCAGTCTCTCCGATACTCTCACCCAGTCTCTCCGATACTCTCCCCGTGTCTCTCTGATACTCTACCCGTGTCTCTCTGATACTCTCCCCCAGTCTCGCTGATACTCTCCCTTGTCTCTCCCATACTCTCCCTCCAGTCTCTCCGATACTCTCCCTCCAGTCTCACCGATACTCTCCCCCAATCTCTCCGATACTCTCCCTCCAGTTTCTCCGATACACTTCCCCAGTCTCTCCGATACCCTTCCCCAGTCTCTCCGATACCCTTACCGAGTCTCTCTGATACCCTTCCCCAGTCTCTCCGATACTCTCCCCCAGTCTCTCTGATACTCTCCCCCAGTCTCTCTGATACTCTCCCTTGTCTCTCCGATACTCTCCCCCAGTCTCTCCGATACTCTCCCTCAGTCTCTCCGATACTCTCCCTTGTCTCTGCGATACTCTCCCCCAGTCTCTCCGATACTCTCCCTTGTCTCTCCGATACTCTCCCCCAGTCTCTCCGATATTCTCCCCGTGTCTCTCCGATACTCTCCCCCAGTCTATCCGATACTCTCCCCCAGTCTCACCGATACTCTCACCGTGTCTTTGTGATACTCTACCCGTGTCTCTCTGATACTCTCCCCGTGTCTCTCTGATACTCTCCCCGTGTCTCTCTGATACTCTCCCCCAGTCTCTCCGATACCCTTCCCCCCGTGTCTCTCCGATACTCTCCCCCAACTGTCTCTGATACTCTCCCTCAGTCTCTCCGATACTCTTCCCGTGCCTCTCTGATACTTTACCCGTGTCTCTCTGATACTCTCCCCCCAGTCTCTCCGATACTTTCGCCCAGTCTCTCCGATACTCTTCCCCAGTCTCTCTGATACTCTCCCCCAGTCTCTCTGATGCTCTCCCTTGTCTCTCCTATACTCTACCTCCAGTCTCTCCGATACTCTCCCTCCAGTCTCTCCGATACTCTCCCCCAGTCTCACCGATACTCTCCCCCAGAGTCTCCGATACTCTCCCCGTATCTCTCCGATACTCTTCCGCAGTCTCTCAGATACTCTCCCCCAGACTCTCCGATACTCTCACTTGTCTCTCCGATACTCTCCCCCAGTCTCTCCGATACTCTCCCCCAGTCTCTCCGATACTCTCCCCCAGTCTCTCCGATACTCTCACACAGTCTCTCCGATACTCTCCCCGTGTCTCTCTGATACTCTACCCGTGTCACTCTGATACTCTCCCCGTGTCTCTCTGATACTCTCCCCGTGTCTCTCTGATACTCTCGCCGTGTCTCTCCAATACACTCCCCCAGTCTCTCCGATACTCTTCCCCCGGTGTCTCTCCGATACTCTCCCCCCAGTCTCTCTGATACTCTCACTCAGTCTCTCCGATACTCTCCCCGTGCCTCTCTGATACTTTCCCCGTGTCTCTTTGATACTCTCCCCCCAGTCTCTCCGATACTCTCGCCCAGTCTCTCCGATACTCTCGCCCAGTCTCTCCGATACTCTCGCCCAGTCTCTCCGATACTCTCGCCCAGTCTCCCGGATACTCTCCCCCAGTCTCTCCGATACTCTCCCCCAGTCTCTCCAATACTCTCCCTTGTCTCTCCGATACTCTCCCTCCAGTCTCTCCGATACTCTCTCCCAGTCTCTCCGATATTCTCCCCGTATCTCTCCGATACTCTTCCGCAGTCTCTCCGATACTCCCTCCCAGACTCTCCGATACTCTTACTTGTCTCTCCGATACTCTCCCCCAGTCTCTCCGCTACTCTCCCCCAGTCTCTCCGATACTCTCCCTCCAGTCTCTCCGATACTCTCCCTCCAGTCTCTCCGATACTCTCCCCCAGTCTCACCGATACTCTCCCCCAGTCTCTCCGATACTCTCCCTCCAGTCTCTCCGATACCCTTACCGAGTCTCTCTGATACCCTTCCCCAGTCTCTCCGATACTCTCCCCCAAGTCTCTCCGATACTCTCCCCCAGTCTCTCCGATATTCTCCCCGTATCTCTCCGATATTCTCCCCCAGTCTCTCCGATACTCTACCCCAGTCTCTCCGATACTCTCACTTGTCTCTCCGATACTCTCACTTGTCTCTCCGATACTCTGCCCCAGTCTCTCCGATACTCTCCCCCAGTCTCTCCGATACTCTCACTTGTCTCTCCGATACTCTCCCCCAGTCTCTCCGATACTCTCCCCCAGTCTCTCCGATACTCTCCCCCAGTCTCTCCGATACTCTCCCCCAGTCTCTCCGATACTCTCACCCAGTCTCTCCGATACTCTCCCCGTGTCTCTATGATACTCTCCCCCCAGTCTCTCCGATACTCTCGCCCAGTCTCTCCGACACTCTCCCCCAGTCTCTCCGATACTCTCCCCCAGTCTCTCCGATACTCTCACTTGTCTCTCCGATACTCTCCCCCAGTCTCTCCGATACTCTCACCCAGTCTCTCCGATACTCTCCCCGTGTCTCTCTGATACTCTCCCCCCAGTCTCTCCGATACTCTCGCCCAGTCTCTCCGACACTCTCCCCCAGTCTCTCCGATACTCTCCCCCAGTCTCTCCGATACTCTCACTTGTCTCTCCGATACTCTCCCCCAGTCTCTCCGATACTCTCACCCAGTCTCTCCGATACTCTCCCCGTGTCTCTCTGATACTCTCCCCCCAGTCTCTCCGATACTCTCGCCCAGTCTCTCCGATACTCTCCCCCAGTCTCTCCGATACTCTCGCCCAGTCTCTCCGAAACTCTCGCCCAGTCTCTCCGATACTCTCACCCAGTCTCTCCGATACTCTCCCCGTGTCTCTCTGATACTCTCCCCGTGTCTCTCTGATACTCTCCCCGTGTCTCTCCAATACACTCCCCCAGTCTCTCCGATACTCTTCCCCAGTCTCTCCGATACTCTTCCCCCCGTGTCTCTCCGATACTCTCCCCCCAGTCTCTCTGATACTCTCACTCAGTCCCTCCGATACTCTTCCCGTGCCTCTCTGATACTTTCCCCATGTCTCTCTGATACTCTCCCCCCAGTCTCTCCGATACTCTTCCCCCAGTCTCTTCGATACTCTCCCCCCAGTCTCTCCGATACTCTCGCCCAGTCTCTCCGATACTCTCCCCGTGTCTCTCTGATACTCTACCCGTGTCTCTCTGATACTCTCCCCCAGTCTCGCTGATACTCTCCCTTGTCTCTCCCATACTCTCCCTCCAGTCTCTCCGATACTCTCCCTCCAGTCTCACCGATACTCTCCCCCAATCTCTCCGATACTCTCCCTCCAGTTTCTCCGATACACTTCCCCAGTCTCTCCGATACCCTTCCCCAGTCTCTCCGATACCCTTACCGAGTCTCTCTGATACCCTTCCCCAGTCTCTCCGATACTCTCCCCCAGTCTCTCTGATACTCTCCCCCAGTCTCTCTGATACTCTCCCTTGTCTCTACGATACTCTCCCCCAAGTCTCTCCGATACTCTCCCCCAGTCTCTCCGATATTCTCCCCGTATCTCTTCGATACTCTTCCGCAGTCTCTCCGATACTATCCCCCAGTCTCTCCGATACTCTCACTTGTCTCTCCGATACTCTCACCCAGTCTCTCCGATACTCTCCCCCAGTCTCTCCGATACTCTTCCCCCAGTCTCTCCGATACTCTCCCCCCAGTCTCTCCGAAACTCTCGCCCAGTCTCTCCGATACTCTCACCCAGTCTCTCCGATACTCTCCCCGTGTCTCTCTGATACTCTACCCGTGTCTCTCTGATACTCTCCCCGTGTCTCTCTGATACTCTCCCCGTGTCTCTCTGATACTCTCCCCGTGTCTCTCTGATATTCTCGCCGTGTCTCTCCAATACACTCCCCCAGTCTCTCCGATACTATTCCCCCGGTGTCTCTCCGATACTCTCCCCCCAGTCTCTCTGATACTCTCACTCAGTCTCTCCGATACTCTTCCCGTGCCTCTCTGATACTTTCCCCGTGTCTCTCTGATACTCTCCCCCCAGTCTCTCCGATACTCTCCCGTGTCTCTCCGATACTCTCCCCGTGTCTTTCTGATACTCTCCCCCAGTCTCGCTGATACTCTCCCTTGTCTCTCCCATACTCTCCCTCCAGTCTCTCCGATACTCTCCCTCCAGTCTCACCGATACTCTCCCCCAGTCTCTCCGATACTCTCCCTCCAGTTTCTCCGATACACTTCCCCAGTCTCTCCGATACCCTTCCCCAGTCTCTCCGATACCCTTACCGAGTCTCTCTGATACCCTTCCCCAGTCTCTCCGATACTCTCCCCCAGTCTCTCTGATACTCTCCCCCAGTCTCTCTGATACTCTCCCTTGTCTCTACGATACTCTCCCCCAACTCTCTCCGATACTCTCCCCCAGTCTCTCCGATATTCTCCCCGTATCTCTCCGATACTCTTCCGCAGTCTCTCCGATACTCTCCCCCAGTCTCTCCGATACTCTCACTTGTCTCTCCGATACTCTCCCCCAGTCTCTCCGATACTCTCCCCCAGTCTCTCCGATACTCTCCCCGTGTCTCTCTGATACTCTACCCGTGTCTCTCTGATACTCTCCCCGTGTCACTCTGATACTCTCGCCGTGTCTCTCCGATACACTCCCCCAGTCTCTCCGATACTCTTCCCCCGGTGTCTCTCCGATACTCTCCCCCCAGTCTCTCTGATACTCTCACTCAGTCTCTCCGATACTCTTCCCGTGCCTCTCTGATACTTTCCCCGTGTCTCTCTGATACTCTCCCCCCAGCCTCTCCGATACTCTCCCATGTCTCTCCGATACTCTCCCCAGTCTCTCTGATACTCTCCCCCAGTCTCGCTGATACTCTCCCTTGTCTCTCCGATACTCTCCCTCCAGTCTCTCCGATACTCTCCCTCCAGTCTCTCCGATACTCTCCCCCAGTCTCACCGATACTCTCCCCCAGTCTCTCCGATACTCTCCCTCCAGTTTCTCCGATACACTTCCCCAGTCTCTCCGATACCCTTCCCCTGTCTCTCCGATACCCTTACCGAGTCTCTCTGATACCCTTCCCCAGTCTCTCCGATACTCTCCCCCAGTCTCTCTGATACTCTCCCCCAGTCTCTCTGATACTCTCCCTTGTCTCTACGATACTCTCCCCCAAGTCTCTCCGATACTCTCCCCCAGTCTCTCCGATATTCTCCCCGTATCTCTCCGATACTCTTCCGCAGTCTCTCCGATACTCTCCCCCAGTCTCTCCAGTACTCTCACTTGTCTCTCCGATACTCTCCCCCAGTCTCTCCGATACTCTCCCCCAGTCTCTCCGAGACTCTCCCCGTGTCTCTCTGATACTCTACCCGTGTCCCTCTGATACTCTCCCCGTGTCACTCTGATACTCTCCCCGTGTCTCTCCAATACACTCCCCCAGTCTCTCCGATACTCTTCCCCCGGTGTCTCTCCGATACTCTCCCCCCAGTCTCTCTGATACTCTCCCCCAGTCTCGCTGATACTCTCCCTTGTCTCTCCGATACTCTCCCTCCAGTCTCTCCGATACTCTCCCTCCAGTCTCTCCGATACTCTCCCCCAGTCTCACCGATATTCTCCCCCAGTCTCTCCGATACTCTCCCTCCAGTTTCTCCGATACACTTCCCCAGTCTCTCCGATACCCTTCCCCAGTCTCTCCGATACCCTTACCGAGTCTCTCTGATACCCTTCCCCAGTCTCTCCGATACTCTCCCCCAGTCTCTCTGATACTCTCCCCCAGTCTCTCTGATACTCTCCCTTGTCTCTATGATACTCTCCCCCAAGTCTCTCCGATACTCTCACTTGTCTCTCCGATACTCTCCCCCAGTCTCACCGATACTCTCCCCCAGTCTCTCCGATACTCTCCCCCCGTCTCTCCGATAATCTCCCCCAGTCTCTCCGATACTCTCACCCAGTCTCTCCGATACTCTCACCCAGTCTCTCCGATACTCTCCCCGTGTCTCTCTGATACTCTCCCCGTGTCTCTCTGATACTCTCCCCGTGTCACTCTGATACTCTCTCCGTGTCTCTCCAATACACTCCCCCAGTCTCTCCGATACTCTTCCCCCGGTGTCTCTCCGATACTCTCCCCCCAGTCTCTCTGATACTTTCCCCGTGTCTCTCTGATACTCTCCCCCCAATCTCTCCGATACTCTCGCCCAGTCTCTCCGATACTCTCCCCCAGTCTCTCCGATACTCTCCCCCCAGTCTCTCCGAAACTCTCGCCCAGTCTCTCCGATACATTCACCCAGTCTCTCCGATACTCTCCCCGTGTCTTTCCGATACTCTCCCCCAGTCTCTCCGATATTCTCCCAGAGTCTCTCCGATACTCTCCCCCAGTCTCTCCGATACTCTCCCCCAGTGCCTCCGATACTCTCCCCGTGTCTCTCCGATACTCTCCCCCCAGTCTCTCTGATACTCTCCCTCAGTCTCTCCGATACTCTTCCCGTGCCTCTCTGATACTTGCCCCGTGTCTCTCTGATACTCTCCCCCCAGTCTCTCCGATACTCTCGCCCAGTCTCTCCGATACTCTCGCCCAGTCTCTCCGATACTCTCCCCCAGTCTCTCCGATACTCTCCCCCAGTCTCTCCGATACTCTCCCTTGTCTCTCCGATACTCTCCCCCAGTCTCTCCGATACTCTCCCTTGTCTCTCCGATACTCTCCCCCAGTCTCTCCGATATTCTCCCCGTATCTCACCGATACTCTCCCCCAGTCTCTCCGATACTCTCCGCCAGTCTCTCCGATACTCTCCCCGTGTCTTTGTGATACTCTACCCGTGTCTCTCTGATACTCTCCCCGTGTCTCTCTGATACTCTCCCCGTGTCTCTCTGATACTCTCACCGTGTCTCTCCAATACTCTCCCCCAGTCTCTCCGATACTCTTCCCCCCGTGTCTCTCCGATACTCTCCCCCAAGTGTCTCTTGATACTCTCCCTCAGTCTCTCCGATACTCTTCCCGTGCCTCTCTGATACTTTACCCGTGTCTCTCTGATACTCTCCCCCCAGTCTCTCCGATACTCTCGCCCAGTCTCTCCGATACTCTCACCCAGTCGCTCCGATACTCTCGCCCAGTCTCTCCGATACTCTTCCCCAGTCTCTCCGATACTCTCCCCCAGTCTCTCCGATACTCTCCCCCCAGTCTCTCCGAAACTCTCGCCCAGTCTCTCCGATACTCTCACCCAGTCTCTCCGATACTCTCCCCGTGTCTCTCTGATACTCTACCCGTGTCTCTCTGATACTCTCCCCGTGTCTCTCTGATACTCTCCCCGTGTCTCTCTGATACTCTCCCCGTGTCTCTCCGATACACTCCCCCAGTCTCTCCGATACTCTTCCCCAGTCTCTCCGATACTCTTCCCCCCGTGTCTCTCCGATACTCTCCCCCCAGTCTCTCTGATACTCTCACTCAGTCTCTCCGATACTCTTCCCGTGCCTCTCCGATACTCTCACTTGTCTCTCCGATACTCTCCCCCAGTCTCTCCGATACTCTCCCCCAGTCTCTCCGATAGTCTCCCCCCTATCTCTCCGATACTCTCCCCCAGTCTCTCTGATACTCTCGCCGTGTCTCTCCAATACACTCCCCCAGTCTCTCCGATAATCTTCCCCCGGTGTCTCTCCGCTACTCTCCCCCCAGTCTCTCTGATACTCTCACTCAGTCTCTCCGATACTCTTCCCGTGCCTCTCTGATACTTTCCCCGTGTCTCTCTGATACTCTCCCCCCAGTCTCTCCGATACTCTCCCGTGTCTCTCCGATACTCTCCCCAGTCTCTCTGATACTCTCCCCCAGTCTCGCTGATACTCTCCCTTGTCTCTCCGATACTCTCCCTCCAGTCTCTCCGATACTCTCCCTCCAGTCTCTCCGATACTCTCCCCCAGTCTCACCGATACTCTCCCCCAGTCTCTCCGATACTCTCCCTCCAGTTTCTCCGATACACTTCCCCAGTCTCTCCGATACCTTTCCCCAGTCTCTCCGATACCCTTACCGAGTCTCTCTGATACCCTTCCCCAGTCTCTCCGATACTCTCCCCCAGTCTCTCTGATACTCTCCCCCAGTCTCTCTGATACTCTCCCTTGTCTCTGCGATACTCTCCCCCAAGTCTCTCCGATACTCTCACTTGTCTCTCCGATACTCTCACTTGTCTCTCCGATACTCTCCCCCAGTCTCTCCGATACTCTCCCCCAGTCTCTCCGATACTCTCCCCCAGTCTCTCCGATACTCTCCCCCAGTCTCTCCGATACTCTCACCCAGTCTCTCCGATACTCTCACCCAGTCTCTCCGATACTCTCCCCGTGTCTCTCTGATACTCTCCCCGTGTCTCTCTGATACTCTCCCCGTGTCACTCTGATACTCTCCCCGTGTCTCTCCAATACACTCCCCCAGTCTCTCCGATACTCTTCTCCCGGTGTCTCTCCGATACTCTCCCCCCAGTCTCTCTGATACTTTCCCCGTGTCTCTCTGATACTCTCCCCCCAGTCTCTCCGATACTCTCCCCCAGTCTCTCCGATACTCTCCCCCCAGTCTCTCCGAAACTCTCGCCCAGTCTCTCCGATACTCTCACCCAGTCTCTCCGATACTCTCCCCGTGTCTTTCCGATACTCTCCCCCAGTCTCTCCGATATTCTCCCAGTGTCTCTCCGATACTCTCCCCCAGTCTCTCCGATACTCTCCCCCAGTGCCTCCGATACTCTCCCCGTGTCTCTCCGATACTCTCCCCCCAGTCTCTCTGATACTCTCCCTCAGTCTCTCCGATACTCTTCCCGTGCCTCTCTGATACTTGCCCCGTGTCTCTCTGATACTCTCCCCCCAGTCTCTCCGATACTCTCGCCCAGTCTCTCCGATACTCTCGCCCAGTCTCTCCGATACTCTCCCCCACTCTCTCCGATACTCTCCCCCAGTCTCTCCGATACTCTCCCTTGTCTCTCCGATACTCTCCCCCAGTCTCTCCGATACTCTCCCCCAGTCTCTCCGATACTCTCCCTTGTCTCTCCGATACTCTCCCCCAGTCTCTCCGATATTCTCCCCGTGTCTCTCCGATACTCTCCCCCAGTCTCTCCGATACTCTCCGCCAGTCTCTCCGATACTCTCCCCGTGTCTTTGTGATACTCTACCCGTGTCTCTCTGATACTCTCCCCGTGTCTCTCTGATACTCTCCCCGTGTCTCTCTGATACTCTCACCGTTTCTCTCCGATACTCTTCCCCCCGTGTCTCTCCGATACTCTCCCCCAAGTGTCTCTGATACTCTCCCTCAGTCTCTCCGATACTCTTCCCGTGCCTCTCTGATACTTTACCCGTGACTCTCTGATACTCTCCCCCCCAGTCTCTCCGATACTCTCGCCCAGTCTCGGATACTCTCACCCAGTCTCTCCGATACTCTCGCCCAGTCTCTCCGATACTCTTCCCCAGTCTCTCCGATACTCTCCCCCAGTCTCTCCGATACTCTCCCCCCAGTCTCTCCGAAACTCTCGCCCAGTCTCTCCGATACTCTCACCCAGTCTCTCCGATACTCTCCCCGTGTCTCTCTGATACTCTACCCGTGTCTCTCTGATACTCTCCCCGTGTCTCTCTGATACTCTCCCCGTGTCTCTCCGATACTCTCCCCCCAGTCTCTCTGATACTCTCACTCAGTCTCTCCGATACTCTTCCCGTGCCTCTCTGATACTTTCCCCGTGTCTCTCTGATACTCTCCCCCCAGTCTCTCCGATACTCTCCCGTGTCTCTCCGATACTCTCCCCAGTCTCTCTGATACTCCCCCCAGTCTCGCTGATACTCTCCCTTGTCTCTCCGATACTCTCCCTCCAGTCTGTCCGATACTCTCCCTCCAGTCTCTCCGATACTCTCCCCCAGTCTCACCGATACTCTCCCCCAGTCTCTCCGATACTCTCCCTCCAGTTTCTCCGATACACTTCCCCAGTCTCTCCGATACCCTTCCCCAGTCTCTCCGATACCCTTACCGAGTCTCTCTGATACCCTTCCCCAGTCTCTCCGATACTCTCCCCCAGTCTCTCTGATACTCTCCCCCAGTCTCTCTGATACTCTCCCTTGTCTCTACGATACTCTCCCCCAAGTCTCTCCGATACTCTCACTTGTCTCTCCGATACTCTCCCCAAGTCTCTCCGATACTCTCCCCCAGTCTCTCCGATACTCTCCCCCCGTCTCTCCGATACTCTCCCCCAGTCTCTCCGATACTCTCACCCAGTCTCTCCGATACTCTCACCCAGTCTCTCCGATACTCTCCCCGTGTCTCTCTGATACTCTCCCCGTGTCACTCTGATACTCTCCCCGTGTCTCTCCAATACACTCCCCCAGTCTCTCCGATACTCTTCCCCCGGTGTCTCTCCGATACTCTCCCCCCAGTCTCTCTGATACTTTCCCCGTGTCTCTCTGATACTCTCCCCCCAGTCTCTCCGATACTCTCGCCCAGTCTCTCCGATACTCTCCCCCAGTCTCTCCGATACTCTCCCCCCAGTCTCTCCGAAACCCTCGCCCAGTCTCTCCGATACTCTCACCCAGTCTCTCCGATACTCTCCCCGTGTCTTTCCGATACTCTCCCCCAGTCTCTCCGATATTCTCCCAGTGTCTCTCCGATACTCTCCCCCAGTCTCTCCGATACTCTCCCCCAGTGCCTCCGATACTCTCCCCGTGTCTCTCCGATACTCTCCCCCCAGTCTCTCTGATACTCTCCCTCAGTCTCTCCGATACTCTTCCCGTGCCTCTCTGATACTTGCCCCGTGTCTCTCTGATACTCTCCCCCGAGTCTCTCCGAGACTCTCGGCCAGTCTCTCCGATACTCTCGCCCAGTCTCTCCGATACTCTCCCCCAGTCTCTCCGATACTCTCCCCCAGTCTCTCCGATACTCTCCCTTGTCTCTCCGATACTCTCCCCCAGTCTCTCCGATACTCTCCCTTGTCTCTCCGATACTCTCCCCCAGTCTCTCCGATATTCTCCCCGTGTCTCTCCGATACTCTCCCCCAGTCTCTCCGATACTCTCCGCCAGTCTCTCCGATACTCTCCCCGTGTCTTTGTGATACTCTACCCGTGTCTCTCTGATACTCTCCCCGTGTCTCTCTGATACTCTCCCCGTGTCTCTCTGATACTCTCACCGTGTCTCTCCAATACTCTCCCCCAGTCTCTCCGATACTCTTCCCCCCGTGTCTCTCCGATACTCTCCCCCAAGTGTCTCTGATACTCTCCCTCAGTCTCTCCGATACTCTTCCCGTGCCTCTCTGATACTTTACCCGTGTCTCTCTGATACTCTCCCCCCAGTCTCTCCGATACTCTCGCCCAGTCTCTCCGATACTCTCACCCAGTCTCTCCGATACTCTCGCCCAGTCTCTCCGATACTCTTCCCCAGTCTCTCCGATACTCTCCCCCAGTCTCTCCGATACTCTCCCCCCAGTCTCTCCGAAACTCTCGCCCAGTCTCTCCGATACTCTCACCCAGTCTCTCCGATACTCTCCCCGTGTCTCTCTGATACTCTACCCGTGTCTCTCTGATACTCTCCCCGTGTCTCTCTGATACTCTCCCCGTGTCTCTCCGATACACTCCCCCAGTCTCTCCGATACTCTTCCCCAGTCTCTCCGATACTCTTCCCCCCGTGTCTCTCCGATACTCTCCCCCCAGTCTCTCTGATACTCTCACTCAGTCACTCCGATACTCTTCCCGTGCCTCTCTGATACTTTCCCCGTGTCTCTCTGATACTCTCCCCCCAGTCTCTCCGATACTCTTCCCCCAGTCTCTCCGATACTCTCCCCCCAGTCTCTCCGAAACTCTCGCCCAGTCTCTCCGATACTCTCACCCAGTCTCTCCGATACTCTTCCCGTGCCTCTCTGATACTTTACCCGTGTCTCTCTGATACTCTCCCCCCAGTCTCTCCGATACTCTCGCCCAGTCTCTCCGATACTCTTCCCCAGTCTCTCCGATAGTCTCCCTTGTCTCTCCGATACTCTCCCCCAGTCTCTCCGATACTCTCCCCCAGTCTCTCCGATACTCTCCCTTGTCTGTCCGATACTCTCCCCCAGTCTCTCCGATACTCTCCCCCAGTCTCTCCGATATTCTCCCCGTGTCTCTCCGATACTCTCCCCCAGTCTCTCCGATACTCTCCCCCAGTCTCTCCGATACTCTCCCCCAGTCTCTCCGATAGTCTCCCTTGTCTCTCCGATACTCTCCCCCAGTCTCTCCGATACTCTCCCCCAGTCTCTCCGATACTCTCCCTTGTCTGTCCGATACTCTCCCTCCAGTCTCTCCGATACTCTCCCCCAGTCTCTCCGATACTCTCCCGTGTCTCTCCGATACTCTCCCCAGTCTCTCTGATACTCTCCCCCAGTCTCTCTGATACTCTCCCTTGTCTCTCCGATACTCTCCCTCCAGTCTCTCCGATACACTCCCTCCAGTCTCTCCGATACTCTCCCCCAGTCTCACCGATACTCTCCCCCAGTCTCTCCGATACTCTCCCCCAAGTCTCTCCGATACTCTCCCCCAGTCTCTCCGATATTCTCCCCGTATCTCTCCGATACTCTTCCGCAGTCTCTCCGATACTCTCCCCCAGACTCTCCGATACTCTCACTTGTCTCTCCGATACTCTCCCCCAGTCTCTCCGATACTCTCCCCCAGTCTCTCCGATACTCTCCCTTCAGTCTCTCCGATTCTCTCCCTCCAGTCTCTCCGATACTCTCCCCCAGTCTCACCGATACTCTCCCCCAGTCTCTCCGATACTCTCCCTACTGTCTCTCCGATACTCTCCCTCCAGTCTCTCCGATACTCTCCCCCAGTCTCACCGATACTCTCCCCCAGTCTCTCCGATACTCTCCCTCCAGTTTCTCCGATACTCTCCCTTGTCTCTACGATACTCTCCCCCAAGTCTCTCCGATACTCTCCCCCAGTCTTTCCGATATTCTCCCCGTATCTCTCCGATACTCTTCCGCAGTCTCTCCGATACTCTCCCCCAGTCTCTCCGATACTCTCACTTGTCTCTCCGATACTCTCCCCCAGTCTCTCCGATACTCTCACTTGTCTCTCCGATACTCTCCCCCAGTCTCTCCGATACTCTCCCCCAGTCACTCCGATACTCTCCCCCCGTCTCTCCGATACTCTCTCCCAGTCTCTCCGATACTCTCCCCCAGTCTCTCCGATACTCTCACCCAGTCTCTCCGATACTCTCACCCAGTCTCTCCGATACTCTCCCCGTGTCTCTCTGATACTCTCCCCGTGTCACTCTGATACTCTCCCCGTGTCTCTCCAATACACTCCCCCAGTCTCTCCGATACTCTTCCCCCGGTGTCTCTCCGATACTCTCCCCCCAGTCTCTCTGATACTTTCCCCGTGTCTCTCTGATACTCTCCCCCCAGTCTCTCCGATACTCTCGCCCAGTCTCTCCGATACTCTCCCCCAGTCTCTCCGATACTCTCCCCCAGTCTCTCCGATACTCTCCCCCAGTCTCTCCGATACTCTCCCTTGTCTCTCCGATACTCTCCCCCAGTCTCTCCGATACTCTCCCTTGTCTCTCCGATACTCTCCCCCAGTCTCTCCGATATTCTCCCCCTGTCTCTCCGATACTCTCCACCAGTCTCTCCGATACTCTCCCCCAGTCTCTCCGATACTCTCCCCGTGTCTTTGTGATACTCTCCCCGTGTCTCTCTGATACTCTCACCGTGTCTCTCCAATACTCTCCCCCAGTCTCTCCGATACTCTTCCCCCCGTGACTCTCCGATACTCTCCCACCTGTGTCTCTGATACTCTCCCTCAGTCTCTCCGATACTCTTCCCGTGCCTCTCTGATACTTTACCCGTGTCTCTCTGATACTCTCCCCCCAGTCTCTCCGATACTCTCGCCCAGTCTCTCCGATACTCTTCCCCAGTCTCTCCGATACTCTTCCCCAGTCTCTCCGATACTCTTCCCCAGTCTCTCCGATACTCTCCTCCAGTCTCTCCGATACTCTCCCCCCAGTCTCTCCGATACTCTCGCCCAGTCTCTCCGATACTCTCCCCGTGTCTCTCCGATACTCTCCCCCAGTATCTCCGATACTCTCCCTTGTCTCTCCGATACTCTCCCCCAGTCTCTCCGATATTCTCCCCGTGTCTCCCAGATACTCTCCCCCAGTCTCTCCTATACTCTCCCCCAGTCTCTCCGATACTCTCCCCCAGTCTCTCCGATACTCTCCCCCAGTCTCTCCGATACTCTCCCTTGTCTCTCCGATACTCTCCCCCAGTCTCTCCGATACTCTCCCCCAGTCTCTCCAATACTCTCCCTTGTCTGTCCGATACTCTCCCCCAGTCTCTCCGAGACTCTCCCCCAGTCTCTCCGATACTCTCCCGTGTCTCTCTGATACTCTCCCCCAGTCTCTCTGATACTCTCCCTTGTCTCTCCGATACTCTCCCTCCAGTCTCTCCGATACTCTCCCTCCAGTCTCTCCGATACTCTCCCCGTGTCTCTCTGATACTCTACCCGTGTCTCTCTGATACTCTCCCCGTGTCTCTCTGATACTCTCCACGTGTCTCTCTGATACTCTCGCCGTGTCTCTCCAATACACTCCCACAGTCTCTCCGATACTCTTCCCCCGGTGTCTCTCCGATACTCTCCCCCCAGTCTCTCTGATACTCTCACTCAGTCTCTCCGATACTCTCCCTCCAGTCTCTCCGATACTCTCCCCCAGTCTCTCTGATACTCTACCCCAGTCTCTCTGATACTCTCCCTTGTCTCTACGATACTCTCCCCCCAGTCTCTCCGATACTCTCACCCAGTCTCTCCGATACTCTCCCCGTGTCTCTCTGATACTCTACCCGTGTCTCTCTGATACTCTCCCCGTGTCTCTCTGATACTCTCCCCGTGTCTCTCTGATACACTCGCCGTGTCTCTCCAATACACTCCCCCAGTCTCTCCGATACTCTTCCCCCGGTGTCTCTCCGATACTCTCCCCCCAGTCTCTCTGATACTCTCACTCAGTCTCTCCGATACTCTCCCTCCAGTCTCTCCGATACTCTCCCCAGTCTCTCTGATACTCTCCCCCAGTCTCTCTGATACTCTCCCTTGTCTCTCCGATACTCTCCCCCAGTCTCTCCGATATTCTCCCCGTATCTCTCCGATACTCTTCCGCAGTCTCTCCGATACTCTCCCCCAGTCTCTCCGATACTCTCACTTGTCTCTCCGATACTCTCCCCCAGTCTCTCCGATACTCTCCCTCAGTCTCTCCGATACTCTCCCCCAGTCTCTCCGATACTCTCCCGTGTCTCTCCGATACTCTCCCCAGTCTCTCTGATACTCTCCCCCAGTCTCTCTGATACTCTCCCTTGTCTCTCCGATACTCTCCCTCCAGTCTCTCCGATACACTCCCTCCAGTCTCTCCGATACTCTCCCCCAGTCTCACCGATACTCTCCCCCAGTCTCTCCGATACTCTCCCCCAAGTCTCTCCGATACTCTCCCCCAGTCTCTCCGATATTCTCCCCGTATCTCTCCGATACTCTTCCGCAGTCTCTCCGATACTCTCCCCCAGACTCTCCGATACTCTCACTTGTCTCTCCGATACTCTCCCCCAGTCTCTCCGATACTCTCCCCCAGTCTCTCCGATACTCTCCCTCCAGTCTCTCCGATTCTCTCCCTCCAGTCTCTCCGATACTCTCCCCCAGTCTCACCGATACTCTCCCCCAGTCTCTCCGATACTCTCCCTACTGTCTCTCCGATACTCTCCCTCCAGTCTCTCCGATACTCTCCCCCAGTCTCACCGATACTCTCCCCCAGTCTCTCCGATACTCTCCCTCCAGTTTCTCCGATACACTTCCCCAGTCTCTCCGATACCCTTCCCCAGTCTCTCCGATACCCTTACCGAGTCTCTCTGATACCCTTCCCCAGTCTCTCCGATACTCTCCCCCAGTCTCTCTGATACTCTCCCCCAGTCTCTCTGATACTCTCCCTTGTCTCTACGATACTCTCCCCCAAGTCTCTCCGATACTCTCCCCCAGTCTTTCTGATATTCTCCCCGTATCTCTCCGATACTCTTCCGCAGTCTCTCCGATACTCTCCCCCAGTCTCTCCGATACTCTCACTTGTCTCTCCGATACTCTCCCCCAGTCTCTCCGATACTCTCACTTGTCTCTCCGATACTCTCCCCCACTCTCTCCGATACTCTCCCCCAGTCACTCCGATACTCTCCCCCCGTCTCTCCGATACTCTCCCCCAGTCTCTCCGATACTCTCCCCCAGTCTCTCCGATACTCTCACCCAGTCTCTCCGATACTCTCACCCAGTCTCTCCGATACTCTCCCCGTGTCTCTCTGATACTCTCCCCGTGTCACTCTGATACTCTCCCCGTGTCTCTCCAATACACTCCCCCAGTCTCTCCGATACTCTTCCCCCGGTGTCTCTCCGATACTCTCCCCCCAGTCTCTCTGATACTTTCCCCGTGTCTCTCTGATACTCTCCCCCCAGTCTCTCCGATACTCTCGCCCAGTCTCTCCGATACTCTCCCCCAGTCTCTCCGATACTCTCCCCCAGTCTCTCCGATACTCTCCCCCAGTCTCTCCGATACTCTCCCTTGTCTCTCCGATACTCTCCCCCAGTCTCTCCGATACTCTCCCTTGTCTCTCCGATACTCTCCCCCAGTCTCTCCGATATTCTCCCCCTGTCTCTCCGATACTCTCCACCAGTCTCTCCGATACTCTCCCCCAGTCTCTCCGATACTCTCCCCGTGTCTTTGTGATACTCTCCCCGTGTCTCTCTGATACTCTCACCGTGTCTCTCCAATACTCTCCCCCAGTCTCTCCGATACTCTTCCCCCCGTGACTCTCCGATACTCTCCCACCTGTGTCTCTGATACTCTCCCTCAGTCTCTCCGATACTCTTCCCGTGCCTCTCTGATACTTTACCCGTGTCTCTCTGATACTCTCCCCCCAGTCTCTCCGATACTCTCGCCCAGTCTCTCCGATACTCTTCCCCAGTCTCTCCGATACTCTTCCCCAGTCTCTCCGATACTCTCCTCCAGTCTCTCCGATACTCTCCCCCCAGTCTCTCCGATACTCTCGCCCAGTCTCTCCGATACTCTCCCCGTGTCTCTCCGATACTCTCCCCCAGTATCTCCGATACTCTCCCTTGTCTCTCCGATACTCTCCCCCAGTCTCTCCGATATTCTCCCCGTGTCTCCCAGATACTCTCCCCCAGTCTCTCCGATACTCTCCCCCAGTCTCTCCGATACTCTCCCCCAGTCTCTCCGATACTCTCCCCCAGTCTCTCCGATACTCTCCCTTGTCTCTCCGATACTCTCCCCCAGTCTCTCCGATACTCTCCCCCAGTCTCTCCAATACTCTCCCTTGTCTGTCCGATACACTCCCCCAGTCTCTCCGAGACTCTCCCCCAGTCTCTCCGATACTCTCCCGTGTCTCTCTGATACTCTCCCCCAGTCTCTCTGATACTCTCCCTTGTCTCTCCGATACTCTCCCTCCAGTCTCTCCGATACTCTCCCTCCAGTCTCTCCGATACTCTCCCCGTGTCTCTCTGATACTCTACCCGTGTCTCTCTGATACTCTCCCCGTGTCTCTCTGATACTCTCCACGTGTCTCTCTGATACTCTCGCCGTGTCTCTCCAATACACTCCCACAGTCTCTCCGATACTCTTCCCCCGGTGTCTCTCCGATACTCTCCCCCCAGTCTCTCTGATACTCTCACTCAGTCTCTCCGATACTCTCCCTCCAGTCTCTCCGATACTCTCCCCCAGTCTCTCTGATACTCTACCCCAGTCTCTCTGATACTCTCCCTTGTCTCTACGATACTCTCCCCCCAGTCTCTCCGATACTCTCACCCAGTCTCTCCGATACTCTCCCCGTGTCTCTCTGATACTCTACCCGTGTCTCTCTGATACTCTCCCCGTGTCTCTCTGATACTCTCCCCGTGTCTCTCTGATACACTCGCCGTGTCTCTCCAATACACTCCCCCAGTCTCTCCGATACTCTTCCCCCGGTGTCTCTCCGATACTCTCCCCCCAGTCTCTCTGATACTCTCACTCAGTCTCTCCGATACTCTCCCTCCAGTCTCTCCGATACTCTCCCCAGTCTCTCTGATACTCTCCCCCAGTCTCTCTGATACTCTCCCTTGTCTCTCCGATACTCTCCCCCAGTCTCTCCGATATTCTCCCCGTATCTCTCCGATACTCTTCCGCAGTCTCTCCGATACTCTCCCCCAGTCTCTCCGATACTCTCACTTGTCTCTCCGATACTCTCCCCCAGTCTCTCCGATACTCTCCCTCAGTCTCTCCGATACTCTCACTTGTCTCTCCGATACTCTCCCCCAGTCTCTCCGATACTCTCCCCCAGTCTCTCCGATACTCTCCCCCAGTCTCTCCGATACTCTCCCCCAGTCTCTCCGATACTATCACCCAGTCTCTCCGATACTCTCCCCGTGTCTCTCCGATATTCTCGCCCAGTCTCTCCGATACTCTCGCCCAGTCTCTCCGATACTCTCCCCCAGTCTCTCCGATACTCTCCCCCAGTCTCTCTGATACTCTCACTTGTCTCTCCGATACTCTCCCCCAGTCTCTCCGATACTCTCCCCCAGTCTCTCCGATACTCTCCCCCAGTCTCTCCGATACTCTCCCCCAGTCTCTCCGATACTATCACCCAGTCTCTCCGATACTCTCCCCGTGTCTCTCCGATACTCTCGCCCAGTCTCTCCGATACTCTCGCCCAGTCTCTCCGATACTCTCGCCCAGTCTCTCCGATACTCTCGCCCAGTCTCTCCGATACTCTCGCCCAGTCTCTCCGATACTCTCCCCCCAGTCTCTCCGAAACTCTCGCCCAGTCTCTCCGATACTCTCGCCCAGTCTCACCGATACTCTCCCCGTGTCTCTCTGATACTCTACCCGTGTCTCTCTGATACTCTCCCCGTGTCTCTCTGATACTCTCCCCGTGTCTCTCCAATACACTCCCCCAGTCTCTCCGATACTCTTCCCCAGTCTCTCCGATACTCTTCCCCCCGTGTCTCTCCGATACTCTCCCCCCAGTCTCTCTGATACTCTCACTCAGTCTCTTCGATACTCTTCCCGTGCCTCTCTGATACTTTCCCCGTGTCTCTCCGATACTCTTCCCCCAGTCTCTCCGATACTCTCCCCCCAGTCTCTCCGAAACTCTCGCCCAGTCTCTCCGATACTCTCCCCCAGTCTCTCCGATACTCTCCCCGTGTCTCTCTGATACTCTCCCCGTGTCTCTCTGATACTCTCCCCGTGTCTCTCTGATACTCTCCCCGTGTCTCTCTCATACTCTCGCCGTGTCTCTCCAATACACTCCCCCAGTCTCTCCGATACTCTTCCCCCGGTGTCTCTCCGATACTCTCCCCCCAGTCTCTCCGATACTCTCCCCCAGTCTCTCCGATACTCTCCTCCAGTCTCTCTGATACTCTCCCTTGTCTCTCCGATACTCTCCCTCCAGTCTCTCCGATACTCTCCCCCAGTCTCTCCGATACTCTCCCGTGTCTCTCCGATACTCTCCCCAGTCTCTCTGATACGCTTCCCCCAGTCTCGCTGATACTCTCCCTTGTCTCTCCGAGACTCTCCCTCCAGTCTCTCCGATACTCTCCCTCCAGTCTCTCCGATACTCTCCCCCAGTCTCACCGATACTCTCCCCCAGTCTCTCCGATACTCTTCCTCCAGTCTCTCCGATACCCTTACCGAGTCTCTCTGATACCCTTCCCCAGTCTCTCCGATACTCTCCCCCAGTCTCTCTGATACTCTCCCCGTGTCTCTCTGATACTCTCACCGTGTCTCTCCAATACTCTCCCCCAGTCTCTCCGATACTCTCCCCCCAGTCTCTCTGATACTCTCCCGCCAGTCTCTCTGATACTCTCCCTCAGTCTCTCCGATACTCTTCCCGTGCGTCTCTGATACTTTCCCCGTGTCTCTCTGATACTCTCCGCCCAGTCTCTCCTATACTCTCGCCCAGTCTCTCCGATACTCTCCCCCAGTCTCTCCGATACTCTCCCCCAGTCTCTCCGATACTCTCGCCCAGTCTCTCCGATACTCTCCCCCAGTCTCTCCGATACTCTCCCTTGTCTCTCCGATACTCTCCCCCAGTCTCTCCGATATTCTTTCCGTGTCTCTCTCCGATACTCTCCCCCAGTCTCTCCGATACTCTCCCCCAGTCTCTCCGATACTCTCCCTTGTCTCTCCGATACTCTCCCCCAGTCTCTCCGATACTCTCCCCCAGTCTCTCCGATACTCTCCCTTGTCTCTCCGATACACTCCCTCCAGTCTCTCCGATACTCTCCCCCAGTCTCTCCGATACTCTCCCGTGTCTCTCCGATACTCTCCCCAGTCTCTCTGATACTCTCCCCCAGTCTCTCTGATACTCTCCCTTGTCTCTCCGATACTCTCCCTCCAGTCTCTCCGATACTTTCCCTCCAGTCTCTCCGATACTCTCCCCCAGTCTCACCGATACTCTCCCTCCATTCTCTCTGATACCCTTCCCCAGTCTCTCTGATACTCTCCCCCAGTCTCTCTGATACTCTCCCCCAGTCTCTCTGATACTCTCCATTGTCTCTACGATACTCTCCCCCAAGTCTCTCCGATACTCTCCCCCAGTCTCTCCGATATTCTCCCCGTATCTCTCCGATACTCTTCCGCAGTCTCTCTGATACTCTCACTCAGGCTCTCCGATACTCATCCTGTGCCACTCTGATACTCTCCCCGTGTCTCTCTGATACTCTCCCCCCAGTCTCTCCGATACTCTCATCCAGTCTCTCCGTTACTCTCGCCCAGTCTCTCCGATACTCTCCCCCAGTCTCTCCGATACTCTTCCCGTGCCACTCTGATACTTTCCCCGTGTCTCTCTGATACTCTCCCCCAGTCTCTCCGATACTCTTCCCCCGGTGTCTCTCCGATACTCTCCCCCCAGTCTCTCTGATACTCTCACTCAGGCTCTCCGATACTCTTCCCGTGCCACTCTGATACTTTCCCCGTGTCTCTCTGATACTCTCCCCCCAGTCTCTCCGATACTCTCGCCCAGTCTCTCCGATACTCTTCCCCAGTCTCTCCGATACTCTCCTCCAGTCTCTCCGATACTCTCCCCCCAGTCTCTCCGATACTCTCGCCCAGTCTCTCCGATACTCTCCCCGTGTCTCTCCGATACTCTCCCCCAGTATCTCCGATACTCTCCCTTGTCTCTCCGATACTCTCCCCCAGTCTCTCCGATATTCTCCCCGTGTCTCCCAGATACTCTCCCCCAGTCTCTCCGATACTCTCCCCCAGTCTCTCCGATACTCTCCCCCAGTCTCTCCGATACTCTCCCCCAGTCTCTCCGATACTCTCCCTTGTCTCTCCGATACTCTCCCCCAGTCTCTCCGATACTCTCCCCCAGTCTCTCCAATACTCTCCCTTGTCTGTCCGATACTCTCCCCCAGTCTCTCCGAGACTCTCCCCCAGTCTCTCCGATACTCTCCCGTGTCTCTCTGATACTCTCCCCCAGTCTCTCTGATACTCTCCCTTGTCTCTCCGATACTCTCCCTCCAGTCTCTCCGATACTCTCCCTCCAGTCTCTCCGATACTCTCCCCGTGTCTCTCTGATACTCTACCCGTGTCTCTCTGATACTCTCCCCGTGTCTCTCTGATACTCTCCACGTGTCTCTCTGATACTCTCGCCGTGTCTCTCCAATACACTCCCACGGTCTCTCCGATACTCTTCCCCCGGTGTCTCTCCGATACTCTCCCCCCAGTCTCTCTGATACTCTCACTCAGTCTCTCCGATACTCTCCCTCCAGTCTCTCCGATACTCTCCCCCAGTCTCTCTGATACTCTACCCCAGTCTCTCTGATACTCTCCCTTGTCTCTACGATACTCTCCCCCCAGTCTCTCCGATACTCTCACCCAGTCTCTCCGATACTCTCCCCGTGTCTCTCTGATACTCTACCCGTGTCTCTCTGATACTCTCCCCGTGTCTCTCTGATACTCTCCCCGTGTCTCTCTGATACACTCGCCGTGTCTCTCCAATACACTCCCCCAGTCTCTCCGATACTCTTCCCCCGGTGTCTCTCCGATACTCTCCCCCCAGTCTCTCTGATACTCTCACTCAGTCTCTCCGATACTCTCCCTCCAGTCTCTCCGATACTCTCCCCAGTCTCTCTGATACTCTCCCCCAGTCTCTCTGATACTCTCCCTTGTCTCTCCGATACTCTCCCCCAGTCTCTCCGATATTCTCCCCGTATCTCTCCGATACTCTTCCGCAGTCTCTCCGATACTCTCCCCCAGTCTCTCCGATACTCTCACTTGTCTCTCCGATACTCTCCCCCAGTCTCTCCGATACTCTCCCTCAGTCTCTCCGATACTCTCACTTGTCTCTCCGATACTCTCCCCCAGTCTCTCCGATACTCTCCCCCAGTCTCTCCGATACTCTCCCCCAGTCTCTCCGATACTCTCCCCCAGTCTCTCCGATACTATCACCCAGTCTCTCCGATACTCTCCCCGTGTCTCTCCGATACTCTCGCCCAGTCTCTCCGATACTCTCGCCCAGTCTCTCCGATACTCTCCCCCAGTCTCTCCGATACTCTCCCCCAGTCTCTCTGATACTCTCACTTGTCTCTCCGATACTCTCCCCCAGTCTCTCCGATACTCTCCCCCAGTCTCTCCGATACTCTCCCCCAGTCTCTCCGATACTCTCCCCCAGTCTCTCCGATACTATCACCCAGTCTCTCCGATACTCTCCCCGTGTCTCTCCGATACTCTCGCCCAGTCTCTCCGATACTCTCGCCCAGTCTCTCCGATACTCTCGCCCAGTCTCTCCGATACTCTCGCCCAGTCTCTCCGATACTCTCGCACAGTCTCTCCGATACTCTCCCCCCAGTCTCTCCGAAACTCTCGCCCAGTCTCTCCGATACTCTCGCCCAGTCTCACCGATACTCTCCCCGTGTCTCTCTGATACTCTACCCGTGTCTCTCTGATACTCTCCCCGTGTCTCTCTGATACTCTCCCCGTGTCTCTCCAATACACTCCCCCAGTCTCTCCGATACTCTTCCCCAGTCTCTCCGATACTCTTCCCCCCGTGTCTCTCCGATACTCTCCCCCCAGTCTCTCTGATACTCTCACTCAGTCTCTTCGATACTCTTCCCGTGCCTCTCTGATACTTTCCCCGTGTCTCTCCGATACTCTTCCCCCAGTCTCTCCGATACTCTCCCCCCAGTCTCTCCGAAACTCTCGCCCAGTCTCTCCGATACTCTCCCCCAGTCTCTCCGATACTCTCCCCGTGTCTCTCTGATACTCTCCCCGTGTCTCTCTGATACTCTCCCCGTGTCTCTCTGATACTCTCCCCGTGTCTCTCTCATACTCTCGCCGTGTCTCTCCAATACACTCCCCCAGTCTCTCCGATACTCTTCCCCCGGTGTCTCTCCGATACTCTCCCCCCAGTCTCTCCGATACTCTCCCCCAGTCTCTCCGATACTCTCCTCCAGTCTCTCTGATACTCTCCCTTGTCTCTCCGATACTCTCCCTCCAGTCTCTCCGATACTCTCCCCCAGTCTCTCCGATACTCTCCCGTGTCTCTCCGATACTCTCCCCAGTCTCTCTGATACGCTTCCCCCAGTCTCGCTGATACTCTCCCTTGTCTCTCCGAGACTCTCCCTCCAGTCTCTCCGATACTCTCCCTCCAGTCTCTCCGATACTCTCCCCCAGTCTCACCGATACTCTCCCCCAGTCTCTCCGATACTCTTCCTCCAGTCTCTCCGATACCCTTACCGAGTCTCTCTGATACCCTTCCCCAGTCTCTCCGATACTCTCCCCCAGTCTCTCTGATACTCTCCCCGTGTCTCTCTGATACTCTCACCGTGTCTCTCCAATACTCTCCCCCAGTCTCTCCGATACTCTCCCCCCAGTCTCTCTGATACTCTCCCGCCAGTCTCTCTGATACTCTCCCTCAGTCTCTCCGATACTCTTCCCGTGCGTCTCTGATACTTTCCCCGTGTCTCTCTGATACTCTCCGCCCAGTCTCTCCTATACTCTCGCCCAGTCTCTCCGATACTCTCCCCCAGTCTCTCCGATACTCTCCCCCAGTCTCTCCGATACTCTCGCCCAGTCTCTCCGATACTCTCCCCCAGTCTCTCCGATACTCTCCCTTGTCTCTCCGATACTCTCCCCCAGTCTCTCCGATATTCTCCCCGTGTCTCTCCGATACTCTCCCCCAGTCTCTCCGATACTCTCCCCCAGTCTCTCCGATACTCTCCCTTGTCTCTCCGATACTCTCCCCCAGTCTCTCCGATACTCTCCCCCAGTCTCTCCGATACTCTCCCTTGTCTCTCCGATACACTCCCTCCAGTCTCTCCGATACTCTCCCCCAGTCTCTCCGATACTCTCCCGTGTCTCTCCGATACTCTCCCCAGTCTCTCTGATACTCTCCCCCAGTCTCTCTGATACTCTCCCTTGTCTCTCCGATACTCTCCCTCCAGTCTCTCCGATACTTTCCCTCCAGTCTCTCCGATACTCTCCCCCAGTCTCACCGATACTCTCCCTCCATTCTCTCTGATACCCTTCCCCAGTCTCTCTGATACTCTCCCCCAGTCTCTCTGATACTCTCCCCCAGTCTCTCTGATACTCTCCCTTGTCTCTACGATACTCTCCCCCAAGTCTCTCCGATACTCTCCCCCAGTCTCTCCGATATTCTCCCCGTATCTCTCCGATACTCTTCCGCAGTCTCTCTGATACTCTCACTCAGGCTCTCCGATACTCTTCCCGTGCCACTCTGATACTCTCCCCGTGTCTCTCTGATACTCTCCCCCCAGTCTCTCCGATACTCTCATCCAGTCTCTCCGTTACTCTCGCCCAGTCTCTCCGATACTCTCCCCCAGTCTCTCCGATACTCTTCCCGTGCCACTCTGATACTTTCCCCGTGTCTCTCTGATACTCTCCCCCAGTCTCTCCGATACTCTTCCCCCGGTGTCTCTCCGATACTCTCCCCCCAGTCTCTCTGATACTCTCACTCAGGCTCTCCGATACTCTTCCCGTGCCACTCTGATACTTTCCCCGTGTCTCTCTGATACTCTCCCCCCAGTCTCTCCGATACTCTCGCCCAGTCTCTCCGATACTCTCGCCCAGTCTCTCCGATACTCTCCCCCAGTCTCTCCGATACTCTCCCCCAGTCTCTCCGATACTCTCCCTTGTCTCTCCGATACTCTCCCTCCAGTCTCTCCGATACTCTCCCCCAGTCTCTCCGATACTCTCCCGTGTCTCTCCGATACTCTCCCCAGTCTCTCTGATACTCTCCCCCAGTCTCGCTGATACTCTCCCTTGTCTCTCCGATACTCTCCCTCCAGTCTCTCCGATACTCTCCCCCAGTATCTCCGATACTCTCCCCCAGTCTCTCCGATGCTCTCCCTTGTCTCTCCGATACTCTCCCCCAGTCTCTCCGATACTCTCCCCGTGTCTCTGTGATACTCTACCCGTGTCTCTCTGATACTCTCCCCGTGTCTCTCTGATACTCTCCCCGTGTCTCTCTGATACTCTCACCGTGTCTCTCCAATACTCTCCCCCAGTCTCTCCGATACTCTCCCCCCAGTCTCTCTGATACTCTCGCCCAGTCTCTCCGATACTCTTCCCGTGCCTCTCTGATACTTTCCCCGTGTCTCTCTGATACTCTCGCCCAGTCTCTCCGATACTCTCCCCCAGTCTCTCCGATACTCTCGCCCAGTCTCTCCGATACTCTCCCCCAGTCTCTCCGATACTCTCCCTTGTCTCTCCGATACTCTCCCCCAGTCTCTCCGATACTCTCCCCCAGTCTCTCCGATACTCTCCCTCCAGTCTCTCCGATTCTCTCCCTCCAGTCTCTCCGATACTCTCCCCCAGTCTCACCGATACTCTCCCCCAGTCTCTCCGATACTCTCCCTACTGTCTCTCCGATACTCTCCCTCCAGTCTCTCCGATACTCTCCCCCAGTCTCACCGATACTCTCCCCCAGTCTCTCCGATACTCTCCCTCCAGTTTCTCCGATACACTTCCCCAGTCTCTCCGATACCCTTCCCCAGTCTCTCCGATACCCTTACCGAGTCTCTCTGATACCCTTCCCCAGTCTCTCCGATACTCTCCCCCAGTCTCTCTGATACTCTCCCCCAGTCTCTCTGATACTCTCCCTTGTCTCTACGATACTCTCCCCCAAGTCTCTCCGATACTCTCCCCCAGTCTTTCCGATATTCTCCCCGTATCTCTCCGATACTCTTCCGCAGTCTCTCCGATACTCTCCCCCAGTCTCTCCGATACTCTCACTTGTCTCTCCGATACTCTCCCCCAGTCTCTCCGATACTCTCACTTGTATCTCCGATACTCTCCCCCAGTCTCTCCGATACTCTCCCCCAGTCACTCCGATACTCTCCCCCGTCTCTCCGATACTCTCCCCCAGTCTCTCCGATACTCTCCCCCAGTCTCTCCGATACTCTCACCCAGTCTCTCCGATACTCTCACCCAGTCTCTCCGATACTCTCCCCGTGTCTCTCTGATACTCTCCCCGTGTCACTCTGATACTCTCCCCGTGTCTCTCCAATACACTCCCCCAGTCTCTCCGATACTCTTCCCCCGGTGTCTCTCCGATACTCTCCCCCCAGTCTCTCTGATACTTTCCCCGTGTCTCTCTGATACTCTCCCCCCAGTCTCTCCGATACTCTCGCCCAGTCTCTCCGATACTCTCCCCCAGTCTCTCCGATACTCTCCCTTGTCTCTCCGATACTCTCCCCCAGTCTCTCCGATACTCTCCCTTGTCTCTCCGATACTCTCCCCCAGTCTCTCCGATATTCTCCCCCTGTCTCTCCGATACTCTCCACCAGTCTCTCCGATACTCTCCCCCAGTCTCTCCGATACTCTCCCCGTGTCTTTGTGATACTCTACCCGTGTTTCTCTGATACTCTCCCCGTGTCTCTCTGATACTCTCCCCGTGTCTCTCTGATACTCTCACCGTGTCTCTCCAATACTCTCCCCCAGTCTCTCCGATACTCTTCCCCCCGTGTCTCTCCGATACTCTCCCCCCAGTGTCTCTGATACTCTCCCTCAGTCTCTCCGATACTCTTCCCGTGCCTCTCTGATACTTTACCCGTGTCTCTCCGATACTCTCCCCCCAGTCTCTCCGATACTCTCGCCCAGTCTCTCCGATACTCTTCCCCAGTCTCTCCGATACTCTTCCCCAGTCTCTCCGATACTCTCCTCCAGTCTCTCCGATACTCTCCCCCCAGTCTCTCCGATACTCTCGCCCAGTCTCTCCGATACTCTCCCCGTGTCTCTCCGATACTCTCCCCCAGTATCTCCGATACTCTCCCTTGTCTCTCCGATACTCTCCCCCAGTCTCTCCGATATTCTCCCCGTGTCTCCCAGATACTCTCCCCCAGTCTCTCCGATACTCTCCCCCAGTCTCTCCGATACTCTCCCCCAGTCTCTCCGATACTCTCCTCCAGTCTCTCCGATACTCTCCCTTGTCTCTCCGATACTCTCCCCAAGTCTCTCCGATACTCTCCCCCAGTCTCTCCAATACTCTCCCTTGTCTGTCCGATACGCTCCCCCAGTCTCTCCGAGACTCTCCCCCAGTCTCTCCGATACTCTCCCGTGTCTCTCTGATACTCTCCCCCAGTCTCTCTGATACTCTCCCTTGTCTCTCCGATACTCTCCCTCCAGTCTCTCCGATACTCTCCCTCCAGTCTCTCCGATACTCTCCCCCAGTCTCACCGATACTCTCCCCCAGTCTCTCCGATACTCTCCCCCAAGTCTCTCCGATACTCTCCCCCAGTCTCTCCGATATTCTCCCCGTATCTCTCCGATACTCTTCCGCAGTCTCTCTGATACTCTCCCCCAGACTCTCCGATACTCTCACTTGTCTGTCCGATACTCTCCCCCAGTCTCTCCGATACTCTCCCCCAGTCTCTCCGATACTCTCCCTCCAGTCTCTCCGATTCTCTCCCTCCAGTCTCTCCGATACTCTCCCCCAGTCTCACCGATACTCTCCCCCAGTCTCTCCGATACTCTCCCTCCAGTCTCTCCGATACCCTTCCCCATTCTCTCCGATACCCTTCCCCAGTCTCTCCGATACCCTTACCGCGTCTCTCTGATACCCTTCCCCACTCTCTCCGAAACTCTCCCCCCAGTCTCTCCGATACTCTCCCCCCAGTCTCTCCGAAACTCTCGCCCAGTCTCTCCGATACTCTCCCCGTGTCTCTCTGATACTCTACCCGTGTCTCTCTGATACTCTCCCCGTGTCTCTCTGATACTCTCCACGTGTCTCTCTGATACTCTCGCCATGTCTCTCCAATACACTCCCCCAGTCTCTCCGATACTCTTCCCCCGGTGTCTCTCCGATACTCTCCCCCCAGTCTCTCTGATACTCTCACTCAGTCTCTCCGATAGTCTCCCTCCAGTCTCTCCGATACTCTCCCCCAGTCTCTCTGATACTCTACCCCAGTCTCTCTGATACTCTCCCTTGTCTCTACGATACTCTCCCCCCAGTCTCTCCGATACTCTCACCCAGTCTCTCCGATACTCTCCCCGTGTCTCTCTGATACTCTACCCGTGTCTCTCTGATACTCTCCCCGTGTCTCTCTGATACTCTCCCCGTGTCTCTCTGATACACTCGCCGTGTCTCTCCAATACACTCCCCCAGTCTCTCCGATACTCTTCCCCCGGTGTCTCTCCGATACTCTCCCCCCAGTCTCTCTGATACTCTCACTCAGTCTCTCCGATACTCTCCCTCCAGTCTCTCCGATACTCTCCCCAGTCTCTCTGATACTCTCCCCCAGTCTCTCTGATACTCTCCCTTGTCTCTACGATACTCTCCCCCAAGTCTCTCCGATACTCTCCCCCAGTCTCTCCGATATTCTCCCCGTATCTCTCTGATACTCTCCCCAGTCTCTCCGATACTCTCCCCCAGTCTCTCTGATACTCTCCCCGTGTCTCTCTGATACTCTCACCGTGTCTCTCCAATACTCTCCCCCAGTCTCTCCGATACTCTCCCCCCAGTCTCTCTGATACTCTCCCCCCAGTCTCTCTGATACTCTCCCTCAGTCTCTCCGATACTCTTCCCGTGCGTCTCTGATACTTTCCCCGTGTCTCTCTGATACTCTCCCCCCAGTCTCTCCGATACTCTCATCCAGTCTCTCCGATACTCTCGCCCAGTCTCTCCGATACTCTCCCCCAGTCTCTCCGATACTCTCCCCCAGTCTCTCTGATACTCTCCCTTGTCTCTCCGATACTCTCCCTCCAGTCTCTCCGATACTCTCCCCCAGTCTCTCCGATACTCTCCCGTGTCTCTCCGATACTCTCCCCAGTCTCTCTGATACTCTCCCCCAGTCTCGCTGATACTCTCGCCCAGTCTCTCCGATACTCTCCCCCAGTCTCTCCGATACTCTCGCCCAGTCTCTCCGATACTCTCCCCCAGTCTCTCCGATACTCTCCCTTGTCTCTCCGATACTCTCGCCCAGTCTCTCCGATACTCTCCCCCCAGTCTCTCCGATACTCTCCCTTGTCTCCCCGATACTCTCCCCCAGTCTCTCCGATACTCTCCCGTGTCTCTCCGATACTCTCCCCAGTCTCTCTGATACTCTCCCTTGTCTCTCCGATACTCTCCCTCCAGTATCTCCGATACTTTCCCTCCAGTCTCTCCGATACTCTCCCCCAGTCTCACCGATACTCTCCCCCAGTCTCTCCGATACTCTCCCTCCATTCTCTCCGATACCCTTCCCTAGTCTCTCCGATACCCTTCCCCAGTCTCTCCGATACCCTTACCGAGTCTCTCCGATACCCTTACCGAGTCTCTCTGATACCCTTCCCCAGTCTCTCTGATACTCTCCCCGTGTCTCTCTGATACTCTCCCCGTGTCTCTCTGATACTCTCACCGTGTCTCTCCAATACTCTCCCCCAGTCTCTCCGATACTCTCCCCCCAGTCTCTCCGATACGCTCCCCCCAGTCTCTCTGATACTCTCCCCCCAGTCTCTCTGATACTCTCCCTCAGTCTCTCCGATACTCTTCCCGTGCCTCTCTGATACTTTCCCTGTGTCTCTCTGATACTCTCCCCCCAGTCTCTCCTATACTCTCGCCCAGTCTCTCCGATACTCTCCCCCAGTCTCTCCGATACTCTCCCCCAGTCTCTCCGATACTCTCGCCCAGTCTCTCCGATACTCTCCCCCAGTCTCTCCGATACTCTCCCTTGTCTCTCCGATACTCTCCCCCAGTCTCTCCGATATTCTCCCCGTGTCTCTCCGATACTCTCCCCCAGTCTCTCCGATACTCTCCCCCAGTCTCTCCGATACTCTCCCCCAGTCTCTCCGATACTCTCCCCCAGTCTCTCCGATACTCTCCCTTGTCTCTCCGATACTCTCCCCCAGTCTCTCCGATACTCTCCCCCAGTCTCTCCGATACTCTCCCTTGTCTCTCCGATACACTCCCTCCAGTCTCTCCGATACTCTCCCCCAGTCTCTCCGATACTCTCCCGTGTCTCTCCGATACTCTCCCCAGTCCCTCTGATACTCTCCCCAGTCTCTCTGATACTCTCCCTTGTCTCTCCGATACTCTCCCTCCAGTCTCTCCGATACTCTCCCCCAGTCTCACCGATACTCTCCCCCAGTCTCTCCGATACTCTCCCCCAGTCTCTCCGATACTCTCCCTCCATTCTCTCTGATACCCTTCCCCAGTCTCTCTGATACTCTCCCCCAGTCTCTCTGATACTCTCCCCCAGTCTCTCTGATACTCTCCCTTTTCTCTACGATACTCTCCCCCAAGTCTCTCCGATACTCTCCCCCAGTCTCTCCGATATTCTCCCCGTATCTCTCCGATACTCTTCCGCAGTCTCTCCGATACTCTCCCCCAGTCTCTCCGATACTCTCACTTGTCTCTCCGATACTCTCCCCCAGTCTCTCCGATACTCTCCCCCAGTCTCTCCGATACTCTCACCCAGTCTCTCCGATACTCTCCCCGTGTCTCTCTGATACTCTACCCCCAGTCTCTCTGATACTCTCACTCAGGCTCTCTAATACTCTTCCCGTGCCACTCTGATACTTTCCCCGTGTCTCTCTGATACTCTCCCCCCAGTCTCTCCAATACTCTCATCCAGTCTCTCCGATACTCTCGCCCAGTCTCTCCGATACTCTCCCCCAGTCTCTCCGATACTCTCCCCCAGTCTCTCCGATACTCTCCCTTGTCTCTCCGATACTCTCCCTCCAGTCTCTCCGATACTCTCCCCCAGTCTCTCCGATACTCTCCCGTGTCTCTCCGATACTCTCCCCAGTCTCTCTGATACTCTCCCCCAGTCTCGCTGATACTCTCCCTTGTCTCTCCGATACTCTCCCTCCAGTCTCTCCGATACTCTCCCCCAGTCTCACCGATACTCTCCCCCAGTCTCTCCGATACTCTCCCTCCAGTCTCTCCGATACCCTTCCCCAGTCTCTCCGATACTCTCCCTCCAGTCTCTCCGATACCCTTCCCCAGTCTCTCCGATACCCTTACCGAGTCTCTCTGATACCCTTTCCCAGTCTCTGCGATACTCTCCCCCAGTCTCTCTGATACTCTCCCCCTGTCTCTCTGATACTCTCCCTTGTCTCTACGATATTCTCCCCCAGTCTCTCCGATATTCTCCCTCCAGTCTCTCCGATACCCTTCCCCAGTCTCTCCGATACTCTCCCTCCAGTCTCTCCGATACTCTCACTTGTCTCTCCGATACTCTCCCCCAGTCTCTCCGATACTCTCCCCCAGTCTCACCGATACTCTTCCCCCCGTGTCTCTCCGATACTCTCCCCCCAGTCTCTCTGATACTCTCCCTCAGTCTCTCCGATACTCTTCCCGTGTCTCTCTGATACTCTCCCCGTGTCTCTATGATACTCTCGCCGTGTCTCTCCAATACACTCCCCCAGTCTCTCCGATACTCTTGCCCCGGTGTCTCTCCGATACTCTCGCCCAGTCTCTCCGATACTCTCCTCCAGTCTCTCCGATACTCTCCCCCAGTCTCTCCGATACTCTCCCCCCAGTCTCTCCGATACTCTCGCCCAGTCTCTCCGATACTCTCCCCCAGTCTCTCAGATACTCTCCCCCAGTCTCTCCGATACTCTTCCCCCCGTGTCTCTCCAACACTCTCCCCCCAGTCTCTCTGATACTCTCCCTTGTCTCTACGATACTCTCCCCCCAGTCTCTCCGATACTCTCACCCAGTCTCTCCGATACTCTCCCCGTGTCTCTCTGATACTCTACCCGTGTCTCTCTGATACTCTCCCCGTGTCTCTCTGATACTCTCCCCGTGTCTCTCTGATACACTCGCCGTGTCTCTCCAATACACTCCCCCAGTCTCTCCGATACTCTTCCCCCGGTGTCTCTCCGATACTCTCCCCCCAGTCTCTCTGATACTCTCACTCAGTCTCTCCGATACTCTCCCTCCAGTCTCTCCGATACTCTCCCCAGTCTCTCTGATACTCTCCCCCAGTCTCTCTGATACTCTGCCTTGTCTCTACGATACTCTCCCCCAAGTCTCTCCGATACTCTCCCCCAGTCTCTCCGATATTCTCCCCGTATCTCTCCGATACTCTTCCGCAGTCTCTCCGATACTCTCCCCCAGTCTCTCCGATACTCTCACTTGTCTCTCCGATACTCTCCCCCAGTCTCTCCGATACTCTCCCTCAGTCTCTCCGATACTCTCACTTGTCTCTCCGATACTCTCCCCCAGACTCTCCGATACTCTCCCCCAGTCTCTCCGATACTCTCCCCCAGTCTCTCCGATACTCTCCCCCAGTCTCTCCGATACTATCACCCAGTCTCTCCGATACTCTCCCCGTGTCTCTCCGATACTCTCGCCCAGTCTCTCCGATACTCTCGCCCAGTCTCTCCGATACTCTCGCCCAGTCTCTCCGATACTCTCGCCCAGTCTCTCCGATACTCTCGCCCAGTCTCTCCGATACTCTCGCCCAGTCTCTCCGATACTCTCCCCCCAGTCTCTCCGAAACTCTCGCCCAGTCTCTCCGATACTCTCGCCCAGTCTCACCGATACTCTCCCCGTGTCTCTCTGATACTCTACCCGTGTCTCTCTGATACTCTCCCCGTGTCTATCTGATACTCTCCCCGTGTCTCTCCAATACACTCCCCCAGTCTCTCCGATACTCTTCCCCAGTCTCTCCGATACTCTTCCCCCTGTGTCTCTCCGATACTCTCCCCCCAGTCTCTCTGATACTCTCACTCAGTCTCTTCGATACTCTTCCCGTGCCTCTCTGATACTTTCCCCGTGTCTCTCCGATACTCTTCCCCCAGTCTCTCCGATACTCTCCCCCCAGTCTCTCCGAAACTCTCGCCCAGTCTCTCCGATACTCTCCCCCAGTCTCTCCGATACTCTCCCCGTGTCTCTCTGATACTCTCCCCGTGTCTCTCTGATACTCTCCCCGTGTCTCTCTGATACTCTCCCCGTGTCTCTCTCATACTCTCGCCGTGTCTCTCCAATACTCTCCCCCAGTCTCTCCGATACTCTCCCCCCAGTCTCTCTGATACTCTCACTCAGGCTCTCCGATACTCTTCCCGTGCCACTCTGATACTTTCCCCGTGTCTCTCTGATACTCTCCCCCCAGTCTCTCCGATACTCTCGCCCAGTCTCTCCGATACTCTCCCCCAGTCTCTCCGATACTCTCCCCCAGTCTCTCCGATACTCTCCCTTGTCTCTCCGATACTCTCCCTCCAGTCTCTCCGATACTCTCCCCCATCTCTCCGATACTCTCCCGTGTCTCTCCGATACTCTCCCCAGTCTCTCTGATACTCTCCCCCAGTCTCGCTGATACTCTCCCTTGTCTCTCCGATACTCTCCCTCCAGTCTCTCCGATACTCTCCCCCAGTATCTCCGATACTCTCCCCCAGTCTCTCCGATGCTCTCCCTTGTCTCTCCGATACTCTCCCCCAGTCTCTCCGATACTCTCCCCGTGTCTCTGTGATACTCTACCCGTGTCTCTCTGATACTCTCCCCGTGTCTCTCTGATACTCTCCCCGTGTCTCTCTGATACTCTCACCGTGTCTCTCCAATACTCTCCCCCAGTCTCTCCGATACTCTCCCCCCAGTCTCTCTGATACTCTTGCTCAGTCTCTCCGAGACTCTTCCCGTGCCTCTCTGATACTTTCCCCGTGTCTCTCTGATACTCTCGCCCAGTCTCTCCGATACTCTCCCCCAGTCTCTCCGATACTCTCTTCCAGTCTCTCCGATACTCTCCCCTTGTCTCTCCGATACTCTCCCTTGTCTCTCCGATACTCTCCCCCAGTCTCTCCGATATTCTCCCCATGTCTCTCCGATACTCTCCCCCAGTCTCTCCGATACTCTCCCCCAGTCTCTCCGATACTCTCCCCCAGTCTCTCCGATACTCTCCCTTGTCTCCCCGATACTCTCCCCCAGTCTCTCCGATACTCTCCCGTGTCTCTCCGATACTCTCCCCAGTCTCTCTGATACTCTCCCTTGTCTCTCCGATACTCTCCCTCCAGTATCTCCGATACTTTCCCTCCAGTCTCTCCGATACTCTCCCCCAGTCTCACCGATACTCTCCCCCAGTCTCTCCGATACTCTCCCTCCATTCTCTCCGATACCCTTCCCTAGTCTCTCCGATACCCTTCCCCAGTCTCTCCGATACCCTTACCGAGTCTCTCCGATACCCTTACCGAGTCTCTCTGATACCCTTCCCCAGTCTCTCTGATACTCTCCCCGTGTCTCTCTGATACTCTCCCCGTGTCTCTCTGATACTCTCACCGTGTCTCTCCAATACTCTCCCCCAGTCTCTCCGATACTCTCCCCCCAGTCTCTCCGATACGCTCCCCCCAGTCTCTCTGATACTCTCCCCCCAGTCTCTCTGATACTCTCCCTCAGTCTCTCCGATACTCTTCCCGTGCCTCTCTGATACTTTCCCCGTGTCTCTCTGATACTCTCCCCCCAGTCTCTCCTATACTCTCGCCCAGTCTCTCCGATACTCTCCCCCAGTCTCTCCGATACTCTCCCCCAGTCTCACCGATACTCTCGCCCAGTCTCTCCGATACTCTCCCCCAGTCTCTCCGATACTCTCCCTTGTCTCTCCGATACTCTCCCCCAGTCTCTCCGATATTCTCCCCGTGTCTCTCCGATACTCTCCCCCAGTCTCTCCGATACTCTCCCTCCAGTCTCTCCGATACTCTCCCCCAGTCTCTCCGATACTCTCCCCCAGTCTCTCCGATACTCTCCCTTGTCTCTCCGATACTCTCCCCCAGTCTCTCCGATACTCTCCCCCAGTCTCTCCGATACTCTCCCTTGTCTCTCCGATACACTCCCTCCAGTCTCTCCGATACTCTCCCCCAGTCTCTCCGATACTCTCCCGTGTCTCTCCGATACTCTCCCCAGTCTCTCTGATACTCTCCCCAGTCTCTCTGATACTCTCCCTTGTCTCTCCGATACTCTCCCTCCAGTCTCTCCGATACTCTCCCCCAGTCTCACCGATACTCTCCCCCAGTCTCTCCGATACTCTCCCTCCATTCTCTCTGATACCCTTCCCCAGTCTCTCTGATACTCTCCCCCAGTCTCTCTGATACTCTCCCCCAGTCTCTCTGATACTCTCCCTTTTCTCTACGATACTCTCCCCCAAGTCTCTCCGATACTCTCCCCCAGTCTCTCCGATATTCTCCCCGTATCTCTCCGATACTCTTCCGCAGTCTCTCCGATACTCTCCCCCAGTCTCTCCGATACTCTCACTTGTCTCTCCGATACTCTCCCCCAGTCTCTCCGATACTCTCCCCCAGTCTCTCCGATACTCTCACCCAGTCTCTCCGATACTCTCCCCGTGTCTCTCTGATACTCTACCCCCAGTCTCTCTGATACTCTCACTCAGGCTCTCCGATACTCTTCCCGTGCCACTCTGATACTTTCCCCGTGTCTCTCTGATACTCTCCCCCCAGTCTCTCCGATACTCTCATCCAGTCTCTCCGATACTCTCGCCCAGTCTCTCCGATACTCTCCCCCAGTCTCTCCGATACTCTCCCCCAGTCTCTCCGATACTCTCCCTTGTCTCTCCGATACTCTCCCTCCAGTCTCTCCGATACTCTCCCCCAGTCTCTCCGATACTCTCCCGTGTCTCTCCGATACTCTCCCCAGTCTCTCTGATACTCTCCCCCAGTCTCGCTGATACTCTCCCTTGTCTCTCCGATACTCTCCCTCCAGTCTCCCCGATACTCTCCCCCAGTCTCTCCGATACTCTCCCCCAGTCTCACCGATACTCTCCCCCAGTCTCTCCGATACTCTCCCTCCAGTCTCTCCGATACCCTTCCCCAGTCTCTCCGATACTCTCCCTCCAGTCTCTCCGATACCCTTCCCCAGTCTCTCCGATACCCTTACCGAGTCTCTCTGATACCCTTTCCCAGTCTCTGCGATACTCTCCCCCAGTCTCTCTGATACTCTCCCCCAGTCTCTCTGATACTCTCCCTTGTCTCTACGATATTCTCCCCCAGTCTCTCCGATATTCTCCCTCCAGTCTCTCCGATACCCTTCCCCAGTCTCTCCGATACTCTCCCTCCAGTCTCTCCGATACTCTCACTTGTCTCTCCGATACTCTCCCCCAGTCTCTCCGATACTCTCCCCCAGTCTCACCGATACTCTTCCCCCCGTATCTCTCCGATACTCTCCCCCCAGTCTCTCTGATACTCTCCCTCAGTCTCTCCGATACTCTTCCCGTGTCTCTCTGATACTCTCCCCGTGTCTCTCTGATACTCTCGCCGTGTCTCTCCAATACACTCCCCCAGTCTCTCCGATACTCTTCCCCCGGTGTCTCTCCGATACTCTCGCCCAGTTTCTCCGATACTCTCCTCCAGTCTCTCCGATACTCTCCCCCAGTCTCTCCGATACTCTCCCCCCAGTCTCTCCGATACTCTCGCCCAGTCTCTCCGATACTCTCGCCCAGTCTCTCCGATACTCTCCCCCAGTCTCTCAGATACTCTCCCCTAGTCTCTCCGATACTCTTCCCCCCGTGTCTCTCCAACACTCTCCCCCCAGTCTCTCCGATACTCTCCCTTGTCTCTCCGATACACTCCCTCCAGTCTCTCCGATACTCTCCCCCAGTCTCTCCGATACTCTCCCGTGTCTCTCCGATACTCTCCCCAGTCTCTCTGATACTCTCCCCAGTCTCTCTGATACTCTCCCTTGTCTCTCCGATACTCTCCCTCCAGTCTCTCCGATACTCTCCCCCAGTCTCACCGATACTCTCCCCCAGTCTCTCCGATACTCTCCCTCCATTCTCTCTGATACCCTTCCCCAGTCTCTCTGATACTCTCCCCCAGTCTCTCTGATACTCTCCCCCAGTCTCTCTGATACTCTCCCTTTTCTCTACGATACTCTCCCCCAAGTCTCTCCGATAGTCTCCCCCAGTCTCTGCGATATTCTCCCCGTATCTCTCCGATACTCTTCCGCAGTCTCTCCGATACTCTCCCCCAGTCTCTCCGATACTCTCACTTGTCTCTCCGATACTCTCCCCCAGTCTCTCCGATACTCTCCCCCAGTCTCTCTGATACTCTCACCCAGTCTCTCCGATACTCTCCCCGTGTCTCTCTGATACTCTACCCGTGTCTCTCTGATACTCTCCCTGTGTCTCTCTGATACTCTCCCCGTGTCTCTCTGATACTCTCGCCGTGTCTCTCCAATACACTCCCCCAGTCTCTCCGATACTCTTCCCCCGGTGTCTCTCCGATACTCTCCCCCCAGTCTCTCTGATACTCTCACTCAGGCTCTCCGATACTCTTCCCGTGCCACTCTGATACTTTCCCCGTGTCTCTCTGATACTCTCCCCCCAGTCTCTCCGATACTCTCATCCAGTCTCTCCGATACTCTCGCCCAGTCTCTCCGATACTCTCCCCCAGTCTCTCCGATACTCTCCCCCAGTCTCTCCAATACTCTCCCTTGTCTCTCCGATACTCTCCCTCCAGTCTCTCCGATACTCTCCCCCAGTCTCTCCGATACTCTCCCGTGTCTCTCCGATACTCTCCCCAGTCTCTCCGATACTCTCCCCCAGTCTCGCTGATACTCTCCCTTGTCTCTCCGATACTCTCCCTCCAGTCTCTCCGATACTCTCCACCAGTCTCTCCGATACTCTCCCCCAGTCTCACCGATACTCTCCCCCAGTCTCTCCGATACTCTCCCTCCAGTCTCTCCGATACCCTTCCCCAGTCTCTCCGATACGCTCCCTCCAGTCTCTCCGATACCCTTACCGAGTCTCTCTGATACCCTTACCGAGTCTCTCTGATACCCTTTCCCAGTCTCTGCGATACTCTCCCCCAGTCTCTCTGATACTCTCCCCCAGTCTCTCTGATACTCTCCCTTGTCTCTACGATACTCTCCCCCAAGTCTCTCCGATATTCTCCCCGTATCTCTCCCTCCAGTCTCTCCGATACCCTTCCCCAGTCTCTCTGATACCCTTACCGAGTCTCTCTGATACCCTTTCCCAGTCTCTGCGATACTCTCCCCCAGTCTCTCTGATACTCTCCCTTGTCTCTACGATATTCTCCCCCAGTCTCTCCGATATTCTCCCTCCAGTCTCTCCGATACCCTTCCCCAGTCTCTCCGATACTCTCCCTCCAGTCTCTCCGATACTCTCACTTGTCTCTCCGATACTCTCCCCCAGTCTCTCCGATACTCTCCCCCAGTCTCACCGATACTCTTCCCCCCGTGTCTCTCCGATACTCTCCCCCCAGTCTCTCTGATACTGTCTCTTAGTCTCTCCGATACTCTTCCCGTGTCTCTCTGATACTCTCCCCGTGTCTCTCTGATACTCTCGCCGTGTCTCTCCAATACACTCCCCCAGTCTCTCCGATACTCTTCCCCGGTGTCTCTCCGATACTCTCGCCCAGTCTCTCCGATACTCTCCCCCAGTCTCTCCGATACTCTCCCCCAGTCTCTCCGATACTCTCCCCCCAGTCTCTCCGATACTCTCCCCCCAGTCTCTCCGATACTCTCGCCCAGTCTCTCCGATACTCTCGCCCAGTCTCTCAGATACTCTCCCCCAGTCTCTCCGATACTCTTCCCCCCGTGTCTCTCCGATACTCTCCCCCCAGTCTCTCTGATACTCTCCCTCAGTCTCTCCGATACTCTTCCCATGTCTCTCTGATACTTTCCCCGTGTCTCTCTGATACTCTCCCCCCAGTCTCTCCGATACTCTTACCCAGTCTCTCCGATATTCTCCCCGTGTCTCTCCGATACTCTCCCCCAGTCTCTCCGATACTCTCCCCCAGTCTCTTCGACACTCTTCCCCAGTCTCTCCGATACTCTCCCTTGTCTCTCCGATACTCTCCCTTGTCTCTCCGATACTCTCCCTTGTCTCTCCGATACTCTCCCCCAGTCTCTCCGATACTCTCCCTTGTCTCTCCGATACTCTCCCCCAGTCTCTCCGATACTCTCCCCCAGTCTCTCCGATACTCTCCCTTGTCTCTCCGATACTCTCCCTGCAGTCTCTCCGATACTCTACCCCAGTCTCTCCGATACTCTCCCGTGTCTCTTCGATACTCTCCCCCAGTCTCACTGATACTCTCCCCCAGTCTCTCTGATACTCTCCCTTGTCTCTCCGATACTCTCCCCCAGTCTCTCCGATACTCTCCCCCAGTCTCTCCGATACCCTTCCCCAGTCTCTCCGATACTCTCCCCCAGTCTCTCCGATACTCTCCCTCCAGTCTCTCCGATACCCTTCCCCAGTCTCTCTGATACCCTTCCCCAGTCTCTCCGATACCCTTCCCCAGTCTCTCTGATACCCTTCCCCAGTCTCTCCGATACTCTCCCCCAGTCTCTCCGATACTCTCCCCCCAGTCTCTCTGATACTCTTCCCCGTGTCTCTCTGATACTCTCCCCGTGTCTCTCTGATACTCTCACCGTGTCTCTCTGATACTCTCACCGTGTCTCTCCAATACTCTCCCCCAGTCTCTCCAATACTCTTCCCCCCGTGTCTCTCCAATACTCTCCCCCCAGTCTCTCTGATACTCTCCCTCAGTCTCTCCGATACTCTCACCCAGTCTCTCCGATACTCTTCCCCCAGTCTCTCCGATACTCTCCCCCCAGTCTCTCCGATACTCTCGCCCAGTCTCTCCGATACTCTCCCCCAGTCTCTCCGATACTCTCCCCCAGTCTCTCCGATACTCTCCCTTGTCTCTCCGATACTCTCCGCCCGTGTCTCTCTGATACTCTCCCCCCCGTGTCTCTCTGTTACTCCTCCCCGTCAGTCTCTCCGATACTCTCCCCGTGTCTCTCTGATACTCTCCACCAGTCTCTCCGATACTCTCCCCGTGTCTCTCTGATACTCTCCCCGTGTCTCTCTGATACGCTCCCCCAGTCTCTTTGATACTCTCCCCGTGTCTCTCTGATACTCTCCGCCAGTCTCTCCGATATTCTCCCCGCCAGTCTCTCTAATACTCTCCCCCCAGTCTTTCCGATACTCTCCCCCCAGTCTCTCCGATACTCTATCCCCGTGTCTCTCTGATACTCTCCCCGTGTCTCTCCGATACTCTCCCCCAGTCTCTCCGATACTCTCCCCGTGTCTCTCTGATACTCTCCCCGTGTCTCTCTGATACTCTCGCCGTGTCTCTCCGATACTGTCCCCCAGTCTCTCCGATACTCTTCCCCCCGTGTCTCTCCGATACTCTTCCCCCCGTGTCTCTCCGATACTCTTCCCCCCGTGTCTCTCCGATACTCTCCCCCGAGTCTCTCTGATACTCTCCCTTGTCTCTCCGATACTCTCCGCCCGTGTCTCTCTGATACTCTCCCCCCCGTGTCTCTCTGTTACTCCTCCCCGTCAGTCTCTCCGATACTCTCCCCGTGTCTCTCTGATACTCTCCACCAGTCTCTCCGATACTCTCCCCCAGTCTCTCCGATACTCTCCCCGTGTCTCTCTGATACTCTCCCCGTGTCTCTCCGATACTCTCCCCCAGTCTCTCCGATACTCTCCCCGTGTCTCTCTGATACTCTCCCCGTGTCTCTCTGATACTCTCGCCGTGTCTCTCCAATACTGTCCCCCAGTCTCTCCGATACTCTCCCCCAGTCTCTCCGATACTCTCCCCCCAGTCTCTCCGATACTCTCGCCCAGTCTCTCCGATACTCTCCCCCAGTCTCTCCGATACTCTCACCCAGTCTCTCCGATACTCTCCCTTGTCTCTCCGATACTCTCCGCCCGTGTCTCTCTGATACTCTCCCCCCCGTGTCTCCCTGTTACTCCTCCCCGTCAGTCTCTCCGATACTCTCCCCGTGTCTCTCTGATACTCTCCACCAGTCTCTCCGATACTCTCCCCGTGTCTCTCTGATACTCTCCCCGTGTCTCTCTGATACGCTCCCCCAGTCTCTTTGATACTCTCCCCGTGTCTCTTTGATACTCTCCGCCAGTCTCTCCGATATTCTCCCCGCCAGTCTCTCTAATACTCTCCCCCCAGTCTTTCCGATACTCTCCCCCCAGTCTCTCCGATACTCTCTCCCCGTGTCTCTCTGATACTCTCCCCGTGTCTCTCCGATACTCTCCCCCAGTCTCTCAGATACTCTCCCCGTGTCTCTCTGATACTCTCCCCGTGTCTCTCCGATACTCTTCCCCCCGTGCCTCTCCAATACTCTCCCCCGAGTCTCTCTGATACTCTCCCTCAGTCTCTCCGATACTCTCCACGTGTCTCTCTGCTACTCTCCCCGTGTCTCTCTGATACTCTCCCCGTGTCTCTCCGATACTCTCCCCCAGTCTCTCCGATACTCTCCCCGTGTCTCTCTGATACTCTCCCCGTGTCTATCTGATACTCTCGCCATGTCTCTCCGATACTGTCCCCCAGTCTCTCCGATACTCTTCCCCCCGTGTCTCTCCGATACTCTCCCCCGAGTCTCTCTGATACTCTCCCCCCAGTCTCTCCGATACTCTCCCCCAATCTCTCCGATACTCTCGCCCAGTCTCTCCGATACTCTCCCCCAGTCTCTCCGATACTCTCCCCCAGTCTCTCCGATACTCTCCCCGTGTCTTTCCGATACTCTCCCCCAGTCTCTCTGATACTCTCCCTCAGTCTCTCCGATACTCTTCCCGTGTCTCTCTGATACTTTCCCCGTGACTCTCCGATACTCTCCCTCCAGTCTCTCCGATACTCTCCCTCCAGTCTCTCCGATACTCTCCCCCAGTCTCACCGATACTCTCCCCCCAGTCTCTCCGAAACTCTCGCCCAGTCTCTCCGATACTCTCACCCAGTCTCTTCGATACTCTCCCCGTGTCTTTCCGATACTCTCCCCCAGTCTCTCCGATACTCTCCCCGTGTCTCTTCGATACTCTCCCTCCAGTCTCTCCGATACTCTCCCCCAGTCTCACCGATACTCTCCCCCAGTCTCTCCGATACTCTCCCTCCAGTTTCTCCGATACACTTCCCCAGTCTCTCCGATACCCTTCCCCAGTCGCTCCGATACCCTTACCGAGTCTCTCTGATACCCTTCCCCAGTCTCTCCGATACTCTCCCCCAGTCTCTTTGATACTCTCCCCCAGTCTCTCTGATACTCTCCCTTGTCTCTACGATACTCTCCCCCAAGTCTCTCCAATACTCTCCCCCAGTCTCTCCGATACCCTTCCCCAGTCTCTCTCATACCCTTCCCCAGTCTCTCCGATACCCTTCCCCAGTCTCTCCGATACTCTCCCCCAGTCTCTCCGATACTCTCCCCCCAGTCTCTCCGATACTCTCCCGTGTCTCTCCGATACTCTCCCCGTGTCTCTCCGATACTCTCTCCCTGTCTCTCCGATACTCTCCCCGTGTCTCTCAGATACTCTCCCCGTGTCTCTCCGATACTCTCTCCCAGGCTCTCCGATGCTCTCTCCCAGTCTCTCCGATAATCTCCCCATGTCTCTCCGATACTCACCCCAGTCTCTCCGATACTCTCCCACAGTCTCCCCGATACTCTCGCCCAGTCTCTCCGATACTCTCCCCCAGTCTCTCCGATACTCACCCCAGTCTCTCCGATACTCTCCCACAGTCTCCCCGATACTCTCCCCCAGTCTCTCTGATACTCTCCCTTGTCTCTCCTATATTCTCCCCTAGTCTCTCCGATACTCTCCCTCCAGTCTCTCCGATACCCTTCCCCAGTCTCTCCGATACCCTTCCCCAGTCTCTCCGATACCCTTTCCCAGTCTCTCCGATACCCTTCCCCAGTCTCTCCGATACTCTCCCCCAGTCTCTCCGATACTCTCCCTCCAGTCTCTCCGATACCCTTCCCCAGTCTCTCTGATACCCTTCCCCAGTCTCTCCGATACCCTTCCCCAGTCTCTCTGATACCCTTCCCCAGTCTCTCCGATACTCTCCCCCAGTCTCTCCGATACTCTCCCTCCAGTCTCTCCGATACCCTTCCCCAGTCTCTCTGATACCCTTCCCCAGTCTCTCCGATACCCTTCCCCAGTCTCTCTGATACCCTTCCCCAGTCTCTCCGATATTCTCCCCATGTCTTTCCGATACTCTCCCCCAGTCTCTCCGATATTCTCCCCGTGTCTCTCCGATACTCTCCCCCAGCCTCTCCGATACTCTCCCCCAGTCTCTCCGATATTCTCCCCATGTCTCTCCGCCACTCTCCCCCAGTCTCTCCGATACTCTCTCCCCGTGTCTCTCTGATACTCTCCCCGTGTCTCTCTGATACTCTCCCCGTGTCTCTCCGATACTCGCCCCCAGTCTCTCCGATACTCTCCCCGTGTCTCTCTGATACTCTCCCCGTGTCTCTCCGATACTGTCCCCCAGTCTCTCCGATACTCTTCCCCCCGTGTCTCTACGATACTCTCCCCCCAGTCTCTCTGATACTCTCCCTCAGTCTCTCCGATACTCTCCCCGTGTCTCTCTGATACTTTCCCCGTGTCTCTCCGATACTCTCGCCCAGTCTCTCCGATACTCCCACCCAGTCTCTCCGATACTCTCCCCCAGTCTCTCCGATACTCTCCCCGTGTCTTTCCGATACTCTCCCCCAATCTCTCCGATACTCTCGCCCAGTCTCTCCGATACTCTCCCCCAGTCTCTCTCATACTCTCCCTCAGTCTCTCCGATACTCTTCCCGTGTCTCTCTGATACTTTCCCCGTGTCTTTCCGATACTCTCCCCCAATCTCTCCGATACTCTCGCCCAGTCTCTCCGATACTCTCCCCGTGTCTTTCCGATACTCTCCCCCAATCTCTCCGATACTCTCGCCCAGTCTCTCCGATACTCTCCCCCAGTCTCTCTCATACTCTCCCTCAGTCTCTCCGATACTCTTCCCGTGTCTCTCTGATACTTTCCCCGTGACTCTCCGATACTCTCCCCCCAGTCTCTCTTATACTCTCCCTCAGTCTCTCCGATACTCTCCCCGTGTCTCTCTGATACTTTCCCCGTGTCTCTCCGATACTCTCCCCCCAGTCTCTCCGATACTCTCCCCCAATCTCTCCGATACTCTCGCCCAGTCTCTCCGATACTCCCACCCAGTCTCTCCGATACTCTCCCCCAGTCTCTCCGATACTCTCCCCGTGTCTTTCCGATACTCTCCCCCAGTCTCTCTGATACTCTCCCTCAGTCTCTCCGATACTCTTCCCGTGTCTCTCTGATACTTTCCCCGTGACTCTCCGATACTCTCCCCGCAGTTTCTCCGATACTCTCCCCCAATCTCTCCGATACTCTCGCCCAGTCTCTCCGATACTCTCCCCCAGTCTCTCCGATAATCTCCCCCAGTCTCTCCGATACTCTCCCCGTGTCTTTCCGATACTCTTCCCCAGTCTCTCTGATACTATCCCTCAGTCTCTCCAATACTCTTCCCGTGTCTCTCTGATACGTTCCCCGTGTCTCTCTGATACGTTCCCCGTGTCTCTCTGATACTCTCCCCCCAGTCTCTCTGATACTCTCCCCCCAGTCTCTCCGATACTCTCGCCCAGTCTCTCCGATACTCTCGCCCAGTCTCTCCGATACTCTCCCCCAGTCTCTCCGATATTCTCCCCGTGTCTCTCCGATACTCTCCCCCCGGTCTCTCCGATACTCTCCCCCAATCTCTCCGATACTCTCCCCCAGTCTCTCCGATACTCTCCCCCAGTCTCTCCGATACTCTCCCCCAGTCTCTCCGATACTCTCCCCGTGTCTTTCCGATACTCTCCCCCAGTCTCTCTGATACTATCCCTCAGTCTCTCCGATACTCTTCCCGTGTCTCTCTGATACGTTCCCCGTGTCTCTCTGATACTCTCCCCCCAGTCTCTCCGATACTCTCGCCCAGTCTCTCCGATACTCTCGCCCAGTCTCTCCGATACTCTCCCCCAGTCTCTCCGATATTCTCCCCATGTCTTTCCGATACTCTCCCCCAGTCTCTCCCATACTCTCCCCCAGTCTCTCCGATACTCTCCCCCCAGTCTCTCCGATACTCTCCCCCCAGTCTCTCCGATACTCTCCCGTGTTTCTCTGATACTCTCCCCGTGTCTCTCTGATACTCTCCCCGTGTCTCTCTGATACTCTCCCCGTGTCTCTCTGATACTCTCACCGTGTCTCTCCAATACTGTCCCCCTGTCTCTCCGATACTCTCCCCCAGTCTCTCCGATACTCTTCCCCAGTCTCTCCGATACTCTCCCCCCAGTCTCTCCGATACTCTCCCCCAGTCTCTCCGATATTCTCCCCCCAGTCTCTCCGATACTCTCGCCCAGTCTCTCCGATACTCTCCCCCAGACTCTCCGATACTCTCCCTTGTCTCTCCGATACTCTCCACCCGTGTCTCTCTGATACTCTCCCCCCCGTGTCTCTCTGTTACTCCTCCCCCTCTGTCTCTCCGATACTCTCCCCGTGTCTCTCTGATACTCTCCGCCAGTATATCCGATACTCTCCCCCTTGTCTCTCTGATACTCTCCCCGTGACTCTCTGATACTTTCCCCGTGTCTCTCCGATACTCTCCCCCCAGTCTCTCCGATACTCTCCCCCAATCTCTCCAATACTCGCGCCCAGTCTTTCCGATACTCTCCCCCAGTCTCTCTGATACTATCCCTCAGTCTCTCCGATACTCTTCCCGTGTCTCTCTGATACTTTCCCCGTGTCTCTCTGATACTCTCCCCCCAGTCTCTCCGATACTCTCGCCCAGTCTCTCCGATACTCTCCCCCAGTCTCTCCGATATTCTCCCCATGTCTTTCCGATACTCTCCCCCAGTCTCTCCGATATTCTCCCCGTGTCTCTCCGATACTCTCCCCCAGTCTCTCCGATACTCTCCCCCAGTCTCTCCGATATTCTCCCCATGTCTTTCCGACACTCTCCCCCAGTCTCTCCGATACTCTCCCCCCGTCTCTCCGATACTCTCTCCCCGTGTCTCTCTGATACTCTCCCCGTGTCTCTCTGATACTCTCCCCGTGTCTTTCCGATACTCTCCCCCAGTCTCTCCGATACTCTCCCCATGTCTCTCTGATACTTTCCCCATGTCTCTCCGATACTCTCCCCCAGTCTCTCCGATATTCTCCCCGTGTCTCTCCGATACTCTCCCCCTGTCTCTCCGATACTCTCCCCCAGTCTCTCCGATATTCTCCCCATGTCTTTCCGACACTCTCCCCCAGTCTCTCCGATACTCTCCCCCCGTCTCTCCGATACTCTCTCCCCGTGTCTCTCTGATACTCTCCCCGTGTCTTTCCGATACTCTCCGCCAGTCTCTCCGATACTTTCCCCATGTCTCTCTGATACTTTCCCCATGTCTCTCCGATACTCTCCCCCAGTCTCTCCGATACTCTCCCCCAGTCTCTCCGATATTCTCCCCATGTCTTTCCGACACTCTCCCCCAGTCTCTCCGATACTCTCCCCCCGTCTCTCCGATACTCTCTCCCCGTGTCTCTCTGATACTCTCCCCGTGTCTCTCTGATACTCTCCCCGTGTCTTTCCGATACTCTCCCCCAGTCTCTCCGATACTCTCCCCATGTCTCTCTGATACTTTCCCCATGTCTCTCCGATACTCTCCCCCAGTCTCTCCGATACTCTCCCCCAGTCTTTCCGATACTCTCCCCGTGTCTTTCCGATACTCTCCCCCAGTCTCTCTGATACTATCCCTCAGTCTCTCCGATACTCTTCCCGTGTCTCTCTGATACTTTCCCCGTGTCTCTCTGATACTCTCCCCGTGTCTCTCCGATACTCGCCCCCAGTCTCTCCGATACTCTCCCCGTGTCTCTCTGATACTCTCCCCGTGTCTCTCTGATACTCTCGCCGTGTCTCTCCGATACTGTCCCCCAGTCTCTCCGATACTCTTCCCCCCGTGTCTCTCCGATACTCTCCCCCTAGTCTCTCTGATACTCTCCCTCAGTCTCTCCGATACTCTCCCCCTAGTCTCTCTGATACTCTCCCCGTGTCTCTCTGATACTCTCTCCCCGTGTCTCTCTGATACTCTCCCCGTGTCTCTCCGATACTCGCCCCCAGTCTCTCCGATACTCTCCCCGTGTCTCTCTGATACTCTCCCCGTGTCTCTCTGATACTCTCGCCGTGTCTCTCCGATACTGTCCCCCAGTCTCTTCGATACTCTTCCCGTGTCTCTCTGATACTTTCCCCGTGTCTTTCCGATACTCTCCCCCAATCTCTCCGATACTCTCGCCCAGTCTCTCTGATACTCTCCCCGTGTCTTTCCGATACTCTCCCCCAATCTCTCCGATACTCTCGCCCAGTCTCTCCGATACTCTCCCCCAGTCTCTCTCATACTCTCTCTCAGTCTCTCCGATACTCTTCCCGTGTCTCTCTGATACTTTCCCCGTGACTCTCCGATACTCTCCCCCCAGTCTCTCTTATACTCTCCCTCAGTCTCTCCGATACTCTCCCCGTGTCTCTCTGATACTTTCCCCGTGTTTCTCCGATACTCTCCCCCCAGTCTCTCCGATACTCTCCCCCAATCTCTCCGATACTCTCGCCCAGTCTCTCCGATACTCCCACCCAGTCTCTCCGATACTCTCCCCCAGTCTCTCCGATACTCTCCCCGTGTCTTTCCGATACTCTCCCCCAGTCTCTCTGATACTCTCCCCCCAGTCTCTCCGATACTCTCCCTTGTCTTTCTGATACTCTCCCGTATCTCTCTGATTCTCTCCTCGTGTCTCTCTGATACCCTCCCCGTGTCTCTCTGATACTCTCACCGTGTCTCTCCAATACTCTCCATAGTCTCTCCGATACTCTTCCCCCCGTGTCTCTCCGATACTCTCCCCGTGTCTCTCTGATACTTTCCCCGTGTCTCTCTGATACTCTCCCCCCAGTCTCTCCGATACTCTCCCCAAGTCTCTCCGATACTCTCCCCCAGTCTCTCTGAAACTCTCCCTCCAGTCTCTCCGATACTCTCCCCCAATCTCTCCGATACTCTCCCGTGTCTCTCCGATACTCTCCCCCAGTCTCTCTGATACTCTCCCTCAGTCTCTCCGATACTCTTCCCATGTCTCTCTGATACTTTCCCCCCCGTGTCTCTCTGATACTCTCCCCCCAGTCTCTCCGATACTCTCGCCCAGTCTCTCCGATACTCTCCCCCAGTCTCTCCGATATTCTCCCCATGTCTTTCCGATACTCTCCCCCAGTCTCTCCGATATTCTCCCCGTGTCTCTCCGATACTCTCCCCCAGCCTCTCCGATACTCTCCCCCAGTCTCTCCGATATTCTCCCCATGTCTCTCCGCCACTCTCCCCCAGTCTCTCCGATACTCTCTCCCCGTGTCTCTCTGATACTCTCCCCGTGTCTCTCTGATACTCTCCCCGTGTCTCTCCGATACTCGCCCCCAGTCTCTCCGATACTCTCCCCGTGTCTCTCTGATACTCTCCCCGTGTCTCTCTGATACTCTCGCCGTGTCTCTCCGATACTGTCCCCCAGTCTCTCCGATACTCTTCCCCCCGTGTCTCTCCGATACTCTCCCCCCAGTCTCTCTGATACTCTCCCTCAGTCTCTCCGATACTCTCCCCGTGTCTCTCTGATACTTTCCCCGTGTCTCTCCGATACTCTCCCCCCAGTCTCTCCGATACTCTCCCCCAATCTCTCCGATACTCTCGCCCAGTCTCTCCGATACTCCCACGCAGTCTCTCCGATACTCTCCCCCAGTCTCTCCGATACTCTCCCCGTGTCTTTCCGATACTCTCCCCCAGTCTCTCTGATACTCTCCCTCAGTCTCTCCGATACTCTTCCCGTGTCTCTCTGATACTTTCCCCGTGTCTTTCCGATACTCTCCCCCAATCTCTCCGATACTCTCGCCCAGTCTCTCCGATACTCTCCCCGTGTCTTTCCGATACTCTCCCCCAATCTCTCCGATACTCTCGCCCAGTCTCTCCAATACTCTCCCCCAGTCTCTCTCATACTCTCCCTCAGTCTCTCGGATACTCTTCCCGTGTCTCTCTGATACTTTCCCCGTGACTCTCCGATACTCTCCCCCCAGTCTCTCTTATACTCTCCCTCAGTCTCTCCGATACTCTCCCCGTGTCTCTCTGATACTTTCCCCGTGTCTCTCCGATACTCTCCCCCCAGTCTCTCCGATACTCTCCCCCAATCTCTCCGATACTCTCGCCCAGTCTCTCCGATACTCCCACCCAGTCTCTCCGATACTCTCCCCCAGTCTCTCCGATACTCTCCCCGTGTCTTTCCGATACTCTCCCCCAGTCTCTCTGATACTCTCCCTCAGTCTCGCCGATACTCTTCCCGTGTCTCTCTGATACTTTCCCCGTGACTCTCCGATACTCTCCCCGCAGTCTCTCCGATACTCTCCCCCAATCTCTCCGATACTCTCGCCCAGTCTCTCCGATACTCTCCCCCAGTCTCTCCGATACTCTCCCCCAGTCTCTCCGATACTCTCCCCGCAGTCTCTCCGATACTCTCGCCCAGTCTCTCCGATGCTCTCCCCCAGTCTCTCCGATATTCTCCCCATGTCTTTCCGATACTCTCCCCCAGTCTCTCCGATATTCTCCCCGTGTCTCTCCGATACTCTCCCCCAGTCTCTCCGATACTCTCCCCCAGTCTCTCCGATACTCTCTCCCCGTGTCTCTCTGATACTCTCCCCGTGTCTCTCTGATACTCTCCCCGTGTCTCTCCGATACTCGCCCCCAGTCTCTCCGATACTCTCCCCGTGTCTCTCTGATACTCTCCCCGTGTCTCTCTGATACTCTTGCCGTGTCTCTCCGATACTGTCCCCCAGTCTCTCCGATACTCTTCCCCCCGTGTCTCTCCGATACTCTCCCCCCAGTCTCTCTGCTACTCTCCCTCAGTCTCTCCGATACTCTCCCCGTGTCTCTCTGATACTTTCCCCGTGTCTCTCCGATACTCTCCCCCCAGTCTCTCCGATACTCTCGCCCAGTCTCTCCGATACTCTCGCCCAGTCTCTCCGATACTCTCCCCCAGTCTCTCCGATACTCTCCCCCAGTCTCTCCGATACTCTCCCCGTGTCTTTCTGATACTCTCCCCCAGTCTCTCTCATACTCTCCCTCAGTCTCTCCGATACTCTTCCCGTGTCTCTCTGATACTTTCCCCGTGACTCTCCGATACTCTCCCCCCAGTCTCTCTGATACTCTCCCTCAGTCTCTCCGATACTCTCCCCGTGTCTCTCTGATACTTTCCCCGTGTCTCTCCGATACTCTCCCCCCAGTCTCTCCGATACTCTCCCCCAATCTCTCCGATACTCTCGCCCAGTCTCTCCGATACTCTCCCCCAGTCTCTCCGATACTCCCCCCCAGTCTCTCCGATACTCTCCCCGTGTCTTTCCGATACTCTCCCCCAGTCTCTCTGATACTATCCCTCTGTCTCTCCAATACTCTTCCCGTGTCTCTCTGATACGTTCCCCGTGTCTCTCTGATACGTTCCCCGTGTCTCTCTGATACTCTCCCCCCAGTCTCTCTGATACTCTCCCCCCAGTCTCTCCGATACTCTCGCCCAGTCTCTCCGATACTCTCGCCCAGTCTCTCCGATAATCTCCCCCAGTCTCTCCGATATTCTCCCCGTGTCTCTCCGATACTCTTCCCCCCAGTCTCTCCGATACTCTCCCCCAATCTCTCCGATACTCTCCCCCAGTCTCTCCGATACTCTCCCCCAGTCTCTCCGATACTCTCGCCCAGTCTCTCCGATACTCTCCCCCAGTCTCTCCGATATTCTCCCCATGTCTTTCCGATACTCTCCCCCAGTCTCTCCGATATTCTCCCCGTGTCTCTCCGATACTCTCCCCCAGTCTCTCCGATACTCTCCCCCAGTCTCTCCGATACTCTCTCCCCGTGTCTCTCTGATACACTCCCCGTGTCTCACCGATACTCGCCCACAGTCTCTCCGATACTCTCCCCCAGTCTCTCCGATACTCTCTCCCCGTGTCTCTCTGATACTCTCCCCGTGTCTCACCGATACTTGCCCACAGTCTCTCCGATACTCTCCCCGTGTCTCTCTGATACTCTCCCCGTGTCTCTCTGATACTCTCCCCGTGTCTCTCTGATACTCTCGCCGTGTCTCTCTGATACTTTCCCCGTGTCTCTCCGATACTCTCCCCACAGTCTCTCCGATACTCTCCCCCAATCTCTCCGATACTCTCGCCCAGTCTCTCCGATACTCTCCCCCAGTCTCTCCGATACTCTCCCCGTGTTTTTCCGATACTCTCCCCCAGTCTCTCTCATACTCTCCCTCAGTCTCTCCGATTCTCTTCCCGTGTCTCTCTGATACTTTCCCCGTGACTCTCCGATACTCTCCCCCCAGTCTCTCTGATACTCTCCCTCAGTCTCTCCGATACTCTCCCCCAGTCTCTCCGATACTCTCCCCCAGTCTCTCCGATACTCTCCCCGTGTCTTTCCGATACTCTCCTCCAGTCTCTCTGATACTATCCCTCAGTCTCTCCGATACTCTTCCCGTGTCTCTCTGATACGTTCCCCGTGTCTCTCTGATACTCTCCCCCCAGTCTCTCCGATACTCTCGCCCAGTCTCTCCGATACTCTCCCCCAGTCTCTCCGATATTCTCCCCATGTCTTTCCGATACTCTCCCCCAGTCTCTCCGATATTCTCCCCATGTCTCTCCGCCACTCTCCCCCAGTCTCTCCGATACTCTCTCCACGTGTCTCTCTGATACTCTCCCCGTGTCTCTCTGATACTCTCCCCGTGTCTCTCCGATACTCGCCCCCAGTCTCTCCGATACTCTCCCCGTGTCTCTCTGATACTCTCCCCGTGTCTCTCTGATACTCTCGCCGTGTCTCTCCGATACTGTCCCCCAGTCTCTCCGATACTCTTCCCCCCGTGTCTCTACGATACTCTCCCCCCAGTCTCTCTGATACTCTCCCTCAGTCTCTCCGATACTCTCCCCGTGTCTCTCTGATACTTTCCCCGTGTCTCTCCGATACTCTCCCCCCAGTCTCTCTGATACTCTCCCTCAGTCTCTCCGATATTCTCCCCATGTCTCTCTGATACTCTCCCCGTGTCTCTCTGATACTCTCCCCTTTTCTCTCTGATACTCGCCCCCAGTCTCTCCGATACTCTCCCCGTGTCTCTCTGATACTCTCGCCGTGTCTCTCCGATACTGTCCCCCAGTCTCTCCGATACTCTTCCCCCCGTGTCTCTCCGATACTCTCCCCCCAGTCTCTCTGATACTCTCCCTCAGTCTCTCCGATACTCTCCCCGTGTCTCTCTGATACTTTCCCCGTGTCTCTCCGATACTCTCCCCGCAGTCTCTCCGATACTCTCCCCCAATCTCTCCGATACTCTCCCCCAGTCTCTCCGATACTCCCCCCGTGTCTTTCCGATACTCTCCCCCAGTCTCTCTGATATTCTCCCTCAGTCTCTCCGATACTCTTCCCATGTCTCTCTGATACTTTCCCCGTGTCTTTCCGATACTCTCCCCCAATCTCTCCGATACTCTCGCCCAGTCTCTCCGATACTCTCCCCCAGTCTCTCTCATACTCTCCCTCAGTCTCTCCGATACTCTTCCCGTGTCTCTCTGATACTTTCCCCGTGACTCTCCGATACTCTCCCCCCAGTCTCTCTTATACTCTCCCTCAGTCTCTCCGATACTCTCCCCCCAGTCTCTCTGATACTCTCCCCCCAGTCTCTCCGATACGCTCGCCCAGTCTCTCCGATACGCTCGCCCAGTCTCTCCGATACTCTCGCCCAGTCTCTCCGATACTCTCGCCCAGTCTCTCCGATGCTCTCCCCCAGTCTCTCCGATATTCTCCCCATGTCTTTCCGATACTCTCCCCCAGTCTCTCCGATATTCTCCCCGTGTCTCTCCGATACTCTCCCCCAGTCTCTCCGATACTCTCCCCCAGTCTCTCCGATACTCTCTCCCCGTGTCTCTCTGATACTCTCCCCGTGTCTCTCTGATACTCTCCCCGTGTCTCTCCGATACTCGCCCCCAGTCTCTCCGATACTCTCCCCGTGTCTCTCTGATACTCTCCCCGTGTCTCTCTGATACTCTTGCCGTGTCTCTCCGATACTGTCCCCCAGTCTCTCCGATACTCTTCCCCCCGTGTCTCTCCGATACTCTCCCCCCAGTCTCTCTGATACTCTCCCTCAGTAACTCCGATACTCTCCCCGTGTCTCTCTGATACTTTCCCCGTGTCTCTCCGATACTCTCCCCCCAGTCTCTCCGATACTCTCGCCCAGTCTCTCCGATACTCTCGCCCAGTCTCTCCGATACTCTCCCCCAGTCTCTCCGATACTCTCCCTCAGTCTCTCCGATACTCTTCCCGTGTCTCTCTGATACTTTCCCCGTGACTCTCCGATACTCTCCCCCCAGTCTCTCTGATACTCTCCCTCAGTCTCTCCGATACTCTCCCCGTGTCTCTCTGATACTTTCCCCGTGTCTCTCCGATACTCTCCCCCCAGTCTCTCCGATACTCTCCCCCAATCTCTCCGATACTCTCGCCCAGTCTCTCCGATACTCTCCCCCAGTCTCTCCGATACTCTCCCCCAGTCTCTCCGATACTCTCCCCGTGTCTTTCCGATACTCTCCCCCAGTCTCTCTGATACTATCCCTCACTCTCTCCAATACTCTTCCCGTGTCTCTCTGATACGTTCCCCGTGTCTCTCTGATACGTTCCCCGTGTCTCTCTGATACTCTCCCCCCAGTCTCTCTGATACTCTCCCCCCAGTCTCTCCGATACTCTCGCCCAGTCTCTCCGATACTCTTGCCCAGTCTCTCCGATACTCTCCCCCAGTCTCTCCGATATTCTCCCCGTGTCTCTCCGATACTCTTCCCCCCAGTCTCTCCGATACTCTCCCCCAATCTCTCCGATACTCTCCCCCAGTCTCTCCGATACTCTCCCCCAGTCTCTCCGATACTCTCGCCCAGTCTCTCCGATACTCTCCCCCAGTCTCTCCGATATTCTCCCCATGTCTTTCCGATACTCTCCCCCAGTCTCTCCGATATTCTCCCCGTGTCTCTCCGATACTCTCCCCCAGTCTCTCCGATACTCTCCCCCAGTCTCTCCGATACTCTCTCCCCGTGTCTCTCTGATACTCTCCCCGTGTCTCTCTGATACTCTCCCCGTGTCTCTCCGATACTCGCCCACAGTCTTTCCGATACTCTCCCCGTGTCTCTCTGATACTCTCCCCGTGTCTCTCTGATACTCTCCCCGTGTCTCTCTGATACTCTCGGCCGTGTCTCTCTGATACTTTCCCCGTGTCTCTCCGATACTCTCCCCACAGTCTCTCCGATACTCTCCCCCAATCTCTCCGATACTCTCGCCCAGTCTCTCCGATACTCTCCCCCAGTCTCTCCGATACTCTCCCCCAGTCTCTCCGATACTCTCCCCGTGTCTTTCCGATACTCTCCCCCAGTCTCTCTGATACTCTCCCTCAGTCTCTCCGATACTCTCCCCGTGTCTCTCTGATACTTTCCCCGTGTCTCTCCGATACTCTCCCCCCAGTCTCTCCGATACTCTCCCCCAATCTCTCCGATACTCTCGCCCAGTCTCTCCGATACTCTCCCCCAGTCTCTCCGATACTCTCCCCCAGTCTCTCCGATACTCTCCCCGTGTCTTTCCGATACTCTCCCCCAGTCTCTCTGATACTATCCCTCAGTCTCTCCGATACTCTTCCCGTGTCTCTCTGATACGTTCCTCGTGTCTCTCTGATACTCTCCCCCCAGTCTCTCCGATACTCTCGCCCAGTCTCTCCGATACTCTTCCCCCAGTCTCTCCGATACTCTCCCCCAGTCTCTCCGATACTCTCCCCGTGTCTTTCCGATACTCTTCCCCAGTCTCTCTGATACTCTCCCTCAGTCTCTCCGATACTCTTCCCGTGTCTCTCTGATACTTTCCCCGTGACTCTCCGATACTCTCCCCGCAGTTTCTCCGATACTCTCCCCCAATCTCTCCGATACTCTCGCCCAGTCTCTCCGATACTCTCCCCCAGTCTCTCCGATACTCTCCCCCAGTCTCTCCGATACTCTCCCCGTGTCTTTCCGATACTCTTCCCCAGTCTCTCTGATACTATCCCTCAGTCTCTCCGATACTCTTCTCGTGTCTCTCTGATACTTTCCCCGTGTCTCTCTGATACTCTCCCCCCAGTCTCTCCGATACTCTCCCCCAGTCTCTCCGATACTCTCGCCCAGTCTCTCCGATGCTCTCCCCCAGTCTCTCCGATATTCTCCCCATGTCTTTCCGATACTCTCCCCCAGTCTCTCCGATACTCTCCCCCAGTCTCTCCGATACTCTCTCCCGGTGTCTCTCTCATACTCTCCCCGTGTCTCTCTGATACTCTCCCCGTGTCTCTCCGATACTCGCCCCCAGTCTCTCCGATACTCTCCCCGTGTCTCTCTGATACTCTCCCCGTGTCTCTCTGATACTCTTGCCGTGTCTCTCCGATACTGTCCCCCAGTCTCTCCGATACTCTTCCCCCCGTGTCTCTCCGATACTCTCCCCCCAGTCTCTCTGATACTCTCCCTCAGTCTCTCCGATACTCTCCCCGTGTCTCTCTGATACTTTCCCCGTGTCTCTCCGATACTCTCCCCCCAGTCTCTCCGATACTCTCGCCCAGTCTCTCCGATACTCTCGCCCAGTCTCTCCGATACTCTCCCCCAGTCTCTCCGATACTCTCCCCCAGCCTCTCCGATACTCTCCCCGTGTCTTTCTGATACTCTCCCCCAGTCTCTCTCATACTCTCCCTCAGTCTCTCCGATACTCTCCCCGTGTCTCTCTGATACTTTCCCCGTGACTCTCCGATACTCTCCCCCAGTCTCTCCGATACTCTCCCCCAATCTCTCCGATACTCTCGCCCAGTCTCTCCGATACTCTCCCCCAGTCTCTCCGATACTCTCCCCCAGTCTCTCCGATACTCTCCCCGTGTCTTTCCGATACTCTCCCCCAGTCTCTCTGATACTATCCCTCAGTCTCTCTGATACTCTTCCCGTGTCTCTCTGATACGTTCCCCGTGTCTCTCTGATACTCTCCCCCCAGTCTCTCCGATACTCTCGCCCAGTCTCTCCGATACTCTCGCCCAGTCTCTCCGATACTCTCCCCCAGTCTCTCCGATATTCTCCCCATGTCTTTCCGATACTCTCCCCCAGTCTCTCCCATACTCTCCCCCAGTCTCTCCGATACTCTCCCCCCAGTCTCTCCGATACTCTCCCCCCAGTCTCTCCGATACTCTCCCGTGTTTCTCTGATACTCTCCCCGTGTCTCTCTGATACTCTCCCCGTGTCTCTCTGATACTCTCCCCGTGTCTCTCTGATACTCTCCCCGTGTCTCTCTGATACTGTCCCCCTGTCTCTCCGATACTCTCCCCCAGTCTCTCCGATACTCTTCCCCAGTCTCTCCGATACTCTCCCCCCAGTCTCTCCGATACTCTCCCCCAGTCTCTCCGATATTCTCCCCCCAGTCTCTCCGATACTCTCGCCCAGTCTCTCCGATACTCTCCCCCAGACTCTCCGATACTCTCCCTTGTCTCTCCGATACTCTCCACCCGTGTCTCTCTGATACTCTCCCCCCCGTGTCTCTCTGTTACTCCTCCCCCTCTGTCTCTCCGATACTCTCCCCGTGTCTCTCTGATACTCTCCGCCAGTCTATCCGATACTCTCCCCCTTGTCTCTCTGATACTCTCCCCGTGTCTCTCTGATACTTTCCCCGTGTCTCTCCGATACTCTCCCCCCAGTCTCTCCGATACTCTCCCCCAATCTCTCCAATACTCGCGCCCAGTCTTTCCGATACTCTCCCCCAGTCTCTCTGATACTATCCCTCAGTCTCTCCGATACTCTTCCCGTGTCTCTCTGATACTTTCCCCGTGTCTCTCTGATACTCTCCCCCCAGTCTCTCCGATACTCTCGCCCAGTCTCTCCGATACTCTCCCCCAGTCTCTCCGATATTCTCCCCATGTCTTTCCGATACTCTCCCCCAGTCTCTCCGATATTCTCCCCGTGTCTCTCCGATACTCTCCCCCAGTCTCTCCGATACTCTCCCCCAGTCTCTCCGATATTCTCCCCATGTCTTTCCGACACTCTCCCCCAGTCTCTCCGATACTCTCCCCCCGTCTCTCCGATACTCTCTCCCCGTGTCTCTCTGATACTCTCCCCGTGTCTCTCTGATACTCTCCCCGTGTCTTTCCGATACTCTCCCCCAGTCTCTCCGATACTCTCCCCATGTCTCTCTGATACTTTCCCCATGTCTCTCCGATACTCTCCCCCAGTCTCTCCGATATTCTCCCCGTGTCTCTCCGATACTCTCCCCCAGTCTCTCCGATACTCTCCCCCAGTCTCTCCGATATTCTCCCCATGTCTTTCCGACACTCTCCCCCAGTCTCTCCGATACTCTCCCCCCGTCTCTCCGATACTCTCTCCCCGTGTCTCTCTGATACTCTCCCCGTGTCTCTCTGATACTCTCCCCGTGTCTTTCCGATACTCTCCCCCAGTCTCTCCGATACTCTCCCCATGTCTCTCTGATACTTTCCCCATGTCTCTCCGATACTCTCCCCCAGTCTCTCCGATACTCTCCACCAGTCTCTCCGATATTCTCCCCATGTCTTTCCGACACTCTCCCCCAGTCTCTCCGATACTCTCCCCCCGTCTCTCCGATACTCTCTCCCCGTGTCTCTCTGATACTCTCCCCGTGTCTCTCTGATACTCTCCCCGTGTCTTTCCGATACTCTCCCCCAGTCTCTCCGATACTCTCCCCATGTCTCTCTGATACTTTCCCCATGTCTCTCCGATACTCTCCCCCAGTCTCTCCGATACTCTCCCCCAGTCTCTCCGATACTCTCCCCGTGTCTTTCCGATACTCTCCCCCAGTCTCTCTGATACTATCCCTCAGTCTCTCCGATAATCTTCCCGTGTCTCTCTGATACTTTCCCCGTGTCTCTCTGATACTCTCCCCGTGTCTCTCCGATACTCGCCCCCAGTCTCTCCGATACTCTCCCCGTGTCTCTCTGATACTCTCCCCGTGTCTCTCTGATACTCTCGCCGTGTCTCTCCGAAACTGTCCCCCAGTCTCTCCGATACTCTTCCCCCCGTGTCTCTCCGATACTCTCCCCCCAGTCTCTCTGATACTCTCCCTCAGTCTCTCCGATACTCTTCCCGTGTCTCTCTGATGCTCTCCCCGTGTCTCTCTGATACTTTCCCCGTGTCTCTCCAATACTCTCCCCCCAGTCGCTCCGATACTCTCCCCCAATCTCTCCGATACTCTCACCCAGTCTCTCCGATACTCTCCCCCAGTCTCTCCGATATTCTCCCCGTGTCTCTCCGATACTCTCCCCCAGTCTCTCCGATACTCTCCCCCAGTCTCTCCGATACTCTCTCCCCGTGTCTCTCTGATGCTCTCCCCGTGTCTCTCTGATACTCTCCCCGTGTCTCTCCGATACTCGCCCCCAGTCTCTCCGATACTCTCCCCGTGTCTCTCTGATACTCTCCCCGTGTCTCTCTGATACTCTCGCCGTGTCTCTCCGATACTGTCCCCCAGTCTCTCCGATACTCTTCCCCCCGTGTCTCTCCGATACTCTCCCCCGTGTCTCTCTGATACTCTCTCCGTGTCTCTCTGATACTTTCCCCGTGTCTCTCCGATACTCTCCCCCCAGTCTCTCCGATACTCTCCCCCAATCTCTCCGATACTCTCGCCCAGTCTTTCCGATACTCTCCCCCAGTCTCTCTGATACTATCCCTCAGTCTCTCCGATACTCTTCCCGTGTCTCTCTGATACTTTCCCCGTGTCTCTCTGATACTCTCCCCCCAGTCCCTCCGATACTCTCGCCCAGTCTCTCCGATACTCTCGCCCAGTCTCTCCGATACTCTCCCCCAGTCTCTCTGATATTCTCCCCGTGTCTCTCCGATACTCTTCCCGTGTCTCTCTGATACTCTCCCCGTGTCTCTCTGATACTTTCCCCGTGTCTCCCCGATACTCTCTCCCCAGTCTCTCCGATACTCTCCCCCAATCTCTCCGATACTCTCACCCAGTCTCTCCGATACTCTCCCCCAGTCTCTCCGATACTCTCCCCGTGTATTTCCGATACTCTCCCCCAGTCTCTCTCATACTCTCCCTCAGTCTCTCCGATACTCTTCCCGTGTCTCTCTGATACTTTCCCCGTGACTCTCCGATACTCTCCCCCCAGTCTCTCCGATACTCTCCCCCAGTCTCTCCGATACTCTCCCCCAGTCTCTCCGATACTCTCCCCGTGTCTTTCCGATACTCTCCCCCAGTCTCTCTGATACTATCGCTCAGTCTCTCCGATACTCTTCCCGTGTCTCTCTGATACGTTCCCCGTGTCTCTCTGATACTCTCCCCACAGTCTCTCTGATACTCTCCCCCCAGTCTCTCCGATATTCTCCCCGTGTCTCTCCGATACTCTTCCCCCCAGTCTCTCCGATACTCTCCCCCAGTCTCTCCGATACTCTCGCCCAGTCTCTCCGATACTCTCCCCCAGTCTCTCCGATATTCTCCCCGTGTCTCTCCGATACTCTTCCCCCCAGTCTCTCCGATACTCTCCCCCAATCTCTCCGATACTCTCCCCCAGTCTCTCCGATACTCTCCCCCAGTCTCTCCGATACTCTCGCCCAGTCTCTCCGATACTCTCCCCCAGTCTCTCCGATATTCTCCCCATGTCTTTCCGATACTCTCCCCCAGTCTCTCCGATATTCTCCCCGTGTCTCTCCGATACTCTCCCCCAGTCTCTCCGATACTCTCCCCCAGTCTCTCCGATACTCTCTCCCCGTGTCTCTCTGATACTCTCCCCGTGTCTCTCTGATACTCTCCCCGTGTCTCTCCGATACTCGCCCACAGTCTTTCCGATACTCTCCCCGTGTCTCTCTGATACTCTCCCCGTGTCTCTCTGATACTCTCCCCGTGTCTCTCTGATACTCTCGGCCGTGTCTCTCTGATACTTTCCCCGTGTCTCTCCGATACTCTCCCCACAGTCTCTCCGATACTCTCCCCCAATCTCTCCGATACTCTCGCCCAGTCTCTCCGATACTCTCCCCCAGTCTCTCCGATACTCTCCCCCAGTCTCTCCGATACTCTCCCCGTGTCATTCCGATACTCTCCCCCAGTCTCTCTGATACTCTCCCTCAGTCTCTCCGATACTCTCCCCGTGTCTCTCTGATACTTTCCCCGTGTCTCTCCGATACTCTCCCCACAGTCTCTCCGATACTCTCGCCCAGTCTCTCCGATACTCTCCCCCAGTCTCTCCGATACTCTCCCCATGTCTCTCTGATACTTTCCCCATGTCTCTCCGATACTCTCCCCCAGTCTCTCCGATACTCTCCCCCAGTCTCTCCGATACTCTCCCCGTGTCTTTCCGATACTCTCCCCCAGTCTCTCTGATACTATCCCTCAGTCTCTCCGATAATCTTCCCGTGTCTCTCTGATACTTTCCCCGTGTCTCTCTGATACTCTCCCCGTGTCTCTCCGATACTCGCCCCCAGTCTCTCCGATACTCTCCCCGTGTCTCTCTGATACTCTCCCCGTGTCTCTCTGATACTCTCGCCGTGTCTCTCCGAAACTGTCCCCCAGTCTCTCCGATACTCTTCCCCCCGTGTCTCTCCGATACTCTCCCCCCAGTCTCTCTGATACTCTCCCTCAGTCTCTCCGATACTCTTCCCGTGTCTCTCTGATGCTCTCCCCGTGTCTCTCTGATACTTTCCCCGTGTCTCTCCAATACTCTCCCCCCAGTCGCTCCGATACTCTCCCCCAATCTCTCCGATACTCTCACCCAGTCTCTCCGATACTCTCCCCCAGTCTCTCCGATATTCTCCCCGTGTCTCTCCGATACTCTCCCCCAGTCTCTCCGATACTCTCCCCCAGTCTCTCCGATACTCTCTCCCCGTGTCTCTCTGATGCTCTCCCCGTGTCTCTCTGATACTCTCCCCGTGTCTCTCCGATACTCGCCCCCAGTCTCTCCGATACTCTCCCCGTGTCTCTCTGATACTCTCCCCGTGTCTCTCTGATACTCTCGCCGTGTCTCTCCGATACTGTCCCCCAGTCTCTCCGATACTCTTCCCCCCGTGTCTCTCCGATACTCTCCCCCGTGTCTCTCTGATACTCTCTCCGTGTCTCTCTGATACTTTCCCCGTGTCTCTCCGATACTCTCCCCCCAGTCTCTCCGATACTCTCCCCCAATCTCTCCGATACTCTCGCCCAGTCTTTCCGATACTCTCCCCCAGTCTCTCTGATACTATCCCTCAGTCTCTCCGATACTCTTCCCGTGTCTCTCTGATACTTTCCCCGTGTCTCTCTGATACTCTCCCCCCAGTCCCTCCGATACTCTCGCCCAGTCTCTCCGATACTCTCGCCCAGTCTCTCCGATACTCTCCCCCAGTCTCTCTGATATTCTCCCCGTGTCTCTCCGATACTCTTCCCGTGTCTCTCTGATACTCTCCCCGTGTCTCTCTGATACTTTCCCCGTGTCTCCCCGATACTCTCTCCCCAGTCTCTCCGATACTCTCCCCCAATCTCTCCGATACTCTCACCCAGTCTCTCCGATACTCTCCCCCAGTCTCTCCGATACTCTCCCCGTGTATTTCCGATACTCTCCCCCAGTCTCTCTCATACTCTCCCTCAGTCTCTCCGATACTCTTCCCGTGTCTCTCTGATACTTTCCCCGTGACTCTCCGATACTCTCCCCCAGTCTCTCCGATACTCTCCCCCAGTCTCTCCGATACTCTCCCCGTGTCTTTCCGATACTCTCCCCCAGTCTCTCTGATACTATCGCTCAGTCTCTCCGATACTCTTCCCGTGTCTCTCTGATACGTTCCCCGTGTCTCTCTGATACTCTCCCCACAGTCTCTCTGATACTCTCCCCCCAGTCTCTCCGATACTCTCGTCCAGTCTCTCCGATACTCTTGCCCAGTCTCTCCGATACTCTCCCCCAGTCTCTCCGATATTCTCCCCGTGTCTCTCCGATACTCTTCCCCCCAGTCTCTCCGATACTCTCCCCCAATCTCTCCGATACTCTCCCCCAGTCTCTCCGATACTCTCCCCCAGTCTCTCCGATACTCTCGCCCAGTCTCTCCGATACTCTCCCCCAGTCTCTCCGATATTCTCCCCATGTCTTTCCGATACTCTCCCCCAGTCTCTCCGATATTCTCCCCGTGTCTCTCCGATACTCTCCCCCAGTCTCTCCGATACTCTCCCCCAGTCTCTCCGATACTCTCTCCCCGTGTCTCTCTGATACTCTCCCCGTGTCTCTCTGATACTCTCCCCGTGTCTCTCCGATACTCGCCCACAGTCTTTCCGATACTCTCCCCGTGTCTCTCTGATACTCTCCCCGTGTCTCTCTGATACTCTCCCCGTGTCTCTCTGATACTCTCGGCCGTGTCTCTCTGATACTTTCCCCGTGTCTCTCCGATACTCTCCCCACAGTCTCTCCGATACTCTCCCCCAATCTCTCCGATACTCTCGCCCAGTCTCTCCGATACTCTCCCCCAGTCTCTCCGATACTCTCCCCGTGTCATTCCGATACTCTCCCCCAGTCTCTCTGATACTCTCCCTCAGTCTCTCCGATACTCTCCCCGTGTCTCTCTGATACTTTCCCCGTGTCTCTCCGATACTCTCCCCCCAGTCTCTCCGATACTCTCCCCCAATCTCTCCGATACTCTCGCCCAGTCTCTCCGATACTCTCGCCCAGTCTCTCCGATACTCTCCCCCAGTCTCTCCGATACTCTCCCCCAGTCTCTCCGATACTCTCCCCGTGTCTTTCCGATACTCTCCCCCAGTCTCTCTGATACTATCCCTCAGTCTCTCCGATACTCTTCCCGTGTCTCTCTGATACGTTCCTCGTGTCTCTCTGATACTCTCCCCCCAGTCTCTCCGATACTCTCGCCCAGTCTCTCCGATACTCTTCCCCCAGTCTCTCCGATACTCTCCCCCAGTCTCTCCGATACTCTCCCCGTGTCTTTCCGATACTCTTCCCCAGTCTCTCTGATACTCTCCCTCAGTCTCTCCGATACTCTTCCCGTGTCTCTCTGATACTTTCCCCGTGACTCTCCGATACTCTCCCCGCAGTTTCTCCGATACTCTCCCCCAATCTCTCCGATACTCTCGCCCAGTCTCTCCGATACTCTCCCCCAGTCTCTCCGATACTCTCCCCCAGTCTCTCCGATACTCTCCCCGTGTCTTTCCGATACTCTTCCCCAGTCTCTCTGATACTATCCCTCAGTCTCTCCGATACTCTTCTCGTGTCTCTCTGATACTTTCCCCGTGTCTCTCTGATACTCTCCCCCCAGTCTCTCCGATACTCTCCCCCAGTCTCTCCGATACTCTCGCCCAGTCTCTCCGATGCTCTCCCCCAGTCTCTCCGATATTCTCCCCATGTCTTTCCGATACTCTCCCCCAGTCTCTCCGATACTCTCCCCCAGTCTCTCCGATACTCTCTCCCGGTGTCTCTCTCATACTCTCCCCGTGTCTCTCTGATACTCTCCCCGTGTCTCTCCGATACTCGCCCCCAGTCTCTCCGATACTCTCCCCGTGTCTCTCTGATACTCTCCCCGTGTCTCTCTGATACTCTTGCCGTGTCTCTCCGATACTGTCCCCCAGTCTCTCCGATACTCTTCCCCCCGTGTCTCTCCGATACTCTCCCCCCAGTCTCTCTGATACTCTCCCTCAGTCTCTCCGATACTCTCCCCGTGTCTCTCTGATACTTTCCCCGTGTCTCTCCGATACTCTCCCCCCAGTCTCTCCGATACTCTCGCCCAGTCTCTCCGATACTCTCGCCCAGTCTCTCCGATACTCTCCCCCAGTCTCTCCGATACTCTCCCCCAGCCTCTCCGATACTCTCCCCGTGTCTTTCTGATACTCTCCCCCAGTCTCTCTCATACTCTCCCTCAGTCTCTCCGATACTCTCCCCGTGTCTCTCTGATACTTTCCCCGTGACTCTCCGATACTCTCCCCCAGTCTCTCCGATACTCTCCCCCAATCTCTCCGATACTCTCGCCCAGTCTCTCCGATACTCTCCCCCAGTCTCTCCGATACTCTCCCCCAGTCTCTCCGATACTCTCCCCGTGTCTTTCCGATACTCTCCCCCAGTCTCTCTGATACTATCCCTCAGTCTCTCCAATACTCTTCCCGTGTCTCTCTGATACGTTCCCCGTGTCTCTCTGATACGTTCCCCGTGTCTCTCTGATACTCTCCCCCCAGTCTCTCTGATACTCTCCCCCCAGTCTCTCCGATACTCTCGCCCAGTCTCTCCGATACTCTCGCCCAGTCTCTCCGATACTCTCCCCCAGTCTCTCCGATATTCTCCCCGTGTCTCTCCGATACTCTCCCCCCAGTCTCTCCGATACTCTCCCCCCAGTCTCTCCGATACTCTCCCCCAATCTCTCCGATACTCTCCCCCAGTCTCTCCGATACTCTCCCCCAGTCTCTCCGATACTCTCCCCGTGTCTTTCCGATACTCTCCCCCAGTCTCTCTGATACTATCCCTCAGTCTCTCCGATACTCTTCCCGTGTCTCTCTGATACGTTCCCCGTGTCTCTCTGATACTCTCCCCCCAGTCTCTCCGATACTCTCGCCCAGTCTCTCCGATACTCTCGCCCAGTCTCTCCGATACTCTCCCCCAGTCTCTCCGATATTCTCCCCATGTCTTTCCGATACTCTCCCCCAGTCTCTCCCATACTCTCCCCCAGTCTCTCCGATACTCTCCCCCCAGTCTCTCCGATACTCTCCCCCCAGTCTCTCCGATACTCTCCCGTGTTTCTCTGATACTCTCCCCGTGTCTCTCTGATACTCTCCCCGTGTCTCTCTGATACTCTCCCCGTGTCTCTCTGATACTCTCCCCGTGTCTCTCTGATACTGTCCCCCTGTCTCTCCGATACTCTCCCCCAGTCTCTCCGATACTCTTCCCCAGTCTCTCCGATACTCTCCCCCCAGTCTCTCCGATACTCTCCCCCAGTCTCTCCGATATTCTCCCCCCAGTCTCTCCGATACTCTCGCCCAGTCTCTCCGATACTCTCCCCCAGACTCTCCGATACTCTCCACCCGTGTCTCTCTGATACTCTCCCCCCCGTGTCTCTCTGTTACTCCTCCCCCTCTGTCTCTCCGATACTCTCCCCGTGTCTCTCTGATACTCTCCGCCAGTCTATCCGATACTCTCCCCCTTGTCTCTCTGATACTCTCCCCGTGTCTCTCTGATACTTTCCCCGTGTCTCTCCGATACTCTCCCCCCAGTCTCTCCGATACTCTCCCCCAATCTCTCCAATACTCGCGCCCAGTCTTTCCGATACTCTCCCCCAGTCTCTCTGATACTATCCCTCAGTCTCTCCGATACTCTTCCCGTGTCTCTCTGATACTTTCCCCGTGTCTCTCTGATACTCTCCCCCCAGTCTCTCCGATACTCTCGCCCAGTCTCTCCGATACTCTCCCCCAGTCTCTCCGATATTCTCCCCATGCCTTTCCGATACTCTCCCCCAGTCTCTCCGATATTCTCCCCGTGTCTCTCCGATACTCTCCCCCAGTCTCTCCGATACTCTCCCCCAGTCTCTCCGATATTCTCCCCATGTCTTTCCGACACTCTCCCCCAGTCTCTCCGATACTCTCCCCCCGTCTCTCCGATACTCTCTCCCCGTGTCTCTCTGATACTCTCCCCGTGTCTCTCTGATACTCTCCCCGTGTCTTTCCGATACTCTCCCCCAGTCTCTCCGATACTCTCCCCATGTCTCTCTGATACTTTCCCCATGTCTCTCCGATACTCTCCCCCAGTCTCTCCGATATTCTCCCCGTGTCTCTCCGATACTCTCCCCCAGTCTCTCCGATACTCTCCCCCAGTCTCTCCGATATTCTCCCCATGTCTTTCCGACACTCTCCCCCAGTCTCTCCGATACTCTCCCCCCGTCTCTCCGATACTCTCTCCCCGTGTCTCTCTGATACTCTCCCCGTGTCTCTCTGATACTCTCCCCGTGTCTTTCCGATACTCTCCCCCAGTCTCTCCGATACTCTCCCCATGTCTCTCTGATACTTTCCCCATGTCTCTCCGATACTCTCCCCCAGTCTCTCCGATACTCTCCCCCAGTCTCTCCGATATTCTCCCCATGTCTTTCCGACACTCTCCCCCAGTCTCTCCGATACTCTCCCCCCGTCTCTCCGATACTCTCTCCCCGTGTCTCTCTGATACTCTCCCCGTGTCTCTCTGATACTCTCCCCGTGTCTTTCCGATACTCTCCCCCAGTCTCTCCGATACTCTCCCCATGTCTCTCTGATACTTTCCCCATGTCTCTCCGATACTCTCCCCCAGTCTCTCCGATACTCTCCCCCAGTCTCTCCGATACTCTCCCCGTGTCTTTCCGATACTCTCCCCCAGTCTCTCTGATACTATCCCTCAGTCTCTCCGATAATCTTCCCGTGTCTCTCTGATACTTTCCCCGTGTCTCTCTGATACTCTCCCCGTGTCTCTCCGATACTCGCCCCCAGTCTCTCCGATACTCTCCCCGTGTCTCTCTGATACTCTCCCCGTGTCTCTCTGATACTCTCGCCGTGTCTCTCCGAAACTGTCCCCCAGTCTCTCCGATACTCTTCCCCCCGTGTCTCTCCGATACTCTCCCCCCAGTCTCTCTGATACTCTCCCTCAGTCTCTCCGATACTCTTCCCGTGTCTCTCTGATGCTCTCCCCGTGTCTCTCTGATACTTTCCCCGTGTCTCTCCAATACTCTCCCCCCAGTCGCTCCGATACTCTCCCCCAATCTCTCCGATACTCTCACCCAGTCTCTCCGATACTCTCCCCCAGTCTCTCCGATATTCTCCCCGTGTCTCTCCGATACTCTCCCCCAGTCTCTCCGATACTCTCCCCCAGTCTCTCCGATACTCTCTCCCCGTGTCTCTCTGATGCTCTCCCCGTGTCTCTCTGATACTCTCCCCGTGTCTCTCCGATACTCGCCCCCAGTCTCTCCGATACTCTCCCCGTGTCTCTCTGATACTCTCCCCGTGTCTCTCTGATACTCTCGCCGTGTCTCTCCGATACTGTCCCCCAGTCTCTCCGATACTCTTCCCCCCGTGTCTCTCCGATACTCTCCCCCGTGTCTCTCTGATACTCTCTCCGTGTCTCTCTGATACTTTCCCCGTGTCTCTCCGATACTCTCCCCCCAGTCTCTCCGATACTCTCCCCCAATCTCTCCGATACTCTCGCCCAGTCTTTCCGATACTCTCCCCCAGTCTCTCTGATACTATCCCTCAGTCTCTCCGATACTCTTCCCGTGTCTCTCTGATACTTTCCCCGTGTCTCTCTGATACTCTCCCCCCAGTCCCTCCGATACTCTCGCCCAGTCTCTCCGATACTCTCGCCCAGTCTCTCCGATACTCTTCCCCCAGTCTCTCTGATATTCTCCCCGTGTCTCTCCGATACTCTTCCCGTGTCTCTCTGATACTCTCCCCGTGTCTCTCTGATACTTTCCCCGTGTCTCCCCGATACTCTCTCCCCAGTCTCTCCGATACTCTCCCCCAATCTCTCCGATACTCTCACCCAGTCTCACCGATACTCTCCCCCAGTCTCTCCGATACTCTCCCCGTGTATTTCCGATACTCTCCCCCAGTCTCTCTCATACTCTCCCTCAGTCTCTCCGATACTCTTCCCGTGTCTCTCTGATACTTTCCCCGTGACTCTCCGCTACTCTCCCCCCAGTCTCTCCGATACTCTCCCCCAGTCTCTCCGATACTCTCCCCCAGTCTCTCCGATACTCTCCCCGTGTCTTTCCGATACTCTCCCCCAGTCTCTCTGATACTATCGCTCAGTCTCTCCGATACTCTTCCCGTGTCTCTCTGATACGTTCCCCGTGTCTCTCTGATACTCTCCCCACAGTCTCTCTGATACTCTCCCCCCAGTCTCTCCGATACTCTCGCCCAGTCTCTCCGATACTCTCGCCCAGTCTCTCCGATACTCTCCCCCAGTCTCTCCGATATTCTCCCCATGTCTTTCCGATACTCTCCCCCAGTCTCTCCGATATTCTCCCCCAGTCTCTCCGATACTCTCTCCCCGTGTCTCTCTGATACTCTCCCCGTGTCACTCCGATATTGTCCCCCAGTCTCTCTGATACTCTTCCCCCCGTGTCTCTCCGATACTCTCCCCCCAGTCTCTCTGATACTCTACCTCAGTCTCTCCGATACTCTCCCCGTGTCTCTCTGATACTTTCCCCGTGTCTCTCCGATACTCTCCCCCCAGTCTCTCCGATACTCTCCCCCAATCTCTCCGATACTCTCCCCCAGTCTCTCCGATACTCTCCCCCAGTCTCTCCGATACTCTCCCCCAGTCTCTCCGATACTCTCCCCGTGTCTTTCCGATACTCTCCCCCAGTCTCTCTGATACTATCCCTCAGTCTCTCCGATACTCTTCCCGTGTCTCTCTGATACTTTCCCCATGTCTCTCTGATACTCTCCCCCCAGTCTCTCCGATACTCTCGCCCAGTCTCTCCGATACTCTCGCCCAGTCTCTCCGATACTCTCGCCCAGTCTCTCCGATACTCTCCCCCAGTCTCTCCGATATTCTCCCCATGTCTTTCCGATACTCTCCCCCAGTCTCTCCGATACTCTCCCCCAGTCTCTCCGATACTCTCCCCCAGTCTCTCCGATATTCTCCCCATGTCTTTCCGACACTCTCCCCCAGTCTCTCCGATACTCTCCCCCCGTCTCTCCGATACTCTCTCCCCGTGTCTCTCTGATACTCTCCCCGTGTCTCTCTGATACTCTCCCCGTGTCTTTCCGATACTCTCCCCCAGTCTCTCCGATACTCTCCCCATGTCTCTCTGATACTTTCCCCATGTCTCTCCGATACTCTCCCCCAGTCTCTCCGATGCTCTCCCCCAGTCTCTCCGATATTCTCCCCATGTCTTTCCGACACTCTCCCCCAGTCTCTCCGATACTCTCCCCCCGTCTCTCCGATACTCTCTCCCCGTGTCTCTCTGATACTCTCCCCGTGTCTCTCTGATACTCTCCCCGTGTCTTTCCGATACTCTCCCCCAGTCTCTCCGATACTCTCCCCATGTCTCTCTGATACTTTCCCCATGTCTCTCCGATACTCACCCCCAGTCTCTCCGATACTCTCCCCCAGTCTCTCCGATACTCTCCCCGTGTCTTTCCGATACTCTCCCCCAGTCTCTCTGATACTATCCCTCAGTCTCTCCGATACTCTTCCCGTGTCTCTCTGATACTTTCCCCGTGTCTCTCTGATACTCTCCCCCCAGTCTCTCCGATACTCTCGCCCAGTCTCTCCGATACTCTCCCCCAGTCTCTCCGATATTCTCCCCATGTCTTTCCGATACTCTCCCCCAGTCTCTCCGATATTCTCCCCGTGTCTCTCTGATACTCTCCCCCAGTCTCTCCGATACTCTCCCCCAGTCTCTCCGATACTCTCCCCCAGTCTCTCCGATACTCTCTCCCCGTGTCTCTCTGATACTCTCCCCGTGTCTCTCTGATACTCTCCCCGTGTCTGTCCGACACTCGCCCCCAGTCTCTCCGATACTCTCCCCGTGTCTCTCTGATACTCTCCCCGTGTCTCTCTGATACTCTCGCCGTGTCTCTCCGATACTGTCCCCCAGTCTCTCCGATACTCTTCCCCCCGTGTCTCTCCGATACTCTCCCCCCAGTCTCTCTGATACTCTCCCTCAGTCTCTCCGATACTCTTCCCGTGTCTCTCTGATACTCTCCCCGTGTCTCTCTGATACTTTCCCCGTGTCTCTCCGATACTCTCCCCCCAGTCTCTCCGATACTCTCCCCCAATCTCTCCGATACTCTCACCCAGTCTCTCCGATACTCTTCCCCCAGTCTCTCCGATATTCTCCCCGTGTCTCTCCGATACTCTCCCCCAGTCTCTCCGATACTCTCCCCCAGTCTCTCCGATACTCTCTCCCCGTGTCTCTCTGATACTCTCCCCGTGTCTCTCTGATACTCTCCCCGTGTCTCTCCGATACTCGCCCCCAGTCTCTCCGATACTCTCCCCGTGTCTCTCTGATACTCTCCCCGTGTCTCTCTGATACTCTCGCCGTGTCTCTCCGATACTGTCCCCCAGTCTCTCCGATACTCTTCCCCCCGTGTCTCTCCGATACTCTCCCCCGTGTCTCTTTGATACTCTCCCCGTGCCTCTCTGATACTTTCCCCGTGTCTCTCCGATACTCTCCCCACAGTCTCTCCGATACTCTCCCCAAATCTCTCCGATACTCTCGCCCAGTCTTTCCGATACTCTCCCCCAGTCTCTCTGATACTATCCCTCAGTCTCTCCGATACTCTTCCCGTGTCTCTCTGATACTTTCCCCGTGTCTCTCTGATACTCTCCCCCCAGTCCCTCCGATACTCTCGCCCAGTCTCTCCGATACTCTTGCCCAGTCTCTCCGATACTGTCCCCCAGTCTCTCCGATATTCTCCCCATGTCTTTCCGATACTCTCCCCCAGTCTCTCCGATATTCTCCCCGTGTCTCTCCGATACTCTCCCCCAGTCTCTCCGATACTCTCCCCCAGTCTCTCCGATATTCTCCCCATGTCTTTCCGACACTCTCCCCCAGTCTCTCCGATACTCTCCCCCCGTCTCTCCGATACTCTCTCCCCGTGTCTCTGATACTCTCCCGTGTCTCTCTGATACTCTCCCCGTTTCTTTCCGATACTCTCCCCCAGTCTCTCCGATACTCTCCCCATGTCTCTCTGATACTTTCCCCATGTCTCTCCGATACTCTCCCCCAGTCTCTCCGATGCTCTCCCCCAGTCTCTCCGATACTCTCCCCCAGTCTCTCTGATACTATCCCTCAGTCTCTCCGATACTCTTCCCGTGTCTCTCTGATACTTTCCCCGTGTCTCTCTGATACTCTCCCCCCAGTCTCTCCGATACTCTCGCCCAGTCTCTCCGATACTCTCCCCCAGTCTCTCCGATATTCTCCCCGTGTCTCTCCGATACTCTCCCCCAGTCTCTCCGATACTCTCCCCCAGTCTCTCCGATACTCTCTCCGTGTCTCTCTGATACTCTCCCCGTGTCTCTCTGATACTCTCCCCGTGTCTCTCCGATACTCGCCCCCAGTCTCTCCGATACTCCCCGTGTCTCTCTGATACTCTCCCCGTGTCTCTCTGATACTCTCGCCGTGTCTCTCCGATACTGTCCCCCAGTCTCTCCGATACTCTTCCCCCCGTGTCTCTCCGATACTCTCCCCCCAGTCTCTCTGATACTCTCCCTCAGTCTCTCCGATACTCTTCCCGTGTCTCTCTCATACTCTCCCCGTGTCTCTCTGATACTTTCCCCGTGTCTCTCCGATACTCTCGCCCAGTCTCTCCGATACTCTCCCCCAGTCTCTCCGATACTCTCACCCAGTCTCTCCGATACTCTCCCCCAGTCTCTCCGATACTCTCCCCGTGTCTTTCCGATACTCTCCCCCAGTCTCTCTCATACTATCCCTCAGTCTCTCCGATACTCTTCCCACAGTCTCTCTGATACTCTCCCCCCAGTCTCTCCGATACTCTCGCCCAGTCTCTCCGATACTCTCGCCCAGTCTCTCCGATACTCTCCCCCAGTCTCTCCGATATTCTCCCCATGTCTTTCCGATACTCTCCCCCAGTCTCTCCGATATTCTCCCCCAGTCTCTCCGATACTCTCTCCCCGTGTCTCTCTGATACTCTCCCCGTGTCTCTCCGATATTGTCCCCCAGTCTCTCCGATACTCTTCCCCCCGTGTCTCTCCGATACTCTCGCCCAGTCTCTCCGATACTCTCCCCCAGTCTCTCCGATATTCTCCCCATGTCTTTCCGATACTCTCCCCCAGTCTCTCCGATATTCTCCCCCAGTCTCTCCGATACTCTCTCCCCGTGTCTCTCTGATACTCTCCCCGTGTCTCTCCGATATTGTCCCCCAGTCTCTCCGATACTCTTCCCCCCGTGTCTCTCCGATACTCTCCCCCCAGTCTCTCTGATACTCTCCCTCAGTCTCTCCGATACTCTTCCCGTGTCTCTCTGATACTTTCCCCGTGTCTCTCTGATACTCTCCCCCCAGTCCCTCCGATACTCTCGCCCAGTCTCTCCGATACTCTCGCCCAGTCTCTCCGATACTCTCCCCCAGTCTCTCCGATATTCTCCCCGTGTCTCTCTGATACTCTCCCCCCAGTCTCTCCGATACTCTCGCCCAGTCTCTCCGATACTCTCCCCCAGTCTCTCCGATATTCTCCCCATGTCTTTCCGATACTCTCCCCCAGTCTCTCCGATATTCTCCCCGTGTCTCTCCGATACTCTCCCCCAGTCTCTCCGATACTCTCCCCCAGTCTCTCCGATACTCTCTCCCCGTGTCTCTCTGATACTCTCCCCGTGTCTCTCCGATACTCTCCCCGTGTCTCTCTGATACTCTCCCCATGTCTCTCTGATACTCTCGCCGTGTCTCTCCGATACTGTCCCCCAGTCTCTCCGATACTCTTCCCCCCGTGTCTCTCCGATACTCTCCCCCCAGTCTCTCTGATACTCTCACTCAGTCTCTCCGATACTCTTCCCGTGTCTCTCCGATACTCTCCCCCAGTCTCTCCGATACTCTCCCCCAGTCTCTCCGATACTCTTCCCCCCGTGTCTCTCCGATACTCTCCCCCCAGTCTCTCTGATACTCTCACTCAGTCTCTCCGATATTCTCCCCGTGTCTCTCCGATACTCTCCCCCAGTCTCTCCGATACTCTCCCCCAGTCTCTCCGATACTCTCTCCCCGTGTCTCTCTGATACTCTCCCCGTGTCTCTCTGATACTCTCCCCGTGTCTCTCCGATACTCGCCCCCAGTCTCTCCGATACTCTCCCCGTGTCTCTCTGATACTCTCCCCGTGTCTCTCTGATACTCTCGCCGTGTCTCTCCGATACTGTTCCCCAGTCTCTCCGATACTCTTCCCCCCGTGTCTCTCCGATACTCTCCCCCGTGTCTCTCTGATACTCTCCCCGTGTCTCTCTGATACTTTCCCCGTGTCTCTCCGATACTCTCCCCCCAGTCTCTCCGATACTCTCCCCCAATCTCTCCGATACTCTCGCCCAGTCTTTCCGATACTCTCCCCCAGTCTCTCTGATACTATCCCTCAGTCTCTCCGATACTCTTCCCGTGTCTCTCTGATACTTTCCCCGTGTCTCTCTGATACTCTCCCCCCAGTCCCTCCGATACTCTCGCCCAGTCTCTCCGATACTCTCGCCCAGTCTCTCCGATACTCTCCCCCAGTCTCTCTGATATTCTCCCCGTGTCTCTCTGATACTCTCCCCGTGTCTCTCTGATACTTTCCCCGTGTCTCTCCGATACTCTCCCCCCAGTCTCTCCGATACTCTCCCCCAATCTCTCCGATACTCTCACCCAGTCTCTCCGATACTCTCCCCCAGTCTCTCCGATACTCTCCCCGTGTCTTTCCGATACTCTCCCCCAGTCTCTCTCATACTCTCCCTCAGTCTCTCCGATACTCTTCCCGTGTCTCTCTGATACTTTCCCCGTGACTCTCCGATACTCTCCCCCCAGTCTCTCCGATACTCTCCCCCAGTCTCTCCGATACTCTCCCCCAGTCTCTCCGATACTCTCCCCGTGTCTTTCCGATACTCTCCCCCAGTCTCTCTGATACTATCGCTCAGTCTCTCCGATACTCTTCCCGTGTCTCTCTGATACGTTCCCCGTGTCTCTCTGATACTCTCCCCACAGTCTCTCTGATACTCTCCCCCCAGTCTCTCCGATACTCTCGCCCAGTCTCTCCGATACTCTCGCCCAGTCTCTCCGATACTCTCCCCCAGTCTCTCCGATATTCTCCCCATGTCTTTCCGATACTCTCCCCCAGTCTCTCCGATATTCTCCCCCAGTCTCTCCGATACTCTCTCCCCGTGTCTCTCTGATACTCTCCCCGTGTCACTCCGATATTGTCCCCCAGTCTCTCTGATACTCTTTCCCCCGTGTCTCTCCGATACTCTCCCCCCAGTCTCTCTGATACTCTCCCTCAGTCTCTCCGATACTCTCCCCGTGTCGCTCTGATACTTTCCCCGTGTCTCTCCGATACTCTCCCCCCAGTCTCTCCGATACTGTCCCCCAATCTCTCCGATACTCTCCCCCAGTCTCTCCGATACTCTCCACCAGTCTCTCCGATACTCTCCCCCAGTCTCTCCGATACTCTCCCCCAGTCTCTCCGATACTCTCCCCGTGTCTTTCCGATACTCTCCCCCAGTCTCTCTGATACTATCCCTCAGTCTCTCCGATACTCTTCCCGTGTCTCTCTGATACTTTCCCCATGTCTCTCTGATACTCTCCCCCCAGTCTCTCCGATACTCTCGCCCAGTCTCTCCGATACTCTCGCCCAGTCTCTCCGATACTCTCGCCCAGTCTCTCCGATACTCTCCCCCAGTCTCTCCGATATTCTCCCCATGTCTTTCCGATACTCTCCCCCAGTCTCTCCGATACTCTCCCCCAGTCTCTCCGATACTCTCCCCCAGTCTCTCCGATATTCTCCCCATGTCTTTCCGACACTCTCCCCCAGTCTCTCCGATACTCTCCCCCCGTCTCTCCGATACTCTCTCCCCGTGTCTCTCTGATACTCTCCCCGTGTCTCTCTGATACTCTCCCCGTGTCTTTCCGATACTCTCCCCCAGTCTCTCCGATACTCTCCCCATGTCTCTCTGATACTTTCCCCATGTCTCTCCGATACTCTCCCCCAGTCTCTCCGATGCTCTCCCCCAGTCTCTCCGATATTCTCCCCATGTCTTTCCGACACTCTCCCCCAGTCTCTCCGATACTCTCCCCCCGTCTCTCCGATACTCTCTCCCCGTGTCTCTCTGATACTCTCCCCGTGTCTCTCTGATACTCTCCCCGTGTCTTTCCGATACTCTCCCCCAGTCTCTCCGATACTCTCCCCATGTCACTCTGATACTTTCCCCATGTCTCTCCGACACTCACCCCCAGTCTCTCCGATACTCTCCCCCAGTCTCTCCGATACTCTCCCCGTGTCTTTCCGATAATCTCCCCCAGTCTCTCTGATACTATCCCTCAGTCTCTCCGATACTCTTCCCGTGTCTCTCTGATACTTTCCCCGTGTCTCTCTGATACTCTCCCCCCAGTCTCTCCGATACTCTCGCCCAGTCTCTCCGATACTCTCCCCCAGTCTCTCCGATATTCTCCCCATGTCTTTCCGATACTCTCCCCCAGTCTCTCCGATATTCTCCCCGTGTCTCTCCGATACTCTCCCCCAGTCTCTCCGATACTCTCCCCCAGTCTCTCCGATACTCTCTCCCCGTGTCTCTCTGATACTCTCCCCGTGTCTCTCTGATACTCTCCCCGTGTCTCTCCGATACTCGCCCCAGTCTCTCCGATACTCTCCCCGTGTCTCTCTGATACTCTCCCCGTGTCTCTCTGATACTCTCGCCGTGTCTCTCCGATACTGTCCCCCAGTCTCTCCGATACTCTTCCCCCCGTGTCTCTCCGATACTCTCCCCCCAGTCTCTCTGATACTCTCCCTCAGTCTCTCCGATACTCTTCCCGTGTCTCTCTGATACTCTCCCCGTGTCTCTCTGATACTTTCCCCGTGTCTCTCCGATACTCTCCCCCCAGTCTCTCCGATACTCTCCCCCAATCTCTCCGATACTCTCACCCAGTCTCTCCGATACTCTTCCCCCAGTCTCTCCGATATTCTCCCCGTGTCTCTCCGATACTCTCCCCCAGTCTCTCCGATACTCTCCCCCAGTCTCTCCGATACTCTCTCCCCGTGTCTCTCTGATACTCTCCCCGTGTCTCTCTGATACTCTCCCCGTGTCTCTCCGATACTCGCCCCCAGTCTCTCCGATACTCTCCCCGTGTCTCTCTGATACTCTCCCCGTGTCTCTCTGATACTCTCGCCGTGTCTCTCCGATACTGTCCCCCAGTCTCTCCGATACTCTTCCCCCCGTGTCTCTCCGATACTGTCCCCCAGTCTCTCCGATACTCTTCCCCCCGTGTCTCTCCGATACTCTCCCCCCAGTCTCTCTGATACTCTCACTCAGTCTCTCCGATACTCTTCCCGTGTCTCTCCGATACTCTCCCCCAGTCTCTCCGATACTCTCCCCCAGTCTCTCCGATACTCTTCCCCCCGTGTCTCTCCGATACTCTCCCCCCAGTCTCTCTGATACTCTCACTCAGTCTCTCCGATATTCTCCCCGTGTCTCTCCGATACTCTCCCCCAGTCTCTCCGATACTCTCCCCCAGTCTCTCCGATACTCTCTCCCCGTGTCTCTCTGATACTCTCCCCGTGTCTCTCTGATACTCTCCCCGTGTCTCTCCGATACTCGCCCCGAGTCTCTCCGATACTCTCCCCGTGTCTCTCTGATACTCTCCCCGTGTCTCTCTGATACTCTCGCCGTGTCTCTCCGATACTGTTCCCCAGTCTCTCCGATACTCTTCCCCCCGTGTCTCTCCGATACTCTCCCCCGTGTCTCTCTGATACTCTCCCCGTGTCTCTCTGATACTTTCCCCGTGTCTCTCCGATACTCTCCCCCCAGTCTCTCCGATACTCTCCCCCAATCTCTCCGATACTCTCGCCCAGTCTTTCCGATACTCTCCCCCAGTCTCTCTGATACTATCCCTCAGTCTCTCCGATACTCTTCCCGTGTCTCTCTGATACTTTCCCCGTGTCTCTCTGATACTCTCCCCCCAGTCCCTCCGATACTCTCGCCCAGTCTCTCCGATACTCTCGCCCAGTCTCTCCGATACTCTCCCCCAGTCTCTCTGATATTCTCCCCGTGTCTCTCTGATACTCTCCCCGTGTCTCTCTGATACTTTCCCCGTGTCTCTCCGATACTCTCCCCCCAGTCTCTCCGATACTCTCCCCCAATCTCTCCGATACTCTCACCCAGTCTCTCCGATACTCTCCCCCAGTCTCTCCGATACTCTCCCCGTGTCTTTCCGATACTCTCCCCCAGTCTCTCTCATACTCTCCCTCAGTCTCTCCGATACTCTTCCCGTGTCTCTCTGATACTTTCCCCGTGACTCTCCGATACTCTCCCCCCAGTCTCTCCGATACTCTCCCCCAGTCTCTCCGATACTCTCCCCCAGTCTCTCCGATACTCTCCCCGTGTCTTTCCGATACTCTCCCCCAGTCTCTCTGATACTATCGCTCAGTCTCTCCGATACTCTTCCCGTGTCTCTCTGATACTTTCCCCGTGACTCTCCGATACTCTCCCCCCAGTCTCTCCGATACTCTCCCCCAGTCTCTCTGATACTATCGCTCAGTCTCTCCGATACTCTTCCCGTGTCTCTCTGATACGTTCCCCGTGTCTCTCTGATACTCTCCCCACAGTCTCTCTGATACTCTCCCCCCAGTCTCTCCGATACTCTCGCCCAGTCTTTCCGATACTCTCCCCCAGTCTCTCCGATATTCTCCCCCAGTCTCTCCGATACTCTCTCCCCGTGTCTCTCTGATACTCTCCCCGTGTCACTCCGATATTGTCCCCCAGTCTCTCTGATACTCTTTCCCCCGTGTCTCTCCGATACTCTCCCCCCAGTCTCTCTGATACTCTCCCTCAGTCTCTCCGATACTCTCCCCGTGTCGCTCTGATACTTTCCCCGTGTCTCTCCGATACTCTCCCCCCAGTCTCTCCGATACTGTCCCCCAATCTCTCCGATACTCTCCCCCAGTCTCTCCGATACTCTCCACCAGTCTCTCCGATACTCTCCCCCAGTCTCTCCGATACTCTCCCCCAGTCTCTCCGATACTCTCCCCGTGTCTTTCCGATACTCTCCCCCAGTCTCTCTGATACTATCCCTCAGTCTCTCCGATACTCTTCCCGTGTCTCTCTGATACTTTCCCCATGTCTCTCTGATACTCTCCCCCCAGTCTCTCCGATACTCTCGCCCAGTCTCTCCGATACTCTCGCCCAGTCTCTCCGATACTCTCGCCCAGTCTCTCCGATACTCTCCCCCAGTCTCTCCGATATTCTCCCCATGTCTTTCCGATACTCTCCCCCAGTCTCTCCGATACTCTCCCCCAGTCTCTCCGATACTCTCCCCCAGTCTCTCCGATATTCTCCCCATGTCTTTCCGACACTCTCCCCCAGTCTCTCCGATACTCTCCCCCCGTCTCTCCGATACTCTCTCCCCGTGTCTCTCTGATACTCTCCCCGTGTCTCTCTGATACTCTCCCCGTGTCTTTCCGATACTCTCCCCCAGTCTCTCCGATACTCTCCCCATGTCTCTCTGATACTTTCCCCATGTCTCTCCGATACTCTCCCCCAGTCTCTCCGATGCTCTCCCCCAGTCTCTCCGATATTCTCCCCATGTCTTTCCGACACTCTCCCCCAGTCTCTCCGATACTCTCCCCCCGTCTCTCCGATACTCTCTCCCCGTGTCTCTCTGATACTCTCCCCGTGTCTCTCTGATACTCTCCCCGTGTCTTTCCGATACTCTCCCCCAGTCTCTCCGATACTCTCCCCATGTCTCTCTGATACTTTCCCCATGTCTCTCCGACACTCACCCCCAGTCTCTCCGATACTCTCCCCCAGTCTCTCCGATACTCTCCCCGTGTCTTTCCGATACTCTCCCCCAGTCTCTCTGATACTATCCCTCAGTCTCTCCGATACTCTTCCCGTGTCTCTCTGATACTTTCCCCGTGTCTCTCTGATACTCTCCCCCCAGTCTCTCCGATACTCTCGCCCAGTCTCTCCGATACTCTCCCCCAGTCTCTCCGATATTCTCCCCATGTCTTTCCGATACTCTCCCCCAGTCTCTCCGATATTCTCCCCGTGTCTCTCCGATACTCTCCCCCAGTCTCTCCGATACTCTCCCCCAGTCTCTCCGATACTCTCTCCCCGTGTCTCTCTGATACTCTCCCCGTGTCTCTCTGATACTCTCCCCGTGTCTCTCCGATACTCGCCCCAGTCTCTCCGATACTCTCCCCGTGTCTCTCTGATACTCTCCCCGTGTCTCTCTGATACTCTCGCCGTGTCTCTCCGATACTGTCCCCCAGTCTCTCCGATACTCTTCCCCCCGTGTCTCTCCGATACTCTCCCCCCAGTCTCTCTGATACTCTCCCTCAGTCTCTCCGATACTCTTCCCGTGTCTCTCTGATACTCTCCCCGTGTCTCTCTGATACTTTCCCCGTGTCTCTCCGATACTCTCCCCCCAGTCTCTCCGATACTCTCCCCCAATCTCTCCGATACTCTCACCCAGTCTCTCCGATACTCTTCCCCCAGTCTCTCCGATATTCTCCCCGTGTCTCTCCGATACTCTCCCCCAGTCTCTCCGATACTCTCCCCCAGTCTCTCCGATACTCTCTCCCCGTGTCTCTCTGATACTCTCCCCGTGTCTCTCTGATACTCTCCCCGTGTCTCTCCGATACTCGCCCCCAGTCTCTCCGATACTCTCCCCGTGTCTCTCTGATACTCTCCCCGTGTCTCTCTGATACTCTCCCGCAGTCTCTCCGATATTCTCCCCATGTCTTTCCGATACTCTCCCCCAGTCTCTCCGATATTCTCCCCCAGTCTCTCCGATACTCTCTCCCCGTGTCTCTCTGATACTCTCCCCGTGTCTCTCCGATATTGTCCCCCAGTCTCTCCGATACTCTTCCCCCCGTGTCTCTCCGATACTCTCCCCCCAGTCTCTCCGATACTCTCCCCCAATCTCTCCGATACTCTCCCCCAGTCTCTCCGATACTCTCCCGCAGTCTCTCCGATACTCTCCCCCAGTCTCTCCGATACTCTCCCCGTGTCTTTCCGATACTCTCCCCCAGTCTCTCTGATACTATCCCTCAGTCTCTCCGATACTCTTCCAGTGTCTCTCTGATACTTTCCCCGTGTCTCTCTGATACTCTCCCCCCAGTCTCTCCGATACTCTCGCCCAGTCTCTCCGATACTCTCGCCCAGTCTCTCCGATACTCTCGCCCAGTCTCTCCGATACTCTCCCCCAGTCTCTCCGATATTCTCCCCATGTCTTTCCGATACTCTCCCCCAGTCTCTCCGATATTCTCCCCGTGTCTCTCCGATACTCTCCCCCAGTCTCTCCAATACTCTCTCCCCGTGTCTCTCTGATACTCTCCCCGTGTCTCTCTGATACTCTCCCCGTGTCTCTCCGATACTCGCCCCCAGTCTCTCCGATACTCTCCCCGTGTCTCTCTGATACTCTCCCCGTGTCTCTCTGATACTCTCGCCGTGTCTCTCCGATACTGTCCCCCAGTCTCTCCGATACTCTTCCCCCCGTGTCTCTCCGATACTCTCCCCCGTGTCTCTTTGATACTCTCCCCGTGCCTCTCTGATACTTTCCCCGTGTCTCTCCGATACTCTCCCCCCAGTCTCTCCGATACTCTCCCCAAATCTCTCCGATACTCTCGCCCAGTCTTTCCGATACTCTCCCCCAGTCTCTCTGATACTATCCCTCAGTCTCTCCGATACTCTTCCCGTGTCTCTCTGATACTTTCCCCGTATCTCTCTGATACTCTCCCCCCAGTCCCTCCGATACTCTCGCCCAGTCTCTCCGATACTCTTGCCCAGTCTCTCCGATACTCTCCCCCAGTCTCTCCGATATTCTCCCCATGTCTTTCCGATACTCTCCCCCAGTCTCTCCGATATTCTCCCCGTGTCTCTCCGATACTCTCCCCCAGTCTCTCCGATACTCTCCCCCAGTCTCTCCGATATTCTCCCCATGTCTTTCCGACACTCTCCCCCAGTCTCTCCGATACTCTCCCCCCGTCTCTCCGATACTCTCTCCCCGTGTCTCTCTGATACTCTCCCCGTGTCTCTCTGATACTCTCCCCATGTCTCTCTGATACTTTCCCCATGTCTCTCCGATACTCTCCCCCAGTCTCTCCGATACTCTCCACCAGTCTCTCCGATACTCTCCCCCAGTCTCTCTGATACTATCCCTCAGTCTCTCCGATACTCTTCCCGTGTCTCTCTGATACTTTCCCCGTGTCTCTCTGATACTCTCCCCCCAGTCTCTCCGATACTCTCGCCCAGTCTCTCCGATACTCTCCCCCAGTCTCTCCGATATTCTCCCCGTGTCTCTCCGATACTCTCCCCCAGTCTCTCCGATACTCTCCCCCAGTCTCTCCGATACTCTCTCCGTGTCTCTCTGATACTCTCCCCGTGTCTCTCTGATACTCTCCCCGTGTCTCTCCGATACTCGCCCCCAGTCTCTCCGATACTCCCCGTGTCTCTCTGATACTCTCCCCGTGTCTCTCTGATACTCTCGCCGTGTCTCTCCGATACTGTCCCCCAGTCTCTCCGATACTCTTCCCCCCTTGTCTCTCCGATACTCTCCCCCCAGTCTCTCTGATACTCTCCCTCAGTCTCTCCGATACTCTTCAAGTGTCTCTCTCATACTCTCCCCGTGTCTCTCTGATACTTTCCCCGTGTCTCTCCGATACTCTCCCCCCAGTCTCTCCGATACTCTCCCCCAATCTCTCCGATACTCTCCCCCAGTCTCTCCGATACTCTCCCCCAGTCTCTCCGATACTCTCCCCGTGTCTTTCCGATACTCTCCCCCAGTCTCTCTCATACTATCCCTCAGTCTCTCCGATACTCTTCCCGTGTCTCTCTGATACGTTCCCCGTGTCTCTCTGATACTCTCCCCACAGTCTCTCTGATACTCTCCCCCCAGTCTCTCCGATACTCTCGCCCAGTCTCTCCGATACTCTCGCCCAGTCTCTCCGATACTCTCCCGCAGTCTCTCCGATATTCTCCCCATGTCTTTCCGATACTCTCCCCCAGTCTCTCCGATATTCTCCCCCAGTCTCTCCGATACTCTCTCCCCGTGTCTCTCTGATACTCTCCCCGTGTCTCTCCGATATTGTCCCCCAGTCTCTCCGATACTCTTCCCCCCGTGTCTCTCCGATACTCTCCCCCCAGTCTCTCCGATACTCTCCCCCAATCTCTCCGATACTCTCCCCCAGTCTCTCCGATACTCTCCCCCAGTCTCTCCGATACTCTCCCCCAGTCTCTCCGATACTCTCCCCGTGTCTTTCCGATACTCTCCCCCAGTCTCTCTGATACTATCCCTCAGTCTCTCCGATACTCTTCCAGTGTCTCTCTGATACTTTCCCCGTGTCTCTCTGATACTCTCCCCCCAGTCTCTCCGATACTCTCGCCCAGTCTCTCCGATACTCTCGCCCAGTCTCTCCGATACTCTCGCCCAGTCTCTCCGATACTCTCCCCCAGTCTCTCCGATATTCTCCCCATGTCTTTCCGATACTCTCCCCCAGTCTCTCCGATATTCTCCCCGTGTCTCTCCGATACTCTCCCCCAGTCTCTCCAATACTCTCTCCCCGTGTCTCTCTGATACTCTCCCCGTGTCTCTCTGATACTCTCCACGTGTCTCTCCGATACTCGCCCCCAGTCTCTCCGATACTCTCCCCGTGTCTCTCTGATACTCTCCCCGTGTCTCTCTGATACTCTCGCCGTGTCTCTCCGATACTGTCCCCCAGTCTCTCCGATACTCTTCCCCCCGTGTCTCCAAGATACTCTCCCCCCAGTCTCTCTGATACTCTCCCTCAGTCTCTCCGATACTCTCCCCGTGTCTCTCTGATACTCTCCCCGTGTCTCTCCGATACTCGCCCCCAGTCTCTCCGATACTCTCCCCGTGTCTCTCTGATACTCTCCCCGTGTCTCTCTGATACTCTCGCCGTGTCTCTCCGATACTGTCCCCCAGTCTCTCCGATACTCTTCCCCCCGTGTCTCTCCGATACTGTCCCCCAGTCTCTCCGATACTCTTCCCCCCGTGTCTCTCCGATACTCTCCCCCCAGTCTCTCTGATACTCTCACTCAGTCTCTCCGATACTCTTCCCGTGTCTCTCCGATACTCTCCCCCAGTCTCTCCGATACTCTCCCCCAGTCTCTCCGATACTCTTCCCCCCGTGTCTCTCCGATACTCTCCCCCCAGTCTCTCTGATACTCTCACTCAGTCTCTCCGATATTCTCCCCGTGTTTCTCCGATACTCTCCCCCAGTCTCTCCGATACTCTCCCCCAGTCTCTCCGATACTCTCTCCCCGTGTCTCTCTGATACTCTCCCCCAGTCTCTCCGATATTCTCCCCCAGTCTCTCCGATACTCTCTCCCCGTGTCTCTCTGATACTCTCCCCGTGTCACTCCGATATTGTCCCCCAGTCTCTCTGATACTCTTTCCCCCGTGTCTCTCCGATACTCTCCCCCCAGTCTCTCTGATACTCTCCCTCAGTCTCTCCGATACTCTCCCCGTGTCGCTCTGATACTTTCCCCGTGTCTCTCCGATACTCTCCCCCCAGTCTCTCCGATACTGTCCCCCAATCTCTCCGATACTCTCCCCCAGTCTCTCCGATACTCTCCACCAGTCTCTCCGATACTCTCCCCCAGTCTCTCCGATACTCTCCCCCAGTCTCTCCGATACTCTCCCCGTGTCTTTCCGATACTCTCCCCCAGTCTCTCTGATACTATCCCTCAGTCTCTCCGATACTCTTCCCGTGTCTCTCTGATACTTTCCCCATGTCTCTCTGATACTCTCCCCCCAGTCTCTCCGATACTCTCGCCCAGTCTCTCCGATACTCTCGCCCAGTCTCTCCGATACTCTCGCCCAGTCTCTCCGATACTCTCCCCCAGTCTCTCCGATATTCTCCCCATGTCTTTCCGATACTCTCCCCCAGTCTCTCCGATACTCTCCCCCAGTCTCTCCGATACTCTCCCCCAGTCTCTCCGATATTCTCCCCATGTCTTTCCGACACTCTCCCCCAGTCTCTCCGATACTCTCCCCCCGTCTCTCCGATACTCTCTCCCCGTGTCTCTCTGATACTCTCCCCGTGTCTCTCTGATACTCTCCCCGTGTCTTTCCGATACTCTCCCCCAGTCTCTCCGATACTCTCCCCATGTCTCTCTGATACTTTCCCCATGTCTCTCCGATACTCTCCCCCAGTCTCTCCGATGCTCTCCCCCAGTCTCTCCGATATTCTCCCCATGTCTTTCCGACACTCTCCCCCAGTCTCTCCGATACTCTCCCCCCGTCTCTCCGATACTCTCTCCCCGTGTCTCTCTGATACTCTCCCCGTGTCTCTCTGATACTCTCCCCGTGTCTTTCCGATACTCTCCCCCAGTCTCTCCGATACTCTCCCCATGTCTCTCTGATACTTTCCCCATGTCTCTCCGACACTCACCCCCAGTCTCTCCGATACTCTCCCCCAGTCTCTCCGATACTCTCCCCGTGTCTTTCCGATACTCTCCCCCAGTCTCTCTGATACTATCCCTCAGTCTCTCCGATACTCTTCCCGTGTCTCTCTGATACTTTCCCCGTGTCTCTCTGATACTCTCCCCCCAGTCTCTCCGATACTCTCGCCCAGTCTCTCCGATACTCTCCCCCAGTCTCTCCGATATTCTCCCCATGTCTTTCCGATACTCTCCCCCAGTCTCTCCGATATTCTCCCCGTGTCTCTCCGATACTCTCCCCCAGTCTCTCCGATACTCTCCCCCAGTCTCTCCGATACTCTCTCCCCGTGTCTCTCTGATACTCTCCCCGTGTCTCTCTGATACTCTCCCCGTGTCTCTCCGATACTCGCCCCAGTCTCTCCGATACTCTCCCCGTGTCTCTCTGATACTCTCCCCGTGTCTCTCTGATACTCTCGCCGTGTCTCTCCGATACTGTCCCCCAGTCTCTCCGATACTCTTCCCCCCGTGTCTCTCCGATACTCTCCCCCCAGTCTCTCTGATACTCTCCCTCAGTCTCTCCGATACTCTTCCCGTGTCTCTCTGATACTCTCCCCGTGTCTCTCTGATACTTTCCCCGTGTCTCTCCGATACTCTCCCCCCAGTCTCTCCGATACTCTCCCCCAATCTCTCCGATACTCTCACCCAGTCTCTCCGATACTCTTCCCCCAGTCTCTCCGATATTCTCCCCGTGTCTCTCCGATACTCTCCCCCAGTCTCTCCGATACTCTCCCCCAGTCTCTCCGATACTCTCTCCCCGTGTCTCTCTGATACTCTCCCCGTGTCTCTCTGATACTCTCCCCGTGTCTCTCCGATACTCGCCCCCAGTCTCTCCGATACTCTCCCCGTGTCTCTCTGATACTCTCCCCGTGTCTCTCTGATACTCTCGCCGTGTCTCTCCGATACTGTCCCCCAGTCTCTCCGATACTCTTCCCCCCGTGTCTCTCCGATACTCTCCCCCGTGTCTCTTTGATACTCTCCCCGTGCCTCTCTGATACTTTCCCCGTGTCTCTCCGATACTCTCCCCCCAGTCTCTCCGATACTCTCCCCAAATCTCTCCGATACTCTCGCCCAGTCTTTCCGATACTCTCCCCCAGTCTCTCTGATACTATCCCTCAGTCTCTCCGATACTCTTCCCGTGTCTCTCTGATACTTTCCCCGTATCTCTCTGATACTCTCCCCCCAGTCCCTCCGATACTCTCGCCCAGTCTCTCCGATACTCTTGCCCAGTCTCTCCGATACTCTCCCCCAGTCTCTCCGATATTCTCCCCATGTCTTTCCGATACTCTCCCCCAGTCTCTCCGATATTCTCCCCGTGTCTCTCCGATACTCTCCCCCAGTCTCTCCGATACTCTCCCCCAGTCTCTCCGATATTCTCCCCATGTCTTTCCGACACTCTCCCCCAGTCTCTCCGATACTCTCCCCCCGTCTCTCCGATACTCTCTCCCCGTGTCTCTCTGATACTCTCCCCGTGTCTCTCTGATACTCTCCCCATGTCTCTCTGATACTTTCCCCATGTCTCTCCGATACTCTCCCCCAGTCTCTCCGATACTCTCCACCAGTCTCTCCGATACTCTCCCCCAGTCTCTCTGATACTATCCCTCAGTCTCTCCGATACTCTTCCCGTGTCTCTCTGATACTTTCCCCGTGTCTCTCTGATACTCTCCCCCCAGTCTCTCCGATACTCTCGCCCAGTCTCTCCGATACTCTCCCCCAGTCTCTCCGATATTCTCCCCGTGTCTCTCCGATACTCTCCCCCAGTCTCTCCGATACTCTCCCCCAGTCTCTCCGATACTCTCTCCGTGTCTCTCTGATACTCTCCCCGTGTCTCTCTGATACTCTCCCCGTGTCTCTCCGATACTCGCCCCCAGTCTCTCCGATACTCCCCGTGTCTCTCTGATACTCTCCCCGTGTCTCTCTGATACTCTCGCCGTGTCTCTCCGATACTGTCCCCCAGTCTCTCCGATACTCTTCCCCCCTTGTCTCTCCGATACTCTCCCCCCAGTCTCTCTGATACTCTCCCTCAGTCTCTCCGATACTCTTCAAGTGTCTCTCTCATACTCTCCCCGTGTCTCTCTGATACTTTCCCCGTGTCTCTCCGATACTCTCCCCCCAGTCTCTCCGATACTCTCCCCCAATCTCTCCGATACTCTCCCCCAGTCTCTCCGATACTCTCCCCCAGTCTCTCCGATACTCTCCCCGTGTCTTTCCGATACTCTCCCCCAGTCTCTCTCATACTATCCCTCAGTCTCTCCGATACTCTTCCAGTGTCTCTCTGATACTTTCCCCGTGTCTCTCTGATACTCTCCCCCCAGTCTCTCCGATACTCTCGCCCAGTCTCTCCGATACTCTCGCCCAGTCTCTCCGATACTCTCGCCCAGTCTCTCCGATACTCTCCCCCAGTCTCTCCGATATTCTCCCCATGTCTTTCCGATACTCTCCCCCAGTCTCTCCGATATTCTCCCCGTGTCTCTCCGATACTCTCCCCCAGTCTCTCCAATACTCTCTCCCCGTGTCTCTCTGATACTCTCCCCGTGTCTCTCTGATACTCTCCACGTGTCTCTCCGATACTCGCCCCCAGTCTCTCCGATACTCTCCCCGTGTCTCTCTGATACTCTCCCCGTGTCTCTCTGATACTCTCGCCGTGTCTCTCCGATACTGTCCCCCAGTCTCTCCGATACTCTTCCCCCCGTGTCTCCAAGATACTCTCCCCCCAGTCTCTCTGATACTCTCCCTCAGTCTCTCCGATACTCTCCCCGTGTCTCTCTGATACTCTCCCCGTGTCTCTCCGATACTCGCCCCCAGTCTCTCCGATACTCTCCCCGTGTCTCTCTGATACTCTCCCCGTGTCTCTCTGATACTCTCGCCGTGTCTCTCCGATACTGTCCCCCAGTCTCTCCGATACTCTTCCCCCCGTGTCTCTCCGATACTGTCCCCCAGTCTCTCCGATACTCTTCCCCCCGTGTCTCTCCGATACTCTCCCCCCAGTCTCTCTGATACTCTCACTCAGTCTCTCCGATACTCTTCCCGTGTCTCTCCGATACTCTCCCCCAGTCTCTCCGATACTCTCCCCCAGTCTCTCCGATACTCTTCCCCCCGTGTCTCTCCGATACTCTCCCCCCAGTCTCTCTGATACTCTCACTCAGTCTCTCCGATATTCTCCCCGTGTTTCTCCGATACTCTCCCCCAGTCTCTCCGATACTCTCCCCCAGTCTCTCCGATACTCTCTCCCCGTGTCTCTCTGATACTCTCCCCCAGTCTCTCCGATATTCTCCCCCAGTCTCTCCGATACTCTCTCCCCGTGTCTCTCTGATACTCTCCCCGTGTCACTCCGATATTGTCCCCCAGTCTCTCTGATACTCTTTCCCCCGTGTCTCTCCGATACTCTCCCCCCAGTCTCTCTGATACTCTCCCTCAGTCTCTCCGATACTCTCCCCGTGTCGCTCTGATACTTTCCCCGTGTCTCTCCGATACTCTCCCCCCAGTCTCTCCGATACTGTCCCCCAATCTCTCCGATACTCTCCCCCAGTCTCTCCGATACTCTCCACCAGTCTCTCCGATACTCTCCCCCAGTCTCTCCGATACTCTCCCCCAGTCTCTCCGATACTCTCCCCGTGTCTTTCCGATACTCTCCCCCAGTCTCTCTGATACTATCCCTCAGTCTCTCCGATACTCTTCCCGTGTCTCTCTGATACTTTCCCCATGTCTCTCTGATACTCTCCCCCCAGTCTCTCCGATACTCTCGCCCAGTCTCTCCGATACTCTCGCCCAGTCTCTCCGATACTCTCGCCCAGTCTCTCCGATACTCTCCCCCAGTCTCTCCGATATTCTCCCCATGTCTTTCCGATACTCTCCCCCAGTCTCTCCGATACTCTCCCCCAGTCTCTCCGATACTCTCCCCCAGTCTCTCCGATATTCTCCCCATGTCTTTCCGACACTCTCCCCCAGTCTCTCCGATACTCTCCCCCCGTCTCTCCGATACTCTCTCCCCGTGTCTCTCTGATACTCTCCCCGTGTCTCTCTGATACTCTCCCCGTGTCTTTCCGATACTCTCCCCCAGTCTCTCCGATACTCTCCCCATGTCTCTCTGATACTTTCCCCATGTCTCTCCGATACTCTCCCCCAGTCTCTCCGATGCTCTCCCCCAGTCTCTCCGATATTCTCCCCATGTCTTTCCGACACTCTCCCCCAGTCTCTCCGATACTCTCCCCCCGTCTCTCCGATACTCTCTCCCCGTGTCTCTCTGATACTCTCCCCGTGTCTCTCTGATACTCTCCCCGTGTCTTTCCGATACTCTCCCCCAGTCTCTCCGATACTCTCCCCATGTCTCTCTGATACTTTCCCCATGTCTCTCCGACACTCACCCCCAGTCTCTCCGATACTCTCCCCCAGTCTCTCCGATACTCTCCCCGTGTCTTTCCGATACTCTCCCCCAGTCTCTCTGATACTATCCCTCAGTCTCTCCGATACTCTTCCCGTGTCTCTCTGATACTTTCCCCGTGTCTCTCTGATACTCTCCCCCCAGTCTCTCCGATACTCTCGCCCAGTCTCTCCGATACTCTCCCCCAGTCTCTCCGATATTCTCCCCATGTCTTTCCGATACTCTCCCCCAGTCTCTCCGATATTCTCCCCGTGTCTCTCCGATACTCTCCCCCAGTCTCTCCGATACTCTCCCCCAGTCTCTCCGATACTCTCTCCCCGTGTCTCTCTGATACTCTCCCCGTGTCTCTCTGATACTCTCCCCGTGTCTCTCCGATACTCGCCCCAGTCTCTCCGATACTCTCCCCGTGTCTCTCTGATACTCTCCCCGTGTCTCTCTGATACTCTCGCCGTGTCTCTCCGATACTGTCCCCCAGTCTCTCCGATACTCTTCCCCCCGTGTCTCTCCGATACTCTCCCCCCAGTCTCTCTGATACTCTCCCTCAGTCTCTCCGATACTCTTCCCGTGTCTCTCTGATACTCTCCCCGTGTCTCTCTGATACTTTCCCCGTGTCTCTCCGATACTCTCCCCCCAGTCTCTCCGATACTCTCCCCCAATCTCTCCGATACTCTCACCCAGTCTCTCCGATACTCTTCCCCCAGTCTCTCCGATATTCTCCCCGTGTCTCTCCGATACTCTCCCCCAGTCTCTCCGATACTCTCCCCCAGTCTCTCCGATACTCTCTCCCCGTGTCTCTCTGATACTCTCCCCGTGTCTCTCTGATACTCTCCCCGTGTCTCTCCGATACTCGCCCCCAGTCTCTCCGATACTCTCCCCGTGTCTCTCTGATACTCTCCCCGTGTCTCTCTGATACTCTCGCCGTGTCTCTCCGATACTGTCCCCCAGTCTCTCCGATACTCTTCCCCCCGTGTCTCTCCGATACTCTCCCCCGTGTCTCTTTGATACTCTCCCCGTGCCTCTCTGATACTTTCCCCGTGTCTCTCCGATACTCTCCCCCCAGTCTCTCCGATACTCTCCCCAAATCTCTCCGATACTCTCGCCCAGTCTTTCCGATACTCTCCCCCAGTCTCTCTGATACTATCCCTCAGTCTCTCCGATACTCTTCCCGTGTCTCTCTGATACTTTCCCCGTATCTCTCTGATACTCTCCCCCCAGTCCCTCCGATACTCTCGCCCAGTCTCTCCGATACTCTTGCCCAGTCTCTCCGATACTCTCCCCCAGTCTCTCCGATATTCTCCCCATGTCTTTCCGATACTCTCCCCCAGTCTCTCCGATATTCTCCCCGTGTCTCTCCGATACTCTCCCCCAGTCTCTCCGATACTCTCCCCCAGTCTCTCCGATATTCTCCCCATGTCTTTCCGACACTCTCCCCCAGTCTCTCCGATACTCTCCCCCCGTCTCTCCGATACTCTCTCCCCGTGTCTCTCTGATACTCTCCCCGTGTCTCTCTGATACTCTCCCCATGTCTCTCTGATACTTTCCCCATGTCTCTCCGATACTCTCCCCCAGTCTCTCCGATACTCTCCACCAGTCTCTCCGATACTCTCCCCCAGTCTCTCTGATACTATCCCTCAGTCTCTCCGATACTCTTCCCGTGTCTCTCTGATACTTTCCCCGTGTCTCTCTGATACTCTCCCCCCAGTCTCTCCGATACTCTCGCCCAGTCTCTCCGATACTCTCCCCCAGTCTCTCCGATATTCTCCCCGTGTCTCTCCGATACTCTCCCCCAGTCTCTCCGATACTCTCCCCCAGTCTCTCCGATACTCTCTCCGTGTCTCTCTGATACTCTCCCCGTGTCTCTCTGATACTCTCCCCGTGTCTCTCCGATACTCGCCCCCAGTCTCTCCGATACTCCCCGTGTCTCTCTGATACTCTCCCCGTGTCTCTCTGATACTCTCGCCGTGTCTCTCCGATACTGTCCCCCAGTCTCTCCGATACTCTTCCCCCCTTGTCTCTCCGATACTCTCCCCCCAGTCTCTCTGATACTCTCCCTCAGTCTCTCCGATACTCTTCAAGTGTCTCTCTCATACTCTCCCCGTGTCTCTCTGATACTTTCCCCGTGTCTCTCCGATACTCTCCCCCCAGTCTCTCCGATACTCTCCCCCAATCTCTCCGATACTCTCCCCCAGTCTCTCCGATACTCTCCCCCAGTCTCTCCGATACTCTCCCCGTGTCTTTCCGATACTCTCCCCCAGTCTCTCTCATACTATCCCTCAGTCTCTCCGATACTCTTCCCGTGTCTCTCTGATACGTTCCCCGTGTCTCTCTGATACTCTCCCCACAGTCTCTCTGATACTCTCCCCCCAGTCTCTCCGATACTCTCGCCCAGTCTCTCCGATACTCTCGCCCAGTCTCTCCGATACTCTCCCGCAGTCTCTCCGATATTCTCCCCATGTCTTTCCGATACTCTCCCCCAGTCTCTCCGATATTCTCCCCCAGTCTCTCCGATACTCTCTCCCCGTGTCTCTCTGATACTCTCCCCGTGTCTCTCCGATATTGTCCCCCAGTCTCTCCGATACTCTTCCCCCCGTGTCTCTCCGATACTCTCCCCCCAGTCTCTCTGATACTCTCCCTCAGTCTCTCCGATACTCTCCCCGTGTCTCTCTGATACTTTCCCCGTGTCTCTCCGATACTCTCCCCCCAGTCTCTCCGATACTCTCCCCCAATCTCTCCGATACTCTCCCCCAGTCTCTCCGATACTCTCCCCCAGTCTCTCCGATACTCTCCCCCAGTCTCTCCGATACTCTCCCCGTGTCTTTCCGATACTCTCCCCCAGTCTCTCTGATACTATCCCTCAGTCTCTCCGATACTCTTCCAGTGTCTCTCTGATACTTTCCCCGTGTCTCTCTGATACTCTCCCCCCAGTCTCTCCGATACTCTCGCCCAGTCTCTCCGATACTCTCGCCCAGTCTCTCCGATACTCTCGCCCAGTCTCTCCGATACTCTCCCCCAGTCTCTCCGATATTCTCCCCATGTCTTTCCGATACTCTCCCCCAGTCTCTCCGATATTCTCCCCGTGTCTCTCCGATACTCTCCCCCAGTCTCTCCAATACTCTCTCCCCGTGTCTCTCTGATACTCTCCCCGTGTCTCTCTGATACTCTCCACGTGTCTCTCCGATACTCGCCCCCAGTCTCTCCGATACTCTCCCCGTGTCTCTCTGATACTCTCCCCGTGTCTCTCTGATACTCTCGCCGTGTCTCTCCGATACTGTCCCCCAGTCTCTCCGATACTCTTCCCCCCGTGTCTCCAAGATACTCTCCCCCCAGTCTCTCTGATACTCTCCCTCAGTCTCTCCGATACTCTCCCCGTGTCTCTCTGATACTCTCCCCGTGTCTCTCCGATACTCGCCCCCAGTCTCTCCGATACTCTCCCCGTGTCTCTCTGATACTCTCCCCGTGTCTCTCTGATACTCTCGCCGTGTCTCTCCGATACTGTCCCCCAGTCTCTCCGATACTCTTCCCCCCGTGTCTCTCCGATACTGTCCCCCAGTCTCTCCGATACTCTTCCCCCCGTGTCTCTCCGATACTCTCCCCCCAGTCTCTCTGATACTCTCACTCAGTCTCTCCGATACTCTTCCCGTGTCTCTCCGATACTCTCCCCCAGTCTCTCCGATACTCTCCCCCAGTCTCTCCGATACTCTTCCCCCCGTGTCTCTCCGATACTCTCCCCCCAGTCTCTCTGATACTCTCACTCAGTCTCTCCGATATTCTCCCCGTGTTTCTCCGATACTCTCCCCCAGTCTCTCCGATACTCTCCCCCAGTCTCTCCGATACTCTCTCCCCGTGTCTCTCTGATACTCTCCCCGTGTCTCTCTGATACTCTCCCCGTGTCTCTCCGATACTCGCCCCGAGTCTCTCCGATACTCTCCCCGTGTCTCTCTGATACTCTCCCCGTGTCTCTCTGATACTCTCGCCGTGTCTCTCCGATACTGTTCCCCAGTCTCTCCGATACTCTTCCCCCCGTGTCTCTCCGATACTCTCCCCCGTGTCTCTCTGATACTCTCCCCGTGTCTCTCTGATACTTTCCCCGTGTCTCTCCGATACTCTCCCCCCAGTCTCTCCGATACTCTCCCCCAATCTCTCCGATACTCTCGCCCAGTCTTTCCGATACTCTCCCCCAGTCTCTCTGATACTATCCCTCAGTCTCTCCGATACTCTTCCCGTGTCTCTCTGATACTTTCCCCGTGTCTCTCTGATACTCTCCCCCCAGTCCCTCCGATACTCTCGCCCAGTCTCTCCGATACTCTCGCCCAGTCTCTCCGATACTCTCCCCCAGTCTCTCTGATATTCTCCCCGTGTCTCTCTGATACTCTCCCCGTGTCTCTCTGATACTTTCCCCGTGTCTCTCCGATACTCTCCCCCCAGTCTCTCCGATACTCTCCCCCAATCTCTCCGATACTCTCACCCAGTCTCTCCGATACTCTCCCCCAGTCTCTCCGATACTCTCCCCGTGTCTTTCCGATACTCTCCCCCAGTCTCTCTCATACTCTCCCTCAGTCTCTCCGATACTCTTCCCGTGTCTCTCTGATACTTTCCCCGTGACTCTCCGATACTCTCCCCCCAGTCTCTCCGATACTCTCCCCCAGTCTCTCCGATACTCTCCCCCAGTCTCTCCGATACTCTCCCCGTGTCTTTCCGATACTCTCCCCCAGTCTCTCTGATACTATCGCTCAGTCTCTCCGATACTCTTCCCGTGTCTCTCTGATACTTTCCCCGTGACTCTCCGATACTCTCCCCCCAGTCTCTCCGATACTCTCCCCCAGTCTCTCTGATACTATCGCTCAGTCTCTCCGATACTCTTCCCGTGTCTCTCTGATACGTTCCCCGTGTCTCTCTGATACTCTCCCCACAGTCTCTCTGATACTCTCCCCCCAGTCTCTCCGATACTCTCGCCCAGTCTTTCCGATACTCTCCCCCAGTCTCTCCGATATTCTCCCCCAGTCTCTCCGATACTCTCTCCCCGTGTCTCTCTGATACTCTCCCCGTGTCACTCCGATATTGTCCCCCAGTCTCTCTGATACTCTTTCCCCCGTGTCTCTCCGATACTCTCCCCCCAGTCTCTCTGATACTCTCCCTCAGTCTCTCCGATACTCTCCCCGTGTCGCTCTGATACTTTCCCCGTGTCTCTCCGATACTCTCCCCCCAGTCTCTCCGATACTGTCCCCCAATCTCTCCGATACTCTCCCCCAGTCTCTCCGATACTCTCCACCAGTCTCTCCGATACTCTCCCCCAGTCTCTCCGATACTCTCCCCCAGTCTCTCCGATACTCTCCCCGTGTCTTTCCGATACTCTCCCCCAGTCTCTCTGATACTATCCCTCAGTCTCTCCGATACTCTTCCCGTGTCTCTCTGATACTTTCCCCATGTCTCTCTGATACTCTCCCCCCAGTCTCTCCGATACTCTCGCCCAGTCTCTCCGATACTCTCGCCCAGTCTCTCCGATACTCTCGCCCAGTCTCTCCGATACTCTCCCCCAGTCTCTCCGATATTCTCCCCATGTCTTTCCGATACTCTCCCCCAGTCTCTCCGATACTCTCCCCCAGTCTCTCCGATACTCTCCCCCAGTCTCTCCGATATTCTCCCCATGTCTTTCCGACACTCTCCCCCAGTCTCTCCGATACTCTCCCCCCGTCTCTCCGATACTCTCTCCCCGTGTCTCTCTGATACTCTCCCCGTGTCTCTCTGATACTCTCCCCGTGTCTTTCCGATACTCTCCCCCAGTCTCTCCGATACTCTCCCCATGTCTCTCTGATACTTTCCCCATGTCTCTCCGATACTCTCCCCCAGTCTCTCCGATGCTCTCCCCCAGTCTCTCCGATATTCTCCCCATGTCTTTCCGACACTCTCCCCCAGTCTCTCCGATACTCTCCCCCCGTCTCTCCGATACTCTCTCCCCGTGTCTCTCTGATACTCTCCCCGTGTCTCTCTGATACTCTCCCCGTGTCTTTCCGATACTCTCCCCCAGTCTCTCCGATACTCTCCCCATGTCTCTCTGATACTTTCCCCATGTCTCTCCGACACTCACCCCCAGTCTCTCCGATACTCTCCCCCAGTCTCTCCGATACTCTCCCCGTGTCTTTCCGATACTCTCCCCCAGTCTCTCTGATACTATCCCTCAGTCTCTCCGATACTCTTCCCGTGTCTCTCTGATACTTTCCCCGTGTCTCTCTGATACTCTCCCCCCAGTCTCTCCGATACTCTCGCCCAGTCTCTCCGATACTCTCCCCCAGTCTCTCCGATATTCTCCCCATGTCTTTCCGATACTCTCCCCCAGTCTCTCCGATATTCTCCCCGTGTCTCTCCGATACTCTCCCCCAGTCTCTCCGATACTCTCCCCCAGTCTCTCCGATACTCTCTCCCCGTGTCTCTCTGATACTCTCCCCGTGTCTCTCTGATACTCTCCCCGTGTCTCTCCGATACTCGCCCCAGTCTCTCCGATACTCTCCCCGTGTCTCTCTGATACTCTCCCCGTGTCTCTCTGATACTCTCGCCGTGTCTCTCCGATACTGTCCCCCAGTCTCTCCGATACTCTTCCCCCCGTGTCTCTCCGATACTCTCCCCCCAGTCTCTCTGATACTCTCCCTCAGTCTCTCCGATACTCTTCCCGTGTCTCTCTGATACTCTCCCCGTGTCTCTCTGATACTTTCCCCGTGTCTCTCCGATACTCTCCCCCCAGTCTCTCCGATACTCTCCCCCAATCTCTCCGATACTCTCACCCAGTCTCTCCGATACTCTTCCCCCAGTCTCTCCGATATTCTCCCCGTGTCTCTCCGATACTCTCCCCCAGTCTCTCCGATACTCTCCCCCAGTCTCTCCGATACTCTCTCCCCGTGTCTCTCTGATACTCTCCCCGTGTCTCTCTGATACTCTCCCCGTGTCTCTCCGATACTCGCCCCCAGTCTCTCCGATACTCTCCCCGTGTCTCTCTGATACTCTCCCCGTGTCTCTCTGATACTCTCGCCGTGTCTCTCCGATACTGTCCCCCAGTCTCTCCGATACTCTTCCCCCCGTGTCTCTCCGATACTCTCCCCCGTGTCTCTTTGATACTCTCCCCGTGCCTCTCTGATACTTTCCCCGTGTCTCTCCGATACTCTCCCCCCAGTCTCTCCGATACTCTCCCCAAATCTCTCCGATACTCTCGCCCAGTCTTTCCGATACTCTCCCCCAGTCTCTCTGATACTATCCCTCAGTCTCTCCGATACTCTTCCCGTGTCTCTCTGATACTTTCCCCGTATCTCTCTGATACTCTCCCCCCAGTCCCTCCGATACTCTCGCCCAGTCTCTCCGATACTCTTGCCCAGTCTCTCCGATACTCTCCCCCAGTCTCTCCGATATTCTCCCCATGTCTTTCCGATACTCTCCCCCAGTCTCTCCGATATTCTCCCCGTGTCTCTCCGATACTCTCCCCCAGTCTCTCCGATACTCTCCCCCAGTCTCTCCGATATTCTCCCCATGTCTTTCCGACACTCTCCCCCAGTCTCTCCGATACTCTCCCCCCGTCTCTCCGATACTCTCTCCCCGTGTCTCTCTGATACTCTCCCCGTGTCTCTCTGATACTCTCCCCATGTCTCTCTGATACTTTCCCCATGTCTCTCCGATACTCTCCCCCAGTCTCTCCGATACTCTCCACCAGTCTCTCCGATACTCTCCCCCAGTCTCTCTGATACTATCCCTCAGTCTCTCCGATACTCTTCCCGTGTCTCTCTGATACTTTCCCCGTGTCTCTCTGATACTCTCCCCCCAGTCTCTCCGATACTCTCGCCCAGTCTCTCCGATACTCTCCCCCAGTCTCTCCGATATTCTCCCCGTGTCTCTCCGATACTCTCCCCCAGTCTCTCCGATACTCTCCCCCAGTCTCTCCGATACTCTCTCCGTGTCTCTCTGATACTCTCCCCGTGTCTCTCTGATACTCTCCCCGTGTCTCTCCGATACTCGCCCCCAGTCTCTCCGATACTCCCCGTGTCTCTCTGATACTCTCCCCGTGTCTCTCTGATACTCTCGCCGTGTCTCTCCGATACTGTCCCCCAGTCTCTCCGATACTCTTCCCCCCTTGTCTCTCCGATACTCTCCCCCCAGTCTCTCTGATACTCTCCCTCAGTCTCTCCGATACTCTTCAAGTGTCTCTCTCATACTCTCCCCGTGTCTCTCTGATACTTTCCCCGTGTCTCTCCGATACTCTCCCCCCAGTCTCTCCGATACTCTCCCCCAATCTCTCCGATACTCTCCCCCAGTCTCTCCGATACTCTCCCCCAGTCTCTCCGATACTCTCCCCGTGTCTTTCCGATACTCTCCCCCAGTCTCTCTCATACTATCCCTCAGTCTCTCCGATACTCTTCCCGTGTCTCTCTGATACGTTCCCCGTGTCTCTCTGATACTCTCCCCACAGTCTCTCTGATACTCTCCCCCCAGTCTCTCCGATACTCTCGCCCAGTCTCTCCGATACTCTCGCCCAGTCTCTCCGATACTCTCCCGCAGTCTCTCCGATATTCTCCCCATGTCTTTCCGATACTCTCCCCCAGTCTCTCCGATATTCTCCCCCAGTCTCTCCGATACTCTCTCCCCGTGTCTCTCTGATACTCTCCCCGTGTCTCTCCGATATTGTCCCCCAGTCTCTCCGATACTCTTCCCCCCGTGTCTCTCCGATACTCTCCCCCCAGTCTCTCTGATACTCTCCCTCAGTCTCTCCGATACTCTCCCCGTGTCTCTCTGATACTTTCCCCGTGTCTCTCCGATACTCTCCCCCCAGTCTCTCCGATACTCTCCCCCAATCTCTCCGATACTCTCCCCCAGTCTCTCCGATACTCTCCCCCAGTCTCTCCGATACTCTCCCCCAGTCTCTCCGATACTCTCCCCGTGTCTTTCCGATACTCTCCCCCAGTCTCTCTGATACTATCCCTCAGTCTCTCCGATACTCTTCCAGTGTCTCTCTGATACTTTCCCCGTGTCTCTCTGATACTCTCCCCCCAGTCTCTCCGATACTCTCGCCCAGTCTCTCCGATACTCTCGCCCAGTCTCTCCGATACTCTCGCCCAGTCTCTCCGATACTCTCCCCCAGTCTCTCCGATATTCTCCCCATGTCTTTCCGATACTCTCCCCCAGTCTCTCCGATATTCTCCCCGTGTCTCTCCGATACTCTCCCCCAGTCTCTCCAATACTCTCTCCCCGTGTCTCTCTGATACTCTCCCCGTGTCTCTCTGATACTCTCCACGTGTCTCTCCGATACTCGCCCCCAGTCTCTCCGATACTCTCCCCGTGTCTCTCTGATACTCTCCCCGTGTCTCTCTGATACTCTCGCCGTGTCTCTCCGATACTGTCCCCCAGTCTCTCCGATACTCTTCCCCCCGTGTCTCCAAGATACTCTCCCCCCAGTCTCTCTGATACTCTCCCTCAGTCTCTCCGATACTCTCCCCGTGTCTCTCTGATACTTTCCCCGTGTCTCTCCGATACACTCCCCACAGTCTCTCCGATACTCTCCCCCAATCTCTCCGATACTCTCGCCCAGTCTCTCCGATACTCTCCCCCAGTCTCTCCGATACTCTCCCCCAGTCTCTCCGATACTCTCCCCGTGTCTTTCCGATACTCTCCCCCAGTCTCTCTCATACTCTCCCTCAGTCTCTCCGATACTCTTCCCGTGTCTCTCTGATACGTTCCCCGTGTCTCTCTGATACTCTCCCCCCAGTCTCTCCAATACTCTCGCCCAATCTCTCCGATACTCTCGTCCAGTCTCTCCGATACTCTCCCCCAGTCTCTCCGATATTCTCCCCATGTCTTTCCGATACTCTCCCCCAGTCTCTCCCATACTCTCCCCCAGTCTCTCCGATTCTCTCCCCCAGTCTCTCCGATACTCTCCCCTCAGTCTCTCCGATACTCTCCCGTGTTTCTCTGATACTCTCCCCGTGTCTCTCCGATATTGTCCCCCAGTCTCTCCGATACTCTTCCCCCCGTGTCTCTCCGATACTCTCCCCCCAGTCTCTCTGATACTCTCCCTCAGTCTCTCCGATACTCTCCCCGTGTCTCTCTGATACTTTCCCCGTGTCTCTCCGATACTCTCCCCCCAGTCTCTCCGATACTCTCCCCCAATCTCTCCGATACTCTCCCCCAGTCTCTCCGATACTCTCCCCCAGTCTCTCCGATACTCTCCCCCAGTCTCTCCGATACTCTCCCCGTGTCTTTCCGATACTCTCCCCCAGTCTCTCTGATACTATCCCTCAGTCTCTCCGATACTCTTCCAGTGTCTCTCTGATACTTTCCCCGTGTCTCTCTGATACTCTCCCCCCAGTCTCTCCGATACTCTCGCCCAGTCTCTCCGATACTCTCGCCCAGTCTCTCCGATACTCTCGCCCAGTCTCTCCGATACTCTCCCCCAGTCTCTCCGATATTCTCCCCATGTCTTTCCGATACTCTCCCCCAGTCTCTCCAATATTCTCCCCGTGTCTCTCCGATACTCTCCCCCAGTCTCTCCAATACTCTCTCCCCGTGTCTCTCTGATACTCTCCCCGTGTCTCTCTGATACTCTCCACGTGTCTCTCCGATACTCGCCCCCAGTCTCTCCGATACTCTCCCCGTGTCTCTCTGATACTCTCCCCGTGTCTCTCTGATACTCTCGCCGTGTCTCTCCGATACTGTCCCCCAGTCTCTCCGATACTCTTCCCCCCGTGTCTCCAAGATACTCTCCCCCCAGTCTCTCTGATACTCTCCCTCAGTCTCTCCGATACTCTCCCCGTGTCTCTCTGATACTTTCCCCGTGTCTCTCCGATACACTCCCCACAGTCTCTCCGATACTCTCCCCCAATCTCTCCGATACTCTCGCCCAGTCTCTCCGATACTCTCCCCCAGTCTCTCCGATACTCTCCCCCAGTCTCTCCGATACTCTCCCCGTGTCTTTCCGATACTCTCCCCCAGTCTCTCTCATACTCTCCCTCAGTCTCTCCGATACTCTTCCCGTGTCTCTCTGATACGTTCCCCGTGTCTCTCTGATACTCTCCCCCCAGTCTCTCCAATACTCTCGCCCAATCTCTCCGATACTCTCGTCCAGTCTCTCCGATACTCTCCCCCAGTCTCTCCGATATTCTCCCCATGTCTTTCCGATACTCTCCCCCAGTCTCTCCCATACTCTCCCCCAGTCTCTCCGATTCTCTCCCCCAGTCTCTCCGATACTCTCCCCTCAGTCTCTCCGATACTCTCCCGTGTTTCTCTGATACTCTCCCCGTGTCTCTCTGATACTCTCCCCGTGTCTCTCCAATACTGACCCCCTGTCTCTCCGATACTCTCCCCTAGTCTCTCCGATACTCTCCCCCAGTCTCTCCGATACTCTCCCCCCAGTCTCTCCGATACTCTCCCCCAGTCTCTCCGATACTCTCCCCCCAGTCTCTCCGATACTCTCGCCCAGTCTCTCCGATACTCTCCCCCAGACTCTCCGATACTCTCCCTTGTCTCTCCGATACTCTCCACCCGTGTCTCTCTGATACTCTCCCCCCCGTGTCTCTCTGTTACTCCTCCCCCTCAGTCTCTCCGATACTCTCCCCGTGTCTCTCTGATATTCTCCGCCAGTCTATCCGATACTCTCCACCGTGTCTCTCTGATACTCTCCCCGTGTCTCTCTGATACTTTCCCCGTGTCTCTCCGATACTCTCCCCCCAGTCTCTCCGATACTCTCCCCCAATCTCTCCGATACTCTCGCCCAGTCTCTCCGATACTCTCCCCCAGTCTCTCCGATACTCTCCCCCAGTCTCTCCGATACTCTCCCCGTGTCTTTCCGATACTCTCCCCCAGTCTCTCTGATACTATCCCTCAGTCTCTCCGATACTCTTCCCGTGTCTCTCTGATACTTTCCCCGTGTCTCTCTGATACTCTCCCCCCAGTCTCTCCTATACTCTCGCCCAGTCTCTCCGATACTCTCGCCCAGTCTCTCCGATACTCTCCCCCAGTCTCTCCGATATTCTCCCCATGTTTTTCCGATACTCTCCCCCAGTCTCTCCGATATTCTCCCCGTGTCTCTCCGATACTCTCCCCCAGTCTCTCCGATACTCTCCCCCAGTCTCTCCGATATTCTCCCCATGTCTCTCCGACACTCTCCCCCAGTCTCTCTGATACTCTCCCTCAGTCTCTCCGATACTCTCCCCGTGTCTCTCTGATACTTTCCCCGTGTCTCTCTGATACTCTCCCCGTGTCTCTCTGATACTCTCCCCGTGTCTCTCCGATACTCGCCCCCAGTCTCTCCGATACTCTCCCCGTGCCTCTCTGATACTCTCCCCGTGTCTCTCTGATACTCTCCCCGTGTCTCTCTGATACTCTCGCCGTGTCTCTCCGATACTGTCCCCCAGTCTCTCCGATACTCTTCCCCCCGTGTCTCTCCGATACTCTCCCCCCAGTCTCTCTGATACTCTCCCTCAGTCTCTCCGATACTCTCCCCGTGTCTCTCTGATACTTTCCCCGTGTCTCTCCGATACTCTCCCCCCAGTCTCTCCGATACTCTCCCCCAATCTCCCCGATACTCTCGCCCAGTCTCTCCGATACTCTCCCCCAGTCTCTCCGATACTCTCCCCGTCTCTCCGATACTCTCCCCGTGTCTTTCCGATACTCTCCCCCAGTCTCTCTGATACTCTCCCTCAGTCTCTCCGATACTCTTCCCGTGTCTCTCTGATACTTTCCCCGTGACTCTCCGATACTCTCCCCCCAGTCTCTCTGATACTCTCCCTCAGTCTCTCCGATACTCTCCCCGTGTCTCTCTGATACTTTCCCCGTGTCTCTCTGATACTCTCCCCCCAGTCTCTCCGATACTCTCGCCCAGTCTCTCCGATACTCTCGCCCAGTCTCTCCAATACTCTCCCCCAGTCTCTCCGATATTCTTCCCATGTCTTTCCGATACTCACCCCCAGTCTCTCCGATACTCTCCCCCAGTCTCTCCGATACTCTCCCCCCAGTCTCTCCGATACTCTCCCGTGTTTCTCTGATACTCTCCCCGTGTTTCTCTGATACTCTCCCGTGTTTCTCTGATACTCTCCCCGTGTCTCTCTGATACTCTCCCCGTGTCTCTCTGATACTCTCACCGTGTCTCTCCAATACTGACCCCCTGTCTCTCCGATACTCTCCCCTAGTCTCTCCGATACTCTCCCCCAGTCTCTCCGATACTCTCCCCCCAGTCTCTCCGATACTCTCCCCCAGTCTCTCCGATACTCTCCCCCCAGTCTCTCCGATACTCTCGCCCAGTCTCTCCGATACTCTCCCCCAGACTCTCCGATACTCTCCCTTGTCTCTCCGATACTCTCCACCCGTGTCTCTCTGATACTCTCCCCCCCGTGTCTCTCTGTTACTCCTCCCCCTCAGTCTCTCCGATACTCTCCCCGTGTCTCTCTGATACTCTCCGCCAGTCTATCCGATACTCTCCCCCGTGTCTCTCTGATACTCTCCCCGTGTCTCTCTGATACTTTCCCCGTGTCTCTCCGATACTCTCCCCCCAGTCTCTCCGATACTCTCCCCCAATCTCTCCGATACTCTCGCCCAGTCTCTCCGATACTCTCCCCCAGTCTCTCCGATACTCTCCCCCAGTCTCTCCGATACTCTCCCCGTGTCTTTCCGATACTCTCCCCCAGTCTCTCTGATACTATCCCTCAGTCTCTCCGATACTCTTCCCGTGTCTCTCTGATACTTTCCCCGTGTCTCTCTGATACTCTCCCCCCAGTCTCTCCTATACTCTCGCCCAGTCTCTCCGATACTCTCGCCCAGTCTCTCCGATACTCTCCCCCAGTCTCTCCGATATTCTCCCCATGTTTTTCCGATACTCTCCCCCAGTCTCTCCGATATTCTCCCCGTGTCTCTCCGATACTCTCCCCCAGTCTCTCCGATACTCTCCCCCAGTCTCTCCGATATTCTCCCCATGTCTCTCCGACACTCTCCCCCAGTCTCTCTGATACTCTCCCTCAGTCTCTCCGATACTCTCCCCGTGTCTCTCTGATACTTTCCCCGTGTCTCTCTGATACTCTCCCCGTGTCTCTCTGATACTCTCCCCGTGTCTCTCCGATACTCGCCCCCAGTCTCTCCGATACTCTCCCCGTGCCTCTCTGATACTCTCCCCGTGTCTCTCTGATACTCTCCCCGTGTCTCTCTGATACTCTCGCCGTGTCTCTCCGATACTGTCCCCCAGTCTCTCCGATACTCTTCCCCCCGTGTCTCTCCGATACTCTCCCCCCAGTCTCTCTGATACTCTCCCTCAGTCTCTCCGATACTCTCCCCGTGTCTCTCTGATACTTTCCCCGTGTCTCTCCGATACTCTCCCCCCAGTCTCTCCGATACTCTCCCCCAATCTCCCCGATACTCTCGCCCAGTCTCTCCGATACTCTCCCCCAGTCTCTCCGATACTCTCCCCGTCTCTCCGATACTCTCCCCGTGTCTTTCCGATACTCTCCCCCAGTCTCTCTGATACTCTCCCTCAGTCTCTCCGATACTCTTCCCGTGTCTCTCTGATACTTTCCCCGTGACTCTCCGATACTCTCCCCCCAGTCTCTCTGATACTCTCCCTCAGTCTCTCCGATACTCTCCCCGTGTCTCTCTGATACTTTCCCCGTGTCTCTCTGATACTCTCCCCCCAGTCTCTCCGATACTCTCGCCCAGTCTCTCCGATACTCTCGCCCAGTCTCTCCAATACTCTCCCCCAGTCTCTCCGATATTCTTCCCATGTCTTTCCGATACTCACCCCCAGTCTCTCCGATACTCTCCCCCAGTCTCTCCGATACTCTCCCCCCAGTCTCTCCGATACTCTCCCGTGTTTCTCTGATACTCTCCCCGTGTTTCTCTGATACTCTCCCCGTATCTCTCTGATACTCTCACCGTGTCTCTCCAATACTGTCCCCCAGTCTCTCCGATACTCTCCCCCAGTCTCTCCGATACTCTCCCCCAGTCTCTCCGATACTCTCCCCCAGTCTCTCCGATACTCTCCCCCCAGTCTCTCCGATACTCTCCCGTGTCTCTCTGATACTCTCCCCTTGTCTCTCTGATACTTTCCCCGTGTCTCTCTGATACTTTCCCCGTGTCTCTCCGATACTCTCGCCCAGTCTCTCCGATACTCTCGCCCAGTCTCTCCGATACTCTCCCCCAGCCTCTCCGATACTCTCCCCCCAGTCTCTCCGATACTCTCCCCCCTGTCTCTCCGATACTCTCGCCCAGTCTCTCCGATACTCTCCCCCAGTCTCTCCGATACTCTCCCCCAGACTCTCCGATACTCTCCCTTGTCTCTCCGATACTCTCCACCCGTGTCTCTCTGATACTCTCCCCCCCGTGTCTCTCTGTTACTCCTCCCCCTCAGTCTCTCCGATACTCTCCCCGTGTCTCTCTGATACTCTCCGCCAGTCTATCCGATACTCTCCCCCGTGTCTCTCTGATACTCTCCCCGTGTCTCTCTTATACTCTCCCCCAGTCTCTCCGATATTCTCCCCATGTCTTTCCGATACTCTCCCCCAGTCTCTCCGATACTCTCCCCCAGTCTCTCCGATACTCTCCCCCAGTCTCTCTGATATTCTCCCCCCAGTCTCTCCGATACTCTCCCTTGTCTCTCTGATACTCTCCCGTATCTCTCTGATACTCTCCTCGTGTCTCTCTGATACCCTCCCCGTGTCTCTCTGATACTCTCACCGTGTCTCTCCAAAAGTCTCCCCAAGTCTCTCCGATACTCTTCCCCCCGTGTCTCTCCGATACTCTCCCCCCAGTCTCTCTGATACTCTCCCTCAGTCTCTCCGATACTCTTCCCGTGCCTCTCTGATACTTTCCCCGTGTCTCTCTGATACTCTCCCCCCAGTCTCTCCGATACTCTCGCCCAGTCTCTCCGATACTCTCGCCCAGTCTCTCCGATACTCTCGCCCAGTCTCTCCGATACTCTCGCCCAGTCTCTCCGATACTCTCCCCCAGTCTCTCCGATATTCTCCCCGTGTCTCTCCGATACTCTCCCCCAGTCTCTCCGATACTCTGCCCCAGTCTCTCCGATATTCTCCCCATGTCTCTCCGACACTCTCCCCCAGTCTCTCCGATACTCTCCCCCAGTCTCTCTAATACTCTCCCTCCAGTCTCTCCGATATTCTCCCCGTGTCTCTCCGATACTCTCCCCCAGTCTCTCCGATACTCTCCCCCAGTCTCTCCGATATTCTCCCCATGTCTCTCCGACACTCTCCCCCAGTCTCTCCGATACTCTCCCCCAGTCTCTCCGATACTCTCTCCGTTTGTCTCTCTGATACTCTCCCCGTGTCTCTGATACTCTCCCCGTGTCTCTCCGATACTCGCCCCCAGTCTCTCCGATACTCTCCCCGTGTCTCTCTGATACTCTCCCCGTGTCTCTCTGATACTCTCGCCGTGTCTCTCCGATACTGTCCCCCAGTCTCTCCGATACTCTTCCCCCCGTGTCTCTCCGATACTCTCCCCCCAGTCTCTCTGATACTCTCCCCGTGTCCCTCCGATACTCTCCCCGTGTCTCTCTGATACTTTCCCCGTGTCTCTCCGATACTCTCCCCCCAGTCTCTCCGATACTCTCCCCCAATCTCTCCGATACTCTCGCCCAGTCTCTCCGATACTCCCACCCAGTCTCTCCGATACTCTCCCCCAGTCTCTCCGATACTCTCCCCGTGTCTTTCCGATACTCTCCCCCAGTCTCTCTGATACTCTCCCTCAGTCTCTCTGATACTCTCCCTCAGTCTCTCCGATACTCTTCCCGTGTCTCTCTGATACTTTCCCCGTGACTCTCCGATACCCTCCCCCCAGTCTCTCTGATACTCTCCCTCAGTCTCTCCGATACTCTCCCCGTGTCTCTCTGATACTTTCCCCGTGTCTCTCCGATACTCTCCCCCCAGTCTCTGCGATACTCTCCCCCAGTCTCTCCGATACTCTCCCCGTGTCTTTCCGATACTCTCCCCCAGTCTCTCTGATACTCTCCCTCAGTCTCTCCGATACTCTCGCCCAGTCTCTCCGATATTCTCCCCCAGTCTCTCCGATACACTCCCCCAGTCTCTCCGATACTCTCCCCGTGTCTTTCCGATACTCTCCCCCAGTCTCTCTGATACTATCCCTCAGTCTCTCTGATACTATCCCTCAGTCTCTCCGATACTCTTCCCGTGTCTCTCTGATACTTTCCCCGTGTCTCTCTGATACTCTCCCCCCAGTTTCTCCGATAATCTCGCCCAGTCTCTCCGATACTCTCGCCCAGTCTCTCCGATATTCTCCCCGTGTCTCTATGATACTCTCCCCCAGTCTCTCCGATACTCTCCCCCAGTCTCTCCGATATTCTCCCCATGTCTCTCCGACACTCTCCCCCAGTCTCTCCGACACTCTCCCCCAGTCTCTCCGATACTCTCCCCCAGTCTCTCTGATACTCTCCCTCCAGTCTCTCTGATACTCTCCCTCCAGTCTCTCCGATACTCTCCCCCAATCTCTCCGATACTCTCCCGTGTCTCTCCGATACTCTCCCCCAGTCTCTCTGATACTCTCCCCCCAGTCTCTCTGATATTCTCCCCATGTCTTTCCGATACTCTCCCCCAGTCTCTCCGATATTCTCCCCGTGTCTCTCCGATACTCTCCCCCAGTCTCTCCGATACTCTCCCCCAGTCTCTCCGATATTCTCCCCATGTCTCTCCGACACTCTCCCCCAGTCTCTCCGATACTCTCCCCCAGTCTCTCCGATACTCTCTCCCCGTGTCTCTCTGATACTCTCCCCGTGTCTCTCTGATACTCTCCCCGTGTCTCTCTGATACTCGCCCCGTGTCTCTCTGATACTCTCGCCGTGTCTCTCCGATACTGTCCCCCAGTCTCTCCGATATTCTTCCCCCCGTGTCTCTCCGATACTCTCCCCCCAGTCTCTCTGATACTCTCCCTCAGTCTCTCCTATACTCTCCCCGTGTCTCTCTGATACTTTCCCCGTGTCTCTCCGATACTCTCCCCCCAGTCTCTCCGATACTCTCCCCCAATCTCTCCGATACTCTCGCCCAGTCTCTCCGATACTCCCACCCAGTCTCTCCGATACTCTCCCCCAGTCTCTCCAATACTCTCCCCGTGTCTTTCCGATACTCTCCCCCAGTCTCTCTGATACTCTCCCCCAGTCTCTCCGATACTCCCACCCAGTCTCTCCGATACTCTCCCCCAGTCTCTCCGATACTCTCCCCGTGTCTTTCCGATACTCTCCCCCAGTCTCTCTGATACTATCCCTCAGTCTCTCCGATACTCTTCCCGTGTCTCTCTGATACTTTCCCCGTGTCTCTCTGATACTCTCCCCCCAGTCTCACCGATACTCTCGCCCAGTCTCTCCGATACTCTCGCCCAGTCTCTCCGATACTCTCCCCCAGTCTCTCCGATATTCTCCCCGTGTCTCTCCAATACTCTCGCCATGTCTTTCCGATACTCTCCCCCAGTCTCTCCGATATTCTCCCCGTGTCTCTCCAATACTCTCCCTCAGTCTCTCCGATACTCTCCCCCCAGTCTCTCCGCTACTCTCGCCCAGTCTCTCCGATACTCTCCCCCCAGTCTCTCCGATACTCTCCCCCCAGTCTCTCCGATACTCTCGCCCAGTCTCTCCGATACTCTCCACCAGTCTCTCCGATACTCTCCCCCAGACTCTCCGATACTCTCCCTTGTCTCTCCGATACTCTCCACCCGTGTCTCTCTGATACTCTCCCCCCCGTGTCTCTCTGTTACTCCTCCTCCTCAGTCTCTCCGATACTCTCCCCGTGTCTCTCTGATACTCTCCGCCAGTCTATCCGATACTCTCCCCCGTGTCTCTCTGATACTCTCCCCGTGTCTCTCTGATACACTCCCCCAGTCTCTCCGATATTCTCCCCATGTCTTTCCGATAGTCTCCCCCAGTCTCTCCGATACTCTCCCCCAGTCTCTCCGATACTCTCCTCCAGTCTCTCTGATACTCTCCCCCCAGTCTCTCCGATACTCTCCCTTGTCTCTCTGATACTCTCCCGTATCTCTCTGATACTCTCCTCGTGTCTCTCTGATACCCTCCCCGTGTCTCTCTGATACTCTCACCGTGTCTCTCCAATACTCTCCATAGTCTCTCCGATACTCTTCCCCAGTCTCTCCGATACTCTCTCCCCGTGTCTCTCTGATACTCTCCCCGTGTCTCTCTGATACTCTCCCCGTGTCTCTCCGATACTCGCCCCCAGTCTCTCCGATACTCTCCCCGTGTCTCTCTGATACTCTCCCCATGTCTCTCTGATACTCTCGCCGTGTCTCTCCGATACTGTCCCCCAGTCTCTCCGATACTCTTCCCCCCGTGTCTCTCCGATACTCTCCCCCCAGTCTCTCTGATACTCTCCCTCAGTCTCTCCGATACTCTCCCCGTGTCTCTCTGATACTTTCCCCGTGTCTCTCCGATACTCTCCCCCCAGTCTCTCCGATACTCTCCCCCAATCTCTCCGATACTCTCGCCCAGTCTCTCCGATACTCCCACCCAGTCTCTCCGATACTCTCCCCCAGTCTCTCCGATACTCTCCCCGTGTCTTTCCGATACTCTCCCCCAGTCTCTCTGATACTCTCCCTCAGTCTCTCTGATACTCTCCCTCAGTCTCTCCGATACTCTTCCCGTGTCTCTCTGATACTTTCCCCGTGACTCTCCGATACTCTCCCCCCAGTCTCTCTGATACTCTCCCTCAGTCTCTCCGATACTCTCCCCGTGTCTCTCTGATACTTTCCCCGTGTCTCTCCGATACTCTCCCCCCAGTCTCTCCGATACTCTCCCCCAGTCTCTCCGATACTCTCCCCGTGTCTTTCCGATACTCTCCCCCAGTCTCTCTGATACTCTCCCCCCAGTCTCTCTGATACTCTCCCTCAGTCTCTCCGATACTCTCCCCGTGTCTCTCTGATACTTTCCCCGTGTCTCTCCGATACTCTCCCCCCAGTCTCTCCGATACTCTCCCCCAGTCTCTCCGATACTCTCCCCGTGTCTTTCCGATACTCTCCCCCAGTCTCTCTGATACTCTCCCTCAGTCTCTCCGATACTCTCGCCCAGTCTCTCCGATATTCTCCCCCAGTCTCTCCGATACACTCCCCCAGTCTCTCCGATACTCTCCCCGTGTCTTTCCGATACTCTCCCCCAGTCTCTCTGATACTATCCCTCAGTCTCTCTGATACTATCCCTCAGTCTCTCCGATACTCTTCCCGTGTCTCTCTGATACTTTCCCCGTGTCTCTCTGATACTCTCCCCCCAGTCTCTCCGATACTCTCGCCCAGTCTCTCCGATACTCTCGCCCAGTCTCTCCGATATTCTCCCCGTGTCTCTATGATACTCTCCCCCAGTCTCTCCGATATTCTCCCCATGTCTCTCCGACACTCTCCCCCAGTCTCTCCGACACTCTCCCCCAGTCTCTCCGATACTCTCCCCCAGTCTCTCTGATACTCTCCCTCCAGTCTCTCTGATACTCTCCCTCCAGTCTCTCCGATACTCTCCCCCAATCTCTCCGATACTCTCCCGTGTCTCTCCGATACTCTCCCCCAGTCTCTCTGATACTCTCCCCCCAGTCTCTCTGATATTCTCCCCATGTCTTTCCGATACTCTCCCCCAGTCTCTCCGATATTCTCCCCGTGTCTCTCCGATACTCTCCCCCAGTCTCTCCGATACTCTCCCCCAGTCTCTCCGATATTCTCCCCATGTCTCTCCGACACTCTCCCCCAGTCTCTCCGATACTCTCCCCCAGTCTCTCCGATACTCTCTCCCCGTGTCTCTCTGATACTCTCCCCGTGTCTCTCTGATACTCTCCCCGTGTCTCTCTGATACTCGCCCCGTGTCTCTCTGATACTCTCGCCGTGTCTCTCCGATACTGTCCCCAGTCTCTCCGATATTCTTCCCCCCGTGTCTCTCCGATACTCTCCCCCCAGTCTCTCTGATACTCTCCCTCAGTCTCTCCTATACTCTCCCCGTGTCTCTCTGATACTTTCCCCGTGTCTCTCCGATATTCTCCCCCCAGTCTCTCCGATACTCTCCCCCAATCTCTCCGATACTCTCGCCCAGTCTCTCCGATACTCCCACCCAGTCTCTCCGATACTCTCCCCCAGTCTCTCCGATACTCTCCCCGTGTCTTTCCGATACTCTCCCCCAGTCTCTCTGATACTATCCCTCAGTCTCTCCGATACTCTTTCCGTGTCTCTCTGATACTTTCCCCGTGTCTCTCTGATACTCTCCCCCCAGTCTCTCCGATACTCTCTCCCAGTCTCTCCGATACTCTCGCCCAGTCTCTCCGATACTCTCCCCCAGTCTCTCCGATATTCTCCCCATGTCTTTCCGATACTCTCCCCCAGTCTCTCCGATATTCTCCCCGTGTCTCTCCAATACTCTCGCCCAGTCTCTCCGATATTCTCCCCCAGTCTCTCCGATATTCTCCCCATGTCTTTCCGATACTCTCCCCCAGTCTCTCCGATATTCTCCCCGTGTCTCTCCAATACTCTCCCTCAGTCTCTCCGATACTCTCCCCCGAGTCTCTCCGCTACTCTCGCCCAGTCTCTCCGATACTCTCCCCCCAGTCTCTCCGATACTCTCCCCCAGTCTCTCCGATACTCTCGCCCAGTCTCTCCGATACTCTCCCCCAGTCTCTCCGATACTCTCCCCCAGACTCTCCGATACTCTCCCTTGTCTCTCCGACACTCTCCACCCGTGTCTCTCTGATACTCTCCCCCCCGTGTCTCTCTGTTACTCCTCCTCCTCAGTCTCTCCGATACTCTCCCCGTGTCTCTCTGATACTCTCCGCCAGTCTATCCGATACTCTCCCCCGTGTCTCTCTGATACTCTCCCCGTGTCTCTCTGATACTCTCCCCCAGTCTCTCCGATATTCTCCCCATGTCTTTCCGATACTCTCCCCCCAGTCTCTCTGATACTCTCCCATGTCTCTCTGATACTCTCCCGTATCTCTCTGATACTCTCCTCGTGTCTCTCTGATACCCTCCCCGTGTCTCTCTGATACTCTCACCGTGTCTCTCCAATACTCTCCATAGTCTCTCCGATACTCTTCCCCCCGTGTCTCTCCGATACTCTCGCCCAGTCTCTCTGATACTCTTCCCGTGCCTCTCTGATACTTTCCCCGTGTCTCTCTGATACTCTCCCCCCAGTCTCTCCGATACTCTCGCCCAGTCTCTCCGATACTCTCGCCCAGTCTCTCCGATACTCTCGCCCAGTCTCTCCGATACTCTCCCCAAGTCTCTCCGATACTCTCCCCCAGTCTCTCTGAAACTCTCCCTCCAGTCTCTCCGATACTCTCCCCCAATCTCTCCGATACTCTCCCGTGTCTCTCCGATACTCTCCCCCAGTCTCTCTGATACTCTCCCTCAGTCTCTCCGATACTCTTCCCATGTCTCTCTGATACTTTCCCCCCCGTGTCTCTCTGATACTCTCCCCCCTTTCTCTCCGATACTCTCGCCCAGTCTCTCCGATACTCTCCCCCAGTCTCTCCGATATTCTCCCCATGTCTTTCCGATACTCTCCCCCAGTCTCTCCGATATTCTCCCCGTGTCTCTCCGATACTCTCCCCCAGCCTCTCCGATACTCTCCCCCAGTCTCTCCGATATTCTCCCCATGTCTCTCCGCCACTCTCCCCCAGTCTCTCCGATACTCTCCCCCAGTCTCTCCGATACTCTCTCCCCGTGTCTCTCTGATACTCTCCCCGTGTCTCTCTGATACTCTCCCCGTGTCTCTCCGATACTCGCCCCCAGTCTCTCCGATACTCTCCCCGTGTCTCTCTGATACTCTCCCCGTGTCTCTCTGATACTCTCGCCGTGTCTCTCCGATACTGTCCCCCAGTCTCTCCGATACTCTTCCCCCCGTGTCTCTCCGATACTCTCCCCCCAGTCTCTCTGATACTCTCCCTCAGTCTCTCCGATACTCTCCCCGTGTCTCTCTGATACTTTCCCCGTGTCTCTCCGATACTCTCCCCCCAGTCTCTCCGATACTCTCCCCCAATCTCTCCGATACTCTCGCCCAGTCTCTCCGATACTCCCACCCAGTCTCTCCGATACTCTCCCCCAGTCTCTCCGATACTCTCCCCGTGTCTTTCCGATACTCTCCCCCAGTCTCTCTGATACTCTCCCTCAGTCTCTCCGATACTTTTCCCGTGTCTCTCTGATACTTTCCCCGTGTCTTTCCGATACTCTCCCCCAATCTCTCTGATACTCTCCCCCAGTCTCTCCGATACTCTCCCCGTGTCTTTCCGATACTCTCCCCCAGTCTCTCTGATACTCTCCCTCAGTCTCTCCGATACTCTCCCCGTGTCTCTCTGATACTTTCCCCGTGTCTCTCCGATACTCTCCCCCTAGTCTCTCCGATACTCTCCCCCAATCTCTCCGATACTCTCGCCCAGTCTCTCCGATACTCTCCCCAGTCTCTCCGATACTCTCCTCCAGTCTCTCTGATACTCTCCCCCCAGTCTCTGATACTCTCCCTTGTCTCTCTGATACTCTCCCGTATCTCTCTGATACTCTCCTCGTGTCTCTCTGATACCCTCCCCGTGTCTCTCTGATACTCTCACCGTGTCTCTCCAATACTCTCCATAGTCTCTCCGATACTCTTCCCCCCGTGTCTCTCCGATACTCTCGCCCAGTCTCTCTGATACTCTTCCCGTGCCTCTCTGATACTTTACCCCCCGTGTCTCTCTGATACTCTCCCCCCAGTCTCTCCGATACTCTCGCCCAGTCTCTCCGATATTCCCACCCAGTCTCTCCGATACTCTCCCCCAGTCTCTCCGATACTCTCCCCGTGTCTTTCCGATACTCTCCCCCAGTCTCTCTGATGCTCTCCCTCAGTCTCTCCGATACTCTTCCCGTGTCTCTCTGATACTTTCCCCGTGACTCTCCGATACTCTCCCCCCAGTCTCTCTGATACTCTCCCTCAGTCTCTCCGATACTCTCCCCGTGTCTCTCTGATACTTTCCCCGTGTCTCTCCGATACTCTCCCCCCAGTCTCTCCGATACTCTCCCCCAATCTCTCCGATACTCTCGCCCAGTCTCTCCGATACTCTCCCCCAGTCTCTCCGATACTCTCCCCAAGTCTCTCCGATACTCTCCCCGTGTCTTTCCGATACTCTCCCCCAGTCTCTCTGATACTATCCCTCAGTCTATCCGATACTCTTCCCGTGTCTCTCTGTTACTTTCCCCGTGTCTCTCTGATACTCTCCCCCCAGTCTCTCCGATACTCTCGCTCAGTCTCTCCGATACTCTCGCCCAGTCTCTCCGATACTCTCCCCCAGTCTCTCCGATATTCTCCCCATGTCTTTCCGATACTCTCCCCCAGTCTCTCCGATACTCTCCCCGTGTCTCTCTGATACTCTCCGCCAGTCTATCCGATACTCTCCCCCGTGTCTCTCTGATACTCTCCCCGTGTCTCTCTGATACTCTCCCCCAGTCTCTCCGATATTCTCCCCATGTCTTTCCGAAACTCTCCCCCAGTCTCTCCGATACTCTCCCCCAGCCTCTCCGATACTCTCCCCCAGTCTCTCTGATACTCTCCCCCCAGTCTCTCCGATACTCTCCCGTATCTCTCTGATACTCTCCCGTGTCTCTCTGATCCCCTCCCCGTGTCTCTCTGATACTCTCACCGTGTTTCTCCAATACTCTCCCCCAGTCTCTCCGATACTCTTCCCCCCGTGTCTCTCCGATACTCTCCCCCCAGTCTCTCTGATACTCTCACTCAGTCTCTCCGATACTCTTCCCGTGCCTCTCTGATACTTTCCCCGTGTCTCTCTGATACTCTCCCCCCAGTCTCTCCGATACTCTCGCCCAGTCTCTCCGATACTCTCGCCCAGTCTCTCCGATACTCTCGCCCAGTCTCTCCGATACTCTCCCCCAGTCTCTCCGATATTCTCCCCGTGTCTCTATGATACTCTCCCCCAATCTCTCCGATACTCTCCCCCAGTCTCTCCGATATTCTCCCTATGTCTCTCCGACACTCTCCCCCAGTCTCTCCGACACTCTCCCCCAGTCTCTCCGACACTCTCCCCCAGTCTCTCCGATACTCTCCCCCAGTCTCTCTGATACTCTCCCTCCAGTCTCTCTGATACTCTCCCTCCAGTCTCTCCGATACTCTCCCCCAATCTCTCCGATACTCTCCCGTGTCTCTCCGATACTCTCCCCCAGTCTCTCTGATACTCTCCCTCAGTCTCTCCGATACTCTTCCCGTGTCTCTCTGATACTTTCCCCCCCGTGTCTCTCTGATACTCTCCCCCTAGTCTTTCTGATATTCTTCCCATGTCTTTCCGATATTCTTTCCCAGTCTCTCCGATATTCTCCCCGTGTCTCTCCGATACTCTCCCCCAGTCTCTCCGATACTCTCCCCCAGTCTCTCCGATATTCTCCCCATGTCTCTCCGACACTCTCCCCCAGTCTCTCCGATACTCTCCCCCAGTCTCTACGATACTCTCTCCCCGTGTCTCTCTGATACTCCCCCCGTGTCTCTCTGATACTCTCCCCGTGTCTCTCCGATACTCGCCCCGTGTCTCTCTGATACTCTCCCCGTGTCTCTCTGATACTCTCCCCGTGTCTCTCTGATACTCGCCCCGTGTCTCTCTGATACTCTCGCCGTGTCTCTCCGATACTGTCCCCCAGTCTCTCCAATATTCTTCCCCCCGTGTCTCTCCGATACTCTCGCCCCAGTCTCTCTGATACTCTCCCTCAGTCTCTCCTATACTCTCCCCGTGTCTCTCTGATACTTTCCCCGTGTCTCTCCGATACTCTCCCCCCAGCTCTCCGATACTCTCCCCCAATCTCTCCGATACTCTCGCCCAGTCTCTCCGATACTCCCACCCAGTCTCTCCGATACTCTCCCCCAGTCTCTCCGATACTCTCCCCGTGTCTTTCCGATACTCTCCCCCAGTCTCTCTGATACTATCCCTCAGTCTCTCCGATACTCTTCCCGTGTCTCTCTGATACTTTCCCCGTGTCTCTCTGATACTCTCCCCCCAGTCTCTCCGATACTCTCGCCCAGTCTCTCCGATACTCTCGCCCAGTCTCTCCGATACTCTCCCCCAGTCTCTCCGATATTCTCCCCATGTCTTTCCGATACTCTCCCCCAGTCTCTCCGATATTCTCCCCGTGTCTCTCCAATACTCTCGCCCAGTCTCTCCGATACTCTCCCCCAGTCTCTCCGATATTCTCCCCATGTCTTTCCGATACTCTCCCCCAGTCTCTCCGATATTCTCCCCGTGTCTCTCCAATACTCTCCCTCAGTCTCTCCGATACTCTTCCCGTGCCTCTCTGATACTTTCCCCGTGTCTCTCTGATACTCTCCCCCCAGTCTCTCCGATACTCTCGCCCAGTCTCTCCTATACTCTCGCCCAGTCTCTCTGATACTCTCGCCCAGTCTCTCCGATACTCTCCCCAAGTCTCTGTGATACTCTCCCCCAGTCTCTCCGATACTCTTCTTCCAGTCTCTCCGATACTCTCCCCCAATCTCTCCGATACTCTCCCGTGTCTCTCCGATACTCTCCCCCAGTTTCTCTGATACTCTCCCTCAGTCTCTCCGATACTCTTCCCGTGTCTCTCTGATACTTTCCCCGTGTCTCTCTGATACTCTCCCCCCAGTCTCTCCGATACTCTCGCCCAGTCTCTCCGATACTCTCCCCCAGTCTCTCCGATATTCTCCCCATGTCTCTCCGACACTCTCCCCCAGTCTCTCCGACACTCTCCCCCAGTCTCTCCGATACTCTCCCCCAGTCTCTCTGATACTCTCCCTCCAGTCTCTCTGATACTCTCCCTCCAGTCTCTCCGATACTCTCCCCCAATCTCTCCGATACTCTCCCGTGTCTCTCCGATACTCTCCCCCAGTCTCTCTGATACTCTCCCCCCAGTCTCTCTGATATTCTCCCCATGTCTTTCCGATACTCTCCCCCAGTCTCTCCGATATTCTCCCCGTGTCTCTCCGATACTCTCCCCCAGTCTCTCCGATACTCTCCCCCAGTCTCTCCGATATTCTCCCCATGTCTCTCCGACACTCTCCCCCAGTCTCTCCGATACTCTCCCCCAGTCTCTCCGATACTCTCTCCCCGTGTCTCTCTGATACTCTCCCCGTGTCTCTCTGATACTCTCCCCGTGTCTCTCTGATACTCGCCCCGTGTCTCTCCGATATTCTTCCCCCCGTGTCTCTCCGATACTCTCCCCCCAGTCTCTCTGATACTCTCCCTCAGTCTCTCCTATACTCTCCCCGTGTCTCTCTGATACTTTCCCCGTGTCTCTCCGATATTCTCCCCCCAGTCTCTCCGATACTCTCCCCCAATCTCTCCGATACTCTCGCCCAGTCTCTCCGATACTCCCACCCAGTCTCTCCGATACTCTCCCCCAGTCTCTCCAATACTCTCCCCGTGTCTTTCCGATACTCTCCCCCAGTCTCTCTGATACTCTCCCCCAGTCTCTCCGATACTCCCACCCAGTCTCTCCGATACTCTCCCCCAGTCTCTCCGATACTCTCCCCGTGTCTCTCTGATACTTTCCCCGTGTCTCTCTGATACTCTCCCCCCAGTCTCTCCGATACTCTCTCCCAGTCTCTCCGATACTCTCGCCCAGTCTCTCTGATACTCTCCCCCAGTCTCTCCGATATTCTCCCCATGTCTTTCCGATACTCTCCCCCAGTCTCTCCGATATTCTCCCCGTGTCTCTCCAATACTCTCGCCCAGTCTCTCCGATATTCTCCCCCAGTCTCTCCGATATTCTCCCCATGTCTTTCCGATACTCTCCCCCAGTCTCTCCGATATTCTCCCCGTGTCTCTCCAATACTCTCCCTCAGTCTCTCCGATACTCTCCCCCGAGTCTCTCCGCTACTCTCGCCCAGTCTCTCCGATACTCTCCCCCCAGTCTCTCCAATACTCTCCCCCAGTCTCTCCGATACTCTCGCCCAGTCTCTCCGATACTCTCCCCCAGTCTCTCCGATACTCTCCCCCAGACTCTCCGATACTCTCCCTTGTCTCTCCGACACTCTCCACCCGTGTCTCTCTGATACTCTCCCCCCCGTGTCTCTCTGTTACTCCTCCTCCTCAGTCTCTCCGATACTCTCCCCGTGTCTCTCTGATACTCTCCGCCAGTCTATCCGATACTCTCCCCCGTGTCTCTCTGATACTCTCCCCGTGTCTCTCTGATACTCTCCCCCAGTCTCTCCGATATTCTCCCCATGTCTTTCCGATACTCTCCCCCCAGTCTCTCTGATACTCTCCCATGTCTCTCTGATACTCTCCCGTATCTCTCTGATACTCTCCTCGTGTCTCTCTGATACCCTCCCCGTGTCTCTCTGATACTCTCACCGTGTCTCTCCAATACTCTCCATAGTCTCTCCGATACTCTTCCCCCCGTGTCTCTCCGATACTCTCGCCCAGTCTCTCTGATACTCTTCCCGTGCCTCTCTGATACTTTCCCCGTGTCTCTCTGATACTCTCCCCCCAGTCTCTCCGATACTCTCGCCCAGTCTCTCCGATACTCTCGCCCAGTCTCTCCGATACTCTCGCCCAGTCTCTCCGATACTCTCCCCAAGTCTCTCCGATACTCTCCCCCAGTCTCTCTGAAACTCTCCCTCCAGTCTCTCCGATACTCTCCCCCAATCTCTCCGATACTCTCCCGTGTCTCTCCGATACTCTCCCCCAGTCTCTCTGATACTCTCCCTCAGTCTCTCCGATACTCTTCCCATGTCTCTCTGATACTTTCCCCCCCGTGTCTCTCTGATACTCTCCCCCCTTTCTCTCCGATACTCTCGCCCAGTCTCTCCGATACTCTCCCCCAGTCTCTCCGATATTCTCCCCATGTCTTTCCGATACTCTCCCCCAGTCTCTCCGATATTCTCCCCGTGTCTCTCCGATACTCTCCCCCAGCCTCTCCGATACTCTCCCCCAGTCTCTCCGATATTCTCCCCATGTCTCTCCGCCACTCTCCCCCAGTCTCTCCGATACTCTCCCCCAGTCTCTCCGATACTCTCTCCCCGTGTCTCTCTGATACTCTCCCCCCAGTCTCTCCGATACTCTCGCCCAGTCTCTCCGATACTCTCGCCCAATCTCTCCGATACTCTCGCCCAGTCTCTCCGATACTCCCACCCAGTCTCTCCGATACTCTCCCCCAGTCTCTCCGATACTCTCCCCGTGTCTTTCCGATACTCTCCCCCAGTCTCTCTGATACTATCCCTCAGTCTCTCCGATACTCTTCCCGTGTCTCTCTGATACTTTCCCCGTGTCTCTCTGATACTCTCCCCCCAGTCTCTCCGATACTCTCGCCCAGTCTCTCCGATACTCTCGCCCAGTCTCTCCGATACTCTCCCCCAGTCTCTCCGATATTCTCCCCATGTCTTTCCGATACTCTCCCCCAGTCTCTCCGATATTCTCCCCGTGTCTCTCCAATACTCTCGCCCAGTCTCTCCGATACTCTCCCCCAGTCTCTCCGATATTCTCCCCATGTCTTTCCGATACTCTCCCCCAGTCTCTCCGATATTCTCCCCGTGTCTCTCCAATACTCTCCCTCAGTCTCTCCGATACTCTTCCCGTGCCTCTCTGATACTTTCCCCGTGTCTCTCTGATACTCTCCCCCCAGTCTCTCCGATACTCTCGCCCAGTCTCTCCTATACTCTCGCCCAGTCTCTCTGATACTCTCGCCCAGTCTCTCCGATACTCTCCCCAAGTCTCTGTGATACTCTCCCCCAGTCTCTCCGATACTCTTCTTCCAGTCTCTCCGATACTCTCCCCCAATCTCTCCGATACTCTCCCGTGTCTCTCCGATACTCTCCCCCAGTTTCTCTGATACTCTCCCTCAGTCTCTCCGATACTCTTCCCGTGTCTCTCTGATACTTTCCCCGTGTCTCTCTGATACTCTCCCCCCAGTCTCTCCGATACTCTCGCCCAGTCTCTCCGATACTCTCCCCCAGTCTCTCCGATATTCTCCCCATGTCTCTCCGACACTCTCCCCCAGTCTCTCCGACACTCTCCCCCAGTCTCTCCGATACTCTCCCCCAGTCTCTCTGATACTCTCCCTCCAGTCTCTCTGATACTCTCCCTCCAGTCTCTCCGATACTCTCCCCCAATCTCTCCGATACTCTCCCGTGTCTCTCCGATACTCTCCCCCAGTCTCTCTGATACTCTCCCCCCAGTCTCTCTGATATTCTCCCCATGTCTTTCCGATACTCTCCCCCAGTCTCTCCGATATTCTCCCCGTGTCTCTCCGATACTCTCCCCCAGTCTCTCCGATACTCTCCCCCAGTCTCTCCGATATTCTCCCCATGTCTCTCCGACACTCTCCCCCAGTCTCTCCGATACTCTCCCCCAGTCTCTCCGATACTCTCTCCCCGTGTCTCTCTGATACTCTCCCCGTGTCTCTCTGATACTCTCCCCGTGTCTCTCTGATACTCGCCCCGTGTCTCTCTGATACTCTCGCCGTGTCTCTCCGATACTCTCCCCCAGTCTCTCCGATACTCTCTCCCCGTGTCTCTCTGATACTCTCCCCGTGTCTCTCTGATACTCTCCCCGTGTCTCTCTGATACTCGCCCCGTGTCTCTCTGATACTCTCCCCGTGTCTCTCTGATACTCGCCCCGTGTCTCTCTGATACTCTCGCCCAGTCTCTCCGATACTCTCCCCAAGTCTCTGTGATACTCTCCCCCAGTCTCTCCGATACTCTTCTTCCAGTCTCTCCGATACTCTCCCCCAATCTCTCCGATACTCTCCCGTGTCTCTCCGATACTCTCCCCCAGTTTCTCTGATACTCTCCCTCAGTCTCTCCGATACTCTTCCCGTGTCTCTCTGATACTTTCCCCGTGTCTCTCTGATACTCTCCCCCCAGTCTCTCCGATACTCTCGCCCAGTCTCTCCGATACTCTCCCCCAGTCTCTCCGATATTCTCCCCATGTCTCTCCGACACTCTCCCCCAGTCTCTCCGACACTCTCCCCCAGTCTCTCCGATACTCTCCCCCAGTCTCTCTGATACTCTCCCTCCAGTCTCTCTGATACTCTCCCTCCAGTCTCTCCGATACTCTCCCCCAATCTCTCCGATACTCTCCCGTGTCTCTCCGATACTCTCCCCCAGTCTCTCTGATACTCTCCCCCCAGTCTCTCTGATATTCTCCCCATGTCTTTCCGATACTCTCCCCCAGTCTCTCCGATATTCTCCCCGTGTCTCTCCGATACTCTCCCCCAGTCTCTCCGATACTCTCCCCCAGTCTCTCCGATATTCTCCCCATGTCTCTCCGACACTCTCCCCCAGTCTCTCCGATACTCTCCCCCAGTCTCTCCGATACTCTCTCCCCGTGTCTCTCTGATACTCTCCCCGTGTCTCTCTGATACTCTCCCCGTGTCTCTCTGATACTCGCCCCGTGTCTCTCTGATACTCTCGCCGTGTCTCTCCGATACTGTCCCCCAGTCTCTCCGATATTCTTCCCCCCGTGTCTCTCCGATACTCTCCCCCCAGTCTCTCTGATACTCTCCCTCAGTCTCTCCTATACTCTCCCCGTGTCTCTCTGATACTTTCCCCGTGTCTCTCCGATATTCTCCCCCCAGTCTCTCCGATACTCTCCCCCAATCTCTCCGATACTCTCCCCCAATCTCTCCGATACTCTCCCGTGTCTCTCCGATACTCTCCCCCAGTCTCTCTGATACTCTCCCTCCAGTCTCTCTGATACTCTCCCTCCAGTCTCTCCGATACTCTCCCCCAATCTCTCCGATACTCTCCCGTGTCTCTCCGATACTCTCCCCCAGTCTCTCTGATACTCTCCCCCCAGTCTCTCTGATATTCTCCCCATGTCTTTCCGATACTCTCCCCCAGTCTCTCCGATATTCTCCCCGTGTCTCTCCGATACTCTCCCCCAGTCTCTCCGATACTCTCCCCCAGTCTCTCCGATATTCTCCCCATGTCTCTCCGACACTCTCCCCCAGTCTCTCCGATACTCTCCCCCAGTCTCTCCGATACTCTCTCCCCGTGTCTCTCTGATACTCTCCCCGTGTCTCTCTGATACTCTCCCCGTGTCTCTCTGATACTCGCCCCGTGTCTCTCTGATACTCTCGCCGTGTCTCTCCGATACTGTCCCCCAGTCTCTCCGATATTCTTCCCCCCGTGTCTCTCCGATACTCCCCCCAGTCTCTCTGATACTCTCCCTCAGTCTCTCCTATACTCTCCCCGTGTCTCTCTGATACTTTCCCCGTGTCTCTCCGATATTCTCCCCCCAGTCTCTCCGATACTCTCCCCCAATCTCTCCGATACTCTCGCCCAGTCTCTCCGATACTCCCACCCAGTCTCTCCGATACTCTCCCCCAGTCTCTCCAATACTCTCCCCGTGTCTTTCCGATACTCTCCCCCAGTCTCTCTGATACTCTCCCCCAGTCTCTCCGATACTCCCACCCAGTCTCTCCGATACTCTCCCCCAGTCTCTCCGATACTCTCCCCGTGTCTTTCCGATACTCTCCCCCAGTCTCTCTGATACTATCCCTCAGTCTCTCCGATACTCTTTCCGTGTCTCTCTGATACTTTCCCCGTGTCTCTCTGATACTCTCCCCCCAGTCTCTCCGATACTCTCTCCCAGTCTCTCCGATACTCTCGCCCAGTCTCTCCGATACTCTCCCCCAGTCTCTCCGATATTCTCCCCATGTCTTTCCGATACTCTCCCCCAGTTTCTCCGATATTCTCCCCGTGTCTCTCCAATACTCTCGCCCAGTCTCTCCGATATTCTCCCCCAGTCTCTCCGATATTCTCCCCATGTCTTTCCGATACTCTCCCCCAGTCTCTCCGATATTCTCCCCGTGTCTCTCCAATACTCTCCCTCAGTCTCTCCGATACTCTCCCCCGAGTCTCTCCGCTACTCTCGCCCAGTCTCTCCGATACTCTCCCCCCAGTCTCTCCGATACTCTCCCCCAGTCTCTCCGATACTCTCGCCCAGTCTCTCCGATACTCTCCCCCAGTCTCTCCGATACTCTCCCCCAGACTCTCCGATACTCTCCCTTGTCTCTCCGACACTCTCCACCCGTGTCTCTCTGATACTCTCCCCCCCGTGTCTCTCTGTTACTCCTCCTCCTCAGTCTCTCCGATACTCTCCCCGTGTCTCTCTGATACTCTCCGCCAGTCTATCCGATACTCTCCCCCGTGTCTCTCTGATACTCTCCCCGTGTCTCTCTGATACTCTCCCCCAGTCTCTCCGATATTCTCCCCATGTCTTTCCGATACTCTCCCCCCAGTCTCTCTGATACTCTCCCATGTCTCTCTGATACTCTCCCGTATCTCTCTGATACTCTCCTCGTGTCTCTCTGATACCCTCCCCGTGTCTCTCTGATACTCTCACCGTGTCTCTCCAATACTCTCCATAGTCTCTCCGATACTCTTCCCCCCGTGTCTCTCCGATACTCTCGCCCAGTCTCTCTGATACTCTTCCCGTGCCTCTCTGATACTTTCCCCGTGTCTCTCTGATACTCTCCCCCCAGTCTCTCCGATACTCTCGCCCAGTCTCTCCGATACTCTCGCCCAGTCTCTCCGATACTCTCGCCCAGTCTCTCCGATACTCTCCCCAAGTCTCTCCGATACTCTCCCCCAGTCTCTCTGAAACTCTCCCTCCAGTCTCTCCGATACTCTCCCCCAATCTCTCCGATACTCTCCCGTGTCTCTCCGATACTCTCCCCCAGTCTCTCTGATACTCTCCCTCAGTCTCTCCGATACTCTTCCCATGTCTCTCTGATACTTTCCCCCCCGTGTCTCTCTGATACTCTCCCCCCTTTCTCTCCGATACTCTCGCCCAGTCTCTCCGATACTCTCCCCCAGTCTCTCCGATATTCTCCCCATGTCTTTCCGATACTCTCCCCCAGTCTCTCCGATATTCTCCCCGTGTCTCTCCGATACTCTCCCCCAGCCTCTCCGATACTCTCCCCCAGTCTCTCCGATATTCTCCCCATGTCTCTCCGCCACTCTCCCCCAGTCTCTCCGATACTCTCCCCCAGTCTCTCCGATACTCTCTCCCCGTGTCTCTCTGATACTCTCCCCGTGTCTCTCTGATACTCTCCCCGTGTCTCTCCGATACTCGCCCCCAGTCTCTCCGATACTCTCCCCGTGTCTCTCTGATACTCTCCCCGTGTCTCTCTGATACTCTCGCCGTGTCTCTCCGATACTGTCCCCCAGTCTCTCCGATACTCTTCCCCCCGTGTCTCTCCGATACTCTCCCCCCAGTCTCTCTGATACTCTCCCTCAGTCTCTCCGATACTCTCCCCGTGTCTCTCTGATACTTTCCCCGTGTCTCTCCGATACTCTCCCCCCAGTCTCTCCGATACTCTCCCCCAATCTCTCCGATACTCTCGCCCAGTCTCTCCGATACTCCCACCCAGTCTCTCCGATACTCTCCCCCAGTCTCTCCGATACTCTCCCCGTGTCTTTCCGATACTCTCCCCCAGTCTCTCTGATACTCTCCCTCAGTCTCTCCGATACTTTTCCCGTGTCTCTCTGATACTTTCCCCGTGTCTTTCCGATACTCTCCCCCAATCTCTCTGATACTCTCCCCCAGTCTCTCCGATACTCTCCCCGTGTCTTTCCGATACTCTCCCCCAGTCTCTCTGATACTCTCCCTCAGTCTCTCCGATACTCTCCCCGTGTCTCTCTGATACTTTCCCCGTGTCTCTCCGATACTCTCCCCCTAGTCTCTCCGATACTCTCCCCCAATCTCTCCGATACTCTCGCCCAGTCTCTCCGATACTCTCCCCAGTCTCTCCGATACTCTCCTCCAGTCTCTCTGATACTCTCCCCCCAGTCTCTGATACTCTCCCTTGTCTCTCTGATACTCTCCCGTATCTCTCTGATACTCTCCTCGTGTCTCTCTGATACCCTCCCCGTGTCTCTCTGATACTCTCACCGTGTCTCTCCAATACTCTCCATAGTCTCTCCGATACTCTTCCCCCCGTGTCTCTCCGATACTCTCGCCCAGTCTCTCTGATACTCTTCCCGTGCCTCTCTGATACTTTACCCCCCGTGTCTCTCTGATACTCTCCCCCCAGTCTCTCCGATACTCTCGCCCAGTCTCTCCGATATTCCCACCCAGTCTCTCCGATACTCTCCCCCAGTCTCTCCGATACTCTCCCCGTGTCTTTCCGATACTCTCCCCCAGTCTCTCTGATGCTCTCCCTCAGTCTCTCCGATACTCTTCCCGTGTCTCTCTGATACTTTCCCCGTGACTCTCCGATACTCTCCCCCCAGTCTCTCTGATACTCTCCCTCAGTCTCTCCGATACTCTCCCCGTGTCTCTCTGATACTTTCCCCGTGTCTCTCCGATACTCTCCCCCCAGTCTCTCCGATACTCTCCCCCAATCTCTCCGATACTCTCGCCCAGTCTCTCCGATACTCTCCCCCAGTCTCTCCGATACTCTCCCCAAGTCTCTCCGATACTCTCCCCGTGTCTTTCCGATACTCTCCCCCAGTCTCTCTGATACTATCCCTCAGTCTATCCGATACTCTTCCCGTGTCTCTCTGTTACTTTCCCCGTGTCTCTCTGATACTCTCCCCCCAGTCTCTCCGATACTCTCGCTCAGTCTCTCCGATACTCTCGCCCAGTCTCTCCGATACTCTCCCCCAGTCTCTCCGATATTCTCCCCATGTCTTTCCGATACTCTCCCCCAGTCTCTCCGATACTCTCCCCGTGTCTCTCTGATACTCTCCGCCAGTCTATCCGATACTCTCCCCCGTGTCTCTCTGATACTCTCCCCGTGTCTCTCTGATACTCTCCCCCAGTCTCTCCGATATTCTCCCCATGTCTTTCCGATACTCTCCCCCAGTCTCTCCGATACTCTCCCCCAGCCTCTCCGATACTCTCCCCCAGTCTCTCTGATACTCTCCCCCCAGTCTCTCCGATACTCTCCCGTATCTCTCTGATACTCTCCCGTGTCTCTCTGATCCCCTCCCCGTGTCTCTCTGATACTCTCACCGTGTTTCTCCAATACTCTCCCCCAGTCTCTCCGATACTCTTCCCCCCGTGTCTCTCCGATACTCTCCCCCCAGTCTCTCTGATACTCTCACTCAGTCTCTCCGATACTCTTCCCGTGCCTCTCTGATACTTTCCCCGTGTCTCTCTGATACTCTCCCCCCAGTCTCTCCGATACTCTCGCCCAGTCTCTCCGATACTCTCGCCCAGTCTCTCCGATACTCTCGCCCAGTCTCTCCGATACTCTCCCCCAGTCTCTCCGATATTCTCCCCGTGTCTCTATGATACTCTCCCCCAATCTCTCCGATACTCTCCCCCAGTCTCTCCGATATTCTCCCTATGTCTCTCCGACACTCTCCCCCAGTCTCTCCGACACTCTCCCCCAGTCTCTCCGACACTCTCCCCCAGTCTCTCCGATACTCTCCCCCAGTCTCTCTGATACTCTCCCTCCAGTCTCTCTGATACTCTCCCTCCAGTCTCTCCGATACTCTCCCCCAATCTCTCCGATACTCTCCCGTGTCTCTCCGATACTCTCCCCCAGTCTCTCTGATACTCTCCCTCAGTCTCTCCGATACTCTTCCCGTGTCTCTCTGATACTTTCCCCCCCGTGTCTCTCTGATACTCTCCCCCTAGTCTTTCTGATATTCTTCCCATGTCTTTCCGATATTCTTTCCCAGTCTCTCCGATATTCTCCCCGTGTCTCTCCGATACTCTCCCCCAGTCTCTCCGATACTCTCCCCCAGTCTCTCCGATATTCTCCCCATGTCTCTCCGACACTCTCCCCCAGTCTCTCCGATACTCTCCCCCAGTCTCTACGATACTCTCTCCCCGTGTCTCTCTGATACTCCCCCCGTGTCTCTCTGATACTCTCCCCGTGTCTCTCCGATACTCGCCCCGTGTCTCTCTGATACTCTCCCCGTGTCTCTCTGATACTCTCCCCGTGTCTCTCTGATACTCGCCCCGTGTCTCTCTGATACTCTCGCCGTGTCTCTCCGATACTGTCCCCCAGTCTCTCCAATATTCTTCCCCCCGTGTCTCTCCGATACTCTCGCCCCAGTCTCTCTGATACTCTCCCTCAGTCTCTCCTATACTCTCCCCGTGTCTCTCTGATACTTTCCCCGTGTCTCTCCGATACTCTCCCCCCAGCTCTCCGATACTCTCCCCCAATCTCTCCGATACTCTCGCCCAGTCTCTCCGATACTCCCACCCAGTCTCTCCGATACTCTCCCCCAGTCTCTCCGATACTCTCCCCGTGTCTTTCCGATACTCTCCCCCAGTCTCTCTGATACTATCCCTCAGTCTCTCCGATACTCTTCCCGTGTCTCTCTGATACTTTCCCCGTGTCTCTCTGATACTCTCCCCCCAGTCTCTCCGATACTCTCGCCCAGTCTCTCCGATACTCTCGCCCAGTCTCTCCGATACTCTCCCCCAGTCTCTCCGATATTCTCCCCATGTCTTTCCGATACTCTCCCCCAGTCTCTCCGATATTCTCCCCGTGTCTCTCCAATACTCTCGCCCAGTCTCTCCGATACTCTCCCCCAGTCTCTCCGATATTCTCCCCATGTCTTTCCGATACTCTCCCCCAGTCTCTCCGATATTCTCCCCGTGTCTCTCCAATACTCTCCCTCAGTCTCTCCGATACTCTTCCCGTGCCTCTCTGATACTTTCCCCGTGTCTCTCTGATACTCTCCCCCCAGTCTCTCCGATACTCTCGCCCAGTCTCTCCTATACTCTCGCCCAGTCTCTCTGATACTCTCGCCCAGTCTCTCCGATACTCTCCCCAAGTCTCTGTGATACTCTCCCCCAGTCTCTCCGATACTCTTCTTCCAGTCTCTCCGATACTCTCCCCCAATCTCTCCGATACTCTCCCGTGTCTCTCCGATACTCTCCCCCAGTTTCTCTGATACTCTCCCTCAGTCTCTCCGATACTCTTCCCGTGTCTCTCTGATACTTTCCCCGTGTCTCTCTGATACTCTCCCCCCAGTCTCTCCGATACTCTCGCCCAGTCTCTCCGATACTCTCCCCCAGTCTCTCCGATATTCTCCCCATGTCTCTCCGACACTCTCCCCCAGTCTCTCCGACACTCTCCCCCAGTCTCTCCGATACTCTCCCCCAGTCTCTCTGATACTCTCCCTCCAGTCTCTCTGATACTCTCCCTCCAGTCTCTCCGATACTCTCCCCCAATCTCTCCGATACTCTCCCGTGTCTCTCCGATACTCTCCCCCAGTCTCTCTGATACTCTCCCCCCAGTCTCTCCGATATTCTCCCCGTGTCTCTCCGATACTCTCCCCCAGTCTCTCCGATACTCTCCCCCAGTCTCTCCGATATTCTCCCCATGTCTCTCCGACACTCTCCCCCAGTCTCTCCGATACTCTCCCCCAGTCTCTCCGATACTCTCTCCCCGTGTCTCTCTGATACTCTCCCCGTGTCTCTCTGATACTCTCCCCGTGTCTCTCTGATACTCGCCCCGTGTCTCTCTGATACTCTCGCCGTGTCTCTCCGATACTGTCCCCCAGTCTCTCCGATATTCTTCCCCCCGTGTCTCTCCGATACTCTCCCCCCAGTCTCTCTGATACTCTCCCTCAGTCTCTCCTATACTCTCCCCGTGTCTCTCTGATACTTTCCCCGTGTCTCTCCGATATTCTCCCCCCAGTCTCTCCGATACTCTCCCCCAATCTCTCCGATACTCTCGCCCAGTCTCTCCGATACTCCCACCCAGTCTCTCCAATACTCTCCCCCAGTCTCTCCAATACTCTCCCCGTGTCTTTCCGATACTCTCCCCCAGTCTCTCTGATACTCTCCCCCAGTCTCTCCGATACTCCCACCCAGTCTCTCCGATACTCTCCCCCAGTCTCTCCGATACTCTCCCCGTGTCTCTCTGATACTTTCCCCGTGTCTCTCTGATACTCTCCCCCCAGTCTCTCCGATACTCTCTCCCAGTCTCTCCGATACTCTCGCCCAGTCTCTCCGATACTCTCCCCCAGTCTCTCCGATATTCTCCCCATGTCTTTCCGATACTCTCCCCCAGTCTCTCCGATATTCTCCCCGTGTCTCTCCAATACTCTCGCCCAGTCTCTCCGATATTCTCCCCCAGTCTCTCCGATATTCTCCCCATGTCTTTCCGATACTCTCCCCCAGTCTCTCCGATATTCTCCCCGTGTCTCTCCAATACTCTCCCTCAGTCTCTCCGATACTCTCCCCCGAGTCTCTCCGCTACTCTCGCCCAGTCTCTCCGATACTCTCCCCCCAGTCTCTCCGATACTCTCCCCCAGTCTCTCCGATACTCTCGCCCAGTCTCTCCGATACTCTCCCCCAGTCTCTCCGATACTCTCCCCCAGACTCTCCGATACTCTCCCTTGTCTCTCCGACACTCTCCACCCGTGTCTCTCTGATACTCTCCCCCCCGTGTCTCTCTGTTACTCCTCCTCCTCAGTCTCTCCGATACTCTCCCCGTGTCTCTCTGATACTCTCCGCCAGTCTATCCGATACTCTCCCCCGTGTCTCTCTGATACTCTCCCCGTGTCTCTCTGATACTCTCCCCCAGTCTCTCCGATATTCTCCCCATGTCTTTCCGATACTCTCCCCCCAGTCTCTCCGATACTCTCCCATGTCTCTCTGATACTCTCCCGTATCTCTCTGATACTCTCCTCGTGTCTCTCTGATACCCTCCCCGTGTCTCTCTGATACTCTCACCGTGTCTCTCCAATACTCTCCATAGTCTCTCCGATACTCTTCCCCCCGTGTCTCTCCGATACTCTCGCCCAGTCTCTCTGATACTCTTCCCGTGCCTCTCTGATACTTTCCCCGTGTCTCTCTGATACTCTCCCCCCAGTCTCTCCGATACTCTCGCCCAGTCTCTCCGATACTCTCGCCCAGTCTCTCCGATACTCTCGCCCAGTCTCTCCGATACTCTCGCCCAGTCTCTCCGATACTCTCCCCAAGTCTCTCCGATACTCTCCCCCAGTCTCTCTGAAACTCTCCCTCCAGTCTCTCCGATACTCTCCCCCAATCTCTCCGATACTCTCCCGTGTCTCTCCGATACTCTCCCCCAGTCTCTCTGATACTCTCCCTCAGTCTCTCCGATACTCTTCCCATGTCTCTCTGATACTTTCCCCCCCGTGTCTCTCTGATACTCTCCCCCCAGTCTCTCCGATACTCTCGCCCAGTCTCTCCGATACTCTCCCCCAGTCTCTCCGATATTCTCCCCATGTCTTTCCGATACTCTCCCCCAGTCTCTCCGATATTCTCCCCGTGTCTCTCCGATACTCTCCCCCAGCCTCTCCGATACTCTCCCCCAGTCTCTCCGATATTCTCCCCATGTCTCTCCGCCACTCTCCCCCAGTCTCTCCGATACTCTCCCCCAGTCTCTCCGATACTCTCTCCCCGTGTCTCTCTGATACTCTCCCCGTGTCTCTCTGATACTCTCCCCGTGTCTCTCCGATACTCGCCCCCAGTCTCTCCGATACTCTCCCCGTGTCTCTCTGATACTCTCCCCGTGTCTCTCTGATACTCTCGCCGTGTCTCTCCGATACTGTCCCCCAGTCTCTCCGATACTCTTCCCCCCGTGTCTCTCCGATACTCTCCCCCCAGTCTCTCTGATACTCTCCCTCAGTCTCTCCGATACTCTCCCCGTGTCTCTCTGATACTTTCCCCGTGTCTCTCCGATACTCTCCCCCCAGTCTCTCCGATACTCTCCCCCAATCTCTCCGATACTCTCGCCCAGTCTCTCCGATACTCCCACCCAGTCTCTCCGATACTCTCCCCCAGTCTCTCCGATACTCTCCCCGTGTCTTTCCGATACTCTCCCCCAGTCTCTCTGATACTCTCCCTCAGTCTCTCCGATACTTTTCCCGTGTCTCTCTGATACTTTCCCCGTGTCTTTCCGATACTCTCCCCCAATCTCTCTGATACTCTCCCCCAGTCTCTCCGATACTCTCCCCGTGTCTTTCCGATACTCTCCCCCAGTCTCTCTGATACTCTCCCTCAGTCTCTCCGATACTCTCCCCGTGTCTCTCTGATACTTTCCCCGTGTCTCTCCGATACTCTCCCCCTAGTCTCTCCGATACTCTCCCCCAATCTCTCCGATACTCTCGCCCAGTCTCTCCGATACTCTCCCCAGTCTCTCCGATACTCTCCTCCAGTCTCTCTGATACTCTCCCCCCAGTCTCTGATACTCTCCCTTGTCTCTCTGATACTCTCCCGTATCTCTCTGATACTCTCCTCGTGTCTCTCTGATACCCTCCCCGTGTCTCTCTGATACTCTCACCGTGTCTCTCCAATACTCTCCATAGTCTCTCCGATACTCTTCCCCCCGTGTCTCTCCGATACTCTCGCCCAGTCTCTCTGATACTCTTCCCGTGCCTCTCTGATACTTTCCCCCCCGTGTCTCTCTGATACTCTCCCCCCAGTCTCTCCGATACTCTCGCCCAGTCTCTCCGATATTCCCACCCAGTCTCTCCGATACTCTCCCCCAGTCTCTCCGATACTCTCCCCGTGTCTTTCCGATACTCTCCCCCAGTCTCTCTGATGCTCTCCCTCAGTCTCTCCGATACTCTTCCCGTGTCTCTCTGATACTTTCCCCGTGACTCTCCGATACTCTCCCCCCAGTCTCTCTGATACTCTCCCTCAGTCTCTCCGATACTCTCCCCGTGTCTCTCTGATACTTTCCCCGTGTCTCTCCGATACTCTCCCCCCAGTCTCTCCGATACTCTCCCCCAATCTCTCCGATACTCTCGCCCAGTCTCTCCGATACTCTCCCCCAGTCTCTCCGATACTCTCCCCAAGTCTCTCCGATACTCTCCCCGTGTCTTTCCGATACTCTCCCCCAGTCTCTCTGATACTATCCCTCAGTCTATCCGATACTCTTCCCGTGTCTCTCTGTTACTTTCCCCGTGTCTCTCTGATACTCTCCCCCCAGTCTCTCCGATACTCTCGCTCAGTCTCTCCGATACTCTCGCCCAGTCTCTCCGATACTCTCCCCCAGTCTCTCCGATATTCTCCCCATGTCTTTCCGATACTCTCCCCCAGTCTCTCCGATACTCTCCCCGTGTCTCTCTGATACTCTCCGCCAGTCTATCCGATACTCTCCCCCGTGTCTCTCTGATACTCTCCCCGTGTCTCTCTGATACTCTCCCCCAGTCTCACCGATATTCTCCCCATGTCTTTCCGATACTCTCCCCCAGTCTCTCCGATACTCTCCCCCAGCCTCTCCGATACTCTCCCCCAGTCTCTCTGATACTCTCCCCCCAGTCTCTCCGATACTCTCCCGTATCTCTCTGATACTCTCCCGTGTCTCTCTGATCCCCTCCCCGTGTCTCTCTGATACTCTCACCGTGTTTCTCCAATACTCTCCCCCAGTCTCTCCGATACTCTTCCCCCCGTGTCTCTCCGATACTCTCCCCCCAGTCTCTCTGATACTCTCACTCAGTCTCTCCGATACTCTTCCCGTGCCTCTCTGATACTTTCCCCGTGTCTCTCTGATACTCTCCCCCCAGTCTCTCCGATACTCTCGCCCAGTCTCTCCGATACTCTCGCCCAGTCTCTCCGATACTCTCGCCCAGTCTCTCCGATACTCTCCCCCAGTCTCTCCGATATTCTCCCCGTGTCTCTATGATACTCTCCCCCAATCTCTCCGATACTCTCCCCCAGTCTCTCCGATATTCTCCCTATGTCTCTCCGACACTCTCCCCCAGTCTCTCCGACACTCTCCCCCAGTCTCTCCGATACTCTCCCCCAGTCTCTCTGATACTCTCCCTCCAGTCTCTCTGATACTCTCCCTCCAGTCTCTCCGATACTCTCCCCCAATCTCTCCGATACTCTCCCGTGTCTCTCCGATACTCTCCCCCAGTCTCTCTGATACTCTCCCTCAGTCTCTCCGATACTCTTCCCGTGTCTCTCTGATACTTTCCCCCCCGTGTCTCTCTGATACTCTCCCCCTAGTCTTTCTGATATTCTTCCCATGTCTTTCCGATATTCTTTCCCAGTCTCTCCGATATTCTCCCCGTGTCTCTCCGATACTCTCCCCCAGTCTCTCCGATACTCTCCCCCAGTCTCTCCGATATTCTCCCCATGTCTCTCCGACACTCTCCCCCAGTCTCTCCGATACTCTCCCCCAGTCTCTCCGATACTCTCTCCCCGTGTCTCTCTGATACTCCCCCCGTGTCTGTCTGATACTCTCCCCGTGTCTCTCCGATACTCGCCCCGTGTCTCTCTGATACTCTCCCCGTGTCTCTCTGATACTCTCCCCGTGTCTCTCTGATACTCTCCCCGTGTCTCTCTGATACTCGCCCCGTGTCTCTCTGATACTCTCGCCGTGTCTCTCCGATACTGTCCCCCAGTCTCTCCAATATTCTTCCCCCCGTGTCTCTCCGATACTCTCGCCCCAGTCTCTCTGATACTCTCCCTCAGTCTCTCCTATACTCTCCCCGTGTCTCTCTGATACTTTCCCCGTGTCTCTCCGATACTCTCCCCCCAGCTCTCCGATACTCTCCCCCAATCTCTCCGATACTCTCGCCCAGTCTCTCCGATACTCCCACCCAGTCTCTCCGATACTCTCCCCCAGTCTCTCCGATACTCTCCCCGTGTCTTTCCGATACTCTCCCCCAGTCTCTCTGATACTATCCCTCAGTCTCTCCGATACTCTTCCCGTGTCTCTCTGATACTTTCCCCGTGTCTCTCTGATACTCTCCCCCCAGTCTCTCCGATACTCTCGCCCAGTCTCTCCGATACTCTCGCCCAGTCTCTCCGATACTCTCCCCCAGTCTCTCCGATATTCTCCCCATGTCTTTCCGATACTCTCCCCCAGTCTCTCCGATATTCTCCCCGTGTCTCTCCAATACTCTCGCCCAGTCTCTCCGATACTCTCCCCCAGTCTCTCCGATATTCTCCCCATGTCTTTCCGATACTCTCCCCCAGTCTCTCCGATATTCTCCCCGTGTCTCTCCAATACTCTCCCTCAGTCTCTCCGATACTCTTCCCGTGCCTCTCTGATACTTTCCCCGTGTCTCTCTGATACTCTCCCCCCAGTCTCTCCGATACTCTCGCCCAGTCTCTCCTATACTCTCGCCCAGTCTCTCTGATACTCTCGCCCAGTCTCTCCGATACTCTCCCCAAGTCTCTGTGATACTCTCCCCCAGTCTCTCCGATACTCTTCTTCCAGTCTCTCCGATACTCTCCCCCAATCTCTCCGATACTCTCCCGTGTCTCTCCGATACTCTCCCCCAGTTTCTCTGATACTCTCCCTCAGTCTCTCCGATACTCTTCCCGTGTCTCTCTGATACTTTCCCCGTGTCTCTCTGATACTCTCCCCCCAGTCTCTCCGATACTCTCGCCCAGTCTCTCCGATACTCTCCCCCAGTCTCTCCGATATTCTCCCCGTGTCTCTCCAATACTCTCCCTCAGTCTCTCCGATACTCTTCCCGTGCCTCTCTGATACTTTCCCCGTGTCTCTCTGATACTCTCCCCCCAGTCTCTCCGATACTCTCGCCCAGTCTCTCCTATACTCTCGCCCAGTCTCTCTGATACTCTCGCCCAGTCTCTCCGATACTCTCCCCAAGTCTCTGTGATACTCTCCCCCAGTCTCTCCGATACTCTTCTTCCAGTCTCTCCGATACTCTCCCCCAGTCTCTCCGATATTCTCCCCATGTCTCTCCGACACTCTCCCCCAGTCTCTCCGATACTCTCCCCCAGTCTCTCCGATACTCTCGCCCCGTGTCTCTCTGATACTCTCCCCGTGTCTCTCTGATACTCTCGCCGTGTCTCTCCGATACTGTCCCCCAGTCTCTCCGATACTCTTCCCCCCGTGTCTCTCCGATACTCTCCCCCCAGTCTCTCTGATACTCTCCCTCAGTCTCTCCGATACTCTCCCCGTGTCTCTCTGATACTTTCCCCGTGTCTCTCCGATACACTCCCCCCAGTCTCTCCGATACTCTCCCCCAATCTCTCCGATACTCTCGCCCAGTCTCTCTGATACTCACCCTCAGTCTCTCCGATACTCTCCCCGTGTCTCTCTGATACTCTCCCCGTGTCTCTCTGATACTCTCGCCGTGTCTCTCCGATACTGTCCCCCAGTCTCTCCGCTACTCTTCCCCCCGTGTCTCTCCGATACTCTCCCCCCAGTCTCTCTGATACTCTCCCTCAGTCTCTCCGATACTCTCCCCGTGTCTCTCTGATACTTTCCCCGTGTCTCTCCGATACTCTCCCCCCAGTCTCTCCGATACTCTCCCCCAATCTCTCCGATACTCTCGCCCAGTCTCTCCGATACTCTCCCCCAGTCTCTCCGATACTCTCCCCCAGTCTCTCCGATGCTCTCCCCCAGTCTCTCCGATACTCTCCCCCAGTCTCTCCGATACTCTCCCGTGTCTCTCCGATGCTCTCCCCCAGTCTCTCCGATGCTCTCCCCCAGTCTCTCCGATACTCTCCCCCCAGTCTCTCCGATACTCTCCCCCAATCTCTCCGATACTCTCCCCCAGTCTCTCCGATACTCTCCCGTGTCTCTCCGATACTCTCCCCCAGTCTCTCCGATACTCTCCCCCAGTCTCTCCGATGCTCTCCCCCAGTCTCTCCGATGCTCTCCCCCAGTCTCTCCGATACTCTCCCCCAGTCTCTCTGATACTCTCCCTCAGTCTCTCCGATACTCTTCCCGTGTCTCTCTGATACTTTCCCCGTGACTCTCCGATACTCTCCCCCCAGTCTCTCCGATACTCTTCCCCCAGTCTCTCCGATACTCTCCCCCAGTCTCTCCGATACTCTCCCGTGTCTCTCTGATACTCTCCCCGTGTCTCTCTGATACTTTCCCCGTGTCTCTCTGATACTCTCGCCCAGTCTCTCCGATACTCTCCCCCAGTCTCTCCGATACTCTCCCCCAGTCTCTCCGATACTCTCCCGTGTCTCTCTGATACTCTCCCCGTGTCTCTCTGATACTCTCCCCGTGTCTCTCCGATACTTTCCCCGTGTCTCTCCGATACTCTCCCCCAGTCTCTCCGATACTCTCGCCCAGTCTCTCCGATACTCTCCCCCAGTCTCTCCGATACTCTCCCCCCAGTCTCTCCGATACTCTCGCCCAGCCTCTCCGATACTCTCCCCCAGTCACTCCGATACTCTCCCCCAGACTCTCCGATACTCTCCCTTGTCTCTCCGATACTCTCCACCCGTGTCTCTCTGATACTCTCCCCGTGTCTCTCTGATACGCTCCCCCAGTCTCTCTGATACTCTGCCCGTGTCTCTCTGATACTCTCCACCAGTCTCTCCGATATTCTCCCCGCCAGTCTCTCTAATACTCTCCCCCCAGTCTTTCCGATACTCTCCCCCCAGTCTCTCCGATACTCTCTCCCCGTGTCTCTCTGATACTCTCCCCTTGTCTCTCCGATACTCTCCCCCAGTCTCTCCGATACTCTCCCCGTGTCTCTCTGATACTCTCCCCGTGTCTCTCTCATACTCTCGCCGTGTCTCTCCGATACTGTCCCCCAGTCTCTCCGATACTCTCCCCCAGTCTCTCCGATACTCTCCCGTGTCTCTCCGATACTCTCCCCCAGTCTCTCCGATACTCTCCCCCAGTCTCTCCGATGCTCTCCCCCAGTCTCTCCGATGCTCTCCCCCAGTCTCTCCGATACTCTCCCCCAGTCTCTCTGATACTCTCCCTCAGTCTCTCCGATACTCTTCCCGTGTCTCTCTGATACTTTCCCCGTGACTCTCCGATACTCTCCCCCCAGTCTCTCCGATACTCTTCCCCCAGTCTCTCCGATACTCTCCCCCAGTCTCTCCGATACTCTCCCGTGTCTCTCTGATACTCTCCCCGTGTCTCTCTGATACTTTCCCCGTGTCTCTCTGATACTCTCGCCCAGTCTCTCCGATACTCTCCCCCAGTCTCTCCGATACTCTCCCCCAGTCTCTCCGATACTCTCCCCGTGTCTCTCTGATACTCTCCCCGTGTCTCTCTGATACTCTCCCCGTGTCTCTCCGATACTTTCCCCGTGTCTCTCCGATACTCTCCCCCAGTCTCTCCGATACTCTCGCCCAGTCTCTCCGATACTCTCCCCCAGTCTCTCCGATACTCTCCCCCCAGTCTCTCCGATACTCTCGCCCAGCCTCTCCGATACTCTCCCCCAGTCACTCCGATACTCTCCCCCAGACTCTCCGATACTCTCCCTTGTCTCTCCGATACTCTCCACCCGTGTCTCTCTGATACTCTCCCCGTGTCTCTCTGATACGCTCCCCCAGTCTCTCTGATACTCTGCCCGTGTCTCTCTGATACTCTCCACCAGACTCTCCGATATTCTCCCCGCCAGTCTCTCTAATACTCTCCCCCCAGTCTTTCCGATACTCTCCCCCCAGTCTCTCCGATACTCCCTCCCCGTGTCTCTCTGATACTCTCCCCTTGTCTCTCCGATACTCTCCCCCAGTCTCTCCGATACTCTCCCCGTGTCTCTTTGATACTCTCCCCGTGTCTCTCTCATACTCTCGCCGTGTCTCTCCGATACTGTCCCCCAGTCTCTCCGATACTGTCCCCCAGTCTCTCCGATACTCTTCCCCCCGTGTCTCTCCGATACTCTCCCCCAGTCTCTCCGATACTCTCCCCCCAGTCTCTCTGATACTCTCCCCCCCGTGTCTCTCTGTTACTCCTCCCCCTCAGTCTCTCCGATACTCTCCCCCCAGTCTCTCTGATACTGTCCGCCAGTCTCTCCGATACTCTCCCCCGTGTCTCTCTGATACTCTCCCCGAGTCTCTCTGATACGCTCCCCCAGTCTCTCTGATACTCTGCCCGTGTCTCTCTGATACTCTCCCCGTGTCTCTCCGATACTCGCCCCCAGTCTCTCCGATACTCTCCCCGTGTCTCTCTGATACTCTCCCTGTGTCTGTCTTATACTCTCGCCGTGTCTCTCCGATACTGTCCCCCGTGTCTCTCCGATACTCTCCCCCCAGTCTCTCCGATACTCTCCCCGTGTCTCTCTGATACTTTCCCCGTGTCTCTCCGATACTCTCCCCCAGTCTCTCCGATACTCTCCCCCAATCTCTCCGATACTCTCGCCCAGTCTCTCCGATACTCTCGCCCAGTCTCTCCGATACTCTCCCCCAGTCTCTCCGATACTCTCCCCGTGTCTTTCCGATACTCTCCCCCAGTCTCTCCGATACTCTCGCCCAGTCTCTCCGATACTCTCCCCCAGTCTCTCCGATACTCTCCCCCAATCTCTCCGATACTCTCGCCCAGTCTCTCCGATACTCTCCCCCAGTCTCTCCGATACTCTCCCCCCAGTCTCTCTGATACTCTCCCTCAGTCTCTCCGATACTCTCCCCGTGTCTCTCTGATACTTTCCCCGTGTCTCTCCGATACTCTCCCCCCAGTCTCTCCGATACTCTCCCCCAATCTCTCCGATACTCTCGCCCAGTCTCTCCGATACTCTCCCCCAGTCTCTCCGATACTCTCCCCCAGTCTCTCCGATACTCTCCCCGTGTCTTTCCGATACTCTCCCCCAGTCTCTCTGATACTTTCCCCGTGTCTCTCCGATACTCTCCCCCCAGTCTCTCCGATACTCTCCCCCAATCTCTCCGATACTCTCGCCCAGTCTCTCCGATACTCTCCCCCAGTCTCTCCGATAATCTCCCCCAGTCTCTCTGATACTCTCCCTCAGTCTCTCCGATACTCTTCCCGTGTCTCTCTGATACTTTCCCCGTGACTCTCTGATACTCTCCCCGTGTCTCTCTGATACTTTCCCCGTGTCTCTCTGATACTCTCGCCCAGTCTCTCCGATACTCTCCCCCAGTCTCTCCGATACTCTCCCCCAGTCTCTCCGATACTCTCCCGTGTCTCTCTGATACTCTCCCCGTGTCTCTCTGATACTCTCCCCGTGTCTCTCCGATACTCTCGCCGTGTCTTTCCGATGCTCTCCCCCAGTCTCTCTGATACTCTCCCTCAGTCTCTCTGATACTCTCCCTCAGTCTCTCCGATACTCTTCCCGTGTCTCTCTGATACTTTCCCCGTGACTCTCCGATACTCTCCCCCCAGTCTCTCTGATACTCTCCCTCAGTCTCTCCGATACTCTCCCCGTGTCTCTCTGATACTTTCCCCGTGTCTCTCCGATACTCTCCCCCCAGTCTCTCCGATACTCTCCCCCAGTCTCTCCGATACTCTCCCCGTGTCTTTCCGATACTCTCCCCCAGTCTCTCTGATACTCTCCCTCAGTCTCTCCGATACTCTCGCCCAGTCTCTCCGATATTCTCCCCCAGTCTCTCCGATACACTCCCCCAGTCTCTCCGATACTCTCCCCGTGTCTTTCCGATACTCTCCCCCAGTCTCTCTGATACTATCCCTCAGTCTCTGTGATACTATCCCTCAGTCTCTCCGATACTCTTCCCGTGTCTCTCTGATACTTTCCCCGTGTCTCTCTGATACTCTCCCCCCAGTCTCTCCGATACTCTCGCCCAGTCTCTCCGATACTCTCGCCCAGTCTCTCCGATATTCTCCCCGTGTCTCTATGATACTCTCCCCCAGTCTCTCCGATATTCTCCCCATGTCTCTCCGACACTCTCCCCCAGTCTCTCCGACACTCTCCCCCAGTCTCTCCGATACTCTCCCCCAGTCTCTCTGAGACTCTCCCTCCAGTCTCTCTGATACTCTCCCTCCAGTCTCTCCGATACTCTCCCCCAATCTCTCCGATACTCTCCCGTGTCTCTCCGATACTCTCCCCCAGTCTCTCTGATACTCTCCCCCCAGTCTCTCTGATATTCTCCCCATGTCTTTCCGATACTCTCCCCCAGTCTCTCCGATATTCTCCCCGTGTCTCTCCGATACTCTCCCCCAGTCTCTCCGATACTCTCCCCCAGTCTCTCCGATATTCTCCCCATGTCTCTCCGACACTCTCCCCCAGTCTCTCCGATACTCTCCCCCAGTCTCTCCGATACTCTCTCCCCGTGTCTCTCTGATACTCTCCCCGTGTCTCTCTGATACTCTCCCCGTGTCTCTCTGATACTCGCCCCGTGTCTCTCTGATACTCTCGCCGTGTCTCTCCGATACTGTCCCCCAGTCTCTCCGATATTCTTCCCCCCGTGTCTCTCCGATACTCTCCCCCCAGTCTCTCTGATACTCTCCCTCAGTCTCTCCTATACTCTCCCCGTGTCTCTCTGATACTTTCCCCGTGTCTCTCCGATATTCTCCCCCCAGTCTCTCCGATACTCTCCCCCAATCTCTCCGATACTCTCGCCCAGTCTCTCCGATACTCCCACCCAGTCTCTCCGATACTCTCCCCCAGTCTCTCCAATACTCTCCCCGTGTCTTTCCGATACTCTCCCCCAGTCTCTCTGATATTCCCCCCGTGTCTCTCCGATACTCTCCCCCCAGTCTCTCTGATACTCTCCCTCAGTCTCTCCGATACTCTCCCCGTGTCTCTCTGATACTTTCCCCGTGTCTCTCCGATACTCTCCCCCCAGTCTCTCCGATACTCTCCCCCAATCTCTCCGATACTCTCGCCCAGTCTCTCTGATACTCACCCTCAGTCTCTCCGATACTCTCCCCGTGTCTCTCTGATACTCTCCCCGTGTCTCTCTGATACTCTCGCCGTGTCTCTCCGATACTGTCCCCCAGTCTCTCCGCTACTCTTCCCCCCGTGTCTCTCCGATACTCTCCCCCCAGTCTCTCTGATACTCTCCCTCAGTCTCTCCGATACTCTCCCCGTGTCTCTCTGATACTTTCCCCGTGTCTCTCCGATACTCTCCCCCCAGTCTCTCCGATACTCTCCCCCAATCTCTCCGATACTCTCGCCCAATCTCTCCGATACTCTCCCCCAGTCTCTCCGATACTCTCCCCGTGTCTCTCTGATACTTTCCCCGTGTCTCTCCGCTACTCTCCCCCCAGTCTCTCCGATACTCTCCCCCAATCTCTCCGATACTCTCGCCCAGTCTCTCCGATACTCTCCCCCAGTCTCTCCGATGCTCTCCCCCAGTCTCTCCGATACTCTCCCCCAGTCTCTCCGATACTCTCCCGTGTCTCTCCGATGCTCTCCCCCAGTCTCTCCGATGCTCTCCCCCAGTCTCTCCGATACTCTCCCCCCAGTCTCTCCGATACTCTCCCCCAATCTCTCCGATACTCTCCCCCAGTTTCTCCGATACTCTCCCCCAGTCTCTCCGATGCTCTCCCCCAGTCTCTCCGATACTCTCCCCCAGTCTCTCCGATACTCTCCCGTGTCTCTCCGATACTCTCCCCCAGTCTCTCCGATACTCTCCCCCAGTCTCTCCGATGCTCTCCCCCAGTCTCTCCGATGCTCTCCCCCAGTCTCTCCGATACTCTCCCCCAGTCTCTCTGATACTCTCCCTCAGTCTCTCCGATACTCTTCCCGTGTCTCTCCGATACTTTCCCCGTGACTCTCCGATACTCTCCCCCCAGTCTCTCCGATACTCTTCCCCCAGTCTCTCCGATACTCTCCCCCAGTCTCTCCGATACTCTCCCGTGTCTCTCTGATACTCTCCCCGTGTCTCTCTGATACTTTCCCCGTGTCTCTCTGATACTCTCGCCCAGTCTCTCCGATACTCTCCCCCAGTCTCTCCGATACTCTCCCCCAGTCTCTCCGATACTCTCCCGTGTCTCTCTGATACTCTCCCCGTGTCTCTCTGATACTCTCCCCGTGTCTCTCCGATACTTTCCCCGTGTCTCTCCGATACTCTCCCCCAGTCTCTCCGATACTCTCGCCCAGTCTCTCCGATACTCTCCCCCAGTCTCTCCGATACTCTCCCCCCAGTCTCTCCGATACTCTCGCCCAGTCTCTCCGATACTCTCCCCCAGTCACTCCGATACTCTCCCCCAGACTCTCCGATACTCTCCCTTGTCTCTCCGATACTCTCCACCCGTGTCTCTCTGATACTCTCCCCGTGTCTCTCTGATACTCTCCCCGTGTCTCTCTGATACTCTCCCCGTGTCTCTCCGATACTTTCCCCGTGTCTCTCCGATACTCTCCCCCAGTCTCTCCGATACTCTCGCCCAGTCTCTCCGATACTCTCCCCCAGTCTCTCCGATACTCTCCCCCCAGTCTCTCCGATACTCTCGCCCAGTCTCTCCGATACTCTCCCCCAGTCACTCCGATACTCTCCCCCAGACTCTCCGATACTCTCCCTTGTCTCTCCGATACTCTCCACCCGTGTCTCTCTGATACTCTCCCCGTGTCTCTCTGATACGCTCCCCCAGTCTCTCTGATACTCTGCCCGTGTCTCTCTGATACTCTCCACCAGTCTCTCCGATATTCTCCCCGCCAGTCTCTCTAATACTCTCCCCCCAGTCTTTCCGATACTCTCCCCCCAGTCTCTCCGATACTCTCTCCCCGTGTCTCTCTGATACTCTCCCCTTGTCTCTCCGATACTCTCCCCCAGTCTCTCCGATACTCTCCCCGTGTCTCTCTGATACTCTCCCCGTGTCTCTCTCATACTCTCGCCGTGTCTCTCCGATACTGTCCCCCAGTCTCTCCGATACTGTCCCCCAGTCTCTCCGATACTCTCCCCCCCGTGTCTCTCTGTTACTCCTCCCCCTCAGTCTCTCCGATACTCTCCCCCCAGTCTCTCTGATACTGTCCGCCAGTCTCTCCGATACTCTCCCCCGTGTCTCTCTGATACTCTCCCCGAGTCTCTCTGATACGCTCCCCCAGTCTCTCTGATACTCTGCCCGTGTCTCTCTGATACTCTCCCCGTGTCTCTCCGATACTCGCCCCCAGTCTCTCCGATACTCTCCCCGTGTCTCTCTGATACTCTCCCTGTGTCTCTCTTATACTCTCGCCGTGTCTCTCCGATACTGTCCCCCGTGTCTCTCCGATACTCTCCCCCCAGTCTCTCCGATACTCTCCCCGTGTCTCTCTGATACTTTCCCCGTGTCTCTCCGATACTCTCCCCCAGTCTCTCCGATACTCTCCCCCAATCTCTCAGATACTCTCGCCCAGTCTCTCCGATACTCTCCCCAGTCTCTCCGATACTCTCCCCCAGTCTCTCCGATACTCTCCCCGTGTCTTTCCGATACTCTCCCCCAGTCTCTCCGATACTCTCGCCCAGTCTCTCCGATACTCTCCCCCAGTCTCTCCGATACTCTCCCCCAATCTCTCCGATACTCTCGCCCAGTCTCTCTGATACTCTCCCCCAGTCTCTCCGATACTCTCCCCCTAGTCTCTCTGATACTCTCCCTCAGTCTCTCCGATACTCTCCCCGTGTCTCTCTGATACTTTCCCCGTGTCTCTCCGATACTCTCCCCCCAGTCTCTCCGATACTCTCCCCCAATCTCTCCGATACTCTCGCCCAGTCTCTCCGATACTCTCCCCCAGTCTCTCCGATACTCTCCCCCAGTCTCTCCGATACTCTCCCCGTGTCTTTCCGATACTCTCCCCCAGTCTCTCTGATACTTTCCCCGTGTCTCTCCGATACTCTCCCCCCAGTCTCTCCGATACTCTCCCCCAATCTCTCCGATACTCTCGCCCAGTCTCTCCGATACTCTCCCCCAGTCTCTCCGATACTCTCCCCCAGTCTCTCTGATACTCTCCCTCAGTCTCTCCGATACTCTTCCCGTGTCTCTCTGATACTTTCCCCGTGACTCTCTGATACTCTCCCCGTGTCTCTCTGATACTTTCCCCGTGTCTCTCTGATACTCTCGCCCAGTCTCTCCGATACTCTCCCCCAGTCTCTCCGATACTCTCCCCCAGTCTCTCCGATACTCTCCCGTGTCTCTCTGATACTCTCCCCGTGTCTCTCTGATACTCTCCCCGTGTCTCTCCGATACTCTCGCCGTGTCTTTCCGATGCTCTCCCCCAGTCTCTCTGATACTCTCCCTCAGTCTCTCTGATACTCTCCCTCAGTCTCTCCGATACTCTTCCCGTGTCTCTCTGATACTTTCCCCGTGACTCTCCGATACTCTCCCCCCAGTCTCTCTGATACTCTCCCTCAGTCTCTCCGATACTCTCCCCGTGTCTCTCTGATACTTTCCCCGTGTCTCTCCGATACTCTCCCCCCAGTCTCTCCGATACTCTCCCCCAGTCTCTCCGATACTCTCCCCGTGTCTTTCCGATACTCTCCCCCAGTCTCTCTGATACTCTCCCCCCAGTCTCTCTGATACTCTCCCTCAGTCTCTCCGATACTCTCCCCGTGTCTCTCTGATACTTTCCCCGTGTCTCTCCGATACTCTCCCCCCAGTCTCTCCGATACTCTCCCCCAGTCTCTCCGATACTCTCCCCGTGTCTTTCCGATACTCTCCCCCAGTCTCTCTGATACTCTCCCTCAGTCTCTCCGATACTCTCGCCCAGTCTCTCCGATATTCTCCCCCAGTCTCTCTGATACACTCCCCCAGTCTCTCCGATACTCTCCCCGTGTCTTTCCGATACTCTCCCCCAGTCTCTCTGATACTATCCCTCAGTCTCTCTGATACTATCCCTCAGTCTCTCCGATACTCTTCCCGTGTCTCTCTGATACTTTCCCCGTGTCTCTCTGATACTCTCCCCCCAGTCTCTCCGATACTCTCGCCCAGTCTCTCTGATACTCTCGCCCAGTCTCTCCGATATTCTCCCCGTGTCTCTATGATACTCTCCCCCAGTCTCTCCGATATTCTCCCCATGTCTCTACGACACTCTCCCCCAGTCTCTCCGACACTCTCCCCCAGTCTCTCCGATACTCTCCCCCAGTCTCTCTGATACTCTCCCTCCAGTCTCTCTGATACTCTCCCTCCAGTCTCTCCGATACTCTCCCCCAATCTCTCCGATACTCTCCCGTGTCTCTCCGATACTCTCCCCCAGTCTCTCTGATACTCTCCCCCCAGTCTCTCTGATATTCTCCCCATGTCTTTCCGATACTCTCCCCCAGTCTCTCCGATATTCTCCCCGTGTCTCTCCGATACTCTCCCCCAGTCTCTCCGATACTCTCCCCCAGTCTCTCCGATATTCTCCCCATGTCTCTCCGACACTCTCCCCCAGTCTCTCCGATACTCTCCCCCAGTCTCTCCGATACTCTCTCCCCGTGTCTCTCTGATACTCTCCCCGTGTCTCTCTGATACTCTCCCCGTGTCTCTCTGATACTCGCCCCGTGTCTCTCTGATACTCTCGCCGTGTCTCTCCGATACTGTCCCCCAGTCTCTCCGATATTCTTCCCCCCGTGTCTCTCCGATACTCTCCCCCCAGTCTCTCTGATACTCTCCCTCAGTCTCTCCTATACTCTCCCCGTGTCTCTCTGATACTTTCCCCGTGTCTCTCCGATATTCTCCCCCCAGTCTCTCCGATACTCTCCCCCAATCTCTCCGATACTCTCGCCCAGTCTCTCCGATACTCCCACCCAGTCTCTCCGATACTCTCCCCCAGTCTCTCCAATACTCTCCCCGTGTCTTTCCGATACTCTCCCCCAGTCTCTCTGATACTCTCCCCCAGTCTCTCCGATACTCCCACCCAGTCTCTCCGATACTCTCCCCCAGTCTCTCCGATACTCTCCCCGTGTCTTTCCGATACTCTCCCCCAGTCTCTCTGATACTATCCCTCAGTCTCTCCGATACTCTTTCCGTGTCTCTCTGATACATTCCCCGTGTCTCTCTGATACTCTCCCCCCAGTCTCTCCGATACTCTCGCCCAGTCTCTCCGATACTTTCGCCCAGTCTCTCCGATACTCTCGCCCAGTCTCTCCGATACTCTCGCCCAGTCTCTCCGATACTCTCCCCCAGTCTCTCCGATATTCTCCCCGTGTCTCTATGATACTCTCCCCCAATCTCTCCGATACTCTCCCCCAGTCTCTCCGATATTCTCCCTATGTCTCTCCGACACTCTCCCCCAGTCTCTCCGACACTCTCCCCAGTCTCTCCGATACTCTCCCCCAGTCTCTCTGATACTCTCCCTCCAGTCTCTCTGATACTCTCCCTCCAGTCTCTCCGATACTCTCCCCCAATCTCTCCGATACTCTCCCGTGTCTCTCCGATACTCTCCCCCAGTCTCTCTGATACTCTCCCTCAGTCTCTCCGATACTCTTCCCGTGTCTCTCTGATACTTTCCCCCCCGTGTCTCTCTGATACTCTCCCCCTAGTCTTTCTGATATTCTTCCCATGTCTTTCCGATATTCTTTCCCAGTCTCTCCGATATTCTCCCCGTGTCTCTCCGATACTCTCCCCCAGTCTCTCCGATACTCTCCCCCAGTCTCTCCGATATTCTCCCCATGTCTCTCCGACACTCTCCCCCAGTCTCTCCGATACTCTCCCCCAGTCTCTCCGATACTCTCTCCCCGTGTCTCTCTGATACTCTCCCCGTGTCTCTCTGATACTCTCCCCGTGTCTCTCCGATACTCGCCCCGTGTCTCTCTGATACTCTCCCCGTGTCTCTCTGATACTCTCCCCGTGTCTCTCTGATACTCTCCCCGTGTCTCTCTGATACTCGCCCCGTGTCTCTCTGATACTCTCGCCGTGTCTCTCCGATACTGTCCCCCAGTCTCTCCAATATTCTTCCCCCCGTGTCTCTCCGATACTCTCGCCCCAGTCTCTCTGATACTCTCCCTCAGTCTCTCCTATACTCTCCCCGTGTCTCTCTGATACTTTCCCCGTGTCTCTCCGATACTCTCCCCCCAGCTCTCCGATACTCTCCCCCAATCTCTCCGATACTCTCGCCCAGTCTCTCCGATACTCCCACCCAGTCTCTCCGATACTCTCCCCCAGTCTCTCCGATACTCTCCCCGTGTCTTTCCGATACTGTCCCCCAGTCTCTCTGATACTATCCCTCAGTCTCTCCGATACTCTTCCCGTGTCTCTCTGATACTTTCCCCGTGTCTCTCTGATACTCTCCCCCCAGTCTCTCCGATACTCTCGCCCAGTCTCTCCGATACTCTCGCCCAGTCTCTCCGATACTCTCCCCCAGTCTCTCCGATATTCTCCCCATGTCTTTCCGATACTCTCCCCCAGTCTCTCCGATATTCTCCCCGTGTCTCTCCAATACTCTCGCCCAGTCTCTCCGATACTCTCCCCCAGTCTCTCCGATATTCTCCCCATGTCTTTCCGATACTCTCCCCCAGTCTCTCCGATATTCTCCCCGTGTCTCTCCAATACTCTCCCTCAGTCTCTCCGATACTCTTCCCGTGCCTCTCTGATACTTTCCCCGTGTCTCTCTGATACTCTCCCCCCAGTCTCTCCGATACTCTCGCCCAGTCTCTCCTATACTCTCGCCCAGTCTCTCTGATACTCTCGCCCAGTCTCTCCGATACTCTCCCCAAGTCTCTCTGATACTCTCCCCCAGTCTCTCCGATACTCTTCTTCCAGTCTCTCCGATACTCTCCCCCAATCTCTCCGATACTCTCCCGTGTCTCTCCGATACTCTCCCCCAGTTTCTCTGATACTCTCCCTCAGTCTCTCCGATACTCTTCCCGTGTCTCTCTGATACTTTCCCCGTGTCTCTCTGATACTCTCCCCCCAGTCTCTCCGATACTCTCGCCCAGTCTCTCCGATACTCTCCCCCAGTCTCTCCGATATTCTCCCCGTTTCTCTCCGATACTCTCCCCCAGTCTCTCCGATACTCTCCCCCAGTCTCTCCGATATTCTCCCCATGTCTCTCCGACACTCTCGCCGTGTCTCTCCGATACTGTCCCCCAGTCTCTCCGATACTCTTCCCCCCGTGTCTCTCCGATACTCTCCCCCCAGTCTCTCTGATACTCTCCCTCAGTCTCTCCGATACTCTCCCCGTGTCTCTCTGATACTTTCCCCGTGTCTCTCCGATACTCTCCCCCCAGTCTCTCCGATACTCTCCCCCAATCTCTCCGATACTCTCGCCCAGTCTCTCTGATACTCACCCTCAGTCTCTCCGATACTCTCCCCGTGTCTCTCTGATACTCTCCCCGTGTCTCTCTGATACTCTCGCCGTGTCTCTCCGATACTGTCCCCCAGTCTCTCCGCAACTCTTCCCCCCGTGTCTCTCCGATACTCTCCCCCCAGTCTCTCTGATACTCTCCCTCAGTCTCCCCGATACTCTCCCCGTGTCTCTCTGATACTTTCCCCGTGTCTCTCCGATACTCTCCCCCCAGTCTCTCCGATACTCTCCCCCAATCTCTCCGATACTCTCGCCCAGTCTCTCCGATACTCTCCCCCAGTCTCTCCGATACTCTCCCCCAGTCTCTCCGATGCTCTCCCCCAGTCTCTCCGATACTCTCCCCCAGTCTCTCCGATACTCTCCCGTGTCTCTCCGATGCTTTCCCCCAGTCTCTCCGATGCTCTCCCCCAGTCTCTCCGATACTCTCCCCCCAGTCTCTCCGATACTCTCCCCCAATCTCTCCGATACTCTCCCCCAGTCTCTCCGATACTCTCCCCCAGTCTCTCCGATGCTCTCCCCCAGTCTCTCCGATACTCTCCCCCAGTCTCTCCGATACTCTCCCGTGTCTCTCCGATACTCTCCCCCAGTCTCTCCGATACTCTCCCCCAGTTTCTCCGATGCTCTCCCCCAGTCTCTCCGATGCTCTCCCCCAGTCTCTCCGGTACTCTCCCCCAGTCTCTCTGATACTCTCCCTCAGTCTCTCCGATACTCTTCCCGTGTCTCTCTGATACTTTCCCCGTGACTCTCCGATACTCTCCCCCCAGTCTCTCCGATACTCTTCCCCCAGTCTCTCCGATACTCTCCCCCAGTCTCTCCGATACTCTCCCGTATCTCTCTGATACTCTCCCCGTGTCTCTCTGATACTTTCCCCGTGTCTCTCTGATACTCTCGCCCAGTCTCTCCGATACTCTCCCCCAGTCTCTCCGATACTCTCCCCCAGTCTCTCCGATACTCTCCCGTGTCTCTCTGATACTCTCCCCGTGTCTCTCTGATACTCTCCCCGTGTCTCTCCGATACTTTCCCCGTGTCTCTCCGATACTCTCCCCCAGTCTCTCCGATACTCTCGCCCAGTCTCTCCGATACTCTCCCCCAGTCTCTCCGATACTCTCCCCCCAGTCTCTCCGATACTCTCGCCCAGTCTCTCCGATACTCTCCCCCAGTCACTCCGATACTCTCCCCCAGACTCTCCGATACTCTCCCTTGTCTCTCCGATACTCTCCACCCGTGTCTCTCTGATACTCTCCCCGTGTCTCTCTGATACGCTCCCCCAGTCTCTCTGATACTCTGCCCGTGTCTCTCTGATACTCTCCACCAGTCTCTCCGATATTCTCCCCGCCAGTCTCTCTAATACTCTCCCCCCAGTCTTTCCGATACTCTCCCCCCAGTCTCTCCGATACTCTCTCCCCGTGTCTCTCTGATACTCTCCCCTTGTCTCTCCGATACTCTCCCCCAGTCTCTCCGATACTCTCCCCGTGTCTCTCTGATACTCTCCCCGTGTCTCTCTCATACTCTCGCCGTGTCTCTCCGATACTGTCCCCCAGTCTCTCCGATACTGTCCCCCAGTCTCTCCGATACTCTTCCCCCCGTGTCTCTCCGATACTCTCCCCCAGTCTCTCCGATACTCTCCCCCCAGTCTCTCCAATACTCTCCCCCAGACTCTCCGATACTCTCCCTTGTCTCTCCTATACTCTCCACCCGTGTCTCTCTGATACTCTCCCCCCCGTGTCTCTCTGTTACTCCTCCCCCTCAGTCTCTCCGATACTCTCCCCCCAGTCTCTCTGATACTGTCCGCCAGTCTCTCCGATACTCTCCCCCGTGTCTCTCTGATACTCTCCCCGAGTCTGTCTGATACGCTCCCCCAGTCTCTCTGATACTCTGCCCGTGTCTCTCTGATACTCTCCCCGTGTCTCTCCGATACTCGCCCCCAGTCTCTCCGATACTCTCCCCGTGTCTCTCTGATACTCTCCCTGTGTCTCTCTTATACTCTCGCCGTGTCTCTCCGATACTGTCCCCCGTGTCTCTCCGATACTCTCCCCCCAGTCTCTCCGATACTCTCCCCGTGTCTCTCTGATACTTTCCCCGTGTCTCTCCGATACTCTCCCCCAGTCTTTCCGATACTCTCCCCCAATCTCTCCGATACTCTCGCCCAGTCTCTCCGATACTCTCCCCAGTCTCTCCGATACTCTCCCCCAGTCTCTCCGATACTCTCCCCGTGTCTTTCCGATACTCTCCCCCAGTCTCTCCGATACTCTCGCCCAGTCTCTCCGATACTCTCCCCAGTCTCTCCGATACTCTCCCCCAGTCTCTCCGATACTCTCCCCGTGTCTTTCCGATACTCTCCCCCAGTCTCTCCGATACTCTCGCCCAGTCTCTCCGATACTCTCCCCCAGTCTCTCCGATACTCTCCCCCAATCTCTCCGATACTCTCGCCCAGTCTCTCCGATACTCTCCCCCAGTCTCTCCGATACTCTCCCCCCAGTCTCTCTGATACTCTCCCTCAGTCTCTCCGATACTCTCCCCGTGTCTCTCTGATACTTTCCCCGTGTCTCTCCGATACTCTCCCCCCAGTCTCTCCGATACTCTCCCCCAATCTCTCCGATACTCTCGCCCAGTCTCTCCGATACTCTCCCCCAGTCTCTCCGATACTCTCCCCCAGTCTCTCCGATACTCTCCCCGTGTCTTTCCGATACTCTCCCCCAGTCTCTCTGATACTTTCCCCGTGTCTCTCCGATACTCTCCCCCCAGTCTCTCCGATACTCTCCCCCAATCTCTCCGATACTCTCGCCCAGTCTCTCTGATACTCTCCCCCAGTCTCTCCGATACTCTCCCCCAGTCTCTCTGATACTCTCCCTCAGTCTCTCCGATACTCTTCCCGTGTCTCTCTGATACTTTCCCCGTGACTCTCCGATACTCTCCCCCCAGTCTCTCCGATACTCTTCCCCCAGTCTCTCCGATACTCTCCCCCAGTCTCTCCGATACTCTCCCGTGTCTCTCTGATACTCTCCCCGTGTCTCTCTGATACTTTCCCCGTGTCTCTCTGATACTCTCGCCCAGTCTCTCCGATACTCTCCCCCAGTCTCTCCGATACTCTCCCCCAGTCTCTCCGATACTCTCCCGTGTCTCTCTGATACTCTCCCCGTGTCTCTCTGATACTCTCCCCGTGTCTCTCCGATACTCTCGCCGTGTCTTTCCGATACTCTCCCCCAGTCTCTCTGATACTCTCCCTCAGTCTCTCTGATACTCTCCCTCAGTCTCTCCGATACTCTTCCCGTGTCTCTCTGATACTTTCCCCGTGACTCTCCGATACTCTCCCCCCAGTCTCTCTGATACTCTCCCTCAGTCTCTCCGATACTCTTCCCGTGTCTCTCTGATACTTTCCCCCCCGTGTCTCTCCGATACTCTCCCCCTAGTCTTTCTGATATTCTTCCCATGTCTTTCCGATATTCTTTCCCAGTCTCTCCGATATTCTCCCCGTGTCTCTCCGATACTCTCCCCCAGTCTCTCCGATACTCTCCCCCAGTCTCTCCGATATTCTCCCCATGTCTCTCCGACACTCTCCCCCAGTCTCTCCGATACTCTCCCCCAGTCTCTCCGATACTCTCTCCCCGTGTCTCTCTGATACTCTCCCCGTGTCTCTCTGATACTCTCCCCGTGTCTCTCCGATACTCGCCCCGTGTCTCTCTGATACTCTCCCCGTGTCTCTCTGATACTCTCCCCGTGTCTCTCTGATACTCGCCCCGTGTCTCTCTGATACTCTCGCCGTGTCTCTCCGATACTGTCCCCCAGTCTCTCCAATATTCTTCCCCCCGTGTCTCTCCGATACTCTCGCCCCAGTCTCTCTGATACTCTCCCTCAGTCTCTCCTATACTCTCCCCATGTCTCTCTGATACTTTCCCCGTGTCTCTCCGATACTCTCCCCCCAGCTCTCCGATACTCTCCCCCAATCTCTCCGATACTCTCGCCCAGTCTCTCCGATACTCCCACCCAGTCTCTCCGATACTCTCCCCCAGTCTCTCCGATACTCTCCTCGTGTCTTTCCGATACTCTCCCCCAGTCTCTCTGATACTATCCCTCAGTCTCTCCGATACTCTTCCCGTGTCTCTCTGATACTTTCCCCGTGTCTCTCTGATACTCTCCCCCCAGTCTCTCCGATACTCTCGCCCAGTCTCTCCGATACTCTCGCCCAGTCTCTCCGATACTCTCCCCCAGTCTCTCCGATATTCTCCCCATGTCTTTCCGATACTCTCCCCCAGTCTCTCCGATATTCTCCCCGTGTCTCTCCAATACTCTCGCCCAGTCTCTCCGATACTCTCCCCCAGTCTCTCCGATATTCTCCCCATGTCTTTCCGATACTCTCCCCCAGTCTCTCCGATATTCTCCCCGTGTCTCTCCAATACTCTCCCTCAGTCTCTCCGATACTCTTCCCGTGCCTCTCTGATACTTTCCCCGTGTCTCTCTGATACTCTCCCCCCAGTCTCTCCGATACTCTCGCCCAGTCTCTCCTATACTCTCGCCCAGTCTCTCTGATACTCTCGCCCAGTCTCTCCGATACTCTCCCCAAGTCTCTCTGATACTCTCCCCCAGTCTCTCCGATACTCTTCTTCCAGTCTCTCCGATACTCTCCCCCAATCTCTCCGATACTCTCCCGTGTCTCTCCGATACTCTCCCCCAGTTTCTCTGATACTCTCCCTCAGTCTCTCCGATACTCTTCCCGTGTCTCTCTGATACTTTCCCCGTGTCTCTCTGATACTCTCCCCCCAGTCTCTCCGATACTCTCGCCCAGTCTCTCCGATACTCTCCCCCAGTCCCTCCGATATTCTCCCCGTGTCTCTCTGATACTCTCCCCCAGTCTCTCCGATACTCTCCCCCAGTCTCTCCGATATTCTCCCCATGTCTCTCCGACACTCTCCCCCAGTCTCTCCGATACTCTCCCCCAGTCTCTCCGATACTCTCTCCCCGTGTCTCTCTGATACTCTCCCCGTGTCTCTCTGATACTCTCGCCGTGTCTCTCCGATACTGTCCCCCAGTCTCTCCGATACTCTTCCCCCCGTGTCTCTCCGATACTCTCCCCCCAGTCTCTCTGATACTCTCCCTCAGTCTCTCCGATACTCTCCCCGTGTCTCTCTGATACTTTCCCCGTGTCTCTCCGATACTCTCCCCCCAGTCTCTCCGATACTCTCCCCCAATCTCTCCGATACTCTCGCCCAGTCTCTCTGATACTCACCCTCAGTCTCTCCGATACTCTCCCCGTGTCTCTCTGATACTCTCCCCGTGTCTCTCTGATACTCTCGCCGTGTCTCTCCGATACTGTCCCCCAGTCTCTCCGCTACTCTTCCCCCCGTGTCTCTCCGATACTCTCCTCCCAGTCTCTCTGATACTCTCCCTCAGTCTCTCCGATACTCTCCCCGTGTCTCTCTGATACTTTCCCCGTGTCTCTCCGATACTCTCCCCCCAGTCTCTCCGATACTCTCCCCCAATCTCTCCGATACTCTCGCCCAGTCTCTCCGATACTCTCCCCCAGTCTCTCCGATACTCTCCCCCAGTCTCTCCGATGCTCTCCCCCAGTCTCTCCGATACTCTCCCCCAGTCTCTCCGATACTCTCCCGTGTCTCTCCGATGCTCTCCCCCAGTCTCTCCGATGCTCTCCCCCAGTCTCTCCGATACTCTCCCCCCAGTCTCTCCGATACTCTCCCCCAATCTCTCCGATACTCTCCCCCAGTCTCTCCGATACTCTCCCCCAGTCTCTCCGATGCTCTCCCCCAGTCTCTCCGATACTCTCCCCCAGTCTCTCCGATACTCTCCCGTGTCTCTCCGATACTCTCCCCCAGTCTCTCCGATACTCTCCCCCAGTCTCTCCGATGCTCTCCCCCAGTCTCTCCGATGCTCTCCCCCAGTCTCTCCGGTACTCTCCCCCAGTCTCTCTGATACTCTCCCCGTGTCTCTCTGATACTTTCCCCGTGTCTCTCTGATACTCTCGCCCAGTCTCTCCGATACTCTCCCCCAGTCTCTCCGATACTCTCCCCCAGTCTCTCCGATACTCTCCCGTGTCTCTCTGATACTCTCCCCGTGTCTCTTTGATACTCTCCCCGTGTCTCTCCGATACTTTCCCCGTGTCTCTCCGATACTCTCCCCCAGTCTCTCCGATACTCTCCCCCAATCTCTCCGATACTCTCGCCCAGTCTCTCCGATACTCTCCCCAGTCTCTCCGATACTCTCCCCCAGTCTCTCCGATACTCTCCCCGTGTCTTTCCGATACTCTCCCCCAGTCTCTCCGATACTCTCGCCCAGTCTCTCCGATACTCTCCCCCAGTCTCTCCGATACTCTCCCCCAATCTCTCCGATACTCTCGCCCAGTCTCTCCGATACTCTCCCCCAGTCTCTCCGATACTCTCCCCCCAGTCTCTCTGATACTCTCCCTCAGTCTCTCCGATACTCTCCCCGTGTCTCTCTGATACTTTCCCCGTGTCTCTCCGATACTCTCCCCCCAGTCTCTCCGATACTCTCCCCCAATCTCTCCGATACTCTCGCCCAGTCTCTCCGATACTCTCCCCCAGTCTCTCCGATACTCTCCCCCAGTCTCTCCGATACTCTCCCCGTGTCTTTCCGATACTCTCCCCCAGTCTCTCTGATACTTTCCCCGTGTCTCTCCGATACTCTCCCCCCAGTCTCTCCGATACTCTCCCCCAATCTCTCCGATACTCTCGCCCAGTCTCTCTGATACTCTCCCCCAGTCTCTCCGATACTCTCCCCCAGTCTCTCTGATACTCTCCCTCAGTCTCTCCGATACTCTTCCCGTGTCTCTCTGATACTTTCCCCGTGACTCTCCGATACTCTCCCCCCAGTCTCTCCGATACTCTTCCCCCAGTCTCTCCGATACTCTCCCCCAGTCTCTCCGATACTCTCCCGTGTCTCTCTGATACTCTCCCCGTGTCTCTCTGATACTTTCCCCGTGTCTCTCTGATACTCTCGCCCAGTCTCTCCGATACTCTCCCCCAGTCTCTCCGATACTCTCCCCCAGTCTCTCCGATACTCTCCCGTGTCTCTCTGATACTCTCCCCGTGTCTCTCTGATACTCTCCCCGTGTCTCTCCGATACTCTCGCCGTGTCTTTCCGATACTCTCCCCCAGTCTCTCTGATACTCTCCCTCAGTCTCTCTGATACTCTCCCTCAGTCTCTCCGATACTCTTCCCGTGTCTCTCTGATACTTTCCCCGTGACTCTCCGATACTCTCCCCCCAGTCTCTCTGATACTCTCCCTCAGTCTCTCCGATACTCTTCCCGTGTCTCTCTGATACTTTCCCCCCCGTGTCTCTCCGATACTCTCCCCCTAGTCTTTCTGATATTCTTCCCATGTCTTTCCGATATTCTTTCCCAGTCTCTCCGATATTCTCCCCGTGTCTCTCCGATACTCTCCCCCAGTCTCTCCGATACTCTCCCCCAGTCTCTCCGATATTCTCCCCATGTCTCTCCGACACTCTCCCCCAGTCTCTCCGATACTCTCCCCCAGTCTCTCCGATACTCTCTCCCCGTGTCTCTCTGATACTCTCCCCGTGTCTCTCTGATACTCTCCCCGTGTCTCTCCGATACTCGCCCCGTGTCTCTCTGATACTCTCCCCGTGTCTCTCTGATACTCTCCCCGTGTCTCTCTGATACTCGCCCCGTGTCTCTCTGATACTCTCGCCGTGTCTCTCCGATACTGTCCCCCAGTCTCTCCAATATTCTTCCCCCCGTGTCTCTCCGATACTCTCGCCCCAGTCTCTCTGATACTCTCCCTCAGTCTCTCCTATACTCTCCCCGTGTCTCTCTGATACTTTCCCCGTGTCTCTCCGATACTCTCCCCCCAGCTCTCCGATACTCTCCCCCAATCTCTCCGATACTCTCGCCCAGTCTCTCCGATACTCCCACCCAGTCTCTCCGATACTCTCCCCCAGTCTCTCCGATACTCTCCTCGTGTCTTTCCGATACTCTCCCCCAGTCTCTCTGATACTATCCCTCAGTCTCTCCGATACTCTTCCCGTGTCTCTCTGATACTTTCCCCGTGTCTCTCTGATACTCTCCCCCCAGTCTCTCCGATACTCTCGCCCAGTCTCTCCGATACTCTCGCCCAGTCTCTCCGATACTCTCCCCCAGTCTCTCCGATATTCTCCCCATGTCTTTCCGATACTCTCCCCCAGTCTCTCCGATATTCTCCCCGTGTCTCTCCAATACTCTCGCCCAGTCTCTCCGATACTCTCCCCCAGTCTCTCCGATATTCTCCCCATGTCTTTCCGATACTCTCCCCCAGTCTCTCCGATATTCTCCCCGTGTGTCTCCAATACTCTCCCTCAGTCTCTCCGATACTCTTCCCGTGCCTCTCTGATACTTTCCCCGTGTCTCTCTGATACTCTCCCCCCAGTCTCTCCGATACTCTCGCCCAGTCTCTCCTATACTCTCGCCCAGTCTCTCTGATACTCTCGCCCAGTCTCTCCGATACTCTCCCCAAGTCTCTCTGATACTCTCCCCCAGTCTCTCCGATACTCTTCTTCCAGTCTCTCCGATACTCTCCCCCAATCTCTCCGATACTCTCCCGTGTCTCTCCGATACTCTCCCCCAGTTTCTCTGATACTCTCCCTCAGTCTCTCCGATACTCTTCCCGTGTCTCTCTGATACTTTCCCCGTGTCTCTCTGATACTCTCCCCCCAGTCTCTCCGATACTCTCGCCCAGTCTCTCCGATACTCTCCCCCAGTCCCTCCGATATTCTCCCCGTGTCTCTCTGATACTCTCCCCCAGTCTCTCCGATACTCTCCCCCAGTCTCTCCGATATTCTCCCCATGTCTCTCCGACACTCTCCCCCAGTCTCTCCGATACTCTCCCCCAGTCTCTCCGATACTCTCTCCCCGTGTCTCTCTGATACTCTCCCCGTGTCTCTCTGATACTCTCGCCGTGTCTCTCCGATACTGTCCCCCAGTCTCTCCGATACTCTTCCCCCCGTGTCTCTCCGATACTCTCCCCCCAGTCTCTCTGATACTCTCCCTCAGTCTCTCCGATACTCTCCCCGTGTCTCTCTGATACTTTCCCCGTGTCTCTCCGATACTCTCCCCCCAGTCTCTCCGATACTCTCCCCCAATCTCTCCGATACTCTCGCCCAGTCTCTCTGATACTCACCCTCAGTCTCTCCGATACTCTCCCCGTGTCTCTCTGATACTCTCCCCGTGTCTCTCTGATACTCTCGCCGTGTCTCTCCGATACTGTCCCCCAGTCTCTCCGCTACTCTTCCCCCCGTGTCTCTCCGATACTCTCCCCCCAGTCTCTCTGATACTCTCCCTCAGTCTCTCCGATACTCTCCCCGTGTCTCTCTGATACTTTCCCCGTGTCTCTCCGATACTCTCCCCCCAGTCTCTCCGATACTCTCCCCCAATCTCTCCGATACTCTCGCCCAGTCTCTCCGATACTCTCCCCCAGTCTCTCCGATACTCTCCCCCAGTCTCTCCGATGCTCTCCCCCAGTCTCTCCGATACTCTCCCCCAGTCTCTCCGATACTCTCCCGTGTCTCTCCGATGCTCTCCCCCAGTCTCTCCGATGCTCTCCCCCAGTCTCTCCGATACTCTCCCCCCAGTCTCTCCGATACTCTCCCCCAATCTCTCCGATACTCTCCCCCAGTCTCTCCGATACTCTCCCCCAGTCTCTCCGATGCTCTCCCCCAGTCTCTCCGATACTCTCCCCCAGTCTCTCCGATACTCTCCCCCAGTCTCTCCGATACTCTCCCCCAGTCTCTCCGATGCTCTCCCCCAGTCTCTCCGATGCTCTCCCCCAGTCTCTCCGGTACTCTCCCCCAGTCTCTCTGATACTCTCCCCGTGTCTCTCTGATACTTTCCCCGTGTCTCTCTGATACTCTCGCCCAGTCTCTCCGATACTCTCCCCCAGTCTCTCCGATACTCTCCCCCAGTCTCTCCGATACTCTCCCGTGTCTCTCTGATACTCTCCCCGTGTCTCTTTGATACTCTCCCCGTGTCTCTCCGATACTTTCCCCGTGTCTCTCCGATACTCTCCCCCAGTCTCTCCGATACTCTCGCCCAGTCTCTCCGATACTCTCCCCCAGTCTCTCCGATACTCTCCCCCCAGTCTCTCCGATACTCTCGCCCAGTCTCTCCGATACTCTCCCCCAGTCACTCCGATACTCTCCCCCAGACTCTCCGATACTCTCCCTTGTCTCTCCGATACTCTCCACCCGTGTCTCTCTGATACTCTTCCCGTGTCTCTCTGATACGCTCCCCCAGTCTCTCTGATACTCTGCCCGTGTCTCTCTGATACTCTCCACCAGTCTCTCCGATATTCTCCCCGCCAGTCTCTCCGATACTCTCTCCCCGTGTCTCTCTGATACTCTCCCCTTGTCTCTCCGATACTCTCCCCCAGTCTCTCCGATACTCTCCCCGTGTCTCTCTGATACTCTCCCCGTGTCTCTCTCATACTCTCGCCGTGTCTCTCCGATACTGTCCCCCAGTCTCTCCGATACTGTCCCCCAGTCTCTCCGATACTCTTCCCCCCGTGTCTCTCCGATACTCTCCCCCAGTCTCTCCGATACTCTCCCCCCAGTCTCTCCAATACTCTCCCCCAGACTCTCCGATACTCTCCCTTGTCTCTCCTATACTCTCCACCCGTGTCTCTCTGATACTCTCCCCCCCGTGTCTCTCTGTTACTCCTCCCCCTCAGTCTCTCCGATACTCTCCCCCCAGTCTCTCTGATACTGTCCGCCAGTCTCTCCGATACTCTCCCCCGTGTCTCTCTGATACTCTCCCCGAGTCTCTCTGATACGCTCCCCCAGTCTCTCTGATACTCTGCCCGTGTCTCTCTGATACTCTCCCCGTGTCTCTCCGATACTCGCCCCCAGTCTCTCCGATACTCTCCCCGTGTCTCTCTGATACTCTCCCTGTGTCTCTCTTATACTCTCGCCGTGTCTCTCCGATACTGTCCCCCGTGTCTCTCCGATACTCTCCCCCCAGTCTCTCCGATACTCTCCCCGTGTCTCTCTGATACTCTCCCCCAGTCTCTCCGATACTCTCCCCCAGTCTCTCCGATACTCTCCCCCAATCTCTCCGATACTCTCGCCCAGTCTCTCCGATACTCTCCCCAGTCTCTCCGATACTCTCCCCCAGTCTCTCCGATACTCTCCCCGTGTCTTTCCGATACTCTCCCCCAGTCTCTCCGATACTCTCGCCCAGTCTCTCCGATACTCTCCCCCAGTCTCTCCGATACTCTCCCCCAATCTCTCCGATACTCTCGCCCAGTCTCTCCGATACTCTCCCCCAGTCTCTCCGATACTCTCCCCCCAGTCTCTCTGATACTCTCCCTCAGTCTCTCCGATACTCTCCCCGTGTCTCTCTGATACTTTCCCCGTGTCTCTCCGATACTCTCCCCCCAGTCTCTCCGATACTCTCCCCCAATCTCTCCGATACTCTCGCCCAGTCTCTCCGATACTCTCCCCCAGTCTCTCCGATACTCTCCCCCAGTCTCTCCGATACTCTCCCCGTGTCTTTCCGATACTCTCCCCCAGTCTCTCTGATACTTTCCCCGTGTCTCTCCGATACTCTCCCCCCAGTCTCTCCGATACTCTCCCCCAATCTCTCCGATACTCTCGCCCAGTCTCTCTGATACTCTCCCCCAGTCTCTCCGATACTCTCCCCCAGTCTCTCTGATACTCTCCCTCAGTCTCTCCGATACTCTTCCCGTGTCTCTCTGATACTTTCCCCGTGACTCTCCGATACTCTCCCCCCAGTCTCTCCGATACTCTTCCCCCAGTCTCTCCGATACTCTCCCCCAGTCTCTCCGATACTCTCCCGTGTCTCTCTGATACTCTCCCCGTGTCTCTCTGATACTTTCCCCGTGTCTCTCTGATACTTTCCCCGTGTCTCTCTGATACTCTCGCCCAGTCTCTCCGATACTCTCCCCCAGTCTCTCCGATACTCTCCCCCAGTCTCTCCGATACTCTCCCGTGTCTCTCTGATACTCTCCCCGTGTCTCTCTGATACTCTCCCCGTGTCTCTCCGATACTCTCGCCGTGTCTTTCCGATACTCTCCCCCAGTCTCTCTGATACTCTCCCTCAGTCTCTCTGATACTCTCCCTCAGTCTCTCCGATACTCTTCCCGTGTCTCTCTGATACTTTCCCCGTGACTCTCCGATACTCTCCCCCCAGTCTCTCCGATACTCTCCCCCAGTCTCTCCGATACTCTCCCCGTGTCTTTCCGATACTCTCCCCCAGTCTCTCTGATACTCTCCCTCAGTCTCTCCGATACTCTCGCCCAGTCTCTCCGATATTCTCCCCCAGTCTCTCCGATACACTCCCCCAGTCTCTCCGATACTCTCCCCGTGTCTTTCCGATACTCTCCCCAAGTCTCTCTGATACTATCCCTCAGTCTCTCTGATACTATCCCTCAGTCTCTCCGATACTCTTCCCGTGTCTCTCTGATACTTTCCCCGTGTCTCTCTGATACTCTCCCCCCAGTCTCTCCGATACTCTCGCCCAGTCTCTCCGATACTCTCGCCCAGTCTCTCCGATATTCTCCCCGTGTCTCTATGATACTCTCCCCCAGTCTCTCCGATATTCTCCCCGTGTCTCTCCGATACTCTCCCCCAGTCTCTCCGATACTCTCCCCCAGTCTCTCCGATATTCTCCCCATGTCTCTCCGACACTCTCCCCCAGTCTCTCCGATACTCTCCCCCAGTCTCTCCGATACTCTCTCCCCGTGTCTCTCTGATACTCTCCCCGTGTCTCTCTGATACTCTCCCCGTGTCTCTCTGATACTCTCCCCGTGTCTCTCTGATACTCGCCCCGTGTCTCTCTGATACTCTCGCCGTGTCTCTCCGATACTGTCCCCCAGTCTCTCCGATATTCTTCCCCCCGTGTCTCTCCGATACTCTCCCCCCAGTCTCTCTGATACTCTCCCTCAGTCTCTCCTATACTCTCCCCGTGTCTCTCTGATACTTTCCCCGTGTCTCTCCGATATTCTCCCCCCAGTCTCTCCGATACTCTCCCCCAATCTCTCCGATACTCTCGCCCAGTCTCTCCGATACTCCCACCCAGTCTCTCCGATACTCTCCCCCAGTCTCTCCAATACTCTCCCCGTGTCTTTCCGATACTCTCCCCCAGTCTCTCTGATACTCTCCCCCAGTCTCTCCGATACTCCCACCCAGTCTCTCCGATACTCTCCCCCAGTCTCTCCGATACTCTCCCCGTGTCTTTCCGATACTCTCCCCCAGTCTCTCTGATACTATCCCTCAGTCTCTCCGATACTCTTTCCGTGTCTCTCTGATACTTTCCCCGTGTCTCTCTGATACTCTCCCCCCAGTCTCTCCGATACTCTCTCCCAGTCTCTCCGATACTCTCGCCCAGTCTCTCCGATACTCTCCCCCAGTCTCTCCGATATTCTCCCCATGTCTTTCCGATACTCTCCCCCAGTCTCTCCGATATTCTCCCCGTGTCTCTCCAATACTCTCGCCCAGTCTCTCCGATATTCTCCCCCAGTCTCTCCGATATTCTCCCCATGTCTTTCCGATACTCTCCCCCAGTCTCTCCGATATTCTCCCCGTGTCTCTCCAATACTCTCCCTCAGTCTCTCCGATACTCTCCCCCGAGTCTCTCCGCTACTCTCGCCCAGTCTCTCCGATACTCTCCCCCCAGTCTCTCCGATACTCTCCCCCAGTCTCTCCGATACTCTCGCCCAGTCTCTCCGATACTCTCCCCCAGTCTCTCCGATACTCTCCCCCAGACTCTCCGATACTCTCCCTTGTCTCTCCGACACTCTCCACCCGTGTCTCTCTGATACTCTCCCCCCCGTGTCTCTCTGTTACTCCTCCTCCTCAGTCTCTCCGATACTCTCCCCGTGTCTCTCTGATACTCTCGGCCAGTCTATCCGATACTCTCCCCCGTGTCTCTCTGATACTCTCCCCGTGTCTCTCTGATACTCTCCCCCAGTCTCTCCGATATTCTCCCCATGTCTTTCCGATACTCTCCCCCAGTCTCTCCGATACTCTCCCCCAGTCTCTCCGATACTCTCCTCCAGTCTCTCTGATACTCTCCCCCCAGTCTCTCCGATACTCTCCCTTGTCTCTCTGATACTCTCCCGTATCTCTCTGATACTCTCCTCGTGTCTCTCTGATACCCTCCCCGTGTCTCTCTGATACTCTCACCGTGTCTCTCCAATACTCTCCATAGTCTCTCCGATACTCTTCCCCCCGTGTCTCTCCGATACTCTCGCCCAGTCTCTCTGATACTCTTCCCGTGCCTCTCTGATACTTTCCCCGTGTCTCTCTGATACTCTCCCCCCAGTCTCTCCGATACTCTCGCCCAGTCTCTCCGATACTCGCCCCCAGTCTCTCCGATACTCTCCCCGTGTCTCTCTGATACTCTCCCTGTGTCTCTCTTATACTCTCGCCGTGTCTCTCCGATACTGTCCCCCGTGTCTCTCCGATACTCTCCCCCCAGTCTCTCCGATACTCTCCCCGTGTCTCTCTGATACTTTCCCCGTGTCTCTCCGATACTCTCCCCCAGTCTCTCCGATACTCTCCCCCAATCTCTCCGATACTCTCGCCCAGTCTCTCCGATACTCTCCCCAGTCTCTCCGATACTCTCCCCCAGTCTCTCCGATACTCTCCCCGTGTCTTTCCGATACTCTCCCCCAGTCTCTCCGATACTCTCGCCCAGTCTCTCCGATACTCTCCCCCAGTCTCTCCGATACTCTCCCCCAATCTCTCCGATACTCTCGCCCAGTCTCTCCGATACTCTCCCCCAGTCTCTCCGATACTCTCCCCCCAGTCTCTCTGATACTCTCCCTCAGTCTCTCCGATACTCTCCCCGTGTCTCTCTGATACTTTCCCCGTGTCTCTCCGATACTCTCCCCCCAGTCTCTCCGATACTCTCCCCCAATCTCTCCGATACTCTCGCCCAGTCTCTCCGATACTCTCCCCCAGTCTCTCCGATACTCTCCCCCAGTCTCTCCGATACTCTCCCCGTGTCTCTCCGATACTCTCCCCCCAGTCTCTCCGATACTCTCCCCCAATCTCTCCGATACTCTCGCCCAGTCTCTCCGATACTCTCCCCCAGTCTCTCCGATACTCTCCCCCCAGTCTCTCCGATACTCTTCCCCCAGTCTCTCCGATACTCTCCCCCAGTCTCTCCGATACTCTCCCGTGTCTCTCTGATACTCTCCCCGTGTCTCTCTGATACTTTCCCCGTGTCTCTCTGATACTCTCGCCCAGTCTCTCCGATACTCTCCCCCAGTCTCTCCGATACTCTCCCCCAGTCTCTCCGATACTCTCCCGTGTCTCTCTGATACTCTCCCCGTGTCTCTCTGATACTCTCCCCGTGTCTCTCCGATACTTTCCCCGTGTCTCTCCGATACTCTCCCCCAGTCTCTCCGATACTCTCGCCCAGTCTCTCCGATACTCTCCCCCAGTCTCTCCGATACTCTCCCCCCAGTCTCTCCGATACTCTCGCCCAGTCTCTCCGATACTCTCCCCCAGTCACTCCGATACTCTCCCCCAGACTCTCCGATACTCTCCCTTGTCTCTCCGATACTCTCCACCCGTGTCTCTCTGATACTCTCCCCGTGTCTCTCTGATACGCTCCCCCAGTCTCTCTGGTACTCTGCCCGTGTCTCTCTGATACTCTCCACCAGTCTCTCCGATATTCTCCCCGCCAGTCTCTCTAATACTCTCCCCCCAGTCTTTCCGATACTCTCCCCCCAGTCTCTCCGATACTCTCTCCCCGTGTCTCTCTGATACTCTCCCCTTGTCTCTCCGATACTCTCCCCCAGTCTCTCCGATACTCTCCCCGTGTCTCTCTGATACTCTCCCCGTGTCTCTCTCATACTCTCGCCGTGTCTCTCCGATACTGTCCCCCAGTCTCTCCGATACTGTCCCCCAGTCTCTCCGATACTCTTCCCCCCGTGTCTCTCCGATACTCTCCCCCAGTCTCTCCGATACTCTCCCCCCAGTCTCTCCAATACTCTCCCCCAGACTCTCCGATACTCTCCCTTGTCTCTCCTATACTCTCCACCCGTGTCTCTCTGATACTCTCCCCCCCGTGTCTCTCTGTTACTCCTCCCCCTCAGTCTCTCCGATACTCTCCCCCCAGTCTCTCTGATACTGTCCGCCAGTCTCTCCGATACTCTCCCCCGTGTCTCTCTGATACTCTCCCCGAGTCTCTCTGATACGCTCCCCCAGTCTCTCTGATACTCTGCCCGTGTCTCTCTGATACTCTCCCCATGTCTCTCCGATACTCGCCCCCAGTCTCTCCGATACTCTCCCCGTGTCTCTCTGATACTCTCCCTGTGTCTCTCTTATACTCTCGCCGTGTCTCTCCGATACTGTCCCCCGTGTCTCTCCGATACTCTCCCCCCAGTCTCTCCGATACTCTCCCCGTGTCTCTCTGATACTTTCCCCGTGTCTCTCCGATACTCTCCCCCAGTCTCTCCGATACTCTCCCCCAATCTCTCCGATACTCTCGCCCAGTCTCTCCGATACTCTCCCCAGTCTCTCCGATACTCTCCCCCAGTCTCTCCGATACTCTCCCCGTGTCTTTCCGATACTCTCCCCCAGTCTCTCCGATACTCTCGCCCAGTCTCTCCGATACTCTCCCCCAGTCTCTCCGATACTCTCCCCCAATCTCTCCGATACTCTCGCCCAGTCTCTCCGATACTCTCCCCCAGTCTCTCCGATACTCTCCCCCCAGTCTCTCTGATACTCTCCCTCAGTCTCTCCGATACTCTCCCCGTGTCTCTCTGATACTTTCCCCGTGTCTCTCCGATACTCTCCCCCCAGTCTCTCCGATACTCTCCCCCAATCTCTCCGATACTCTCGCCCAGTCTCTCCGATACTCTCCCCCAGTCTCTCCGATACTCTCCCCCAGTCTCTCCGATACTCTCCCCGTGTCTTTCCGATACTCTCCCCCAGTCTCTCTGATACTTTCCCCCAGTCTCTCCGATACTCTCCCCATGTCTCCGATACTCTCCACGTGTCCCTCCGATACTCTCCCCCCGTGTCTCTCCGATACTCTCTCCCATGTCTCTCCTGTATTTTCCCCCCGTCGTAAGAAATAGGATGTGGGGAAACCAAATGTCAAGCACAACAACACAGCTTAACTAGCTGTTCTAAAGGAGTAGGCCATAAGGCCCCTCGAGCCTGCTCGGCCATTTAATACGATCATGGCTGATCCGATTCTGGACTCAAGTTATTCCCTTATCGGTTAAGAAACTGTCTATCTCTGTCTTAAATTTATTCAATGACCCAGCTATCACAGCTCTCTGAGGCAGCAAATTCCACAGATTTACAACCCTTTGAAAAAATAAATTCCTCCTCATCTCAATTTAAAATGGGCAGCCCCTTATTCTAAGATCATGCCCTCTAGTTTTAGTCTCCCCCATCAGTGAAACATCCTCTCTGCATCCACCTTGTCAAGCCCCCTCATAATCTTATACATTTCGATAAGATCACCTCTCATTCTTCTGAATTCCAATGAGTAGAGGCCCAACCTACTCAAACTTTCCTCACAAGTCAACCCCCTCATTTCCGGAATCAACCGAGTGAACCTTCTCTGAACTGCCTCCAAAGCAAGTAAGTATATCCTTTCGTAAATATGGAAACAAAAACTGAACGCAGTATTCCAGGTGTGGCCTCACCAATACCCTGTATAACTGTAGCAAGACTTCCCTGCTTTTATACTCCTTTCCTTTTGCAATAAAGGCCAAGATTCCATTGGCCTGCCTGATCACTTGCTGTTCCTGCATACTAATGTTTTGTGTTTCATGCACCAGAACCATCAGGTCCCTCTGTACTACAGCACTTTGCAATTTTTCTCTTAGATTTTTTTCTGCCAAAGTGCAACACCTCACACTTTCCAACATTATACTCCATCTGCCAAATTTTTGCCCACTCACTTATTTGTGTCCTCCTCACACATTGCTTTTCCTCCCATCTTTGTATCATCAGCAAACTTGTCTACATTACACTCAGTCCCTTCATCCAAGTCGTTAATATAGATTGTAAATAGTTGGGGTCCCAGCACTGATCTCTGCGGCACCACACTAGTTACTGATTGCCAACCAGATAATGAATCATTTATCCCGACTCTCTGTTTTCTGTTAGTTAGCCAATCTTCTATACATGCTAATATATTACCCCCAGTCCCGTGAACTTTTATCTTGTGCAGTAACCTTTTATCTGGAAGTCGAAATACACCACCTCCACTGGTTCCCCTTTATCCACCCTGTTCGTTACATCCTCAAAGAATTCCAGCAAATTTGTCAAATATGACTTCCCCTTCATAAATCCATGCTGACTCTGCCTGACTGAATTATGATTTTCCAAATGTCCTGATACTGCTACTTTAATAATGGACTCCAATATTTTCCCAACCACAGATGTTAGGCTAACTGGTCTATAGTTTCCTGCTTTTTTAAATAGGGGCTTTACATTTGCAGTTCTCCAATCTGCTGGGATCGCTCCAGAATCCAGGGAATTTTGGTAAATTACAACCAATGCATCCTCAATCCCTGCCGCTACTTCTATTAAAATCCGAGGATCCAAGCCATCAGGTCCATTAGTCTCTCCGATACTCTCCCCCATGTCCCTCCGATACTCACCCCTGTGTTTCTCATGTATTCTCAGCTCCAATATATTGCCTCAGGTACATTCTCTCTAACTCTGGTCACTGCTGCAAACAATTTCTGTGCTCTCAATTATAGGCACTGCCTCACATACTATACCGGGTCATTCAGCTTTTGGCAGTGTTTCAGACACCAGGGGCCAACCTAAAACAGAAATGAGATTGATCACCAAAAATTTGCCACTGCGCCAGCTGGGGCAAGTGAAAGCCCCACCCCATCACACAAGAGGACGATCTGGCCTTACTTCTCTCAGTCACTCTATTGCTCTCTCCATCTCTCGCCCTAACTGCCTCGTGTTCTCTTACTCTACCTGGGGCTCTTCCTTGCTGCTTCTTCCTTTTGCGGGCTTTAACACTTCCTCTCACTCTTGTTTTATCATTTTTTTATATCATTTTCAAAATGCAGGCGTCACTGGCAAAGCCGGCATTTGTTGCCCATCCCGCGTTGCCCTTAGAGACAATTTTTTATGACAGTCTGACAGCTTCTTGGTCACTTTTACTGATTTCAGCGTTTTATTTAGAGACTTTGAAAAACTGAATTCAAATTCTCAAGCTGGGGGATTCCCATGAGGGATTTAAACACCTGTTCTCTGGATTATTCGTCCAGTAATAACTGAGCACGTTTGCTGATTTTCCTCTTTTTATCATTCTTCCACTTTCTTTTTCTCCAAATTGTTTTTCTGATTTCCCTTTTCCTGCTTTTCCTCTTTTTTTTCTTTTGCTGATTATTTCTCCCAATTTCTCTGTCTCTGCCTCTTTATTTTTCTCGAACTCATTCTCTGGTGTTTCCCCTTTCGTCCTTTTTTCTGACATTCTTTGGCTGTTCCTCATTTTCTCTTGATTTTGCCTCACTGGCCGAGATTTTCTGAGGGGTCAGTGGGCGTGGTCAGGTGGGAATTTGTATTTTTTCTCCAGTGGGTCGGGACCCTATCCAGCGAGATAGGGCTTTAAACTAAATAGTCGGGGGGGAGGGATCAGGTGAGCGGAAATTTAAAAAGTCAAAAAGAAAGGAGAAGGCAGAAGTGCAGGGTAGCGATAGGGGTAATGATAACCAGAGTGTGACAGGAAGGGACAGAGCGTGTACACATAAGTGCATCAGAAAGTGGGGTCAGAGTAGGGAAAAATGCTAACAAGACAAAATTAAAAGCTCTTTTATCTGAATGCACGCAGCATTCATAACAAGATAGATGAGTTGACGGCACAAGTAGAAATAAATAGGTATGATCTGATAGTCTGTAAGATGTGGTTGGAAGGTGACCAAGGCTGGGAACTGAATATTCAAGGGTATTTGCGATTTTGGAAGGATAGGCAGAAAGGAAAAGGAGGTGGGGTAGCTCTGTTAATAAAGGATGCGATCAGTGCAGTAGTGAGAAATGATATGGGCTCAGAAGATCAAAATGTAGAATCAGTTAGGGTGGAGATAAGAAATAATAAGGGAAAGAGGTCACTGATAGGAGTAATCTATAGGCCCACTAACAATAGCTACCCTCTAGCACGGAGTATAAATCAAGAAATAATGAAGGTTTGTAAGGAAACTACGGCAATAATCATGGGTGATTTTAATCTTCGTACTGATTGGACAAATCAAATTGGCAAAGGTAGCCTTGAGGAAGAGTTCATAGAGTGTATTTGGGATGGTTATTTAGAAAAATATGTTGTGGAACCAACCAGTGAGCGGACTATTTTAGAACTGGTAACGTGTAAAGAATCTGGATTAATTTATGATCTCATAGCAAAGGATCCTATTGGGAAGAGTGATCATCGCATGGTAGAATTTCAAATTCAGTTTGAGGGTGAGAAAACTAGGTCTCAAACTAGTGACCTGAACTTAAGTAAAGTAATTTACAAAGGTATGAAGGCAGAGTTGGCTAAAGTGGACTGGAAAAATATATTAAAGGATAAGATGATAGATGAGCGGTAGCAAACATTTAAGGAGATATTCCATAACTCTCAGCAAATATATATTCCGGAAAGACTCTTAAGAGAAGGATGAACAATCCGTGGTTAACTGAGGAAGTAAAGGATAGTATCAAATTGAAAACAAAGGCATACAATGTTGTGAAAAATAGTGGAAGGCCAGAGGATTGGGAATTTATTTGGAAACCAGCAAAGGACGACTAAAAATATAATAAAGAGAGAGAAGATAGTTTATGAGAGTAAACTAGCAAGAAATATAAAAACAGATCGTAAGAGTTTCTAAAGTAAACGTTGGTCCCTTAGAGGATGAGACTGGGGAATTAATAATGGGAAATAGCAGAGAATTTGAATAAATATTTTGTATCTGTCTTCATAGTAGAAGACATAAAAGCATCCCAAAAATTGATAATCAAGGGGCTATTGGGAGGGGGGAGCTTAAAACAATCACTATAACTAGAGAAAAAGTATTAGGCAAACTATTGTACTAAAGGTGGACAAGTCCCCTGGACCTGATGGCCTGCATCCTAGGGTCTTAAAAGAAGTGGCTGCAGAGATAGTGGATGCATTGGTTGTAATCTACTAAAATTCCCTGGATTCTGAAGAGGTTTCAGCGGACAGGAAAACCACAAATGTAACGCCCCTATTTAAGAAAGGAGGGAGACAGAAAGCTGGGAAACTATGGACCAGTTAGTCTAACATCTGCCATTGGGAAAATCCATTATTAAGGAAGTTATAGCAAGACATATAAAAAATCATAATACAGTCAAGCAGAGTCAGCATGGTTTTATGAAAGGGAAAACATGTTTGACAAATTTGCTGGAGTTATTTGAGGATGTAACGAGCAGGGTGGATGTGGTGTATTTGGACTTCTCGAAGGCATTTGACAAGGGGCCACATAAACGGTTACTGCACAAGCTAAGAGCTCACGGGGTTGAGGGCAATATATTAGCATGAATAGGGGATTGGCTAACTAACGGAAAACAGAATTTTAGGGATGGCAAACTGTAATTAGTGGGTGCCACAGGGATCAGTGCTGGGGCCTCAACTATTTACAATCTATATTGGATGAAGGGACCGAGTGTAATGTAGCCAGATTTGCTGCTGATACAAGATAAGTGGGAAAGCAAGTTGTGAGGAGGACTCAAAGAATCTGCAAAGGGATATAGAGAGGCTCAGTGAGTGGGCAAAGATTTGACAGATGGAGTATAATGTAGGAAAATGTGAGGTTATCCACTTTGGTAGGAAAAATAAAAAAGCAAATTATTATTTAAATGGGGAGTGATTACAAAATGCTGCAGAGTGATTTGAGGGTCCTTGTACATAAAACACAAAAAGTTAGCATGCAGGTACAGCAAGTAATTAGGAAGGCAAATGGAATGTTGGCTTTTATTGCAAGGGGAATAGAGTATAAACGTAGAGAAGTCCTGCTACAACGGTACAGAGTATTGGTGAGGCCACACCTGGAGTATCGCGTACAGTTTTGGTCTCCTTATTTATGCATGAATTGGAGGCAGTTCAGAGAAGGTTCACGAGATTGATTCCTGAGATGAAGGGGTTGTCTTAGGAAGAAAGGTTGAGCAGGTTGGGCCTATACGCATGATGATGATCTTATTGAAATGTATAGTTTTAATATAAATATATTAAAAAATAAAAAAATAAACGCAGGTGCAACAGGCGGTAAAGAAGGCAAATGGTATGTTGGCCTTCATAGCTAGGGGATTTGAGTATAGAAGCAGGGAGTTCTTAATGCAGCTGTACAGGGCCTTAGTGAGGCCTCACCTGGAATATTGTGTTTAGTTTTGGTCTCCTAGTCTGAGGAAGGACGTTCTTGCTATTGAGGGAGTGCAGCGAAGGTTCACCAGACTGATTCCAGGGATGGCTGGACTATCATATGAGGAGAGACTGGATCAACTGGGCCTGTATTTACTGGAGTTTAGAAGGATGAGAGGGGATCTTATAGAAACATATAAGATTCTGACGGGACTGGACAGGATAGATGCGGGAAGAATGTTCCCGATGTTGGGGAAGTCCAGAACCAGGGAACATACTCTTAGGATAAGGGGTAGGCCATTTAGGACTGAGATGAGAAGGAACTTCTTCACTCAGAGAGTTGTTAACCTGTGGAATTCCCTGCCGCAGAGAGTTGGTGATACCAGTTCACTGGATATATTCAAGAGGGAGTTAGATATGGAGTTAGATATGGCCCTGGAGAGAAAGCAGGAAAGGGGTACTGAGGGAATGATCAGCCATGAACTCATTGAATGGCGGTGCAGACTCGAAGGCCCGAATGGCCTACTCCTAGACCTATTTTCTATGTTTCTATAAGATTCTGAGAGGGCTTGACAGGGTAGATACAGAGAGGATTGTTCCCCTTATGGGGGGATCTAGAACTCGGGGGCACAGTTTCAGAATAAAGGATCGCCCATTTAAAACGGAAATGAGGAGGAATTTCTTCTCTCAGAGGGCGTGAATCTTTGGAATTCTGTACCCCAGAGAGCTGTGGAGGCTGGGTCATTGAATATATTTAAGGTGGAGATAGTCAGACTTTTGAATGAGAAACGGGCAGGGAAGTTTAGGTCAGGATCAGATCAGCCATGATCTTATTGAATGGCGGAGCAGGCTTGAGGGACCAAATGGCCTACTCCTGCTACTATTTCTTATGTTCTTATGACCCTGCTGTGAACCTGCCGCCACATGCCTTTACCAAATGTTGGGTCTGTGAGAGCTGAGCAGACCCGACATGCAGTGGCGGTAAAGCCAATTTCAATGATTAGTAGATTGTTTATAGCCACTTCAATAGTTTTAAACTGACATTTTTAATTTGACAGCTCACCCATGAGTTTCACACTGTTGCTAGACCATGTCTGTGAAGCTGAGGGGGGGAGGTCAGTGGCCATTGAATCAGCTGATGAGTTGACAGCTTCAAATGTCAAGCAAAGGCTTCCACCTTTCAGATACATCTTCCCTCAGCCACAAGCTCTTCCTCACTGCATTTCCACAACAGATTCACCATGCGACAAGTCTTTACACAAGGCTCTATCCAGTCTGACCTCATTACTTCTCTCACCATTGACAGATCACTTCTGTCATCTCTACTTCACCTGCTATCTATTCCATTAGCATGGGTGCCCTTCATACTCTCTCATCTTGGTCCTCAGAATCCCACCACAATCAGCCCCAACACCAGTAGCATCAGGCACACCAGTAGCACCAACAACAACACCAACCTTCTCCGCAATCAACTGATGCCGCACAGGACAGAGGGCATCAGCACCCAACCACATTGCTGCCCAGCATGCCAGGGATGTCCTCACCATGGATAGATTTACTTCACTTGACGCTGTACACCCCAGCTACCACCTGATGCGTCAGGTTGGCACCAACCCACACTAACACCATAAAGCATCCGAACAATACCCAAACCATTCCTTTCACACTCAGCACCATTGCGAGGGGTACCATTATGTCTCACCATTCACTGCAACTTACTAAACCACTTCCAAAGGTGCACACAAATCTATCCAAGAATGTAAAGTGCTGAAAATAAAGGTTTCAATGTTTGACAGCACATGAACAGAAATTTTACATGAAACTTTACATAAAACACCCAAGTGTCTACCCTTGTGTGTTGTTAGTTGGTATGATTGGACGGGTGAGGGTGAGTGTGAAGGGTGGCTAGCGAGATGGGGATATGATAATGTAGATAGAGAGGGATGGGTGGAGGTGCAGGTAAGTTGGTGTGAGTAAGGATGTGCAGGGGTAGGGTAGGGAAGGTAAAGTGATGGGGATGTGATGAATGACACAGCAGGATGAGGTTGAGTGTGGCTTTGCAGTAACGTTTCGTGATCTACTGAGATCATTGAAAGGTTTGCGCCACTGCAGCCAGGTCCTCCTGACCACACCCCTGCTTGTGTCCTCCTCTGCAATGTGCAACCATCCTGGGGCAGTCTCTTCACCCATGGGAAGGGAAGAGAACCTCCCTGTGTGCCATGACTCCCTCCATAAGCATATGGAGGGTGTCATGGGAGAGCCTGGGTGCAGCTGTGCTCCTCTGTGCTGATTGTCAGTTTTTGCAGCACCTCAATGCTGCAGAACACTAACATCACAAATGTCAAAATAAATTTGGACATGGTCCCTTTAAGGAAACTGGCTGATGATGTGTCACCAAATGACGCCAGCAGCTCCTTCTTCTAATTGGCCGGGAAACGCGCTGGGCGAGCTTAACAAACCCAATCAAGGTAAATTCATTTCAGACAGCGGGCTGGAGCCAGGAGTGGGGTCGGGAGCCGCCACCAATGTTGCCCGCCGCGGACCCACTGAGTTTAGCAGAATATCGCAGCCACTGTCTCTTAATTTTTTCCCTCATTCTTTTTCCTCTCTTTCTCTGACTTCCTTGCCCCCTCTCTCTGAATTTTTCTCTCTTCCCCTCTGACTTTATCTCTCTCCATTACTATGAATCTTTATCTATTCTTTCTCTATCTCTGGTACTTTCTGAATTCTCTTTCTCTGATTTTCCCCCCCTCCCACCCCCTGAACTTTTCTCTTCCTCTGACTATTTCTCTCTCTCTCTCTCTGATTAAACATCTTTCTCTGACTCCCTCTCCCCCTCTCTCATTCACCCATTCCCCATTTTTCTCTGGCTTGATCTATCTCTTTTACAATCTTAAACATTTCCTTTCTGCCTCTACAGCTGATGTGAAATTGGAGCCACGGGAGTTTGCCAGGAGTGTTTCCAACCAAACGATCGAGATCATACCAGTTGACAGCAGCAAGGAGCTAGCCGCAGTAAATGGTCAAGCTAGGAAAGAGATTACCCCTGAGATGATCCTGAAAAGAATGGTCCTGTGAGGAGCCATATCCTCTCCTCCGACACTACAATTTTTTACAAGCAGTTAAGGAGACAAGAAAAAAAATCGACAAGAGTAGAAAAAGTTTCAGAAAAATTATTGCAGTTTTTTTATACTAAGACTGAAAAAGTATGAATGATTCTCAGTTTAGCAGATTCAGTGCATCAAAATAGGGACAAGATTGTTTAAGAGTGAAAAGCACCTGTAAAAAGAAAATTAGGTAAGAATTTGCAAAACTATTACAGAGCAACACTTTTGAAAGCTAGAATTGTGCTGCTTTATATTTCTGAGCTCACTGTTTTCATTCATAGCTGTTAATTGGATAATGTCAATAGCTCGTGTGTTCGAATTCCCTCACTGGCTGGCCTTTACCCAAGCAACTTCTGAGTGTGTGCCTGGAGCCTGGTGGCAGAATTGGGCCATTCCTGGCCGATTGTTGCGTTTGCTTCCGGATGCAAGCAATGTTCCCTTTGTCAGTCTGTTCAATAACGAAAGGGGAGCCAGTGTCTACACCACTCCTGTTAAACGTTGTTGTGCGTTTTTGTAAACAGGTGCCTGTTGTGAGATGTTCAGAGACTATTTGCAAAGAATTAGCACGGTTGCCCAGTTTGGTAAACAGATTGTATTGTGGCAGGTGTAGGAGTTAGAATCTTATTGTCTTGCAGTTGATCAGTATCCGGTGTCATTAAAGGACATGTATCCTGTTGGGTCAGCTGGCTAGGGTAGTGAGTATCTGAGCTGGACACTCCCCAGTCTTTGCTGAGTTAATTGGCAGCAGGGGCACCACAGTTGGTCCCAGCATTCCTGGTGGGCAACAGGAAATCGGTCAGGTTCCTGTTGCTGAGCGCTAGCCAACGACTCTTGCTAGAAGTTTATGTGCATGGATGGCATCTGCGGAATGAATCAGCTGAGATGTGATGTGAGCTGCTGACACTTAAGGGTTGAATTTCCATGCAAGTTCTCCCAAACGTTACTTTGTTGGAGACCCCTGGAGTAATGGTGAAAACACTGTCAAAATGATGGCAGGTGATCAGGAGAATCCCTGCAGAAATTCCAACCCCTTACTGTCCAGCCACAGACATACAGAATGGACACTTGGGTGAGTTACCAGTGGGCAGCAAACACTGTAGACTGTGCCAATGTACGGAGCCATGGCTTTCAGCACTGAAAGGAAAGAATTGATTGAAGAAAAAAAGAAGAGCATTTTTTGGAGTTATCTGAATTGTGCCAGTTTGGCTGTCTGGACTTGTTTTCCAGTATAATTTTCTGGAGCTGATAAGCTGCTTGCAGTTGGACCATGATGGTACAAGATGTTTGGAGTACATGTTCTAAGTGAGCTGAGTGTGATCTAGTTCTGAGTAAAGTATTAATGATATCTATTGTTGGCTTAGGATGCAGTGTAACATGTGACAGAACCAAGTTGGCCACAGTGTGCATCTCTTATCTAAATTTAAAAGTTCCAGTTCCTTTACCATTCACCATACATGTCAAGTTTAGCTTTCAACTCCCTCCCCGTGCATTTTACCAGTCTTCCTGTCAAGCCTTTGGTCTTGTCCTTTAATTCACTGGTAATCTTCAATTTTCCAGTGCCACCGAGGCCACTAATTCATCATGGAAGGTTGTTTCAGTTTGGTTCATGTTTAACAGGATCACCTATTTTAATATTACTCTTGGGGAGATATTTTTGCAGTTGGACCATAATGGTACAAGATGTTTGGAATACATGTTCTAAATGAGCTGAGTGTGATCTAGTTCTGAGTAAAGTATTAATGATATCTTGGGAAATTGTCTGCAGACAATTTGTGTCTGGTTCTTCTGCCCCTATTCTTTCATTTGTTCTCACAGCATGAATCTAGCAGATAATTGCAAATGGAAGAGCATCACTCTATCTGATAGAAGTCGATTCTTCCAGCTCCAAAATTTAGATCCAACAGAAAATGGCGATGGTGAGATGCTCCTAAGAGAGCTTTTCACTGTTAGTGTTGTGGGAAATATCACCAAATTAACAGGGCTCATATTGTCACCATAATCATACCAAATATTTAGTGATCAGTCATTGCCCCTTTCAATAATTCAGTGCCGCGGTGAGGGAGTGTGAGTGTCAGAGGTGTTGTCCTTGATTTGAGACGTTAAACCAACCATGTCTGCTTCTTCATGTGGACATTAAAGACCTCATGGCATTGTCAAAGAAGAGCAGAGTTCTTCCAGTGTCATGTAATTTTTTTAAATTCAATTAAACCAGAAACCCCCCTCCTCACAGATTAACTGGTCATGCAACTTATTTATTGCTTGTGGTATCTTTTGTGTGCAAATGGCTACTACATAACAACAGCAATCACACAAAGTAATTATTTCTGTGAAGCACTTTGAGATGTTTCTGAGAGATATGATGCTGTATAAATGTAAGATCTTTACTGAATTGTGCTATGCCGTTTTTTTTGTTAAATGCATCAGCCAAATACATTGTAGGACTTGCACTGTAAAATGATGAATGGACCCAAACTTTTCTATGTTATCAAAGTTTATTTGCTAATTCTGCAGTTACCCAATCACAGAATTAACTTATAGGGTATAAATTTGTCTGGGGCGGTAGCGCAAAATGGCCAATGGTAAATCGGAAGCTTGTTTTGCACGACCCAATTTTTCCCACCATCGAATTCAATGGTAAAGAAACTCGCGCAGAATGTTAAATGGGCAACCCATTCGTTATCGCTCATTTTGCACCACTGCCCACGACAAATTTATAGCTCGTAGTTTTCGAAAAGAACCGTGTAATAGGAAAAGCAAATTATTTCTAATCTTTGCCCTTCTTGTTTCTGCTTTGTAATTGTTATCCCTGGAATAATGTTGGAAGTTGCTCGCTGTTTAAAACGAATGAAAAATGTTGAAGTTGATGGCAGTTTGTGCATTTACTCTGTTGAGGTCTTTTTGTTGCACAGTAAAACTTTCAATATTGTCGAATGATGTTTGTTCTTATTGTGATAGAAATGAATTTACTGCTTTCAGCATTTTTATCCATGTGGTATAAGTACACAAATGCTATGCTCACTAAGTATACATATATAACACCTTTACCTGACACACTCGAGGCCCAATTTTAACTCCAATTCCCCTCTCTGGCCTGAATCATGTCTCAATTATGTCATCAGACCGCAACATGCATACGTGAAGAAGGACCCTTTTGGCTCCGGGCACATGTCCTTACTGCCTGCTCAGGAGAGCAGGTTTAAATTGCAGATATTGTAACCGTGGCGGCTTTCGGACAGGTAAGGGCCAAGGCTCTTTAAACTGCCTACCCAACAGGTTTCTGCTGAGCAAATAGGGTTAAAATCAACACATGCTTTCAGTTGTGTATGTTTGAGTGTTGAATCATTTGTATTATTGAAAATTAAGACGGGCCACAAACATTTTAATTATACGAGTGTGTGGCTGTAATACCACACGTGACCATTCCACAGTGCAGAAGTATTCAGAAGCCGAAAGGAATACCACACCCTAAACGTGCAGCTGGTGTGCGACCACACGGAATGTATCCTCACAGTGAATGGCCGCTATCCAGGGAGCGCACATGATGCTTTCATCCTGCGTGAGAGCACTGTGCCACGATTGTTTCGGCCACCACGGGAAGAGCACGGCTGACTGCTTGGGGACACAGGATACGGCCTAGCCACCTGGCTAATGACCCCCCCCCTCCGCAACCCCACCACGTAAGCGGAGCATCGCTACAATGACAGCCATGCAGAACACCCGCATCATCATCGAGCAGGCAATAGGGGTGCTCAAGCAGAGTTGCCTTCAATACTCCCCTCAACAGGTGTCGCTATTCATTGTGGTGTGCTGCATGCTGCACAGCTGGCCATCATGAAGGGCCAGGCATTGCCAGTGGGGATTGCAGCCCCACCTCAGGAAGAGGATGATGAAGAACAGGAGCTTGGTGAGGCCCCTGAATGGCCAGCCACACCAGGAGGAGCACCATCCATGGAGGAGGAACTGTAGCAATGCTGCCGGTGCAAGAACCACACGTCAGCGGCTCATAATGCATCGGTTCCCTTGAATGGAGGAAACTGAGGGATGGCACACCTCAGTTAAAGTACACAATCACACAAGACACCAATGCAAAACGGTCAAAGTAAAATTTTATTGATGACCCCAACGGAGTCGCCTGAAACACCACAACCAAACCCCTCGCCAGCAAGTAACAAAAAAAGACACAATATCCCATTGTTTAAGTTCTATGGGCCCAAGTTTCGAACTGCGCCTAGAACGGCGCAGTCCCGACCTGGATACCCGTTTTTCGCGCCACAAAGTGCGCCAAAAAAAAACTTCCAGATTCTCCAGCTCCCTGCAGGTCGTTTGCAGCTCAGCGCAGCACGAGCTGTAGGGAGCGGAGCCAGGTCCCTGCGCTGAAAACGGTGCCGGGACCTCTGCACATGCGCGCTACAGTGGGCGCGCATGTGCAGTAGCTCCAGGCGCCCAAAACTGTGTGGGAGGGGCCGAAGCACGCAGCCCTAGCCCTGGCCGAATGGCCTCACTGCAGCTGCGTGCATTAGGCTCCTCCCACGCCCAGCTCCTGCTTCCTCCCAACCCGACTCAACTCCCGCTTCCCGCCCCCTGCCTCCGGACCCGACACCGACCCGACTCCCGCATCCCCCGCGCCCCCCCCGCCCCTGGACCCGACCCCGACACCGACCCGACTCCCGTTTTCCCCCCGCCTCCGGACCGGACCCGACTTGACCTCCCTCTCCCTCCCTCCCCCCGACCTGACCCGAACCAACCTCCCTCCCACCACATCCCCGACCCAACCAGCGCTCACCCCGACCTGACCCGCAATCCCGACCTGACCCAACACCACCTACCTGTAAATCTGGTGCTGGGGACGGGCCCTGCCCGAAGTCTTGGGCCCGGCCCGTTCAGCCTCCCTCCCCCTTCTACTTCCCCCCCCCCCATCTCCTTTCCCCCCTCCGCATCTTCTTTCCCCCCCATCTCCTTTCCCCATCTCCTTTTCCCCCATCTCCTTTCCCCCCTTCTCCTTTCCCCCCCTTTTCCTCCTCTCCCCTTCTCCCCCCTCCCCCTTCTCCCCCCCTTCTCCCCCTCCTCCATCCCCCTTCTCCCCATCCCCCTCCCCTTTCGCCCTCTCCCCTTCTCCCCCCTCCATCCCCCTTCTCCCCCATCCCCCCCTTCTCTCCCTCTGCTCCCCCCCTCTCTCCCTCTACCCCCCTCCTCCCCCTCCCCTCGCTGTCAGAAACACAGACACTGACGGACAGAGAATGAGAGACACACACAGACAGACAGAGAGATAGAGACACTGACAGAGGCACACTGGGGGGGGGACATCCCAGCACGCTGTTGGAGGGCTCCCGGTGCTGCAGTCGGTAAGTAGAAAACGTTTTATTTATTGATTTAAAAAAAAATTCTTAATTTTTTTTGATTGATTTATTGGTTGATTTATTGATGTTTTTATCATTTATTATTGATGATGGCTCTTTATTTGTAAAACTGAAGTGTTTAATGTTTGTAAACTTCCCTTTAAACCCCCGCCCCCCTCCATTCCCTATGCCTGATTTGTAACCTACGCCTGATTTTCTAAAGTGTAGACAAGGTTTTTTCGAACGTACAAAAATCTTCACTTACTCCATTCTAAGTTAGTTTGGAGTAAGTTTTCACTGATGAAACTTTGAAAACAGGTGTAAGTGGCCGGACACGCCCCCTTTTGAAAAAAAAATTCTGTTCCAAAGTGAAACTGTTCTAACGGACTAGAACTCGAGCAAACTAAATGGCGAGAATTCCGATTTCTAAGATACTCAGTTCGACACCAGTTGCTCCTAAATATCAGGAGCAAATCATGGCGAAACTTGGGGCCATTGTGTTTAGTCTTACAATGTCTGGACAAACGCCCCTTCCATTAGTCATCTTACAGCAGCATCCATGTGGCATATTAGCCACACACACTCACAACAATAGATTGCGTCAAGCAATGCAACGACATATTTAGAGCAACTATGGTGGACAGAGTATTCACTCAGACCTCTGCCATTTTCCACCCCATTCCTTTACCCCCCTCCCATGCCTAGTGCTCCTCCTCAATGTTGCCGCAGTGCCAACAGTAAGGCTGCTGAGGGCTGCTGCGTGTGTGGAGCAGTACAGATGGCTTAGCAGGATGCCTGGAAGGCCCAGCTGCAGACTCCATCACCTCAGCATTGGCAGCAACAGGTTCGGGTATAGACCACGGCAGGTGCAAAGGTGGAGTGGCAGTGGTGGGAGTCGGAATGCTGTCACCTTGAGGAAGGACAGCTCCTTCCATTTCCAGTGGATAACTGCCACTCACCTGGGGCAGATCCTCAGCAACCGGAGCAATATGTGAGCGCACACTGTTTGCTTGCTTCAGCACCGTCACTTCCCCGTTGGACTGTGGGGAACACAGAGAGGATGGCAGCAATCAGTGTGTGCATGGCATCATTCTGCGACTGACTCAGAGCACACGGAGCCTGAAATGCAGCAGTCTACGAGTTCATGCCAGCAATCACTGACAACATCACATCACAAAGTCCTTGCATGGCTTGTGCCTCTGATGCAATAGCTGCTGCCATGTCAATCATGGCACGCGCCATCCCCCCTAGGTCTCCACTGTCGCTCTTTGAGTCAATCTCCCTGTGAGCGGGTAAGGATGGGCTTGGTGGATGCCTTAGAGGCACGGGCTATGCTTGAGGCTGCCTCCCCCAACCTCCGAGCAAGTGCATCCATGCTCTGCAGGCCAATGCACCCATGAGGTCGTGGTGCATTTGCATGGACTCCCTGGAAATAGTCTCCAAGTCCAGGTCCACGTCTGTCTGTCTCTCAGCAGTTCTCCTGAGCCAACTCACCCTCCGGAGAGTTGGCCTCCGAGCAGTCCCTCCCGCTGTGCATTGCTGTAGACCCTGGGGCCAGCAGCCTCGGACTCTTCAAACCGCAGGAATTCAGAGTCCTCGACCGATGTGGTGTCCCCACTCGGTGGGACTGATATCCGCTCAGTGACCTTCCTCGTCATTTTCCCCGTCGGCCGAGGTAGAAGGATCAGGGGCAGGCTGTCATGCTACTAGCTGATCATCTGTAAGCACAAAGCAACAGATGTGTGGTTAGCAGCAGGGGAGGGGGAAGGGAGATAAGAGGAAGGTGGCATTGGACATTTATATGTAAAAGGGATAGGCCAATTGATATCAAGGGTCACGGAACTCACATAAGTTGTAAATGGTAGTCATGTACCGTCAGTATCCATAGGGGGTCTGCTTCGGCATCTGCCACCGCGCCAACTGATGTACCCAGGAGGGTGGATACTCACTCATCGACCTGAGTGAGGTCCTGTAGATCAGGCTCCTCACCTCCGGTGCGCTGCTGCTCCCAACGATTATGAGCCAATTTTGCCTGCAATAAGAAAAAGGTGTGAGTGAGTGAGTAGCTCATCGTGTGGCACATGTGCCTTCCATGGCAGAGTAGCTCCTACTGTCTGGAAACATATAGATGTCCATTAGAATCTGCATGACTGCACACAGTGCATGTGGGAATGGTGGGATGAGGTGAGAGCTGTAAAGTCCTGTCCCCTCAGTACAGATTCACATGAGGCATGTAGTGAAGTCAAGGTCACTCTGGACCTGCAACTTTATTTTACAGCTCTGGAATGCTGCACTTGCCTGAGACCTGTCCTTATATACCTGTCTCTTGCAAGTGCACCCCTGGTGGTAAGGTATGCTGGTGGTGACAGGTCATATCTTACTACAGTCATGTATAGCATGTTAGGATACAGTTATATATAATAATGTAAGATACATGACATCACCCTCCCCCAAGGTCTTATTGTCTTTATAGGTTCAGTCTCTCAGGTGGTCTACGCTCTCGCGTGGAGCGTCTGAGTTGTGGTTCAGTTGTTTGCCTTGGTGTCTGTTTTTCTTTGGGTGTGGTTGCTGGTATCTCGCCTGGGCTGTCTGTTTCGATTGGTGTTATTGTTGTTGACTCACCTGGGCTGTCTGTTGGGATTGCCCTTTCCTCAGGTTGTACCCTCTGTCTATCCACCAGGTGTGGTGCCAGTTCCACATTGTAATCTGCCTCTGGTTCTGCAGTGTTGTTGGTAAATCTGCTTTTGAGTTGGTCTACATGCCTCCGGCAGGTTTTGCCATTGTCCATTTGCACTACCAATAGCCTGTTTCCTTCCTTGCCCGTTACTGTCCCTGCAAACTATTTGGGACCCCTGCCATAGTACAAACACTTTGTCCCCTATCTCATTCCATCTCCCCCTCGAATTTCTGTCATGGTACTCAGTCAGCTTACGGCGCTTTACCTCAACGATTTCATGCATGTCTGGGAGGATTAATGAGAGCCTTGTTTTTAAAGTTCTTTTCATCAACAGTTGCGCGGGGGGGATCCCAGTCAGTGAGTGCGGACGAGATCTGTATGCCAGCAGCAGTTGCGACAAGCGACCCTGCAGCGTGGAACCTTGGATTTTAAGCATGCCTTGTTTAATGATTTGCACTGCTCTCTCCGCCTGGCCATTGGAGGCCGGCTTGAACGGTGCTGTCTTGACGTGATTTATGCCGTGGTCAATTATAAAGTCTTGGAATTCTGCGCTGGTGAAGCACGGACCATTGTCACTGACCAATATGTCAGGGATTCCGTGCGTTGCAAACATGGTTGCGAGACTCTCCACAGTGGTGGAGGTTGTACTCGAGTTTAACATGGTGCATTCGATCCACTTTGGAAATGCATCTACAACGACGAGGAACATTTTGCCCATGAATGGGCCCACATAGTCTACGTGCACCCGCGACTACGGTTTGGTAGGCCAGGGCCAGGGCCTCAGTGGAGCCTCCCTGGGGGCATTGCTGAGTTGGGCACAAATGCTGCACCTTCGAACGCAGAGCTCCAAGTCTGCATCAATACCAGGCCACGAGACTTGGGATCTGGCTATGGCCTTCATGAGAACGATCCCCGGGTGCTCGCGGTGGAGCTCCCGGACAAATGCCTTTCTGCCTCACAGAGGCATGACTACTCGGCTGCCCCACATCAGGCAGTCTGCTTGTAGTGATAGCTCATGCATGCGCCTGTGAAAGGGTTTTAATTCCTCGGGGCAGGCATCGCGAGCCTCTGCCCAGTCACCGGTTCGGTCACATCTTTTTACTAAGGATAACGTGGGGCCGCTGGCCGTCCAGGCTCTGATTTGGCGAGCCGTCATGGGCGAACCTGTGGACTCCAAGGTATTTATTGCCATGACTATCTCACAGTCATGTTTGTCAGACCCTTCCGTGGTCGCCAGGGGTAGCCTGCTGAGTGCGTTGGCACAGTTATCTGTGCCTGGTCTGTGCCTTATGGTATAGTCGTAGGACGCCAGCATGAGTGCCCACCGTTGAATTCGCGCCAAGGCATTGGCGTTTATTGCCTTGCTCTCGGATAGGAGGGACGTGAGGGGCTGTGGTCGGTTTCTAACGCGAACTCGGCCCTGAAAAGGTATTGGTGCATCTTTTTGACACCGTACACGCACGCGAGCGCCTCCTTCTCTACCATTCCGTACCCGCGCTCCGCCCGCGTAAGTGACCTGGAGGCATAAGCTATGGGTTGTAATTTGCCCGCACTATTGACATGTTGCAAAACGCACCCGACCCCATACGCTGACTCATCGCATGTGAGAACTAGCTTTTTACCTGGGTCAAAGAAAGTCAAAACACTGTTGGAACACAGAAGGTTGCGTGCCTTATTGAAGGCGCATTCCTAGGCATCCCCCCAAAACCAATCGCACCCCTTCCTGAGTAGCACGTGGAGAGGCTTCAGCAGCGTGCTTAAGTTCTGCATAAAGTTCCCAAAGTAATTGAGTAGCCCGAGAAAGGCGTGCAGTTCTGAGACATTCCGGGGCCTGGGTGCCAGGCGAATTGCTTCTGTTTTGGACTCTGTTGGGCGGATTCCATCAGCGGCAATCCTTCTGCCCAAAAATTCAACCTCGGGTGCGAGAAACTGGCACTTGGATTTCTTGACTTGTAGGCCTACCCGATCCAACCACTTTAGTACTTCCTCCAAATTACGGAGATGGGAGTTGGTGTCCCTGCCCATGATAAGTATGTCATCTTGAAATACAACCGTCCCCAGGATGGACTTGAGCAGACTCTCCATGTAGCGCTGGAATGTGGCAGCTGCCGACCTGATGCTGAATGGGCATCGATTGTACATGAAAAGGCCTCGATGTGTGTTGATGGTGGTGAGTAGCTTGGATTCCTCGGTCAATTTTTGCGTCATATACGCAGGTGTGAGGTCTAATTTTGAGAAAAGTTTACCTCCAGCCAATGTAGCAAATAAGTCCTCCGCTCTGGGCAGCGGGTACTGGTCCTGTAGGGAGACTCTGTTTATGGTAGATTTGTAGTCCCACAGATTCGTACGGATCCATCAGGCTTCATGACTGGGACGATGGGACTTGCCCAGTCGCTAAATTCCACAGGTGATATCATGCCTTCCCGCAGAAGCCTGTCTAGTTCGTGTTCAATCTTTTCCCTCATCACATAGGGTACAGCTCTGGCCTTGTGATGGACTGGTCTAGCATCCTGTGTGATGTAGATTTTGACTTTGGCCCCTTTGAAAGTGCCCACACCTGGCTGAAAGAGATGTTCAAATTGCAGGAGGTCCGTTCCTCTAATGACATGGCATGGACATCATCCCATTTCTAGTTTAGTTTTGCCAGCCAGCTTCTCCCCAGCAGTGCTGGTGGGTCTCCGGGGACAATCCACAGGGGAAGTCGGTTCACTGTCCCTTTGTGTGTGACAGAGAGCATGGCGCTGCCGAGGACTGGTACGATTTCTTTGGTATAGGTCCTTAGTTTGGTGTCGACTCTTGTGAGCTTTGGTCTGTCTCTTTTATGCAGCCACAGTTGTTCAAATTGTTGAGCGCCCATGAGAGATTTACTCGCTCTTGTATCCAGCTCCTTGTTGACAGATATCCTGTTGAGTAGGACCCTCATCATTATAGGAAGCGTCCTGTTGTAGGAGCAGCGGCCATTGATCGTGTTGACCCGCTGTACATCGATGTCCCGGGTACTGTCCCCACCATCTTCTGGTCCGCTTTCCGACCCATCCGATTCGTATACCAGCCGAGCTGCCGTTTGTTTGTACATGCGGGCCAAATGCCCTGTATATTCACAATTTCTGCAAACAGCCTGCTGAAATCGACATCCCCACACCTCCAGCACAGACCTGTTCCATTGTTCAAAGTGTTCCCAAAGAATGAGTTGCGTCTGGCTGATCTCTCTTGAGCTTCTCTCAGTTTGTAGTTGATTGCTCGCATTGTGGATTGATGAGGTGTGAACGGCCGTTCCTGTGCCTCTTGAGGGCTTCTGCCTGCTGTCGAGAGCCTGTTCTCCCGCTTTTGTCTGTGTGTGGGGGTAGCAGCTTGTTTAGTGCTGTGAACTTCTTGTTCCGAAATTTCGTTAGTTGTCGTACCTGCATTGTAAAGCAACCTCGTTTCTTCTTCCCCTACCAAGAATGTCTGTGCAACCAGTGCTGCTGCCTCTAAGGTCAGGTTCTTGGTCTCTATGAGCTTTCAGAATATGCCTGCGTGGCCTATTCCTTCAATGAAAAAGTCTCTCAGCATTTCTCTCCTCAGTTCATCGGAGAACTCACATAAGCTAGCCAACCTCCGAAGTTCCGCCACGAAGTCGGGTATGCTCTGGCCCACACAGCGTCTATAGTTGTAGAACCTGTGTCTGGCCATGTGTAGGCTGCTCGCTGGCTTCAGGTGGTCTCTTACCAGTGTGCTCAATTCTTCAAACGACTTGCTTGCTGGTTTCTCGGGTGCCAACAGATCCTTCATTAAAGCGTATGTTTTTGAGCCACAGCTGGTCAAGAGATGGGCTCTTCTCTTGTCTGCCTTATCGTCGCCTAACCAGTCTTTGGTTACAAAGCTTTGCTGGAGCCTTTCTTTCTTTAAAGTCCTCCCAATTGTCTCCCGCATTGTACTTTTCATCTGATCCGTTGTTCGCCATTCTGTGGATTCTGTAATCATGTAACTCGTCGCCACTGTAAAGTCCTGCCCCTCAGTACAGATTCACACGAGGCATGTAGTGAAGTCAACGTCACTCTGGACCTGCACCTTTATTTCGCAGCTCTGGAATGCTGAGTCATTGGGATCATTCTCTTGCTGAGTGATTGGGATCATTCCCTTGCTGAGTGATTGGCATCATTCCCTTTCTGAGTGATTGGGATCATTCCCTTGCTGAGTGATTGGGATCATACCCCTGCTGACTAATTGGGATTTTTCCCTTGCTGTGTGATTGGGATCATTCCCTTGCTGAGTGATTGGGGTCATTCCCTTGCTGAGTGATTGGGATCATTCCATTGCTGAGTGATTGGGATCATACCCCTGCTGACTAATTGGGATTTTTCCCTTGCTGTGTGATTGGGATCATTCCCTTGCTGAGTGATTGGGATCATTCCCTTGCTGTGCGATTGGGATCATTCCCTTGCTGAGTGAATGGGATCATTCCCTTGCTGAGTGATTGGGATCATTCCCCTGCTGAGTGATTAGGGTCATTCCCTTGCTGAGTGATTGGGATCACTCCCTTGCTGAGTGATTGGGATCATTCCCCTGCTGAGTTATTGTGATCAATCCCTTGCTGAGTGATTGGGATCATTCCATTGCTGAGTGATTGGGATCATACCCTTGCTGAGTGATTGGGATTATTCCTTTGCTGAGTGATTGTGATCACTCCCTTGCTGAGTGATTGGGGTCATTCCCTTGCTGAGTGATTGGGATCATTCCCCTGCTGAGTTATTGTGATCAATCCCTTGCTGAGTGATTGGGATCATTGCCTTGCTGAGTGATTGGGATCATTCCCTTGCTGAGTGATTGGGATCATACCCCTGCTGACTAATTGGGAGTTTTCCCTTGCTGTGTGATTGGGATCATTCCCTTGCTGAGTGATTGGGGTCATTCCCTTGCTGAGTGATTGGGATCATTCCCCTGCTGAGTTATTGTGATCAATCCCTTGCTGAGTGATTGGGATCATTCCATTGCTGAGTGATTGGGATCATACCCCTGCTGACTAATTGGAATTTTTCCCTTGCTGTGTGATTGGGATCATTCCCTTGCTGAGTGATTGGGATCATTCCCTTGCTGTGCGATTGGGATCATTCCCTTGCTGAGTGAATGGGATCATTCCCTTGCTGAGTGATTGGGATCATTCCCCTGCTGAGTGATTAGGGTCATTCCCTTGCTGAGTGATTGGGATCACTCCGTTGCTGAGTGATTGGGAACATTCCCTTGCTGAGTGATCGGGATGATTCCCTTGCTGAATGATTGGTGTCACTCCCTTGCTGAGTGATTGGGTCATTCCCTTGCTGAGTGATTGGGATCATTCCCTTGCTGAGTGATTGCGATCACTCCCTTGCTGAGTGATTGGAGTCATTCCCTTGCTGAATGATTGGGATCATTGCCTTGCTGAGTGATTGGGATCACTCCCTTTCTGAGTGATTGGAGTCATTCCCTTGCTAGTGATTGGGATCATTCCCCGGCTGAGTGATTGGGATCATTCCCTTGCCGAGTGACTGGGATCATTCCCTTGCTGAGTGATTGGGATCATTCTCTTGCTGAGTGATTGGGATCATTCCCTTGCCGAGTGATTGGGATCATTCCCTTGCTGAGTGATTGGGATCACTCCCTTGCTAAGTGATTGGGATCATACGCTTGCCGAGAGATTGGCATCATTCTCTTGCTGAGTGATTGGGATCATTCCCTTGCCAAGTGATTGGGATTATTCCCTTGCCGAGTGATTGGCATCATTCTCTTGCTGAGTGATTGGGATCACTCCCTTGCTGAGTGATTAGGAACATTTCCTTGCTGAGTGATCGGGATTATTCCCTTGCTGAATGATTGGTGTCACTCCCTTGCTGAGTGATTGGGGTCATTCCCTTGCTGAGTGATTGGGATCATTCCCTTGCTGAGTGATTGGGATCATTCCCTTGCTGAGTGATTGACGTCACCCCCTTGATGAGTGATTGGGATAATTCCCATGCTGAGTGATTGGGATCATTCTCTTGCTGAGTGATTGGGATCATTCCCTTGCCGAGTGATTGGGATCATTCCTTGCTGAGTGATTGGGATCATTCCCTTGCTGAGTGATTGGGATCATTCCCTTGCTGAGTGATTGGGATCATTCCCTTGCTGAGTGATTGCGATCACTCCCTTCCTGAGTGATTGGGATCATTCCCTTGCTGAGTGATTGGGGTCACTCCCTTGCTGATTGATTGGGATCATTCCCTTGCTGAGTGATTGGAGTCATTCCCTTGCTAGTGATTGGGATCATTCCCCGGCTGAGTGATTGGGATCATTCCCTTGCCGAGTGACTGGGATCATTCCCTTGCTGAGTGATTGGGATCATTCTCTTGCCGAGTGATTGGCATCATTCTCTTGTTGAGTGATTGGGATCACTCCCTTGCTGAGTGATTAGGAACATTTCCTTGCTGAGTGATCTGGATCATTCCCTTGCCGAGTGATTGGCATCATTCTCTTGCTGAGTGATTGGGATCACTCCCTTGCTGAGTGATTAGGAACATTTCCTTGCTGAGTGATCGGGATTATTCCCTTGCTGAATGATTGGTGTCACTCCCTTGCTGAGTGATTGGGGTCATTCCCTTGCTGAGTGATTGGGATCATTCCCTTGCTGAGTGATTGGGATCATTCCCTTGCTGAGTGATTGACGTCACCCCCTTGATGAGTGATTGGGATAATTCCCATGCTGAGTGATTGGGATCATTCCCTTGCTGAGTGATTGGGATCATTCCCTTGCTGAGTGATTGCGATCACTCCCTTGCTGAGTGATTGGAGTCATTCCCTTGCTGAATGATTGGGATCATTGCCTTGCTGAGTGATTGGGATCACTCCCTTTCTGAGTGATTGGAGTCATTCCCTTGCTAGTGATTGGGATCATTCCCCGGCTGAGTGATTGGGATCATTCCCTTGCCGAGTGACTGGGATCATTCCCTTGCTGAGTGATTGGGATCATTCTCTTGCTGAGTGATTGGGATCATTCCCTTGCCGAGTGATTGGGATCATTCCCTTGCTGAGTGATTGGGATCACTCCCTTGCTAAGTGATTGGGATCATACGCTTGCCGAGAGTTTGGCATCATTCTCTTGCTGAGTGATTGGGATCATTCCCTTGCCAAGTGATTGGGATTATTCCCTTGCCGAGTGATTGGCATCATTCTCTTGCTGAGTGATTGGGATCACTCCCTTGCTGAGTGATTAGGAACATTTCCTTGCTGAGTGATCGGGATTATTCCCTTGCTGAATGATTGGTGTCACTCCCTTGCTGAGTGATTGGGGTCATTCCCTTGCTGAGTGATTGGGATCATTCCCTTGCTGAGTGATTGGGATCATTCCCTTGCTGAGTGATTGACGTCACCCCCTTGATGAGTGATTGGGATAATTCCCATGCTGAGTGATTGGGATCATTCTCTTGCTGAGTGATTGGGATCATTCCCTTGCCGAGTGATTGGGATCATTCCTTGCTGAGTGATTGGGATCATTCCCTTGCTGAGTGATTGGGATCATTCCCTTGCTGAGTGATTGGGATCATTCCCTTGCTGAGTGATTGCAATCACTCCCTTCCTGAGTGATTGGGATCATTCCCTTGCTGAGTGATTGGGGTCACTCCCTTGCTGATTGATTGGGATCATTCCCTTGCTGAGTGATTGGAGTCATTCCCTTGCTAGTGATTGGGATCATTCCCCGGCTGAGTGATTGGGATCATTCCCTTGCCGAGTGACTGGGATCATTCCCTTGCTGAGTGATTGGGATCATTCTCTTGCTGAGTGATTGGGATCATTCCCTTGCCGAGTGATTGGGATCATTCCCTTGCTGAGTGATTGGGATCACTCCCTTGCCGAGTGATTGGCATCATTCTCTTGTTGAGTGATTGGGATCACTCCCTTGCTGAGTGATTAGGAACATTTCCTTGCTGAGTGATCTGGATCATTCCCTTGCTGAATGATTGGTGTCACTCCCTTGCTGAGTAATTGGGGTCATTCCCTTGCTGAGTGATTGGGATCATTTCCTTGCTGAGTGATTGGGATCATTCCCTTGCTGAGTGATTGACGTCACCCCCTTGATGAGTGATTGGGATAATTCCCATGCTGAGTGATTGGGATCATTCTCTTGCTGAGTGATTGGGATCATTCCCTTGCCGAGTGATTGGGATCATTCCTTGCTGTGTGATTGGGATCATTCCCTTGCTGAGTGATTGGGATCATTCCCTTGCTGAGTGATTGCGATCACTCCCTTCCTGAGTGATTGGGGTCATTCCCTTGCTGAGTGATTGGGATCATTCCCCTGCTGAGTTATTGTGATCAATCCCTTGCTGAGTGATTGGGATCATTCCATTGCTGAGTGATTGGGATCATACCCCTGCTGACTAATTGGGATTTTTCCCTTGCTGTGTGATTGGGATCATTCCCTTGCTGAGTGATTGGGATCATTCCCTTGCTGTGCGATTGGGATCATTCCCTTGCTGAGTGAATGGGATCATTCCCTTGCTGAGTGATTGGGATCATTCCCCTGCTGAGTGATTAGGGTCATTCCCTTGCTGAGTGATTGGGATCATTCTCTTGCTGAGTGATTGAGATCATTCCCTTGCCGAGTGATCGGGATGATTCCCATGCTGAATGATTGGTGTCACTCCCTTGCTGAGTGATTGGGTCATTCCCTTGCTGAGTGATTGGGATCATTCCCTTGCTGAGTGATTGCGATCACTCCCTTCCTGAGTGATTGGGGTCATTCCCTTGCTGAGTGATTGGGATCATTCCCCTGCTGAGTTATTGTGATCAATCCCTTGCTGAGTGATTGGGATCATTCCCTTGCTGAGTGATTGGGATCATTCCCTTGCTGTGCGATTGGGATCATTCCCTTGCTGAGTGAATGGGATCATTCCCTTGCTGAGTGATTGGGATCATTCCCCTGCTGAGTGATTAGGGTCATTCCCTTGCTGAGTGATTGGGATCATTCTCTTGCTGAGTGATTGAGATCATTCCCTTGCCGAGTGATCGGGATGATTCCCATGCTGAATGATTGGTGTCACTCCCTTGCTGAGTGATTGGGTCATTCCCTTGCTGAGTGATTGGGATCATTCCCTTGCTGAGTGATCGGGATGATTCCCTTGCTGAATGATTGGTGTCACTCCCTTGCTGAGTGATTGGGTCATTCCCTTGCTGAGTGATTGGGATCATTCCCTTGCTGAGTGATTGCGATCACTCCCTTGCTGAGTGATTGGAGTCATTCCCTTGCTGAATGATTGGGATCATTGCCTTGCTGAGTGATTGGGATCACTCCCTTTCTGAGTGATTGGAGTCATTCCCTTACTAGTGATTGGCATCATTGCCCGGCTGAGTGATTGGGATCATTCCCTTGCCGAGTGACTGGGATCATTCCCTTGCTGAGTGATTGGGATCATTCTCTTGCTGAGTGATTGGGATCATTCCCTTGCCGAGTGATTGGGATCATTCCCTTGCTGAGTGATTGGGATCACTCCCTTGCTAAGTGATTGGGATCATACGCTTGCCGAGAAATTGGCATCATTCTCTTGCTGAGTGATTGGGATCATTCCCTTGCCAAGTGATTGGGATTATTCCCTTGCCGAGTGATTGGCATCATTCTCTTGCTGAGTGATTGGGATCACTCCCTTGCTGAGTGATTAGGAACATTTCCTTGCTGAGTGATCGGGATCATTCCCTTGCTGAATGATTGGTGTCACTCCCTTGCTGAGTGATTGGGATCATTCCCTTGCTGAGTGATTGGGATCATTCCCTTGTTGAGTGATTGACGTCACTCCCTTGCCGAGTGATTGGGATCATTCTTTGCTGAGTGATTGGGATCATTCCCTTGCTGAGTGATTGGGATCATTCCCTTGCTGAGTGATTGGGATCATTCCCTTGCTGAGTGATTGCGATCACTCCCTTCCTGAGTGATTGGGATCATTCCCTTGCTGAGTGATTGGGGTCACTCCCTTGCTGATTGATTGGGATCATTCCCTTGCTGAGTGATTGGAGTCATTCCCTTGCTAGTGATTGGGATCATTCCCCGGCTGAGTGATTGGGATCATTCCCTTGCCGAGTGACTGGGATCATTCCCTTGCTGAGTGATTGGGATCATTCTCTTGCTGAGTGATTGGGATCATTCCCTTGCCGAGTGATTGGGATCATTCCCTTGCTGAGTGATTGGGATCACTCCCTTGCCGAGTGATTGGCATCATTCTCTTGTTGAGTGATTGGGATCACTCCCTTGCTGAGTGATTAGGAACATTTCCTTGCTGAGTGATCTGGATCATTCCCTTGCTGAATGATTGGTGTCACTCCCTTGCTGAGTGATTGGGATCATTCCCTTGCTGAGTGATTGACGTCACCCCCTTGATGAGTGATTGGGATAATTCCCATGCTGAGTGATTGGGATCATTCTCTTGCTGAGTGATTGGGATCATTCCCTTGCCGAGTGATTGGGATCATTCCTTGCTGAGTGATTGGGATCATTCCCTTGCTGAGTGATTGCGATCACTCCCTTCCTGAGTGATTGGGATCATTCCCTTGCTGAGTGATTGGGGTCGGTCCCTTGCTGATTGATTGGGATCATTCCCTTGCTGAGTGATTTCGATCACTCCCTTGCTGAGTGATTAGGATCATTCCCTTGCTGAGTGATTGGGTCATTCTCTTGCTGAGTGATTGAGATATTCCCTTGCTGAATGATTGGGATCATTGCCTTGCTGAGTGATTGGGATCACTCCCTTGCTGAGTGATTGGAGTCATTCCATTGCTAGTGATTGGCATCATTCCCCGGCTGAGTGATTGGGATCATTCCCTTGCCGAGTGACTGGGATCATTCCCTTGCTGAGTGATTGGGATCATTCTCTTGCTGAGTGATTGGGATCATTCCCTTGCTGAGTGATTGGGATCACTCCCTTGCTAAGTGATTGGGATCATACGCTTGCCGAGAGATTGGCATCATTCTCTTGCTGAGTGATTGGGATCATTCCCTTGCCAAGTGATTGGGATTATTCCCTTGCCGAGTGATTGGCATCATTCTCTTGTTGAGTGATTGGGATCACTCCCTTGCTGAGTGATTAGGAACATTTCCTTGCTGAGTGATCGGGATCATTCCCTTGCTGAATGATTGGGGTCATTCCCTTGCTGAGTGATTGGGGTCATTCCCTTGCTGAGTGATTGGGATCATTCCCTTGCTGAGTGATTGGGATCATTCCCTTGCTGAGTGATTGACGTCACCCCCTTGATGAGTGATTGGGATCACTCCCTTGCTGAGAGATTTGGATCATTCCCTTGCTGAGTGATTGGGATCATTCACTTGCTGAGTGATTGGGATCACTCCCTTGCTGAGAGATTTGGATCATTCCCTTGCTGAGTGATTGGGACCACTCCCTTGCTGAGAGATTTGGATCATTCCCTTGCTGAGTGATTGGGTCATTCTCTTGCTGAGTGATTGAGATATTCCCTTGCTGAGTGATTGGGGTCATTCCCTTGCTGAGTGATTGGGGTCATTCCCTTGCTGAGTGATTGGGATCATTCCCTTGCTGAGTTATTGGGATCATTCCCCTGCTGAGTTATTGCGATCACTCCCTTGCTGAATGATTGGGATCATTCCCCTGCTGAGTGATTGGGATCATTATCTTGCTGAGTGATCTGGATCATTCCCTTGCCATTTGATTGGGATCATTCCCTTTCCGAGTGATTGGCATCATTCCCTTTCCGAGTGATTGGCATCATTCCCATGCTGAGTGATTGGGATCATTCCCTTGCTGAGTGATTGGGATCATTCCCTTGCTGATGATTGGGATCATTCCCTTGCCGAGTGATTGGGATCATTCCCTTGCTGAGTGAATGGGATCATTCCCTTGCTTAGTGATTGGGATCATTCCCTTGCTGAGTGATTGGGATAATTCCGTTGCTGAGTGATTCAGATCATTCTCTTGCTGAGTGATTGCGATCATTCCCTTGCTGAGTGATTGGGGTCATTCCCTTGCTGAGTGATTGGGATCACTCCCATGCTAAGTGATTGGGATCATTCCCTTGCTGAGTGATCGGGATCATTCCATTGCTGAATGATTGGGATCACTCCCTTGCTGAGAGATTTGGATCATCCCCTTGCTGAGTGATTGGGATCACTCCCTTGCTGTGAGATTTGGATCATTCCCTTGCTGAGTGATTGGGTCATTCCCTTGCTGCGTGATAGGGATCATTCCCTTGCTGAGTGATTGCGATCATTCCCTTGCTGAGTGATTGGGATCATTCCCCTGCTGAGTGATTGGGATCATTCCCTTGCTGAGTGATTGGGATCACTCCCTTGCTGAGTGATTGGGATGATTCCCTTGCTGAGTGATTGGGATCATTCCTCGGCCGAGTGATTTGAATCATTCCCTTGCTGAGTGATTGGGATCACGCCCTTGCTGAGTGATTAGGATCATATGCTTGCCGAGTGATTTGGATCATTCCCTTGCCGAATGATTGGGATGTTTCCCTTGCTGAGTGATGGGGATCATTCCCTTGCTGAGTGATTGGGATCACTCCCTTGCTGAGTGATTGGGATCATTCCCCTGCCGAGTGATTGGGATCATTCCCCTGCCATGTGATTGGGATCATTCCCGAGCCGAGTGACTGGGATCATTCCATTGCTGAGTGATAGGGATAATTCACTTGCTGAGTGATTGGGATCATTCCCTTGCCGAGTGATTGGGATCATTCCCCTGCTGAGTGATTGCGATCACTCCCTTGCTGAGTGATTGGGATCATTCCCTTGCTGAGTTATTGGGATCATTCCCTTCCTGAGTGATTGGAGTCATTCCCTTGCTGAGTGATTGGGATCATTACCCTGCTGAGTGATTGCGATCACGCCCATGCTGAGTGATTGGGATGATTCCCTTGCTGAGTGATTGGGATCACTCCCTTGCTGAGTGATTGGGATCATTCCCCGGCAGAGTGATAGGGATCATTCACTTGCCGAGTGACTGGGATCATTCCCTTGCTGAGTGATTAGGATCACTCCCTTGCTGAGTGATTGGGATCATTCCCTTGCCAATTGATTGGGATCATTCAATTGGCGAGTGACTGGGATCATTCCCTTGCAGAGTGACTGGGATCATTCCCTTGCCGAGTGATTGGGATCATTCCCTTGCTGAGTGATTGGGATCATTCCCCTGCCGAGTGATTGGGATCATTCCCTTGCCGAGTGTTTGGTATCATTCCCTTACTGAGTGATTGGGATCATTCCCTTGCTGAGTGATTGGGATCATTCTCTTGCTGAGTGATTGGGATCATTCACTTGCCGAGTGATTGGGATCATTCCCCTGCTGAGTGATTGCGATCACTCCCTTGCTGAGTGATTGGGATCATTCCCTTGCTGAGTGATTGGTGTCATTCCCTTGCTGAGTGATTGGGATCATTACCCTGCTGAGTGATTGCGATCACTGGTTTGCTGAGTGATTGGGATGATTCCCTTGCTGAGTGATTGGGATGATTCCCTTGCTGAGTGATTGGGATCATTCCCTGGCCGAGTGATTGGTATCATTCCCTTGCTGAGTGATTGGGATCACTCCCTTACTTAGTGATTGGCATCATTCCCTTGCCAAGTGATTGGGATCATTCAATTGCCGAGTGACTGGGATCATTCCCTTGCTGAGTGATTGGGATCATTCTCTTGCCGAGTGATTAGGATCATTCCCTTGCTGAGTGATTGGGATCATTCTCTTGCTGAGTGATGGGGATCTTTCCCTTGCTGAGTGATTGTGATCATTCCCTTGCTGAGGGATTGGGATCATTCCCTTGCTGAGTGATTGGGATCATTCCCTTTCTGAGTGATTGGCATCATTTCCTTTCTGAGTGATTGGGAACATTCCCTTGCTGAGTGATTGGGATCATTCCCTTGCTGAGTGATTGGGATCATTTCCTTGCTGAGTTATTGGGGTCATTCTCTTGCTGAGTGATTGACGTCACTCCCTTGCTGAGTGATTGGGATCATTCCCTTGCTGAGTGATTGGGATCATTGCCCTGCTGAGTTATTGCGATCACTCCCTTGATGAGTGATTGGGATCATTCGCTTCCTGAGTGATTAGAATCATTCCCTTGCTGAGTGATTGCGATCACTCCCTTGCTGAGTGATTGGGATCATTCGCTTGCCAAGTGATTGGGATCATTCCCTTGCTGAGTGTTTCAGATCATTATCTTGCTGAGTGATTGCGATCATTCACCTGCTGAGTGATTGGGATCATTCCCTTCCTGAGTGATTGGGATCACTCCCTTGCTGAGTGATTGGGAACATTCCCTTGCTGACTGATCGGGATCATTCCCTTGATGAATGATTGGCATAACTCACTTGCTGAGAGATTTGGATCATTCCCTTGCTGAGTGATTGAGATCATTCCCTTGCTGAGTGATTGGGATCATTCCCTTGCTGAGTGATTGACGTCACTCCCTTGCTGAGTGATTGGGATCATTCCCTTGCTGAGTGATTGGGATCATTCCCCTGCTGAGTTATTGCGATCACTCCCTTGATGAGTGATTGGGATCATTCCCCTGCTGAGTGATTGGGATCATTCCCTTGCCGAGTGATTGGGATCATTCCCTTGCTGAGTGATTGGGATCACTCCCTTGCTAAGTGATTGGGATCATACATTTGCCGAGTGATTGGCATCATTTTCTTGCTGAGTGATCTGAATCATTCCCTTGCCATTTGATTGGGATCATTCCCTTTCCGAGTGATTGGCATCATTCCCATGCTGAGTGATTGGCATCATTTCCTTTCTGAGTGATTGGGATCAGTCTCTTGCTGAGTGATTGGGTCATTCGCTTGCTGAGTGATTGGGATCACTGCCTTACTGAGTGATTGGGATCATTACCCTGCTGAGTGATTGGGATCATACGCTTGCCGAGTGATTGGGATCATTCCCTTACTGAGTGATTGGGATCACTCCCTTGCTGAGTGATTGGGATCATACGCTTGCCGAGTGATTGGGATCATTCCCTTGCTGAGTGATTGGGATCATTCCCTTGCCGAGTGATTTGGATCATTCCGTTGCCGAGTGATTGGGATGTTTCCCTTGCTGAGTGATTGGCATCATTTCCTTTCTGAGTGATTGGGATCAGTCTCTTGCTTAGTGATTGGGTCATTCCCTTGCTGAGTGATTGGAGTCATTCCATTGCTAGTGATTGGGATCATTCCCCGGCTGAGTGATTGGGATCATTCCCTTGCCGAGTGACTGGGATCATTCCCTTGCTGAGTGATTGGGATCATTCTCTTGCTGAGTGATTGGGATCATTCCCTTGCCGAGTGATTGGGATCATTCCCTTGCTGAGTGATTGGGATCACTCCCTTGCTGAGTGATTAGGAACATTTCCTTGCTGAGTGATCGGGATCATTCCCTTGCTGAATGATTGGTGTCACTCCCTTGCTGAGTGATTGGGGTCATTCCCTTGCTGAGTGATTGGGATCATTCCCTTGCTGAGTGATTGACGCCACCCCCTTGATGAGTGATTGGGATCACTCCCTTGCTGAGAGATTTGGATCATTCCCTTGCTGAGTGATTGGGATCATTCACTTGCTGAGTGATTGGGATCACTCCCTTGCTGAGAGATTTGGATCATTCCCTTGCTGAGTGATTGGGACCACTCCCTTGCTGAGAGATTTGGATCATTCCCTTGCTGAGTGATTGGGCCATTCTCTTGCTGAGTGATTGAGATATTCCCTTGCTGAGTGATTGGGGTCATTCCCTTGCTGAGTGATTGGGGTCATTCCCTTGCTGAGTGATTGGGATCATTTCCTTGCTGAGTTATTGGGATCATTCCCCTGCTGAGTTATTGCGATCACTCCCTTGCTGAATGATTGGGATCATTCCCCTGCTGAGTGATTGGGATCATTCTCTTGCTGAGTGATCTGGATCATTCCCTTGCCATTTGATTGGGATCATTCCCTTTCCGAGTGATTGGCATCATTCCCTTTCCGAGTGATTGGCATCATTCCCATGCTGAGTGATTGGGATCATTCCCTTGCTGATGATTGGGATCATTCCCTTGCCGAGTGATTGGGATCATTCCCTTGCTGAGTGATTGGGATCATTCCCTTGCTGAGCGATTGGGATCATTCCCTTGCTGAGTGAATGGGATCATTCCCTTGCTTAGTGATTGGGATCATTCCCTTGCTGAGTGATTGGGATCATTCCCCTGCTGAGTGATTGGGATCATTCCCTTGCTGAGTGATTGGGATCACTCCCTTGCTGAGTGATTGGGATCATTCCCCTGCTGAGTGATTGGGATCATTCCCTTGCTGAGTGATTGGGATCACTCCCTTGCTGAGTGATTGGGATGATTCCCTTGCTGAGTGATTGGGATCATTCCCTGGCCGAGTGATTTGAATCATTCCCTTGCTGAGTGATTGGGATCACGCCCTTGCTGAGTGATTGGGATCATATGCTTGCCGAGTGATTGGGATCATTCCCTTGCTGAGTGATTGGGATCATTCCCTTGCCGAGTGATTTGGATCATTCCCTTGCCGAGTGATTGGGATGTTTCCCCTGCTGAGTGATTGCGATCACTCCCTTGCTGAGTGATTGGGATCATTCCCTTGCTGAGTGATTGGAGTCATTCCCTTGCTGAGTGATTGGGATCATTACCCTGCTGAGTGATTGCGATCACTGGTTTGCTGAGTGATTGGGATGATTCCCTTGCTGAGTGATTGGGATGATTCCCTTGCTGAGTGATTGGGATTATTCCCTGGCCGAGTGATTGGTATCATTCCCTTGCTGAGTGATTGGGATCACTCCCTTACTTAGTGATTGGCATCATTCCCTTGCCAAGTGATTGGGATCATTCAATTGCCGAGTGACTGGGATCATTCCCTTGCTGAGTGATTGGGATCATTCTCTTGCCGAGTGATTAGGATCATTCCCTTGCTGAGTGATTGGGATCATTCTCTTGCTGAGTGATTGGGACCTTTCCCTTGCTGAGTGATTGTGATCATTCCCTTGCTGAGGGATTGGGATCATTCCCTTGCTGAGTGATTGGGATCATTCCCTTTCTGAGTGATTGACATCATTTCCTTGCCATTTGATTGGGATCATTCTCTTGCCGATTGATTGGGATGTTTCCCTTGCTGAGTGATTGGCATCATTTCCTTTCTGAGTGATTGGGAACATTCCCTTGCTGAGTGATTGGGATCATTCCCTTGCTGAGTGATTGGGATCATTTCCTTGCTGAGTTATTGGGGTCATTCTCTTGCTGAGTGATTGACGTCACTCCCTTGCTGAGTGATTGGGATCATTCCCTTGCTGAGTGATTGGGATCATTGCCCTGCTGAGTTATTGCGATCACTCCCTTGATGAGTGATTGGGATCATTCGCTTCCTGAGTGATTAGAATCATTCCCTTGCTGAGTGATTGCGATCACTCCCTTGCTGAGTGATTGGGATCATTCGCTTGCCAAGTGATTGGGATCATTCCCTTGCTGAGTGTTTCAGATCATTATCTTGCTGAGTGATTGCGATCATTCACCTGCTGAGTGATTGGGATCATTCCCTTCCTGAGTGATTGGGATTACTCCCTTGCTGAGTGATTGGGAACATTCCCTTGCTGAGTGATCGGGATCATTCCCTTGATGAATGATTGGCATAACTCACTTGCTGAGAGATTTGGATCATTCCCTTGCTGAGTGATTGAGATCATTCCCTTGCTGAGTGATTGGGATCATTCCCTTGCTGAGTGATTGACGTCACTCCCTTGCTGAGTGATTGGGATCATTCCCTTGCTGAGTGATTGGGATCATTCCCCTGCTGAGTTATTGCGATCACTCCCTTGATGAGTGATTGGGATCATTCCCCTGCTGAGTGATTGGGATCACTCCCTTGCGAAGTGATTGGGATCATACGCTTGCCGAGTGATTGGCATCATTTTCTTGCTGAGTGATCTGAATCATTCCCTTGCCGAGTGATTTGGATCATTCCCTTTCCGAGTGATTGGCATCATTCCCATGCTGAGTGATTGGCATCATTTCCTTTCTGAGTGATTGGGATCAGTCTCTTGCTGAGTGATTGGGTCATTCCCTTGCTGAGTGATTGGGATCACTCCCTTACTGAGTGATTGAGATCATTCCCTTGCTGAGTGATTGGGATCATTCCCTTGCTGAGTGATTGACGTCACTCCCTTGCTGAGTGATTGGGATCATTCCCTTGCTGAGTGATTGGGATCATTCCCCTGCTGAGTTATTGCGATCACTCCCTTGCTAAGTGATTGGGATCATACGCTTGCCGAGTGATTGGCATCATTTTCTTGCTGAGTGATCTGAATCATTCCCTTGCCATTTGATTGGGATCATTCCCTTTCCGAGTGATTGGCATCATTCCCATGCTGAGTGATTGGCATCATTTCCTTTCTGAGTGATTGGGTCATTCCCTTGCTGAGTGATTGGGATCACTCCCTTGCTGAGTGATTGGGATCACTCCCTTACTGAGTGATTGGGATCATTACCCTGCTGAGTGATTGGGATCATTCCCTTGCCGAGTGATTTGGATCATTCCCTTGCAGAGTGATTGGGATGTTTCCCTTGCTGAGTGATTGGCATCATTTCCTTTCTGAGTGATTGGGATCAGTCTCTTGCTGAGTGATTGGGTCATTCCCTTGCTGAGTGATTGGAGTCATTCCATTGCTAGTGATTGGGATCATTCCCCGGCTGAGTGATTGGGATCATTCCCTTGCCGAGTGACTGGGATCATTCCCTTGCTGAGTGATTGGGATCATTCTCTTGCTGAGTGATTGGGATCATTCCCTTGCCGAGTGATTGGGATCATTCCCTTGCTGAGTGATTGGGATCACTCCCTTGCTAAGTGATTGGGATCATACGCTTGCCGAGAGATTGGCATCATTCTCTTGCTGAGTGATTGGGATCATTCCCTTGCCAAGTGATTGGGATTATTCCCTTGCCGAGTGATTGGCATCATTCTCTTGTTGAGTGATTGGGATCACTCCCTTGCTGAGTGATTAGGAACATTTCCTTGCTGAGTGATCGGGATCATTCCCTTGCTGAATGATTGGTGTCACTCCCTTGCTGAGTGATTGGGGTCATTCCCTTGCTGAGTGATTGGGATCATTCCCTTGCTGAGTGATTGGGATCATTCCCTTGCTGAGTGATTGACGTCACCCCCTTGATGAGTGATTGGGATCACTCCCTTGCTGAGAGATTTGGATCATTCTCTTGCTGAGTGATTGGGACCACTCCCTTGCTGAGAGATTTGGATCATTCCCTTGCTGAGTGATTGGGCCATTCTCTTGCTGAGTGATTGAGATATTCCCTTGCTGAGTGATTGGGGTCATTCCCTTGCTGAATGATTGGGGTCATTCCCTTGCTGAGTGATTGGGATCATTCCCTTGCTGAGTTATTGGGATCATTCCCCTGCTGAGTTATTGCGATCACTCCCTTGCTGAATGATTGGGATCATTCCCCTGCTGAGTGATTGGGATCATTCTCTTGCTGAGTGATCTGGATCATTCCCTTGCCATTTGATTGGGATCATTCCCTTTCCGAGTGATTGGCATCATTCCCTTTCCGAGTGATTGGCATCATTCCCATGCTGAGTGATTGGGATCATTCCCTTGCTGAGTGATTGGGATCATTCCCTTGCTGATGATTGGGATCATTCCCTTGCCGAGTGATTGGGATCATTCCCTTGCTGAGTGATTGGGATCATTCCCTTGCTGAGCGATTGGGATCATTCCCTTGCTGAGTGAATGGGATCATTCCCTTGCTTCGTGATGGGATCATTCCCTTGCTGAGTGATTGGGATCATTCCGTTGCTGAGTGATTCAGATCATTCTCTTGCTGAGTGATTGCGATCATTCACTTGCTGAGTGATTGGGGTCATTCCCTTGCTGAATGATTGGGATCATTCCCCTGCTGAGTGATTGGGATCATTCTCTTGCTGAGTGATCTGGATCATTCCCTTGCCATTTGATTGGGATCATTCCCTTTCCGAGTGATTGGCATCATTCCCTTTCCGAGTGATTGGCATCATTCCCATGCTGAGTGATTGGGATCATTCCCTTGCTGAGTGATTGGGATCATTCCCTTGCTGATGATTGGGATCATTCCCTTGCCGAGTGATTGGGATCATTCCCTTGCTGAGTGATTGGGATCATTCCCTTGCTGAGCGATTGGGATCATTCCCTTGCTGAGTGAATGGGATCATTCCCTTGCTTCGTGATGGGATCATTCCCTTGCTGAGTGATTGGGATCATTCCGTTGCTGAGTGATTCAGATCATTCTCTTGCTGAGTGATTGCGATCATTCACTTGCTGAGTGATTGGGGTCATTCCCTTGCTGAGTGATTGGGATCACTCCCATGCTGAGTGATTGGGATCATTCCCTTGCTGAGTGATCGGGATTATTCCCTTGCTGAATGATTGGGATCACTCCTTCCTGAGAATTTGGATCATCCCCTTGCTGAGTGATTGGGATCACTCCCTTGCTGTGAGGTTTGGATCATTCCCTTGCTGAGTGAATGGGATCATTCCCTTGCTGAGTGATTGCGATCATTCCCTTGCTGAGTGATTGGGATCATTCCCTTGCTGAGTGATTGGGATCATTCCCTTGCTGAGTGATTGGGATCATTCCCTTGCCGAGTGATTTGGATCATTCCCTTGCCGAGTTATTGGGATGTTTCCCTTGCTGAGTGATTGGCATCATTTCCTTTCTGAGTGATTGGGATCAGTCTCTTGCTGAGTGATTGGGTCATTCCCTTGCTGAGTGATTGGGATCACTCCCTTACTGAGTGATTGAGATCATTCCCTTGCTGAGTGATTGGGATCATTCCCTTGCTGAGTGATTGACGTCACTCCCTTGCTGAGTGATTGGGATCATTCCCTTGCTGAGTGATTGGGATCATTCCCCTGCTGAGTTATTGCGATCACTCCCTTGATGAGTGATTGGGATCATTCCCCTGCTGAGTGATTGGGATCATTCCCTTGCCGAGTGATTGGGATCATTCCCTTGCTGAGTGATTGGGATCACTCCCTTGCTAAGTGATTGGGATCATACGCTTGCCGAGTGATTGGCATCATTTTCTTGCTGAGTGATCTGAATCATTCCCTTGCCATTTGATTGGGATCATTCCCTTTCCGAGTGATTGGGATCATTACCCTGCTGAGTGATTGGGATCATACGCTTGCCGAGTGATTGGGATCATTCCCTTGCTGAGTGATTGGGATCACTCCCTTGCTGAGTGATTGGGATCATACGCTTGCCGAGTGATTGGGATCATTCCCTTGCTGAGTGATTGGGATCATTCCCTTGCCGAGTGATTTGGATCATTCCCTTGCCGAGTGATTGGGATGTTTCCCTTGCTGAGTGATTGGCATCATTTCCTTTCTGAGTGATTGGGATCAGTCTCTTGCTTAGTGATTGGGTCATTCCCTTGCTGAGTGATTGGAGTCATTCCATTGCTAGTGATTGGGATCATTCCCTGGCTGAGTGATTGGGATCATTCCCTTGCCGAGTGACTGGGATCATTCCCTTGCTGAGTGATTGGGATCATTCTCTTGCTGAGTGATTGGGATCATTCCCTTGCCGAGTGATTGGGATCATTCCCTTGCTGAGTGATTGGGATCACTCCCTTGCTAAGTGATTGGGATCATACGCTTGCCGAGAGATTGGCATCATTCTCTTGCTGAGTGATTGGGATCATTCCCTTGCCAAGTGATTGGGATTATTCCCTTGCCGAATGATTGGCATCATTCTCTTGTTGAGTGATTGGGATCACTCCCTTGCTGAGTGATTCGGATCATTCCGTTGCTGAGTGATTCAGATCATTCTCTTGCTGAGTGATTGCGATCATTCCCTTGCTGAGTGATTGGGGTCGTTCCCTTGCTGAGTGATTGGGATCACTCCCATGCTGAGTGATTGGGATCATTCCCTTGCTGAGTGATCGGGATCATTCCCTTGCTGAATGATTGGGATCACTCCCTTGCTGAGAATTTGGATCATCCCCTTGCTGAGTGATTGGGATCACTCCCTTGCTGTGAGATTTGGATCATTCCCTTGCTGAGTGAATGGGATCATTCCCTTGCTTAGTGATTGGGATAATTCCCTTGCTGAGTGATTGGGATCATTCCGTTGCTGAGTGATTCAGATCATTCTCTTGCTGAGTGATTGCGATCATTCCCTTGCTGAGTGATTGGGGTCGTTCCCTTGCTGAGTGATTGGGATCACTCCCATGCTGAGTGATTGGGATCATTCCCTTGCTGAGTGATCGGGATCATTCCCTTGCTGAATGATTGGGATCACTCCCTTGCTGAGAATTTGGATCATCCCCTTGCTGAGTGATTGGGATCACTCCCTTGCTGTGAGATTTGGATCATTCTCTTGCTGAGTGATTGGGATCATTCCCTTGCCGAGTGATTGGGATCATTCCCTTGCTGAGTGATTGGGATCACTCCCTTGCTAAGTGATTGGGATCATACGCTTGCCGAGAGATTGGCATCATTCTCTTGCTGAGTGATTGGGATCATTCCCTTGCCAAGTGATTGGGATTATTCCCTTGCCGAATGATTGGCATCATTCTCTTGTTGAGTGATTGGGATCACTCCCTTGCTGAGTGATTCGGATCATTCCGTTGCTGAGTGATTCAGATCATTCTCTTGCTGAGTGATTGCGATCATTCCCTTGCTGAGTGATTGGGGTCGTTCCCTTGCTGAGTGATTGGGATCACTCCCATGCTGAGTGATTGGGATCATTCCCTTGCTGAGTGATCGGGATCATTCCCTTGCTGAATGATTGGGATCACTCCCTTGCTGAGAATTTGGATCATCCCCTTGCTGAGTGATTGGGATCACTCCCTTGCTGTGAGATTTGGATCATTCCCTTGCTGAGTGAATGGGATCATTCCCTTGCTTAGTGATTGGGATCATTCCCTTGCTGAGTGATTGGGATCATTCCGTTGCTGAGTGATTCAGATCATTCTCTTGCTGAGTGATTGCGATCATTCCCTTGCTGAGTGATTGGGGTCGTTCCCTTGCTGAGTGATTGGGATCACTCCCATGCTGAGTGATTGGGATCATTCCCTTGCTGAGTGATCGGGATCATTCCCTTGCTGAGTGATTGGGATCACGCCCTTGCTGAGTGATTGGGATCATATGCTTGCCGAGTGATTGGGATCATTCCCTTGCTGAGTGATTGGGATCATTCCCTTGCCGAGTGATTTGGATCATTCCCTTGCTGAATGATTGGGATCACTCCCTTGCTGAGAATTTGGATCATCCCCTTGCTGAGTGATTGGGATCACTCCCTTGCTGTGAGATTTGGATCATTCCCTTGCTGAGTGATTGGGATCATTCACCTGCTGAGTGATTGGGATCATTCCCTTGCTGAGTGATTGGGATGATTCCCTTGCTGAGTGATTGGGATCATTCCCCGGCCGAGTGATTTGAATCATTCCCTTGCTGAGTGATTGGGATCACGCCCTTGCTGAGTGATTGGGATCATATGCTTGCCGAGTGATTGGGATCATTCCCTTGCTGAGTGATTGGGATCATTCCCTTGCCGAGTGATTTGGATCATTCCCTTGCCGAGTGATTGGGATGTTTCCCCTGCTGAGTGATTGCGATCACTCCCTTGCTGAGTGATTGGGATCATTCCCTTGCTGAGTGATTGGAGTCATTCCCTTGCTGAGTGATTGGGATCATTACCCTGCTGAGTGATTGCGATCACTGGTTTGCTGAGTGATTGGGATGATTCCCTTGCTGAGTGATTGGGATGATTCCCTTGCTGAGTGATTGGGATCATTCCCTGGCCGAGTGATTGGTATCATTCCCTTGCTGAGTGATTGGGATCACTCCCTTACTTAGTGATTGGCATCATTCCCTTGCCAAGTGATTGGGATCATTCAATTGCCGAGTGACTGGGATCATTCCCTTTCTGAGTGATTGACATCATTTCCTTGCCATTTGATTGGGATCATTCTCTTGCCGAGTGATTGGGATGTTTCCCTTGCTGAGTGATTGGCATCATTTCCTTTCTGAGTGATTGGGAACATTCCCTTGCTGAGTGATTGGGATCATTCCCGTGCTGAGTGATTGGGATCATTTCCTTGCTGAGTGATTGGGATCATTGCCCTGCTGAGTTATTGCGATCACTCCCTTGATGAGTGATTGGGATCATTCGCTTCCTGAGTGATTAGAATCATTCCCTTGCTGAGTGATTGCGATCACTCCCTTGCTGAGTGATTGGGATCATTCGCTTGCCAAGTGATTGGGATCATTCCCTTGCTGAGTGTTTCAGATCATTATCTTGCTGAGTGATTGCGATCATTCACCTGCTGAGTGATTGGGATCATTCCCTTCCTGAGTGATTGGGATCACTCCCTTGCTGAGTGATTGGGAACATTCCCTTGCTGACTGATCGGGATCATTCCCTTGATGAATGATTGGCATAACTCACTTGCTGAGAGATTTGGATCATTCCCTTGCTGAGTGATTGAGATCATTCCCTTGCTGAGTGATTGGGATCATTCCCTTGCTGAGTGATTGACGTCACTCCCTTGCTGAGTGATTGGGATCATTCCCTTGCTGAGTGATTGGGATCATTCCCCTGCTGAGTTATTGCGATCACTCCCTTGATGAGTGATTGGGATCATTCCCCTGCTGAGTGATTGGGATCATTCCCCTGCTGAGTGATTGGGATCATTCCCTTGCTGAGTGATTGGGATCACTCCCTTGCTGAGTGATTGGGATCATACGCTTGCCGACTGATTGGGATCATTCCCTAGCTGAGTGATTGGGATCATTCCCTTGCCGAGTGATTTGGATCATTCCCTTGCCGAGTGATTGGGATGTTTCCCTTGCTGAGTGATTGGCATCATTTCCTTTCTGAGTGATTGGGATCAGTCTCTTGCTTAGTGATTGGGTCATTCCCTTGCTGAGTGATTGGGATCATTCACTTGCTGAGTGATTGGGATCACTCCCTTGCTGAGAGATTTGGATCATCCCCTTGCTGAGTGATTGGGATCACTCCCTTGCTGTGAGATTTGGATCATTCCCTTGCTGAGTGAATGGGATCATTCCCTTGCTTAGTGATTGGGATCATTCCCTTGCTGAGTGATTGGGATCATTCCGTTGCTGAGTGATTCAGATCATTCTCTTGCTGAGTGATTGCGATCATTCCCTTGCTGAGTGATTGGGGTCGTTCCCTTGCTGAGTGATTGGGATCACTCCCATGCTGAGTGATTGGGATCATTCCCTTGCTGAGTGATCGGGATCATTCCCTTGCTGAGTGATTGGGATCACGCCCTTGCTGAGTGATTGGGATCATATGCTTGCCGAGTGATTGGGATCATTCCCTTGCTGAGTGATTGGGATCATTCCCTTGCCGAGTGATTTGGATCATTCCCTTGCTGAATGATTGGGATCACTCCCTTGCTGAGAATTTGGATCATCCCCTTGCTGAGTGATTGGGATCACTCCCTTGCTGTGAGATTTGGATCATTCCCTTGCTGAGTGATTGGGATCATTCACCTGCTGAGTGATTGGGATCATTCCCTTGCTGAGTGATTGGGATGATTCCCTTGCTGAGTGATTGGGATCATTCCCCGGCCGAGTGATTTGAATCATTCCCTTGCTGAGTGATTGGGATCACGCCCTTGCTGAGTGATTGGGATCATATGCTTGCCGAGTGATTGGGATCATTCCCTTGCTGAGTGATTGGGATCATTCCCTTGCCGAGTGATTTGGATCATTCCCTTGCCGAGTGATTGGGATGTTTCCCCTGCTGAGTGATTGCGATCACTCCCTTGCTGAGTGATTGGGATCATTCCCTTGCTGAGTGATTGGAGTCATTCCCTTGCTGAGTGATTGGGATCATTACCCTGCTGAGTGATTGCGATCACTGGTTTGCTGAGTGATTGGGATGATTCCCTTGCTGAGTGATTGGGATGATTCCCTTGCTGAGTGATTGGGATCATTCCCTGGCCGAGTGATTGGTATCATTCCCTTGCTGAGTGATTGGGATCACTCCCTTACTTAGTGATTGGCATCATTCCCTTGCCAAGTGATTGGGATCATTCAATTGCCGAGTGACTGGGATCATTCCCTTTCTGAGTGATTGACATCATTTCCTTGCCATTTGATTGGGATCATTCTCTTGCCGAGTGATTGGGATGTTTCCCTTGCTGAGTGATTGGCATCATTTCCTTTCTGAGTGATTGGGAACATTCCCTTGCTGAGTGATTGGGATCATTCCCGTGCTGAGTGATTGGGATCATTTCCTTGCTGAGTGATTGGGATCATTGCCCTGCTGAGTTATTGCGATCACTCCCTTGATGAGTGATTGGGATCATTCGCTTCCTGAGTGATTAGAATCATTCCCTTGCTGAGTGATTGCGATCACTCCCTTGCTGAGTGATTGGGATCATTCGCTTGCCAAGTGATTGGGATCATTCCCTTGCTGAGTGTTTCAGATCATTATCTTGCTGAGTGATTGCGATCATTCACCTGCTGAGTGATTGGGATCATTCCCTTCCTGAGTGATTGGGATCACTCCCTTGCTGAGTGATTGGGAACATTCCCTTGCTGAGTGATCGGGATCATTCCCTTGATGAATGATTGGCATAACTCACTTGCTGAGAGATTTGGATCATTCCCTTGCTGAGTGATTGAGATCATTCCCTTGCTGAGTGATTGGGATCATTCCCTTGCTGAGTGATTGACGTCACTCCCTTGCTGAGTGATTAGGATCATTCCCTTGCTGAGTGATTGGGATCATTCCCTTGCTGAGTGATCGGGATCATTCCCTTGCTGAATGATTGGGATCACTCCCTTGCTGAGAATTTGGATCATCCCCTTGCTGAGTGATTGGGATCACTCCCTTGCTGTGAGATTTGGATCATTCTCTTGCTGAGTGATTGGGATCATTCCCTTGCCGAGTGATTGGGATCATTCCCTTGCTGAGTGATTGGGATCACTCCCTTGCTAAGTGATTGGGATCATACGCTTGCCGAGAGATTGGCATCATTCTCTTGCTGAGTGATTGGGATCATTCCCTTGCCAAGTGATTGGGATTATTCCCTTGCCGAATGATTGGCATCATTCTCTTGTTGAGTGATTGGGATCACTCCCTTGCTGAGTGATTCGGATCATTCCGTTGCTGAGTGATTCAGATCATTCTCTTGCTGAGTGATTGCGATCATTCCCTTGCTGAGTGATTGGGGTCGTTCCCTTGCTGAGTGATTGGGATCACTCCCATGCTGAGTGATTGGGATCATTCCCTTGCTGAGTGATCGGGATCATTCCCTTGCTGAATGATTGGGATCACTCCCTTGCTGAGAATTTGGATCATCCCCTTGCTGAGTGATTGGGATCACTCCCTTGCTGTGAGATTTGGATCATTCCCTTGCTGAGTGAATGGGATCATTCCCTTGCTTAGTGATTGGGATCATTCCCTTGCTGAGTGATTGGGATCATTCCGTTGCTGAGTGATTCAGATCATTCTCTTGCTGAGTGATTGCGATCATTCCCTTGCTGAGTGATTGGGGTCGTTCCCTTGCTGAGTGATTGGGATCACTCCCATGCTGAGTGATTGGGATCATTCCCTTGCTGAGTGATCGGGATCATTCCCTTGCTGAGTGATTGGGATCACGCCCTTGCTGAGTGATTGGGATCATATGCTTGCCGAGTGATTGGGATCATTCCCTTGCTGAGTGATTGGGATCATTCCCTTGCCAAGTGATTTGGATCATTCCCTTGCTGAATGATTGGGATCACTCCCTTGCTGAGAATTTGGATCATCCCCTTGCTGAGTGATTGGGATCACTCCCTTGCTGTGAGATTTGGATCATTCCCTTGCTGAGTGATTGGGATCATTCACCTGCTGAGTGATTGGGATCATTCCCTTGCTGAGTGATTGGGATGATTCCCTTGCTGAGTGATTGGGATCATTCCCCGGCCGAGTGATTTGAATCATTCCCTTGCTGAGTGATTGGGATCACGCCCTTGCTGAGTGATTGGGATCATATGCTTGCCGAGTGATTGGGATCATTCCCTTGCTGAGTGATTGGGATCATTCCCTTGCCGAGTGATTTGGATCATTCCCTTGCCGAGTGATTGGGATGTTTCCCCTGCTGAGTGATTGCGATCACTCCCTTGCTGAGTGATTGGGATCATTCCCTTGCTGAGTGATTGGAGTCATTCCCTTGCTGAGTGATTGGGATCATTACCCTGCTGAGTGATTGCGATCACTGGTTTGCTGAGTGATTGGGATGATTCCCTTGCTGAGTGATTGGGATGATTCCCTTGCTGAGTGATTGGGATCATTCCCTGGCCGAGTGATTGGTATCATTCCCTTGCTGAGTGATTGGGATCACTCCCTTACTTAGTGATTGGCATCATTCCCTTGCCAAGTGATTGGGATCATTCAATTGCCGAGTGACTGGGATCATTCCCTTTCTGAGTGATTGACATCATTTCCTTGCCATTTGATTGGGATCATTCTCTTGCCGAGTGATTGGGATGTTTCCCTTGCTGAGTGATTGGCATCATTTCCTTTCTGAGTGATTGGGAACATTCCCTTGCTGAGTGATTGGGATCATTCCCGTGCTGAGTGATTGGGATCATTTCCTTGCTGAGTGATTGGGATCATTGCCCTGCTGAGTTATTGCGATCACTCCCTTGATGAGTGATTGGGATCATTCGCTTCCTGAGTGATTAGAATCATTCCCTTGCTGAGTGATTGCGATCACTCCCTTGCTGAGTGATTGGGATCATTCGCTTGCCAAGTGATTGGGATCATTCCCTTGCTGAGTGTTTCAGATCATTATCTTGCTGAGTGATTGCGATCATTCACCTGCTGAGTGATTGGGATCATTCCCTTCCTGAGTGATTGGGATCACTCCCTTGCTGAGTGATTGGGAACATTCCCTTGCTGACTGATCGGGATCATTCCCTTGATGAATGATTGGCATAACTCACTTGCTGAGAGATTTGGATCATTCCCTTGCTGAGTGATTGAGATCATTCCCTTGCTGAGTGATTGGGATCATTCCCTTGCTGAGTGATTGACGTCACTCCCTTGCTGAGTGATTGGGATCATTCCCTTGCTGAGTGATTGGGATCATTCCCCTGCTGAGTTATTGCGATCACTCCCTTGATGAGTGATTGGGATCATTCCCCTGCTGAGTGATTGGGATCATTCCCCTGCTGAGTGATTGGGATCATTCCCTTGCTGAGTGATTGGGATCACTCCCTTGCTGAGTGATTGGGATCATACGCTTGCCGACTGATTGGGATCATTCCCTAGCTGAGTGATTGGGATCATTCCCTTGCCGAGTGATTTGGATCATTCCCTTGCCGAGTGATTGGGATGTTTCCCTTGCTGAGTGATTGGCATCATTTCCTTTCTGAGTGATTGGGATCAGTCTCTTGCTTAGTGATTGGGTCATTCCCTTGCTGAGTGATTGGGATCATTCACTTGCTGAGTGATTGGGATCACTCCCTTGCTGAGAGATTTGGATCATTCCCTTGCTGAGTGATTGGGACCACTCCCTTGCTGAGAGATTTGCATCATTCCCTTGCTGAGTGATTGGGCCATTCTCTTGCTGAGTGATTGAGATATTCCCTTGCTGAGTGATTGGGGTCATTCCCTTGCTGAGTGATTGGGGCCATTCCCTTGCTGAGTGATTGGGATCATTCCCTTGCTGAGTTACTGGGATCATTCCCCTGCTGAGTTATTGCGATCACTCCCTTGCTGAATGATTGGGATCATTCCCCTGCTGAGTGATTGGGATCATTCTCTTGCTGAGTGATCTGGATCATTCCCTTGCCATTTGATTGGGATCATTCCCTTTCCGAGTGATTGGCATCATTCCCTTTCCGAGTGATTGGCATCATTCCCATGCTGAGTGATTGGGATCATTCCCTTGCTGAGTGATTGGGATCATTCACTTGCTGATGATTGGGATCATTCCCTTGCCGAGTGATTGGGATCATTCCCTTGCTGAGTGATTGGGATCATTCCCTTGCTGAGCGATTGGGATCATTCCCTTGCTGAGTGAATGGGATCATTCCCTTGCTTAGTGATTGGGATCATTCCCTTGCTGAGTGATCGGGATCATTCCCTTGCTGAATGATTGGGATCACTCCCTTGCTGAGAATTTGGATCATCCCCTTGCTGAGTGATTGGGATCACTCCCTTGCTGTGAGATTTGGATCATTCCCTTGCTGAGTGATTGGGTCATTCCCTTGCTGCGTGATAGGGATCATTCCCTTGCTGAGTGATTGCGATCATTCCCTTGCTGAGTGATCGGGATCATTCCCTTGCTGAATGATTGGGATCACTCCCTTGCTGAGAATTTGGATCATCCCCTTGCTGAGTGATTGGGATCACTCCCTTGCTGTGAGATTTGGATCATTCCCTTGCTGAGTGATTGGGTCATTCCCTTGCTGCGTGATAGGGATCATTCCCTTGCTGAGTGATTGCGATCATTCCCTTGCTGAGTGATTGGGATCATTCCCCTGCTGAGTGATTGGGATCATTCCCTTGCTGAGTGATTGGGATCACTCACTTGCTGAGTGATTGGGATGATTCCCTTGCTGAGTGATTGGGATCATTCCCCGGCCGGGTGATTTGAATCATTCCCTTGCTGAGTGATTGGGATCACGCCCTTGCTGAGTGATTGGGATCATATGCTTGCCGAGTGATTGGGATCATTCCCTTGCTGAGTGATTGGGATCATTCCCTTGCCGAGTGATTTGGATCATTCCCTTGCCGAGTGATTGGGATGTTTCCCCTGCTGAGTGATTGCGATCACTCCCTTGCTGAGTGATTGGGATCATTCCCTTGCTGAGTGATTGGAGTCATTCCCTTGCTGAGTGGGATCATTACACTGCTGAGTGATTGCGATCACTGGTTTGCTGAGTGATTGGGATGATTCCCTTGCTGAGTGATTGGGATGATTCCCTTGCTGAGTGATTGGGATCATTCCCTGGCTGAGTGATTGGTATCATTCCCTTGCTGAGTGATTGGGATCACTCCCTTACTTAGTGATTGGCATCATTCCCTTGCCAAGTGATTGGGATCATTCAATTGCCGAGTGACTGGGATCATTCCCTTGCTGAGTGATTGGGATCATTCTCTTGCCGAGTGATTAGGATCATTCCCTTGCTGAGTGATTGGGATCATTCTCTTGCTGAGTGATTGGGATCTTTCCCTTGCTGAGTGATTGTGATCATTCCCTTGCTGAGGGATTGGGATCATTCCCTTGCTGAGTGATTGGGATCATTCCCTTTCTGAGTGATTGACATCATTTCCTTGCCATTTGATTGGGATCATTCTCTTGCCGAGTGATTGGGATGTTTCCCTTGCTGAGTGATTGGCATCATTTCCTTTCAAAGTGATAGGGAACATTCCCTTGCTGAGTGATTGGGATCATTCCCTTGCTGAGTGATTGTGATCATTTCCTTGCTGAGTTATTGGGGTCATTCTCTTGCTGAGTGATTGACGTCACTCCCTTGCTGAGTGATTGGGATCATTCCCTTGCTGAGTGATTGGGATCATTGCCCTGCTGAGTTATTGCGATCACTCCCTTGCTGAGTGATTGGGATCATTCGCTTGCCAAGTGATTGGGATCATTCCCTTGCTGAGTGTTTCAGATCATTATCTTGCTGAGTGATTGCGATCATTCACCTGCTGAGTGATTGGGATCATTCCCTTTCTGAGTGATTGGGATCACTCCCTTGCTGAGTGATTGGGAACATTCCCTTGCTGAGTGATCGGGATCATTCCCTTGCTGAGTGATTGACGTCACTCCCTTGCTGAGTGATTGGGATCATTCCCTTGCTGAGTGATTGACGTCACTCCCTTGCTGAGTGATTGGGATCATTCCCTTGCTGAGTGATTGGGATCATTCCCCTGCTGAGTTATTGCGATCACTCCCTTGATGAGTGATTGGGATCATTCCCCTGCTGAGTGATTGGGATCATTCCCTTGCCGAGTGATTGGGATCATTCCCTTGCTGAGTGATTGGGATCACTCCCTTGCTAAGTGATTGGGATCATACGCTTGCCGAGTGATTGGCATCATTTTCTTGCTGAGTGATCTGAATCATTCCCTTGCCATTTGATTGGGATCATTCCCTTTCCGAGTGATTGGCATCATTCCCATGCTGAGTGATTGGCATCATTTCCTTTCTGAGTGATTGGGATCAGTCTCTTGCTGAGTGATTGGGTCATTCCCTTGCTGAGTGATTGGGATCACTCCCTTACTGAGTGATTGGGATCATTACCCTGCTGAGTGATTGGGATCATACGCTTGCCGAGTGATTGGGATCATTCCCTTGCTGAGTGATTGGGATCACTCCCTTGCTGAGTGATTGGGATCATACGCTTGCCGAGTGATTGGGATCATTCCCTTGCTGAGTGATTGGGATCATTCCCTTGCCGAGTGATTTGGATCATTCCGTTGCCGAGTGATTTGGATGTTTCCCTTGCTGAGTGATTGGCATCATTTCCTTTCTGAGTGATTGGGATCAGTCTCTTGCTGAGTGATTGGGTCATTCCCTTGCTGAGTGATTGGAGTCATTCCATTGCTAGTGATTGGGATCATTCCCCGGCTGAGTGATTGGGATCATTCCCTTGCCGAGTGACTGGGATCATTCCCTTGCTGAGTGATTGGGATCATTCCCTTGCCGAGTGATTGGGATCATTCCCTTGCTGAGTGATTGGGATCACTCCCTTGCTAAGTGATTGGGATCATACGCTTGCCGAGAGATTGGCATCATTCTCTTGCTGAGTGATTGGGATCATTCCCTTGCCAAGTGATTGGGATTATTCCCTTGCCGAATGATTGGCATCATTCTCTTGTTGAGTGATTGGGATCACTCCCTTGCTGAATGATTGGTGTCACTCCCTTGCTGAGTGATTGGGGTCATTCCCTTGCTGAGTGATTGGGATCATTCCCTTGCTGAGTGATTGACGTCACCCCCTTGATGAGTGATTGGGATCACTCCCTTGCTGAGAGATTTGGATCATTCTCTTGCTGAGTGATTGGGATCATTCACTTGCTGAGTGATTGGGATCATTCCCTTGCTGAGTGATTGGGATCATTCACTTGCTGAGTGATTGGGATCACTCCCTTGCTGAGAGATTTGGATCATTCCCTTGCTGAGTGATTGCGACCACTCCCTTGCTGAGAGATTTGGATCATTCCCTTGCTGAGTGATTGGGCCATTCTCTTGCTGAGTGATTGAGATATTCCCTTGCTGAGTGATTGGGGTCATTCCCTTGCTGAGTGATTGGGGTCATTCCCTTGCTGAGTGATTGGGATCATTCCCTTGCTGAGTTATTGGGATCATTCCCCTGCTGAGTTATTGCGATCACTTCCTTGCTGAATGATTGGGATCATTCCCCTGCTGAGTGATTGGGATCATTCTCTTGCTGAGTGATCTGGATCATTCCCTTGCCATTTGATTGGGATCATTCCCTTTCGGAGTGATTGGTATCATTCCCTTTCCGAGTGATTGGCATCATTCCCATGCTGAGTGATTGGGATCATTCCCTTGCTGAGTGATTGGGATCATTCCCTTGCTGATGATTGGGATCATTCCCTTGCCGAGTGATTGGGATCATTCCCTTGCTGAGTGATTGGGATCATTCCCTTGCTGAGCGATTGGGATCATTCCCTTGCTGAGTGAATGGGATCATTCCCTTGCTTAGTGATTGGGATCATTCCCTTGCTGAGTGATTGGGATAATTCCGTTGCGGAGTGATTCAGATCATTCTCTTGCTGAGTGATTGCGATCATTCCCTTGCTGAGTGATTGGGGTCATTCCCTTGCTGAGTGATTGGGATCACTCCCTTGCTGAGAGATTTGGATCATCCCCTTGCTGAGTGATTGGGATCACTCCCTTGCTGTGAGATTTGGATCATTCCCTTGCTGAGTGATTGGGTCATTCCCTTGCTGCGTGATATGGATCATTCCCTTGCTGAGTGATTGCGATCATTCCCTTGCTGAGTGATTGGGATCATTCCCCTGCTGAGTGATTGGGATCATTCCCTTGCTGAGTGATTGAGATCACTCCCTTGCTGAGTGATTGGGATGATTCCCTTGCTGAGTGATTGGGATCATTCCCCGGCCGAGTGATTTGAATCATTCCCTTGCTGAGTGATTGGGATCACGCCCTTGCTGAGTGATTGGGATCATATGCTTGCCGAGTGATTGGGATCATTCCCTTGCTGAGTGATTGGGATCATTCCCTTGCCGAGTGATTTGGATCATTCCCTTGCCGAGTGATTGGGATGTTTCCCTTTTGAGTGATTGGCATCATTTCCTTTCTGAGTGATTGGGATCATTCTCTTGCTGAGTGATTGGGATCATTCCCTTGCTGAGTGATGGGGATCATTCCCTTGCTGAGTGATTGGGATCACTCCCTTGCTGAGTGATTGGGATCATTCCCCTGCCGAGTGATTGGGATCATTCCCCTGCCATGTGATTGGGATCATTCCCGAGCCGAGTGACTGGGATCATTCCATTGCTGAGTGATAGGGATAATTCACTTGCTGAGTGATTGGGATCATTCCCTTGCCGAGTGATTGGGATCATTCCCCTGCTGAGTGATTGCGATCACTCCCTTGCTGAGTGATTGGGATCATTCCCTTGCTGAGTGATTGGAGTCATTCCATTGCTAGTGATTGGGATCATTCCCCGGCTGAGTGATTGGGATCATTCCCTTGCCGAGTGACTGGGATCATTCCCTTGCTGAGTGATTGGGATCATTCTCTTGCTGAGTGATTGGGATCATTCCCTTGCCGAGTGATTGGGATCATTCCCTTGCTGAGTGATTGGGATCACTCCCTTGCTAAGTGATTGGGATCATACGCTTGCCGAGAGATTGGCATCATTCTCTTGCTGAGTGATTGGGATCATTCCCTTGCCAAGTGATTGGGATTATTCCCTTGCCGAGTGATTGGCATCATTCTCTTGTTGAGTGATTGGGATCACTCCCTTGCTGAGTGATTAGGAACATTTCCTTGCTGAGTGATCGGGATCATTCCCTTGCTGAATGATTGGTGTCACTCCCTTGCTGAGTGATTGGGGTCATTCCCTTGCTGAGTGATTGTGATCATTCCCTTGCTGAGTGATTGGGATCATTCCCTTGCTGAGTGATCTGAATCATTCCCTTGCCATTTGATTGGGATCATTCCATTTCCGAGTGATTGGCATCATTCCCATGCTGAGTGATTGGCATCATTTCCTTTCTGAGTGATTGGGATCAGTCTCTTGCTGAGTGATTGGGTCATTCCCTTGCTGAGTGATTGGGATCACTCCCTTACTGAGTGATTGGGATCATTACCCTGCTGAGTGATTGGGATCATACGCTTGCCGAGTGATTGGGATCATTCCCTTGCTGAGTGATTGGGATCACTCCCTTGCTGAGTGATTGGGATCATACGCTTGCCGAGTGATTGGGATCATTCCCTTGCTGAGTGATTGGGATCATTCCCTTGCCGAGTGATTTGGATCATTCCCTTGCCGAGTGATTGGGATGTTTCCCTTGCTGAGTAATTGGCATCATTTCCTTTCTGAGTGATTGGGATCAGTCTCTTGCTGAGTGATTGGGTCATTCCCTTGCTGAGTGATTGGGATCATTCCCTTGCCGAGTGACTGGGATCATTCCCTTGCTGAGTGATTGGGATCATTCCCTTGCCGAGTGATTGGGATCATTCCCTTGCTGAGTGATTGGGATCACTCCCTTGCTAAGTGATTGGGATCATACGCTTGCCGAGAGATTGGCATCATTCTCTTGCTGAGTGATTGGGATCATTCCCTTGCCAAGTGATTGGGATTATTCCCTTGCCGAGTGATTGGCATCATTCTCTTGTTGAGTGATTGGGATCACTCCCTTGCTGAGTGATTAGGAACATTTCCTTGCTGAGTGATCGGGATCATTCCCTTGCTGAATGATTGGTGTCACTCCCTTGCTGAGTGATTGGGGTCATTCCCTTGCTGAGTGATTGTGATCATTCCCTTACTGAGTGATTGGGATCATTCCCTTGCTGAGTGATTGACGTCACCCCCTCGATGAGTGATTGGGATCACTCCCTTGCTGAGAGATTTGGATCATTCTCTTGCTGAGTGATTGGGATCATTCACTTGCTGAGTGATTGGGATCATTCCCTTGCTGAGTGATTGGGATCATTCACTTGCTGAGTGATTGGGATCACTCCCTTGCTGAGTGATTGCGACCACTCCCTTGCTGAGAGATTTGGATCATTCCCTTGCTGAGTGATTGGGCCATTCTCTTGCTGAGTGATTGAGATATTCCCTTGCTGAGTGATTGGGGTCATTCCCTTGCTGAGTGATTGGGGTCATTCCCTTGCTGAGTGATTGGGATCATTCCCTTGCTGAGTTATTGGGATCATTCCCCTGCTGAGTTATTGCGATCACTTCCTTGCTGAATGATTGGGATCATTCCCCTGCTGAGTGATTGGGATCATTCTCTTGCTGAGTGATCTGGATCATTCCCTTGCCATTTGATTGGGATCATTCCCTTTCCGAGTGATTGGTATCATTCCCTTTCCGAGTGATTGGCATCATTCCCATGCTGAGTGATTGGGATCATTCCCTTGCTGAGTGATTGGGATCATTCCCTTGCTGATGATTGGGATCATTCCCTTGCCGAGTGATTGGGATCATTCCCTTGCTGAGTGATTGGGATCATTCCCTTGCTGAGCGATTGGGATCATTCCCTTGCTGAGTGAATGGGATCATTCCCTTGCTTAGTGATTGGGATCATTCCCTTGCTGAGTTATTGGGATAATTCCGTTGCGGAGTGATTCAGATCATTCTCTTGCTGAGTGATTGCGATCATTCCCTTGCTGAGTGATTGGGGTCATTCCCTTGCTGAGTGATTGGGATCACTCCCTTGCTGAGAGATTTGGATCATCCCCTTGCTGAGTGATTGGGATCACTCCCTTGCTGTGAGATTTGGATCATTCCCTTGCTGAGTGATTGGGTCATTCCCTTGCTGCGTGATAGGGATCATTCCCTTGCTGAGTGATTGCGATCATTCCCTTGCTGAGTGATTGGGATCATTCCCCTGCTGAGTGATTGGGATCATTCCCTTGCTGAGTGATTGAGATCACTCCCTTGCTGAGTGATTGGGATGATTCCCTTGCTGAGTGATTGGGATCATTCCCCGGCCGAGTGATTTGAATCATTCCCTTGCTGAGTGATTGGGATCACGCCCTTGCTGAGTGATTGGGATCATATGCTTGCCGAGTGATTGGGATCATTCCCTTGCTGAGTGATTGGGATCATTCCCTTGCCGAATGATTTGGATCATTCCCTTGCTGAGTGATTGGGATCATTCCCTTGCTGAGTGATGGGGATCATTCCCTTGCTGAGTGATTGGGATCACTCCCTTGCTGAGTGATTGGGATCATTCCCCTGCCGAGTGATTGGGATCATTCCCCTGCCATGTGATTGGGATCATTCCCGAGCCGAGTGACTGGGATCATTCCATTGCTGAGTGATAGGGATAATTCACTTGCTGAGTGATTGGGATCATTCCCTTGCCGAGTGATTGGGATCATTCCCCTGCTGAGTGATTGCGATCACTCCCTTGCTGAGTGATTGGGATCATTCCCTTGCTGAGTGATTGGAGTCATTCCATTGCTAGTGATTGGGATCATTCCCCGGCTGAGTGATTGGGATCATTCCCTTGCCGAGTGACTGGGATCATTCCCTTGCTGAGTGATTGGGATCATTCTCTTGCTGAGTGATTGGGATCATTCCCTTGCCGAGTGATTGGGATCATTCCCTTGCTGAGTGATTGGGATCACTCCCTTGCTAAGTGATTGGGATCATACGCTTACCGAGAGATTGGCATCATTCTCTTGCTGAGTGATTGGGATCATTCCCTTGCCAAGTGATTGGGATTATTCCCTTGCCGAGTGATTGGCATCATTCTCTTGTTGAGTGATTGGGATCACTCCCTTGCTGAGTGATTAGGAACATTTCCTTGCTGAGTGATCGGGATCATTCCCTTGCTGAGTGATTGGTGTCACTCCCTTGCTGAGTGATTGGGGTCATTCCCTTGCTGAGTGATTGTGATCATTCCCTTGCTGAGTGATTGGGATCATTCCCTTGCTGAGTGATTGACGTCACCCCCTTGATGAGTGATTGGGATCACTCCCTTCCTGAGAGATTTGGATCATTCTCTTGCTGAGTGATTGGGATCATTCACTTGCTGAGTGATTGGGATCATTCCCTTGCTGAGTGATTGGGATCATTCACTTGCTGAGTGATTGGGGTCATTCCCTTGCTGAGTGATTGGGATCATTCCCTTGCTGAGTTATTGGGATCATTCCCCTGCTGAGTTATTGCGATCACTCCCTTGCTGAATGATTGGGATCATTCCCCTGCTGAGTGATTGGGATCATTCTCTTGCTGAGTGATCTGGATCATTCCCTTGCCATTTGATTGGGATCATTCCCTTTCCGAGTGATTGGCATCATTCCCTTTCCGAGTGATTGGCATCATTCCCATGCTGAGTGATTGGGATCATTCCCTTGCTGAGTGATTAGGATCATTCCCTTGCTGATGATTGGGATCATTCCCTTGCCGAGTGATTGGGATCATTCCCTTGCTGAGTGATTGGGATCATTCCCTTGCTGAGTGAATGGGATCATTCCCTTGCTTAGTGATTGGGATCATTCCCTTGCTGAGTGATTGGGATAATTCCGTTGCGGAGTGATTCAGATCATTCTCTTGCTGAGTGATTGCGATCATTCCCTTGCTGAGTGATTGGGGTCATTCCCTTGCTGAGTGATTGGGATCACTCCCATGCTGAGTGATTGGGATCATTCCCTTGCTGAGTGATCGGGATCACTCCCTTGCTGAGAGATTTGGATCATTCCCTTGCTGAGTGATTGGGTCATTCCCTTGCTGCGTGATAGGGATCATTCCCTTGCTGAGTGATTGCGATCATTCCCTTGCTGAGTGATTGGGATCATTCCCCTGCTGAGTGATTGGGATCATTCCCTTGCTGAGTGATTGGGATCACTCCCTTGCTGAGTGATTGGGATGATTCCCTTGCTGAGTGATTGGGATCATTCCCCGGCCGAGTGATTTGAATCATTCCCTTGCTGAGTGATTGGGATCACGCCCTTGCTGAGTGATTGGGATCATATGCTTGCCGAGTGATTGGGATCATTCCCTTGCTGAGTGATTGGGATCATTCCCTTGCCGAGTGATTTGGATCATTCCCTTGCCGAGTGATTGGGATGTTTCCCTTGCTGAGTGATTGGGATCATTCCCCTGCCGAGTGATTGGGATCATTCCCCTGCCATGTGATTGGGATCATTCCCGAGCCGAGTGACTGGGATCATTCCATTGCTGAGTGATAGGGATAATTCACTTGCTGAGTGATTGGGATCATTCCCTTGCCGAGTGATTGGGATCATTCCCCTGCTGAGTGATTGCGATCACTCCCTTGCTGAGTGATTGGGATCATTCCCTTGCTGAGTGATTGGAGTCATTCCATTGCTAGTGATTGGGATCATTCCCCGGCTGAGTGATTGGGATCATTCCCTTGCCGAGTGACTGGGATCATTCCCTTGCTGAGTGATTGGGATCATTCTCTTGCTGAGTGATTGGGATCATTCCCTTGCCGAGTGATTGGGATCATTCCCTTGCTGAGTGATTGGGATCACTCCCTTGCTAAGTGATTGGGATCATACGCTTGCCGAGAGATTGGCATCATTCTCTTGCTGAGTGATTGGGATCATTCCCTTGCCAAGTGATTGGGATTATTCCCTTGCCGAGTGATTGGCATCATTCTCTTGTTGAGTGATTGGGATCACTCCCTTGCTGAGTGATTAGGAACATTTCCTTGCTGAGTGATCGGGATCATTCCCTTGCTGAATGATTGGTGTCACTCCCTTGCTGAGTGATTGGGGTCATTCCCTTGCTGAGTGATTGTGATCATTCCCTTGCTGAGTGATTGGGATCATTCCCTTGCTGAGTGATTGACGTCACCCCCTTGATGAGTGATTGGGATCACTCCCTTCCTGAGAGATTTGGATCATTCTCTTGCTGAGTGATTGGGATCATTCACTTGCTGAGTGATTGGGATCATTCCCTTGCTGAGTGATTGGGATCATTCAATTGCTGAGTGATTGGGGTCATTCCCTTGCTGAATGATTGGGATCATTCCCTTGCTGAGTTATTGGGATCATTCCCCTGCTGAGTTATTGCGATCACTCCCTTGCTGAATGATTGGGATCATTCCCCTGCTGAGTGATTGGGATCATTCTCTTGCTGAGTGATCTGGATCATTCCCTTGCCATTTGATTGGGATCATTCCCTTTCCGAGTGATTGGCATCATTCCCTTTCCGAGTGATTGGCATCATTCCCATGCTGAGTGATTGGGATCATTCCCTTGCTGAGTGATTGGGATCATTCCCTTGCTGATGATTGGGATAATTCCGTTGCGGAGTGATTCAGATCATTCTCTTGCTGAGTGATTGCGATCATTCCCTTGCTGAGTGATTGGGGTCATTCCCTTGCTGAGTGATTGGGATCACTCCCATGCTGAGTGATTGGGATCATTCCCTTGCTGAGTGATCGGGATCATTCCCTTGCTGAATGATTGGGATCACTCCCTTGCTGAGAGATTTGGATCATCCCCTTGCTGAGTGATTGGGATCACTCCCTTGCTGTGAGATTTGGATCATTCCCTTGCTGAGTGATTGGGTCATTCCCTTGCTGCGTGATAGGGATCATTCCCTTGCTGAGTGATTGCGATCATTCCCTTGCTGAGTGATTGGGATCATTCCCCTGCTGAGTGATTGGGATCATTCCCCTGCTGAGTGATTGGGATCATTCCCTTGCTGAGTGATTGGGATCACTCCCTTGCTGAGTGATTGGGATGATTCCCTTGCTGAGTGATTGGGATCATTCCCCGGCCGAGTGATTTGAATCATTCCCTTGCTGAGTGATTGGGATCACGCCCTTGCTGAGTGATTGGGATCATATGCTTGCCGAGTGATTGGGATCATTCCCTTGCTGAGTGATTGGGATCATTCCCTTGCCGAGTGATTTGGATCATTCCCTTGCCGAGTGATTGGGATGTTTCCCTTGCTGAGTGATTGGCATCATTTCCTTTCTGAGTGATTGGGATCATTCTCTTGCTGAGTGATTGGGATCATTTCCTTGCTGAGTGATGGGGATCATTCCCTTGCCGAGTGATTTGGATCATTCCCTTGCCGAGTGATTGGGATGTTTCCCTTGCTGAGTGATTGGCATCATTTCCTTTCTGAGTGATTGGGATCATTCTCTTGCTGAGTGATTGGGATCATTCCCTTGCTGAGTGATGGGGATCATTCCCTTTCCGAGTGATTGGCATCATTCCCTTTCCGAGTGATTGGCATCATTCCCATGCTGAGTGATTGGGATCATTCCCTTGCTGAGTGATTGGGATCATTCCCTTGCTGATGATTGGGATAATTCCGTTGCGGAGTGATTCAGATCATTCTCTTGCTGAGTGATTGCGATCATTCCCTTGCTGAGTGATTGGGGTCATTCCCTTGCTGAGTGATTGGGATCATTCCCTTTCCGAGTGATTGGCATCATTCCCTTTCCGAGTGATTGGCATCATTCCCATGCTGAGTGATTGGGATCATTCCCTTGCTGAGTGATTAGGATCATTCCCTTGCTGATGATTGGGATCATTCCCTTGCCGAGTGATTGGGATCATTCCCTTGCTGAGTGATTGGGATCATTCCCTTGCTGAGTGAATGGGATCATTCCCTTGCTTAGTGATTGGGATCATTCCCTTGCTGAGTGATTGGGATAATTCCGTTGCGGAGTGATTCAGATCATTCTCTTGCTGAGTGATTGCGATCATTCCCTTGCTGAGTGATTGGGGTCATTCCCTTGCTGAGTGATTGGGATCACTCCCATGCTGAGTGATTGGGATCATTCCCTTGCTGAGTGATCGGGATCACTCCCTTGCTGAGAGATTTGGATCATTCCCTTGCTGAGTGATTGGGTCATTCCCTTGCTGCGTGATAGGGATCATTCCCTTGCTGAGTGATTGCGATCATTCCCTTGCTGAGTGATTGGGATCATTCCCCTGCTGAGTGATTGGGATCATTCCCTTGCTGAGTGATTGGGATCACTCCCTTGCTGAGTGATTGGGATGATTCCCTTGCTGAGTGATTGGGATCATTCCCCGGCCGAGTGATTTGAATCATTCCCTTGCTGAGTGATTGGGATCACGCCCTTGCTGAGTGATTGGGATCATATGCTTGCCGAGTGATTGGGATCATTCCCTTGCTGAGTGATTGGGATCATTCCCTTGCCGAGTGATTTGGATCATTCCCTTGCCGAGTGATTGGGATGTTTCCCTTGCTGAGTGATTGGGATCATTCCCCTGCCGAGTGATTGGGATCATTCCCCTGCCATGTGATTGGGATCATTCCCGAGCCGAGTGACTGGGATCATTCCATTGCTGAGTGATAGGGATAATTCACTTGCTGAGTGATTGGGATCATTCCCTTGCCGAGTGATTGGGATCATTCCCCTGCTGAGTGATTGCGATCACTCCCTTGCTGAGTGATTGGGATCATTCCCTTGCTGAGTGATTGGAGTCATTCCATTGCTAGTGATTGGGATCATTCCCCGGCTGAGTGATTGGGATCATTCCCTTGCCGAGTGACTGGGATCATTCCCTTGCTGAGTGATTGGGATCATTCTCTTGCTGAGTGATTGGGATCATTCCCTTGCCGAGTGATTGGGATCATTCCCTTGCTGAGTGATTGGGATCACTCCCTTGCTAAGTGATTGGGATCATACGCTTGCCGAGAGATTGGCATCATTCTCTTGCTGAGTGATTGGGATCATTCCCTTGCCAAGTGATTGGGATTATTCCCTTGCCGAGTGATTGGCATCATTCTCTTGTTGAGTGATTGGGATCACTCCCTTGCTGAGTGATTAGGAACATTTCCTTGCTGAGTGATCGGGATCATTCCCTTGCTGAATGATTGGTGTCACTCCCTTGCTGAGTGATTGGGGTCATTCCCTTGCTGAGTGATTGTGATCATTCCCTTGCTGAGTGATTGGGATCATTCCCTTGCTGAGTGATTGACGTCACCCCCTTGATGAGTGATTGGGATCACTCCCTTCCTGAGAGATTTGGATCATTCTCTTGCTGAGTGATTGGGATCATTCACTTGCTGAGTGATTGGGATCATTCCCTTGCTGAGTGATTGGGATCATTCAATTGCTGAGTGATTGGGGTCATTCCCTTGCTGAATGATTGGGATCATTCCCTTGCTGAGTTATTGGGATCATTCCCCTGCTGAGTTATTGCGATCACTCCCTTGCTGAATGATTGGGATCATTCCCCTGCTGAGTGATTGGGATCATTCTCTTGCTGAGTGATCTGGATCATTCCCTTGCCATTTGATTGGGATCATTCCCTTTCCGAGTGATTGGCATCATTCCCTTTCCGAGTGATTGGCATCATTCCCATGCTGAGTGATTGGGATCATTCCCTTGCTGAGTGATTGGGATCATTCCCTTGCTGATGATTGGGATAATTCCGTTGCGGAGTGATTCAGATCATTCTCTTGCTGAGTGATTGCGATCATTCCCTTGCTGAGTGATTGGGGTCATTCCCTTGCTGAGTGATTGGGATCACTCCCATGCTGAGTGATTGGGATCATTCCCTTGCTGAGTGATCGGGATCATTCCCTTGCTGAATGATTGGGATCACTCCCTTGCTGAGAGATTTGGATCATCCCCTTGCTGAGTGATTGGGATCACTCCCTTGCTGTGAGATTTGGATCATTCCCTTGCTGAGTGATTGGGTCATTCCCTTGCTGCGTGATAGGGATCATTCCCTTGCTGAGTGATTGCGATCATTCCCTTGCTGAGTGATTGGGATCATTCCCCTGCTGAGTGATTGGGATCATTCCCCTGCTGAGTGATTGGGATCATTCCCTTGCTGAGTGATTGGGATCACTCCCTTGCTGAGTGATTGGGATGATTCCCTTGCTGAATGATTGGGATCATTCCCCGGCCGAGTGATTTGAATCATTCCCTTGCTGAGTGATTGGGATCACGCCCTTGCTGAGTGATTGGGATCATATGCTTGCCGAGTGATTGGGATCATTCTCTTGCTGAGTGATTGGGATCATTCCCTTGCCGAGTGATTTGGATCATTCCCTTGCCGAGTGATTGGGATGTTTCCCTTGCTGAGTGATTGGCATCATTTCCTTTCTGAGTGATTGGGATCATTCTCTTGCTGAGTGATTGGGATCATTTCCTTGCTGAGTGATGGGGATCATTCCCTTGCCGAGTGATTTGGATCATTCCCTTGCCGAGTGATTGGGATGTTTCCCTTGCTGAGTGATTGGCATCATTTCCTTTCTGAGTGATTGGGATCATTCTCTTGCTGAGTGATTGGGATCATTCCCTTGCTGAGTGATGGGGATCATTCCCTTGCTGAGTGATTGGGATCACTCCCTTGCTGAGTGATTGGGATCATTCCCCTGCCGAGTGATTGGGATCATTCCCCTGCCATGTGATTGGGATCATTCCCGAGCCGAGTGACTGGGATCATTCCATTGCTGAGTGATAGGGATAATTCACTTGCTGAGTGATTGGGATCATTCCCTTGCCGAGTGATTGGGATCATTCCCCTGCTGAGTGATTGCGATCACTCCCTTGCTGAGTGATTGGGATCATTCCCTTGCTGAGTTATTGGGATCATTCCCTTCCTGAGTGATTGGAGTCATTCCCTTGCTGAGTGATTGGGATCATTACCCTGCTGAGTGATTGCGATCACGCCCATGCTGAGTGATTGGGATGATTCCCTTGCTGAGTGATTGGGATCACTCCCTTGCTGAGTGATTGGGATCACTCCCTTGCTGAGTGATTGGGATCATTCCCCGGCAGAGTGATAGGGATCATTCACTTGCCGAGTGACTGGGATCATTCCCTTGCTGAGTGATTAGGATCACTCCCTTGCTGAGTGATTGGGATCATTCCCTTGCCAATTGATTGGGATCATTCAATTGCCGAGTGACTGGGATCATTCCCTTGCAGAGTGACTGGGATCATTCCCTTGCCGAGTGATTGGGATCATTCCCTTGCTGAGTGATTGGGATCATTCCCCTGCCGAGTGATTGGGATCATTCCCTTGCCGAGTGTTTGGTATCATTCCCTTACTGAGTGATTGGGATCATTCCCTTGCTGAGTGATTGGGATCATTCTCTTGCTGAGTGATTGGGATCATTCACTTGCCGAGTGATTGGGATCATTCCCCTGCTGAGTGATTGCGATCACTCCCTTGCTGAGTGATTGGGATCATTCCCTTGCTGAGTGATTGGAGTCATTCCCTTGCTGAGTGATTGGGATCATTACCCTGCTGAGTGATTGCGATCACTGGTTTGCTGAGTGATTGGGATGATTCCCTTGCTGAGTGATTGGGATGATTCCCTTGCTGAGTGATTGAGATCATTCCCTGGCCGAGTGATTGGTATCATTCCCTTGCTGAGTGATTGGGATCACTCCCTTACTTAGTGATTGGCATCATTCCCTTGCCAAGTGATTGGGATCATTCAATTGCCGAGTGACTGGGATCATTCCCTTGCTGAGTGATTGGGATCATTCTCTTGCCGAGTGATTAGGATCATTCCCTTGCTGAGTGATTGGGATCATTCTCTTGCTGAGTGATTGGGATCTTTCCCTTGCTGACTGGTTGTGATCATTCCCTTGCTGAGGGATTGGGATCATTCCCTTGCTGAGTGATTGGTATCATTCCCTTTCTGAGTGATTGACATCATTTCTTTGCCATTTGATTGGGATCATTCTCTTGCCGAGTGATTGGGATGTTTCCCTTGCTGAGTGATTGGGAACATTCCCTTGCTGAGTGATTGGGAACATTCCCTTGCTGAGTGATTGGGATCACTCCCTTGCTGAGTGATTGGGATCATTCCCCGGCAGAGTGATAGGGATCATTCACTTGCCGAGTGACTGGGATCATTCCCTTGCTGAGTGATTAGGATCACTCCCTTGCTGAGTGATTGGGATCATTCCCTTGCCAATTGATTGGGATCATTCAATTGCCGAGTGACTGGGATCATTCCCTTGCAGAGTGACTGGGATCATTCCCTTGCCGAGTGATTGGGATCATTCCCTTGCTGAGTGATTGGGATCATTCCCCTGCCGAGTGATTGGGATCATTCCCTTGCCGAGTGTTTGGTATCATTCCCTTACTGAGTGATTGGGATCATTCCCTTGCTGAGTGATTGGGATCATTCTCTTGCTGAGTGATTGGGATCATTCACTTGCCGAGTGATTGGGATCATTCCCCTGCTGAGTGATTGCGATCACTCCCTTGCTGAGTGATTGGGATCATTCCCTTGCTGAGTGATTGGAGTCATTCCCTTGCTGAGTGATTGGGATCATTACCCTGCTGAGTGATTGCGATCACTGGTTTGCTGAGTGATTGGGATGATTCCTTTGCTGAGTGATTGGGATGATTCCCTTGCTGAGTGATTGAGATCATTCCCTGGCCGAGTGATTGGTATCATTCCCTTGCTGAGTGATTGGGATCACTCCCTTACTTAGTGATTGGCATCATTCCCTTGCCAAGTGATTGGGATCATTCAATTGCCGAGTGACTGGGATCATTCCCTTGCTGAGTGATTGGGATCATTCTCTTGCCGAGTGATTAGGATCATTCCCTTGCTGAGTGATTGGGATCATTCTCTTGCTGAGTGATTGGGATCTTTCCCTTGCTGACTGGTTGTGATCATTCCCTTGCTGAGGGATTGGGATCATTCCCTTGCTGAGTGATTGGTATCATTCCCTTTCTGAGTGATTGACACCATTTCTTTGCCATTTGATTGGGATCATTCTCTTGCCGAGTGATTGGGATGTTTCCCTTGCTGAGTGATTGGGAACATTCCCTTGTGAGTGATTGGGAACATTCCCTTGCTGAGTGATTGGGATCATTCCCTTGCTGAGTGATTGGGATCATTTCCTTGCTGAGTTATTGGGGTCATTCTCTTGCTGAGTGATTGACGTCACTCCCTTGCTGAGTGATTGGGATCATTCCCTTGCTGAGTGATTGGGATCATTGCCCTGCTGAGTTATTGCGATCACTCCCTTGATGAGTGATTGGGATCATTCACTTCCTGAGTGATTAGAATCATTCCCTTGCTGAGTGATTGCGATCACTCCCTTGCTGAGTGATTGGGATCATTCGCTTGCCAAGTGATTGGGATCATTCCCTTGCTGAGTGTTTCAGATCATTATCTTGCTGAGTGATTGCGATCATTCACCTGCTGAGTGATTGGGATCATTCCCTTCCTGAGTGATTGGGATCACTCCCTTGCTGAGTGATTGGGAACATTCCCTTGCTGAGTGATCGGGATCATTCCCTTGATGAATGATTGGCATAACTCACTTGCTGAGAGATTTGGATCATTCCCTTGCTGAGTGATTGAGATCATTCCCTTGCTGAGTGATTGGAATCATTCCCTTGCTGAGTGATTGACGTCACTCCCTTGCTGAGTGATTGGGATCATTCCCTTGCTGAGTGATTGGGATCATTCCCCTGCTGAGTTATTGCGATCACTCCCTTGATGAGTGATTGGGATCATTCCCCTGCTGAGTGATTGGGATCATTCCCTTGCCGAGTGATTGGGATTATTCCCTTGCTGAGTGATTGGGATCACTCCCTTGCTAAGTGATTGGGATCATACGCTTGCCGAGTGATTGGCATCATTTTCTTGCTGAGTGATCTGAATCATTCCCTTGCCATTTGATTGGGATCATTCCCTTTCCGAGTGATTGGCATCATTCCCATGCTGAGTGATTGGCATCATTTCCTTTCTGAGTAATTGGGATCAGTCTCTTGCTGAGTGATTGGGTCATTCCCTTGCTGAGTGATTGGGATCACTCCCTTACTGACTGATTGGGATTATTACCCTGCTGAGTGATTGGGATCATTCCCTTGCTGAGTGATTGGGATCACTCCCTTGCTGAGTGATTGGGATCATACGCTTGCCGAGTGATTGGGATCATTCCCTTGCTGAGTGATTGAGATCATTCCCTTGCCGAGTGATTTGGATCATTCCCTTGCCGAGTGATTGGGATGTTTCCCTTGCTGAGTGATTGGCATCATTTCCTTTCTGAGTGATTGGGATCAGTCTCTTGCTGAGTGATTGGGTCATTCCCTTGCTGAGTGATTGGGATCACTCCCTTACTGAGTGATTGGGATCATTACCCTGCTGAGTGATTGCGATCACTTGTTTGTTGAGTGATTGGGATGATTCCCTTGCTGAGTGATTGGGATCACTCCCTTGCTGAGTGATTGGGATCATTCCCTGGCCGAGTGATTGGGACCATTCCCTTGCTGAGTGATTGGGACCACTCCCTTACTGAGTGATTGGGATCATTCCCTTGCCAAGTGATTGGGATCATTCAATTGCCGAGTGACTGGGATCATTCCCTTGCTGAGTGATTCGGATCATTCCCTTGCTGAGTGATTGGGATCATTCTCTTGCTGAGTGATTGGGATCTTTCCCTTGCTGAGTGATTGTGATCATTCCCTTGCAGAGTGATTGGGATCATTCCCTTTCTGAGTGATTGGGATCATTCCCTTGCTGAGTGATTGGGATCATTGCCCTGCTGAGTTATTGCGATCACTCCCTTGATGAGTGATTGGGATCATTCACTTGCTGAGTGATTGGGATCACTCACTTCCTGAGTGATTAGAATCATTCCCTTGCTGAGTGATTGGGATCACTCCCTTGATGAGTGATTGGGATCATTCGCTTGCCAAGTGATTGGGATCATTCCCTTGCTGAGTGTTTCAGATCATTATCTTGCTGAGTGATTGCGATTATTCACCTGCTGAGTGATTGGGATCATTCCCTTCCTGAGTGATTGGGATCACTCCCTTGCTGACTGGTTGTGATCATTCCCTTGCTGAGGGATTGGGATCATTCCCTTGCTGAGTGATTGGTATCATTCCCTTTCTGAGTGATTGACATCATTTCCTTGCCATTTGATTGGGATCATTCTCTTGCCGAGTGATTGGGATGTTTCCCTTGCTGAGTGATTGGGAACATTCCCTTGCTGATGATTGGGAACATTCCCTTGCTGAGTGATTGGGATCATTCCCTTGCTGAGTGATTGGGATCATTTCCTTGCTGAGTTATTGGGGTCATTCTCTTGCTGAGTGATTGACGTCACTCCCTTGCTGAGTGATTGGGATCATTCCCTTGCTGAGTGATTGGGATCATTGCCCTGCTGAGTTATTGCGATCACTCCCTTGATGAGTGATTGGGATCATTCCCTTGCTGAGTGATTGGGATCATTCCCTTTCTGAGTGATTGGGATCATTCCCTTGCCATTTGATTGGGATCATTCCCTTGCCGAGTGATTGGCATCATACCCATGCTGAGTGATTGGGATCATTCCCTTGCTGAGTGATTGCGATCATTCTCTTGCTAAATGATTGGGATCATTCTCTTGCCGAGTGATTGGGATGTTTCCCTTGCTGAGTGATTGGCATCATTTCCTTTCTGAGTGATTGGAATCATTCCCTTGCTGAGTGATTGGGATCATTCCCTTGCTGAGTGATTGGGATCATTCCCTTGCAGAGTGATTGGGATCATTCCCTTTCTGAGTGATTGGGATCATTCGCTTGCTGAGTGATTAGGATCATTCCATTGCTGAGTGATTGGGGTCATTCTCTTGCTGAGTGATTGGGATCATTCGCTTCCTGAGTGATTAGAATCATTCCCTTGCTGAGTGATTGCGATCACTCCCTTGCTGAGTGATTGGGATCATTCGCTTGCCAAGTGATTGGGATCATTCCCTTGCTGAGTGTTTCAGATCATTATCTTGCTGAGTGATTGCGATCATTCACCTGCTGAGTGATTGGGATCATTCCCTTCCTGAGTGATTGGGATCACTCCCTTGCTGAGTGATTGGGAACATTCCCTTGCTGAGTGATCGGGATCATTCCCTTGATGAATGATTGGCATAACTCACTTGCTGAGAGATTTGGATCATTCCCTTGCTGAGTGATTGAGATCATTCCCTTGCTGAGTGATTGGAATCATTCCCTTGCTGAGTGATTGACGTCACTCCCTTGCTGAGTGATTGGGATCATTCCCTTGCTGAGTGATTGGGATCATTCCCCTGCTGAGTTATTGCGATCACTCCCTTGATGAGTGATTGGGATCATTCCCCTGCTGAGTGATTGGGATCATTCCCTTGCCGAGTGATTGGGATCATTCCCTTGCTGAGTGATTGGGATCACTCCCTTGCTAAGCGATTGGGATCATACGCTTGCTGAGTGATTGGCATCATTTTCTTGCTGAGTGATCTGAATCATTCCCTTGCCATTTGATTGGGATCATTCCCTTTCCGAGTGATTGGCATCATTCCCATGCTGAGTGATTGGCATCATTTCCTTTCTGAGTGATTGGGATTATTACCCTGCTGAGTGATTGGGATCATACGCTTGCCGAGTGATTGGGATCATTCCCTTGCTGAGTGATTGGGATCATTCCCTTGCCGAGTGATTTGGATCATTCCCTTGCCGAGTGATTGGGATGTTTCCCTTGCTGAGTGATTGGCATAATTTCCTTTCTGAGTGATTGGGATCAGTCTCTTGCTGAGTGATTGGGTCATTCCCTTGCTGAGTGATTGGGATCACTCCCTTACTGAGTGATTGGGATCATTACCCTGCTGAGTGATTGCGATCCCTTGTTTGTTGAGTGATTGGGATGATTCCCTTGCTGAGTGATTGGGATCACTCCCTTGCTGAGTGATTGGGATCATTCCCTGGCCGAGTGATTGGTACCATTCCCTTGCTGAGTGATTGGGACCACTCCCTTACTGAGTGATTGGGATCATTCCCTTGCCAAGTGATTGGGATCATTCAATTGCCGAGTGACTGGGATCATTCCCTTGCTGAGTGATTCGGATCATTCCCTTGCTGAGTGATTGGGATCATTCTCTTGCTGAGTGATTGGGATCTTTCCCTTGCTGAGTGATTGTGATCATTCCCTTGCAGAGTGATTGGGATCATTCCCTTTCTGAGTGATTGGGATCATTCCCTTGCTGAGTGATTGGGATCATTGCCCTGCTGAGTTATTGCGATCACTCCCTTGATGAGTGATTGGGATCATTCACTTGCTGAGTGATTGGGATCACTCGCTTCCTGAGTGATTAGAATCATTCCCTTGCTGAGTGATTGGGATCACTCCCTTGATGAGTGATTGGGATCATTCGCTTGCCAAGTGATTGGGATCATTCCCTTGCTGAGTGTTTCAGATCATTATCTTGCTGAGTGATTGCGATTATTCACCTGCTGAGTGATTGGGATCATTCCCTTCCTGAGTGATTGGGATCACTCCCTTGCTGAGTGATTGGGAACATTCCCATGCTGAGTGATCGGGATCATTCCCTTGATGAATGATTGGCATAACTCACTTGCTGAGAGATTTGGATCATTCCCTTCCTGAGTGATTGACGTCACTCCCTTGCTGAGTGATTGGGATCATTCCCTTGCTGAGTGATTGGGGTCGTTCCCTTGCTGAGTGATTGGGATCACTCCCATGCTGAGTGATTGGGATCATTCCCTTGCTGAGTGATCGGGATCATTCCCTTGCTGAATGATTGGGATCACTCCCTTGCTGAGAATTTGGATCATCCCCTTGCTGAGTGATTGGGATCACTCCCTTGCTGTGAGATTTGGATCATTCCCTTGCTGAGTGATTGGGTCATTCCCTTGCTGCGTGATAGGGATCATTCCCTTGCTGAGTGATTGGGATCATTCACCTGCTGAGTGATTGGGATCATTCCCTTGCTGAGTGATTGGGATCACTCCCTTGCTGAGTGATTGGGATGATTCCCTTGCTGAGTGATTGGGATCATTCCCCGGCCGAGTGATTTGAATCATTCCCTTGCTGAGTGATTGGGATCACGCCCTTGCTAAGTGATTGGGATCATATGCTTGCCGAGTGATTGGGATCATTCCCTTGCTGAGTGATTGGGATCATTCCCTTGCTGAGTGATTTGGATCATTCCCTTGCCGAGTGATTGGGATGTTTCCCCTGCTGAGTGATTGCGATCACTCCCTTGCTGAGTGATTGGGATCATTCCCTTGCTGAGTGATTGGGAACATTCCCTTGCTGAGTGATTGGGATCATTCCCTTGCTGAGTGATTGGGATCATTTCCTTGCTGAGTTATTGGGGTCATTCTCTTGCTGAGTGATTGACGTCACTCCCTTGCTGAGTGATTGGGATCATTCCCTTGCTGAGTGATTGGGATCATTGCCCTGCTGAGTTATTGCGATCACTCCCTTGATGAGTGATTGGGATCATTCACTTCCTGAGTGATTAGAATCATTCCCTTGCTGAGTGATTGCGATCACTCCCTTGCTGAGTGATTGGGATCATTCGCTTGCCAAGTGATTGGGATCATTCCCTTGCTGAGTGTTTCAGATCATTATCTTGCTGAGTGATTGCGATCATTCACCTGCTGAGTGATTGGGATCATTCCCTTCCTGAGTGATTGGGATCACTCCCTTGCTGAGTGATTGGGAACATTCCCTTGCTGAGTGATCGGGATCATTCCCTTGATGAATGATTGGCATAACTCACTTGCTGAGAGATTTGGATCATTCCCTTGCTGAGTGATTGAGATCATTCCCTTGCTGAGTGATTGGAATCATTCCCTTGCTGAGTGATTGACGTCACTCCCTTGCTGAGTGATTGGGATCATTCCCTTGCTGAGTGATTGGGATCATTCCCCTGCTGAGTTATTGCGATCAATCCCTTGATGAGTGATTGGGATCATTCCCCTGCTGAGTGATTGGGATCATTCCCTTGCCGAGTGATTGGGATCATTCCCTTGCTGAGTGATTGGGATCACTCCCTTGCTAAGTGATTGGGATCATACGCTTGCCGAGTGATTGGCATAATTTTCTTGCTGAGTGATCTGAATCATTCCCTTGCCATTTGATTGGGATCATTCCCTTTCCGAGTGATTGGCATCATTCCCATGCTGAGTGATTGGCATCATTTCCTTTCTGAGTGATTGGGATCAGTCTCTTGCTGAGTGATTGGGTCATTCCCTTGCTGAGTGATTGGGATCACTCCCTTACTGAGTGATTGGGATTATTACCCTGCTGAGTGATTGGGATCATACGCTTGCCGAGTGATTGGGATCATTCCCTTGCTGAGTGATTGGGATCACTCCCTTGCTGAGTGATTGGGATCATACGCTTGCCGAGTGATTGGGATCATTCCCTTGCTGAGTGATTGAGATCATTCCCTTGTCGAGTGATTTGGATCATTCCCTTGCCGAGTGATTGGGATGTTTCCCTTGCTGAGTGATTGGCATCATTTCCTTTCTGAGTGATTGGGATCAGTCTCTTGCTGAGTGATTGGGTCATTCCCTTGCTGAGTGATTGGGATCACTCCCTTACTGAGTGATTGGGATCATTACCCTGCTGAGTGATTGCGATCCCTTGTTTGTTGAGTGATTGGGATGATTCCCTTGCTGAGTGATTGGGATCACTCCCTTGCTGAGTGATTGGGATCATTCCCTGGCCGAGTGATTGGTACCATTCCCTTGCTGAGTGATTGGGACCACTCCCTTACTGAGTGATTGGGATCATTCCCTTGCCAAGTGATTGGGATCATTCAATTGCCGAGTGACTGGGATCATTCCCTTGCTGAGTGATTTGGATCATTCCCTTGCTGAGTGATTGGGATCATTCTCTTGCTGAGTGATTGGGATCTTTCCCTTGCTGAGTGATTGTGATCATTCCCTTGCAGAGTGATTGGGATCATTCCCTTTCTGAGTGATTGGGATCATTCCCTTGCTGAGTGATTGGGATCATTGCCCTGCTGAGTTATTGCGATCACTCCCTTGATGAGTGATTGGGATCATTCACTTGCTGAGTGATTGGGATCACTCGCTTCCTGAGTGATTAGAATCATTCCCTTGCTGAGTGATTGGGATCACTCCCTTGATGAGTGATTGGGATCATTCGCTTGCCAAGTGATTGGGATCATTCCCTTGCTGAGTGTTTCAGATCATTATCTTGCTGAGTGATTGCGATTATTCACCTGCTGAGTGATTGGGATCATTCCCTTCCTGAGTGATTGGGATCACTCCCTTGCTGAGTGATTGGGAACATTCCCATGCTGAGTGATCGGGATCATTCCCTTGATGAATGATTGGCATAACTCACTTGCTGAGAGATTTGGATCATTCCCTTCCTGAGTGATTGACGTCACTCCCTTGCTGAGTGATTGGGATCATTCCCTTGCTGAGTGATTGGGGTCGTTCCCTTGCTGAGTGATTGGGATCACTCCCATGCTGAGTGATTGGGATCATTCCCTTGCTGAGTGATCGGGATCATTCCCTTGCTGAATGATTGGGATCACTCCCTTGCTGAGAATTTGGATCATCCCCTTGATGAGTGATTGGGATCACGCCCTTGCTGAGTGATTGGGATCATATGCTTGCCGAGTGATTGGGATCATTCCCTTGCTGAGTGATTGGGATCATTCCCTTGCTGAGTGATTTGGATCATTCCCTTGCCGAGTGATTGGGATGTTTCCCCTGCTGAGTGATTGCGATCACTCCCTTGCTGAGTGATTGGGATCATTCCCTTGCTGAGTGATTGGAGTCATTCCCTTGCTGAGTGATTGGGATCATTACCCTGCTGAGTGATTGCGATCACTGGTTTGCTGAGTGATTGGGATGATTCCCTTGCTGAGTGATTGGGATGATTCCCTTGCTGAGTGATTGGGATCATTCCCTGGCCGAGTGATTGGTATCATTCCCTTGCTGAGTGATTGGGATCACTCCCTTACTTAGTGATTGGCATCATTCCCTTGCCAAGTGATTGGGATCATTCAATTGCCGAGTGACTGGGATCATTCCCTTGCTGAGTGATTGGGATCATTCTCTTGCCGAGTGATTAGGATCATTCCCTTGCTGAGTGATTGGGATCATTCTCTTGCTGAGTGATTGGGATCTTTCCCTTGCTGAGTGATTGTGATCATTCCCTTGCTGAGGGATTGGGATCATTCCCTTGCTGAGTGATTGGGATCATTCCCTTTCTGAGTGATTGACATCATTTCTTTGCCATTTGATTGGGATCATTCTCTTGCCGAGTGATTGGGATGTTTCCCTTGCTGAGTGATTGGCATCATTTCCTTTCTGAGTGATTGGGAACATTCCCTTGCTGAGTGATTGGGATCATTCCCTTGCTGAGTGATTGGGATCATTTCCTTGCTGAGTTATTGGGGTCATTCTCTTGCTGAGTGATTGACGTCACTCCCTTGCTGAGTGATTGGGATCATTCCCTTGCTGAGTGATTGGGATCATTGCCCTGCTGAGTTATTGCGATCACTCCCTTGATGAGTGATTGGGATCATTCGCTTCCTGAGTGATTAGAATCATTCCCTTGCTGAGTGATTGCGATCACTCCCTTGCTGAGTGATTGGGATCATTCGCTTGCCAAGTGATCGGGATCATTCCCTTGCTGAGTGTTTCAGATCATTATCTTGCTGAGTGATTGCGATCATTCACCTGCTGAGTGATTGGGATCATTCCCTTCCTGAGTGATTGGGATCACTCCCTTGCTGAGTGAGTGGGAACATTCCCTTGCTGAGTGATCGGGATCATTCCCTTGATGAATGATTGGCATAACTCACTTGCTGAGAGATTTGGATCATTCCCTTGCTGAGTGATTGAGATCATTCCCTTGCTGAGTGATTGGGATCATTCCCTTGCTGAGTGATTGACGTCACTCCCTTGCTGAGTGATTGGGATCATTCCCTTGCTGAGTGATTGGGATCATTCCCCTGCTGAGTTATTGCGATCACTCCCTTGATGAGTGATTGGGATCATTCCCCTGCTGAGTGATTGGGATCATTCCCCTGCTGAGTGATTGGGATCATTCCCTTGCTGAGTGATTGGGATCACTCCCTTGCTGAGTGATTGGGATCATACGCTTGCCGAGTGATTGGGATCATTCCCTTGCTGAGTGATTGGGATCATTCCCTTGCCGAGTGATTTGGATCATTCCCTTGCCGAGTGATTGGGATCTTTCCCTTGCTGAGTGATTGGCATCATTTCCTTTCTGAGTGATTGGGATCAGTCTCTTGCTTAGTGATTGGGTCATTCCCTTGCTGAGTGATTGGGTCATTCCCTTGCTGAGTGATTGGGATCATTCACTTGCTGAGTGATTGGGATCACTCCCTTGCTGAGAGATTTGGATCATTCCCTTGCTGAGTGATTGGGACCACTCCCTTGCTGAGAGATTTGCATCATTCCCTTGCTGAGTGATTGGGCCATTCTCTTGCTGAGTGACTGAGATATTCCCTTGCTGAGTGATTGGGGTCATTCCCTTGCTGAGTGATTGGGGTCATTCCCTTGCTGAGTGATTGGGATCATTCCCTTGCTGAGTGATTGGGATCATTCACTTGCTGAGTGATTGGGATCACTCCCTTGCTGAGAGATTTGGATCATTCCCTTGCTGAGTGATTGGGACCACTCCCTTGCTGAGAGATTTGCATCATTCCCTTGCTGAGTGATTGGGCCATTCTCTTGCTGAGTGACTGAGATATTCCCTTGCTGAGTGATTGGGGTCATTCCCTTGCTGAGTGATTGGGGTCATTCCCTTGCTGAGTGATTGGGATCATTCCCTTGCTGAGTTATTGGGATCATTCCCCTGCTGAGTTATTGCGATCACTCCCTTGCTGAATGATTGGGATCATTCCCCTGCTGAGTGATTGGGATCACTCCCTTGCTGAGTGATTGGGATGATTCCCTTGCTGAGTGATTGGGATCATTCCCCGGCCGAGTGATTTGAATCATTCCCTTGCTGAGTGATTGGGATCACGCCCTTGCTGAGTGATTGGGATCATATGCTTGCCGAGTGATTGGGATCATTCCCTTGCTGAGTGATTGGGATCATTCCCTTTCTGAGTGATTGACATCATTTCTTTGCCATTTGATTGGGATCATTCTCTTGCCGAGTGATTGGGATGTTTCCCTTGCTGAGTGATTGGCATCATTTCCTTTCTGAGTGATTGGGAACATTCCCTTGCTGAGTGATTGGGATCATTCCCTTGCTGAGTGATTGGGATCATTTCCTTGCTGAGTTATTGGGGTCATTCTCTTGCTGAGTGATTGACGTCACTCCCTTGCTGAGTGATTGGGATCATTCCCTTGCTGAGTGATTGGGATCATTGCCCTGCTGAGTTATTGCGATCACTCCCTTGATGAGTGATTGGGATCATTCGCTTCCTGAGTGATTAGAATCATTCCCTTGCTGAGTGATTGCGATCACTCCCTTGCTGAGTGATTGGGATCATTCGCTTGCCAAGTGATCGGGATCATTCCCTTGCTGAGTGTTTCAGATCATTATCTTGCTGAGTGATTGCGATCATTCACCTGCTGAGTGATTGGGATCATTCCCTTCCTGAGTGATTGGGATCACTCCCTTGCTGAGTGAGTGGGAACATTCCCTTGCTGAGTGATCGGGATCATTCCCTTGATGAATGATTGGCATAACTCACTTGCTGAGAGATTTGGATCATTCCCTTGCTGAGTGATTGAGATCATTCCCTTGCTGAGTGATTGGGATCATTCCCTTGCTGAGTGATTGACGTCACTCCCTTGCTGAGTGATTGGGATCATTCCCTTGCTGAGTGATTGGGATCATTCCCCTGCTGAGTTATTGCGATCACTCCCTTGATGAGTGATTGGGATCATTCCCCTGCTGAGTGATTGGGATCATTCCCCTGCTGAGTGATTGGGATCATTCCCTTGCTGAGTGATTGGGATCACTCCCTTGCTGAGTGATTGGGATCATACGCTTGCCGAGTGATTGGGATCATTCCCTTGCTGAGTGATTGGGATCATTCCCTTGCCGAGTGATTTGGATCATTCCCTTGCCGAGTGATTGGGATCTTTCCCTTGCTGAGTGATTGGCATCATTTCCTTTCTGAGTGATTGGGATCAGTCTCTTGCTTAGTGATTGGGTCATTCCCTTGCTGAGTGATTGGGTCATTCCCTTGCTGAGTGATTGGGATCATTCACTTGCTGAGTGATTGGGATCACTCCCTTGCTGAGAGATTTGGATCATTCCCTTGCTGAGTGATTGGGACCACTCCCTTGCTGAGAGATTTGCATCATTCCCTTGCTGAGTGATTGGGCCATTCTCTTGCTGAGTGACTGAGATATTCCCTTGCTGAGTGATTGGGGTCATTCCCTTGCTGAGTGATTGGGGTCATTCCCTTGCTGAGTGATTGGGATCATTCCCTTGCTGAGTGATTGGGATCATTCACTTGCTGAGTGATTGGGATCACTCCCTTGCTGAGAGATTTGGATCATTCCCTTGCTGAGTGATTGGGACCACTCCCTTGCTGAGAGATTTGCATCATTCCCTTGCTGAGTGATTGGGCCATTCTCTTGCTGAGTGACTGAGATATTCCCTTGCTGAGTGATTGGGGTCATTCCCTTGCTGAGTGATTGGGGTCATTCCCTTGCTGAGTGATTGGGATCATTCCCTTGCTGAGTTATTGGGATCATTCCCCTGCTGAGTTATTGCGATCACTCCCTTGCTGAATGATTGGGATCATTCCCCTGCTGAGTGATTGGGATCATTCTCTTGCTGAGTCATCTGGATCATTCCCTTTCCGAGTGATTGGCATCATTCCCTTTCCGAGTGATTGGCATCATTCCCTTTCCGAGTGATTGGCATCATTCCCATGCTGAGTGATTGGGATCATTCCCTTGCTGAGTGATTGGGATCATTCCCTTGCTGATGATTGGGATCATTCCCTTGCCGAGTGATTGGGATCATTCCCTTGCTGAGTGATTGGGATCATTCCCTTGCTGAGCGATTGGGATCATTCCCTTGCTGAGTGAATGGGATCATTCCCTTGCTTAGTGATTGGGATCATTCCCTTACTGAGTGATTGGGATCATTCCGTTGCTGAGTGATTCAGATCATTCTCTTGCTGAGTGATTGCGATCATTCCCTTGCTGAGTGATTGGGGTCGTTCCCTTGCTGAGTGATTGGGATCACTCCCATGCTGAGTGATTGGGATCATTCCCTTGCTGAGTGATCGGGATCATTCCCTTGCTGAATGATTGGGATCACTCCCTTGCTGAGAATTTGTATCATCCCCTTGCTGAGTGATTGGGATCACTCCCTTGCTGTGAGATTTGGATCATTCCCTTGCTGAGTGATTGGGTCATTCCCTTGCTGCGTGATAGGGATCATTCGCTTGCTGAGTGATTGCGATCATTCCCTTGCTGAGTGATTGTGATCATTCCCCTGCTGAGTGATTGGGATCATTCCCTTGCTGAGTGATTGGGATCACTCCCTTGCTGAGTGATTGGGATGATTCCCTTGCTGAGTGATTGGGATCATTCCCCGGCCGGGTGATTTGAATCATTCCCTTGCTGAGTGATTGGGATCACGGCCTTGCTGAGTGATTGGGATCATATGCTTGCCGAGTGATTGGGATCATTCCCTTGCTGAGTGAATGGGATCATTCCCTTGCCGAGTGATTTGGATCATTCCCTTGCCGAGTGATTGGGATGTTTCCCCTGCTGAGTGATTGCGATCACTCCCTTGCTGAGTGATTGGGATCATTCCCTTGCTGAGTGATTGGAGTCATTCCCTTGCTGAGTGATTGGGATCATTACCCTGCTGAGTGATTGCGATCACTGGTTTGCTGAGTGATTGGGATGATTCCCTTGCTGAGTGATTGGGATGATTCCCTTGCTGAGTGATTGGGATCATTCCCTGGCCGAGTGATTGGTATCATTCCCTTGCTGAGTGATTGGGATCACTCCCTTACTTAGTGATTGGCATCATTCCCTTGCCAAGTGATTGGGATCATTCAATTGCCGAGTGACTGGGATCATTCCCTTGCTGAGTGATTGGGATCATTCTCTTGCCGAGTGATTAGGATCATTCCCTTGCTGAGTGATTGGGATCATTCTCTTGCTGAGTGATTGGGATCTTTCCCTTGCTGAGTGATTGTGATCATTCCCTTGCTGAGGGATTGGGATCATTCCCTTGCTGAGTGATTGGGATCATTCCCTTTCTGAGTGATTGACATCATTTCCTTGCCATTTGATTGGGATCATTCTCTTGCCGAGTGATTGGGATGTTTCCCTTGCTGAGTGATTGGCATCATTTCCTTTCTGAGTGATTGGGAACATTCCCTTGCTGAGTGATTGGGATCATTCCCTTGCTGAGTGATTGGGATCATTTCCTTGCTGAGTTATTGGGGTCATTCTCTTGCTGAGTGATTGACGTCACTCCCTTGCTGAGTGATTGGGATCATTGCCCTGCTGAGTTATTGCGATCACTCCCTTGATGAGTGATTGGGATCATTCGCTTCCTGAGTGATTAGAATCATTCCCTTGCTGAGTGATTGCGATCACTCCCTTGCTGAGTGATTGGGATCATTCGCTTGCCAAGTGATTGGGATCATTCCCTTGCTGAGTGTTTCAGATCATTATCTTGCTGAGTGATTGCGATCATTCACCTGCTGAGTGATTGGGATCATTCCCTTTCTGAGTGATTGGGATCACTCCCTTGCTGAGTGATTGGGAACATTCCCTTGCTGAGTGATCGGGATCATTCCCTTGCTGAGTGATTGACGTCACTCCCTTGCTGAGTGATTGGGATCATTCCCTTGCTGAGTGATTGACGTCACTCCGTTGCTGAGTGATTGGGATCATTCCCTTGCTGAGTGATTGGGATCATTCCCCTGCTGAGTTATTGCGATCACTCCCTTGATGAGTGATTGGGATCATTCCCCTGCTGAGTGATTGGGATCATTCCCTTGCCGAGTGATTGGGATCATTCCCTTGCTGAGTGATTGGGATCACTCCCTTGCTAAGTGATTGGGATCATACGCTTGCCGAGTGATTGGCATCATTTTCTTGCTGAGTGATCTGAATCATTCCCTTGCCATTTGATTGGGATCATTCCCTTTCCGAGTGATTGGCATCATCCCCATGCTGAGTGATTGGCATCATTTCCTTTCTGAGTGATTGGGATCAGTCTCTTGCTGAGTGATTGGGTCATTCCCTTGCTGAGTGATTGGGATCACTCCCTTACTGAGTGATTGGGATCATTACCCTGCTGAGTGATTGGGATCATACGCTTGCCGAGTGATTGGGATCATTCCCTTGCTGAGTGATTGGGATCACTCCCTTGCTGAGTGATTGGGATCATACGCTTGCCGAGTGATTGGGATCATTCCCTTGCTGAGTGATTGGGATCATTCCCTTGCCGAGTGATTTGGATCATTCCCTTGCCGAGTGATTGGGATGTTTCCCTTGCTGAGTGATTGGCATCATTTCCTTTCTGAGTGATTGGGATCAGTCTCTTGCTGAGTGATTGGGTCATTCCCTTGCTGAGTGATTGGAGTCATTCCATTGCTAGTGATTGGGATCATTCCCCGGCTGAGTGATTGGGATCATTCCCTTGCCGAGTGACTGGGATGATTCCCTTGCTGAGTGATTGGGATCATTCTCTTGCTGAGTGATTGGGATCATTCCCTTGCCGAGTGATTGGGATCATTCCCTTGCTGAGTGATTGGTATCACTCCCTTGCTAAGTGATTGGGATCATACGCTTGCCGAGAGATTGGCATCATTCTCTTGCTGAGTGATTGGGATCATTCCCTTGCCAAGTGATTGGGATTATTCCCTTGCTGAGTGATTGGCATCATTCACTTGTTGAGTGATTGGGATCACTCCCTTGCTGAGTGATTAGGAACATTTTCTTGCTGAGTGATCGGGATCATTCCCTTGCTGAATGATTGGTGTCACTCCCTTGCTGAGTGATTGGGGTCATTCCCTTGCTGAGTGATTGTGATCATTCCCTTGCTGAGTGATTGGGATCATTCCCTTGCTGAGTGATCTGAATCATTCCCTTGCCATTTGATTGGGATCATTCCCTTTCCGAGTGATTGGCATCATTCCCATGCTGAGTGATTGGCATCATTTCCTTTCTGAGTGATTGGGATCAGTCTCTTGCTGAGTGATTGGGTCATTCCCTTGCTGAGTGATTGGGATCACTCCCTTACTGAGTGATTGGGATCATTACCCTGCTGAGTGATTTGGATCATACGCTTGCCGAGTGATTGGGATCATTCCCTTGCTGAGTGATTGGGATCACTCCCTTGCTGAGTGATTGGGATCATACGCTTGCCGAGTGATTGGGATCATTCCCTTGCTGAGTGATTGGGATCATTCCCTTGCCGAGTGATTTGGATCATTCCCTTGCCGAGTGATTGGGATGTTTCCCTTGCTGAGTGATTGGCATAATTTCCTTTCTGAGTGATTGGGATCAGTCTCTTGCTGAGTGATTGGGTCATTCCCTTGCTGAGTGATTGGAGTCATTCCATTGCTAGTGATTGGGATCATTCCCCGGCTGAGTGATTGGGATCATTCCCTTGCCGAGTGACTGGGATCATTCCCTTGCTGAGTGATTGGGATCATTCTCTTGCTGAGTGATTGGGATCATTCCCTTGCCGAGTGATTGGGATCATTCCCTTGCTGAGTGATTGGTATCACTCCCTTGCTAAGTGATTGGGATCATACGCTTGCCGAGAGATTGGCATCATTCTCTTGCTGAGTGATTGGGATCATTCCCTTGCCAAGTGATTGGGATTATTCCCTTGCCGAGTGATTGGCATCATTCACTTGTTGAGTGATTGGGATCACTCCCTTGCTGAGTGATTCGGAACATTTCCTTGCTGAGTGATCGGGATCATTCCCTTGCTGAATGATTGGTGTCACTCCCTTGCTGAGTGATTGGGGTCATTCCCTTGCTGAGTGATTGTGATCATTCCCTTACTGAGTGATTGGGATCATTCCCTTGCTGAGTGATAGACGTCACCCCCTTGATGAGTGATTGGGATCACTCCCTTGCTGAGAGATTTGGATCATTCTCTTGCTGAGTGATTGGGATCATTCACTTGCTGAGTGATTGGGATCATTCCCTTGCTGAGTGATTGGGATCATTCACTTGCTGAGTGATTGGGATCACTCCCTTGCTGAGAGATTTGGATCATTCCCTTGCTGAGTGATTGCGACCACTCCCTTGCTGAGAGATTTGGATCATTCCCTTGCTGAGTGATTGGGCCATTCTCTTGCTGAGTGATTGAGATATTCCCTTGCTGAGTGATTGGGGTCATTCCCTTGCTGAGTGATTGGGATCATTCCCTTGCTGATTTATTGGGATCATTCCCCTGCTGAGTTATTGCGATCACTTCTTTGCTGAATGATTGGGATCATTCCCCTGCTGAGTGATTGGGATCATTCTCTTGCTGAGTGATCTGGATCATTCCCTTGCCATTTGATTGGGATCATTCCCTTTCCGAGTGATTGGTATCATTCCCTTTCCGAGTGATTGGCATCATTCCCATGCTGAGTGATTGGGATCATTCCCTTGCTGAGTGATTGGGATCATTCCCTTGCTGATGACTGGGATCATTCCCTTGCCGAGTGATTGGGATCATTCCCTTGCTGAGTGATTGGGATCATTCCCTTGCTGAGCGATTGGGATCATACCCTTGCTGAGTGAATGGGATCATTCCCTTGCTTAGTGATTGGGATCATTCCCTTGCTGAGTGATTGGGATAATTCCGTTGCGGAGTGATTCAGATCATTCTCTTGCTGAGTGATTGCGATCATTCCCTTACTGAGTGATTGGGGTCATTCCCTTGCTGAGTGATTGGGATCACTCCCTTGCTGAATGATTGGGATCACTCCCTTGCTGAGAGATTTGGATCATCCCCTTGCTGAGTGATTGGGATCACTCCCTTGCTGTGAGATTTGGATCATTCCCTTGCTGAGTGATTGGGTCATTCCCTTGCTGCGTGATAGGGATCATTCCCTTGCTGAGTGATTGGGATGATTCCCTTGCTGAGTGATTGGGATCATTCCCCGGCCGAGTGATTTGAATCATTCCCTTGCTGAGTGATTGGGATCACGCCCTTGCTGAGTGATTGGGATCATATGCTTGCCGAGTGATTGGGATCATTCCCTTGCTGAGTGATTGGGATCATTCCGTTGCCGAGTGATTTGGATCATTCCCTTGCCGAGTGATTGGGATGTTTCCCTTGCTGAGTGATTGGCATCATTTCCTTTCTGAGTGATTGGGATCATTCTCTTGCTGAGTGATTGGGATCATTCCCTTGCTGAGTGATGGGGATCATTCCCTTGCTGAGTGATTGGGATCACTCCCTTGCTGAGTGATTGGGATCATTCCCCTGCCGAATGATTGGGATCATTCCCCTGCCATGTGATTGGGATCACTCCCGAGCCGAGTGACTGGGATCATTCCATTGCTGAGTGATAGGGATAATTCACTTGCTGAGTGATTAGGATCATTCCCTTGCTGAGTGATTGGTATCATTACCCTGCTGAGTGATTGCGATCACGCCCATGCTGAGTGATTGGGATGATTCCCTTGCTGAGTGATTGGGATCACTCCCTTGCTGAGTGATTGGGATCATTCCCCGGCAGAGTGATAGGGATCATTCACTTGCCGAGTGACTGGGATCATTCCCTTGCTGAGTGATTCGGATCTCTCCCTTGCTGAGTGATTGGGATCATTCCCTTGCCAATTGATTGGGATCATTCAATTGCCGAGTGACTGGGATCATTCCCTTGCAGAGTGACTGGGATCATTCCCTTGCCGAGTGATTGGGATCATTCCCTTGCTGAGTGATTGGGATCATTCCCCTGCCGAGTGATTGGGATCATTCCCTTGCCGAGTGTTTGGTATCATTCCCTTACTGAGTGATTGGGATCATTCCCTTGCTGAGTGATTGGGATCATTCTCTTGCTGAGTGATTGGGATCATTCACTTGCCGAGTGATTGGGATCATTCCCCTGCTGAGTGATTGCGATCACTCCCTTGCTGAGTGATTGGGATCATTCCCTTGCTGAGTGATTGGAGTCATTCCCTTGCTGAGTGATTGGGATCATTACCCTGCTGAGTGATTGCGATCACTGGTTTGCTGAGTGATTGGGATGATTCCCTTGCTGAGTGATTGGGATGATTCCCTTGCTGAGTGATTGGGATAATTCCCTGGCCGAGTGATTGGTATCATTCCCTTGCTGAGTGATTGGGATCACTCCCTTACTTAGTGATTGGCATCATTCCCTTGCCAAGTGTTTGGGATCATTCAATTGCCGAGTGACTGGGATCATTCCCTTGCTGAGTGATTGGGATCATTCTCTTGCCGAGTGATTAGGATCATTCCCTTGCTGAGTGATTGGGATCATTCTCTTGCTGAGTGATTGGGATCTTTCCCTTGCTGAGTGATTGTGATCATTCCCTTGCTGAGGGATTGGGATCATTCCCTTGCTGAGTGATTGGGATCATTCCCTTTCTGAGTGATTGACATCATTTCCTTGCCATTTGATTGGGATCATTCTCTTGCCGAGTGATTGGGATGTTTCCCTTGCTGAGTGATTGGGAACATTCCCTTGCTGAGTGATTGGGAACATTCCCTTGCTGAGTGATTGGGTCATTCCCTTGCTGAGTGATTGGAGTCATTCCATTGCTAGTGATTGGGATCATTCCCCGGCTGAGTGATTGGGATCATTCCCTTGCCGAGTGACTGGGATCATTCCCTTGCTGAGTGATTGGGATCATTCTCTTGCTGAGTGATTGGGATCATTCCCTTGCCGAGTGATTGGGATCATTCCCTTGCTGAGTGATTGGGATCACTCCCTTGCTAAGTGATTGGGATCATACGCTTGCCGAGAGATTGGCATCATTCCCTTGCCGAGTGATTGGCATCATTCTCTTGTTGAGTGATTGGGATCACTCCCTTGCTGAGTGATTAGGAACATTTCCTTGCTGAGTGATTGGGATCATTCCCTTGCTGAGTGATTGACGTCACCCCCTTGATGAGTGATTGGGATCACTCCCTTCCTGAGAGATTTGGATCATTCTCTTGCTGAGTGATTGGGATCATTCACTTGCTGAGTGATTGGGATCATTCCCTTGCTGAGTGATTGGGATCACTCCCTTGCTGAGAGATTTGGATCATTCCCTTGCTGAGTGATTGGGACCACTCCCTTGCTGAGAGATTTGGATCATTCCCTTGCTGAGTGATTGGGTCATTCTCTTGCTGAGTGATTGAGATATTCCCTTGCTGAGTGATTGGGGTCATTCCCTTGCTGAGTGATTGGGGTCATTCCCTTGCTGAGTGATTGGGAACATTCCCTTGCTGAGTTATTGGGATCATTCCCCTGCTGAGTTATTGCAATCACTCCCTTGCTGAATGATTGGGATCATTCCCCTGCTGAGTGATTGGGATCATTCTCTTGCTGAGTGATCTGGATCATTCCCTTGCCATTTGATTGGGATCATTCCCTTTCCGAGTGATTGGCATCATTCCCTTTCCGAGTGATTGGCATCATTCCCATGCTGAGTGATTGGGATCATTCCCTTGCTGAGTGATTGGGATCATTCCCTTGCTGGTGATTGGGATCATTCCCTTGCCGAGTGATTGGGATCATTCCCTTGCTGAGTGATTGGGATCATTCCCTTGCTGAGCGATTGGGATCATTCCCTTGCTGAGTGAATGGGATCATTCCCTTGCTTAGTGATTGGGATCATTCCCTTGCTGAGTGATTGGGATAATTCCGTTGCGGAGTGATTCAGATCATTCCCTTGCTGAGTGATTGGGATCACTCCCTTGCTGAGTGATTAGGATGATTCCCTTGCTGAGTGATTGGGATCATTCCCCGGCCGAGTGATTTGAATCATTCCCTTGCTGAGTGGTTGGGATCACGCCCTTGCTGAGTGATTGGGATCATTACCCTGCTGAGTGATTGCGATCACGCCCATGCTGAGTGATTGGGATGATTCCCTTGCTGAGTGATTGGGATCACTCCCTTGCTGAGTGATTGGGATCATTCCCCGGCAGAGTGATAGGGATCATTCACTTGCCGAGTGACTGGGATCATTCCCTTGCTGAGTGATTCGGATCTCTCCCTTGCTGAGTGATTGGGATCATTCCCTTGCCAATTGATTGGGATCATTCAATTGCCGAGTGACTGGGATCATTCCCTTGCAGAGTGACTGGGATCATTCCCTTGCCGAGTGATTGGGATCATTCCCTTGCTGAGTGATTGGGATCATTCCCCTGCCGAGTGATTGGGATCATTCCCTTGCCGAGTGTTTGGTATCATTCCCTTACTGAGTGATTGGGATCATTCCCTTGCTGAGTGATTGGGATCATTCTCTTGCTGAGTGATTGGGATCATTCACTTGCCGAGTGATTGGGATCATTCCCCTGCTGAGTGATTGCGATCACTCCCTTGCTGAGTGATTGGGATCATTCCCTTGCTGAGTGATTGGAGTCATTCCCTTGCTGAGTGATTGGGATCATTACCCTGCTGAGTGATTGCGATCACTGGTTTGCTGAGTGATTGGGATGATTCCCTTGCTGAGTGATTGGGATGATTCCCTTGCTGAGTGATTGGGATAATTCCCTGGCCGAGTGATTGGTATCATTCCCTTGCTGAGTGATTGGGATCACTCCCTTACTTAGTGATTGGCATCATTCCCTTGCCAAGTGTTTGGGATCATTCAATTGCCGAGTGACTGGGATCATTCCCTTGCTGAGTGATTGGGATCATTCTCTTGCCGAGTGATTAGGATCATTCCCTTGCTGAGTGATTGGGATCATTCTCTTGCTGAGTGATTGGGATCTTTCCCTTGCTGAGTGATTGTGATCATTCCCTTGCTGAGGGATTGGGATCATTCCCTTGCTGAGTGATTGGGATCATTCCCTTTCTGAGTGATTGACATCATTTCCTTGCCATTTGATTGGGATCATTCTCTTGCCGAGTGATTGGGATGTTTCCCTTGCTGAGTGATTGGGAACATTCCCTTGCTGAGTGATTGGGAACATTCCCTTGCTGAGTGATTGGGTCATTCCCTTGCTGAGTGATTGGAGTCATTCCATTGCTAGTGATTGGGATCATTCCCCGGCTGAGTGATTGGGATCATTCCCTTGCCGAGTGACTGGGATCATTCCCTTGCTGAGTGATTGGGATCATTCTCTTGCTGAGTGATTGGGATCATTCCCTTGCCGAGTGATTGGGATCATTCCCTTGCTGAGTGATTGGGATCACTCCCTTGCTAAGTGATTGGGATCATACGCTTGCCGAGAGATTGGCATCATTCCCTTGCCGAGTGATTGGCATCATTCTCTTGTTGAGTGATTGGGATCACTCCCTTGCTGAGTGATTAGGAACATTTCCTTGCTGAGTGATTGGGATCATTCCCTTGCTGAGTGATTGACGTCACCCCCTTGATGAGTGATTGGGATCACTCCCTTCCTGAGAGATTTGGATCATTCTCTTGCTGAGTGATTGGGATCATTCACTTGCTGAGTGATTGGGATCATTCCCTTGCTGAGTGATTGGGATCACTCCCTTGCTGAGAGATTTGGATCATTCCCTTGCTGAGTGATTGGGACCACTCCGTTGCTGAGAGATTTGGATCATTCCCTTGCTGAGTGATTGCGTCATTCTCTTGCTGAGTGATTGAGATATTCCCTTGCTGAGTGATTGGGGTCATTCCCTTGCTGAGTGATTGGGGTCATTCCCTTGCTGAGTGATTGGGAACATTCCCTTGCTGAGTTATTGGGATCATTCCCCTGCTGAGTTATTGCAATCACTCCCTTGCTGAATGATTGGGATCATTCCCCTGCTGAGTGATTGGGATCATTCTCTTGCTGAGTGATCTGGATCATTCCCTTGCCATTTGATTGGGATCATTCCCTTTCCGAGTGATTGGCATCATTCCCTTTCCGAGTGATTGGCATCATTCCCATGCTGAGTGATTGGGATCATTCCCTTGCTGAGTGATTGGGATCATTCCCTTGCTGGTGATTGGGATCATTCCCTTGCCGAGTGATTGGGATCATTCCCTTGCTGAGTGATTGGGATCATTCCCTTGCTGAGCGATTGGGATCATTCCCTTGCTGAGTGAATGGGATCATTCCCTTGCTTAGTGATTGGGATCATTCCCTTGCTGAGTGATTGGGATAATTCCGTTGCGGAGTGATTCAGATCATTCCCTTGCTGAGTGATTGGGATCACTCCCTTGCTGAGTGATTAGGATGATTCCCTTGCTGAGTGATTGGGATCATTCCCCGGCCGAGTGATTTGAATCATTCCCTTGCTGAGTGATTGGGATCACGCCCTTGCTGAGTGATTGGGATCATATATTTGCCGAGTGATTGGGATCATTCCCTTGCCGACTGATTGGGATCATTCCCTTGCTGAGTGATGGGGATCATTCCCTTGCCGAGTGATTTGGATCATTCCCTTGCCGAGTGATTGGGATGTTTCCCTTGCTGAGTGATTGGCATCATTTCCTTTCTGAGTTATTGGGATCATTCTGTTGCTGAGTGATTGGGATCATTCCCTTGCTGAGTGATGGGGATCATTCCCTTGCTGAGTGATTGGGATCACTCCCTTGCTGAGTGATTGGGATCATTCCCCTGCCGAGTGATTGGGATCATTCCCCTGCCATGTGATTGGGATCATTCCCGAGCCGAGTGACTGGGATCATTCCCTTGCTGAGTGATTGGGATCATTCTCTTGCCGAGTGATTCGGATCATTCCTTTGCTGAGTAATTGGGATCATTCTCTTGCTGAGTGATTGGGATTTTTCCCTTGCTGAGTGATTGTGATCATTCCCTTGCTGAGGGATTGGAATCATTCCCTTGCTGAGTGATTGGGATCATTCCCTTTCTGAGTGATTGGGATCATTCCCTTGCCATTTGATTGGGATCATACCCTTGCCGAGTGATTGGCATAATTCCCATGCTGAGTGATTGGGATCACTCCCTTGCTGAGTGATTGCGATCATTCTCTTGCTAAGTGATTGGGATCATTCTCTTGCCGAGTGATTGGGATGTTTCCCTTGCTGAGTGATTGGCATCATTTCCTTTCTGAGTGATTGGGATCATTCCCTTGCTGAGTGATTGGGATCATTCCCTTTCTGAGTGATTGGGATCATTCGTTTGCTGAGTGATTGGGATCATTCCCTTGCTGAGTGATTGGGGTCATTCTCTTGCTGAGTGATTGACGTCACTCCCTTGCTGAGTGATTCGGATCATTCCCTTGCTGAGTGATTGGGATCATTGCCCTGCTGAGTTATTGCGATCACTCCCTTGATGAGTGATTGGGATCATTCACTTGCCATTTGATTGGGATCACACCCTTGCCGAGTGATTGGCATAATTCCCATGCTGAGTGATTGGGATCACTCCCTTGCTGAGTGATTGCGATCATTCTCTTGCTAAGTGATTGGGATCATTCTCTTGCCGAGTGATTGGGATGTTTCCCTTGCTGAGTGATTGGCATCATTTCCTTTCTGAGTGATTGGGATCATTCCCTTGCTGAGTGATTGGGATCATTCCCTTTCTGAGTGATTGGGATCATTCGTTTGCTGAGTGATTGGGATCACTCACTTCCTGAGTGATTAGAATCATTCCCTTGCTGAGTGATTGCGATCACTCCCTTGCTGAGTGATTGGGATCATTCCCTTGCCAAGTGATTGGGATCATTCCCTTGCTGAGTGTTTCAGATAATTATCTTGCTGAGTGATTGCGATCATTCACCTGCTGAGTGATTGGGATCATTCCCTTCCTGAGTGATTGGGATCACTCTCTTGCTGAGTGATTGGGAACATTCCCTTGCTGAGTGATCGGGATCATTCCCTTGATGAATGATTGGCATAACTCACTTGCTGAGAGATTTGGATCATTCCCTTGCTGAGTGTTTGGGATCATTCCCTTGCTGAGTGATTGGGATCATTCCCTTGCTGGGTGATTGACGTCACTCCCTTGCTGAGTGATTGGGATCATTCCCTTGCTGAATGATTGGGATCATTCCCCTGCTGAGTTATTGCGAACACTCCCTTGATGAGTGATTGGGATCATTCCCCTGCTGAGTGATTGGGATCATTGTCTTGCTGAGTGATTGGGTTCATTCCCTTGCTGAGTGATTGGGTTCATTCCCTTGCTGAGTGATTGGGATCATTGTCTTGCTGAGTGATTGGGATCATTCCCTTGCTGAGTGATTGGGATCATTCCCTTGCTGAGTGATTGGGATCACACCCTTGCTGAGTGATTGGGATCATTCCATTGCTGAGTGATTGGGATCATTCTCTTGCCGAGTGATTCGGATCATTCCCTTGCTGAGTAATTGGGATCATTCTCTTGCTGAGTGATTGGGATTTTTCCCTTGCTGAGTGATTGTGATCATTCCCTTGCTGAGGGATTGGAATCATTCCCTTGCTGAGTGATTGGGATCATTCCCTTTCTGAGTGATTGGGATCATTCCCTTGCCATTTGATTGGGATCATTCTCTTGCCGAGTGATTCGGATCATTCCCTTGCTGAGTAATTGGGATCACTCCCTTGCTGAGTGATTGCGATCATTCTCTTGCTAAGTGATTGGGATCATTCTCTTGCCGAGTGATTGGGATGTTTCCCTTGCTGAGTGATTGGGATCATTCTCTTGCTGAGTGATTGGGATTTTTCCCTTGCTGAGTGATTGTGATCATTCCCTTGCTGAGGGATTGGAATCATTCCCTTGCTGAGTGATTGGGATCATTCCCTTTCTGAGTGATTGGGATCATTCCCTTGCCATTTGATTGGGATCATTCTCTTGCCGAGTGATTCGGATCATTCCCTTGCTGAGTAATTGGGATCACTCCCTTGCTGAGTGATTGCGATCATTCTCTTGCTAAGTGATTGGGATCATTCTCTTGCCGAGTGATTGGGATGTTTCCCTTGCTGAGTGATTGGCATCATTTCCTTTCTGAGTGATTGGGATCATTCCCTTGCTGAGTGATTGGGATCATTCCCTTTCTGAGTGATTGGGATCATTCGTTTGCTGAGTGATTGGGATCATTCCCTTGCTGAGTGATTGGGGTCATTCGCTTGCTGAGTGATTGACGTCACTCCCTTGCTGAGTGATTGGGATCATTCCCTTGCTGAGTGATTGGGATCATTGCCCTGCTGAGTTATTGCGATCACTCCCTTGATGAGTGATTGGGATCATTCACTTGCTGAGTGATTGGGATCACTCACTTCCTGAGTGATTAGAATCATTCCCTTGCTGAGTGATTGCGATCACTCCCTTGCTGAGTGATTGGGATCATTCCCTTGCCAAGTGATTGGGATCATTCCCTTGCTGAGTGTTTCAGATAATTATCTTGCTGAGTGATTGCGATCATTCACCTGCTGAGTGATTGGGATCATTCCCTTCCTGAGTGATTGGGATCACTCTCTTGCTGAGTGATTGGGAACATTCCCTTGCTGAGTGATCGGGATCATTCCCTTGATGAATGATTGGCATAACTCACTTGCTGAGAGATTTGGATCATTCACTTGCTGAGTGTTTGGGATCATTACCTTGCTGAGTGATTGGGATCATTCCCTTGCTGGGTGATTGACGTCACTCCCTTGCTGAGTGATTGGGATCATTCCCTTGCTGAATGATTGGGATCATTCCCCTGCTGAGTTATTGCGAACACTCCCTTGATGAGTGATTGGGATCATTCCCCTGCTGAGTGATTGGGATCATTGTCTTGCTGAGTTATTGGGATCATTCCGTTGCTGAGTGATTGGGATCATTCCCTTGCTGAGTGATTGGGTTCATTCCCTTGCTGAGTGATTGGGATCATTGTCTTGCTGAGTGATTGGGATCATTCCGTTGCTGAGTGATTGGGATCATTCCCTTGCTGAGTGATTGGGATCATTCCCTTGCTGAGTGATTGGGATCACACCCTTGCTGAGTGATCGGGATCATTCCATTGCTGAATGATTGGGATCACTCCCTTGCTAAGAGATTTGGATCATTGCCTTGCTGAGTGATTGTCATCACTCCCTTGCTGAGAGATTTGGATCATTCCCTTGCTGACTGTTTGGGATCATTCCCTTGCTGAGTGATTGGGATCACTCCCTTGCTGAGAGATTTGGATCATTCCCTTGCTGAGTGATTGGGTCATTCCCTTGCTAAGTGATTTGGGTCATTCCCTTGCTAATTGATTTGGATCATTCCCTTGCTGAGTGATTGGGATCATTCCCTTGCTGAGTGATTGGGATCATTCCCTTTCTGAGTAATTGGGATCATTCCCTTGCCGAGTGATTTGGATCATTCACTTGCCGAGTGATTGGGATCATTCTCTTGCTGAGTGATTGGGTCAATCCCTTGGTGAGTGATTGGGATCACTCCCTTACTGAGTGATTGGGATCATTACCCTGCTGAGTGATTGCGATCCCTGGTTTGCTGAGTGATTGGGATGATTCCCTTGCTGAGTGATTGGGATCACTCCCTTGCTGAGTGATTGGGATCATTCCCCGGTCGAGTGATTGGTATCATTCCCTTGCTGAGTGATTGGGATCACTCCCTTACTGAGTGATTGGGATCATTCCCTTGCCAAGTGATTGGGATCATTCAATTGCCGAGTGACTGGGATCATTCCCTTGCTGAGTGATTGGGATCATTCTCTTGCCGAGTGATTCGGATCATTCCCTTACTGAGTGATTGGGATCATTCCCTTTCTGAGTGATTGGGATCATTCCCTTGCCATTTGATTGGGATCATTCCCTTGCCGAGTGATTGGCATCATTCCCATGCTAAGTGATTGGGATCATTCATTTGCTGAGTGATTGCGATCATTCTCTTGCTAAGTGATTGGGATCATTCTCTTGCCGAGTGATTGGGATCATTCTCTTGCTAAGTGATTGGGATCATTCTCTTGCCGAGTGATTGGGATGTTTCCCTTGCTGAGTGATTGACATCATTCCCTTTCTGAGTGATTGGGATCATTCGCTTGCTGAGTGATTGGGATCATTCCCTTGCTGAGTGATTGGGGTCAATCTCTTGCTGAGTGATTGACGTCACTCCCTTGCTGAGTGATTGTGATCATTCCCTTGCTGAGTGATTGGGATCATTGCCCTGCTGAGTTATTGCGATCACTCCCTTGATGAGTGATTGGGATCATTCACTTGCTGAGTGATTGGGATCACTCGCTTCCTGAGTGATTAGAATCATTCCCTTGCTGAGTGATTGGGATCATTCCCTTGCTGAGTGTTTCAGATCATTATCTTGCTGAGTGATTGCGATCATTCACCTGCTGATTGATTGGGATCACTCCCTTGCTGAGTGATTGGGAACATTCCCTTGCTTTGTGATCGGGATCATTCCCTTGATGAATGATTGGCATAACACACTTGCTGAGAGATTTGGATCATTCCCTTGCTGAGTGATTGGGATCATTCCCTTGCTGAGTGATTGGGATCATTCCCTTGCTGAGTGATTGACGTCACTCCCTTGCTGAGTGATTGGGATCATTCCCCTGCTGAGTGATTGGGATCATTCCCTGGCCGAGTGATTGGTATCATTCCCTTGCTGAGTGATTGGGATCACTCCCTGGCCGAGTGATTGGTATCATTCCCTTGCTGAGTGATTGGGATCACTCCCTTGCTGAGTGATTGGGATCATTCCCTTGCCAAGTGATTGGGATCATTCAATTGCCGAGTGACTGGGATCATTCCCTTGCTGAGTGATTGGGATCATTCTCTTGCCGAGTGATTCGGATCATACCCTTGCTGAGTGATTGGGATCTTTCCCTTGCTGAGTGATTGTGATCATTCCCTTGCTGAGGGATTGGGATCATTCCCTTGCTGAGTGATTGGGATCATTCCCTTTCTGAGTGATTGGGATAATTCCCTTGCCATTTGATTGGGATCATTCCCTTGCCAAGTGATTGGCATCATTCCCATGCTGAGTGATTGGGATCATTCATTTGCTGAGTGATTGCGATCATTCTCTTGCTAAGTGATTGGGATCATTCTCTTGCCGAGCGATTGGGATGTTTCCCTTGCTGAGTGATTGACATCATTTCCTTTCTGAGTGATTGGGATCATTCCCTTGCTGAGTGATTGGGATCATTCCCTTGCTGAGCGATTGGGATCATTCCCTTGCAGAGTGATTGGGATCATTCCCTTTCTGAGTGATTGGGATCATTCGCTTGCTGAGTGATTGGGATCATTCCCTTGCTGAGTGATTGGGGTCATTCTCTTGGTGAGTGATTGACGTCACTCCCTTGCTGAGTGATTGGGATCATTCCCTTGCTGAGTGATTGGGATCATTGTCTTGCTGAGTGATTGGGATCATTGTCTTGCTGAGTGATTGGGATCATTCCCTTGCCGAGTGATTGCGATCACTTCCTTGCTCAGTGATTGGGATCATTCCCTTGCTGAGTGATTGGAGTCATTCCCTTGCTTAGTGATTGGGTTCATTACCCTGCTGAGTGATTGCGATCAATGGTTTGCTGAGTGATTGGGATGATTGCCTTGCTGGGTGATTGACGTCACTCCCTTACTGAGTGATTGGGATCATTCCCTTGCCAAGTGATTGGGATCATTCAATTGCCGAGTGACTGGGATCATTCCCTTGCTGAGTGATTGGGATCATTCTCTTGCCGAGTGATTCGGATCATTCCCTTGCTGAGTAATTGGGATCATTCTCTTGCTGAGTGATTGGGATTTTTCCCTTGCTGAGTGATTGTGATCATGCCCTTGCTGAGGGATTGGAATCATTCCCTTGCTGAGTGATTGAGATCATTCCCTTTCTGAGTGATTGGGATCATTCCCTTGCCATTTGATTGGGATCATACCCTTGCCGAGTGATTGGCATAATTCCCATGATGAGTGATTGGGATCACTCCCTTGCTGAGTGATTGCGATCATTCTCTTGCTAAGTGATTGGGATCATTCTCTTGCCGAGTGATTGGGATGTTTCCCTTGCTGAGTGATTGGCATCATTTCCTTTCTGAGTGATTGGGATCATTCCCTTGCTGAGTGATTGGGATCATTCCCTTTCTGAGTGATTGGGATCATTCGTTTGCTGAGTGATTGGGATCATTCCCTTGCTGAGTGATTGGGGTCATTCTCTTGCTGAGTGATTGACGTCACTCCCTTGCTGAGTGATTCGGATCATTCCCTTGCTGAGTGATTGGGATCATTGCCCTGCTGAGTTATTGCGATCACTCCCTTGATGAGTGATTGGGATCATTCACTTGCTGAGTGATTGGGATCACTCACTTCCTGAGTGATTAGAATCATTCCCTTGCTGAGTGATTGCGATCACTCCCTTGCTGAGTGATTGGGATCATTCCCTTGCCAAGTGATTGGGATCATTCCCTTGCTGAGTGTTTCAGATAATTATCTTGCTGAGTGATTGCGATCATTCACCTGCTGAGTGATTGGGATCATTCCCTTCCTGAGTGATTGGGATCACTCTCTTGCTGAGTGATTGGGAACATTCCCTTGCTGAGTGATCGGGATCATTCCCTTGATGAATGATTGGCATAACTCACTTGCTGAGAGATTTGGATCATTCCCTTGCTGAGTGTTTGGGATCATTCCCTTGCTGAGTGATTGGGATCATTCCTTGCTGGGTGATTGATGTCACTCCCTTGCTGAGTGATTGGGATCATTCCCTTGCTGAATGATTGGGATCATTCCCCTGCTGAGTTATTGCGAACACTCCCTTGATGAGTGATTGGGATCATTCCCCTGCTGAGTGATTGGGTTCATTCCCTTGCTGAGTGATTGGGATCATTGTCTTGCTGAGTGATTGGGATCATTCCGTTGCTGAGTGATTGGGATCATTCCCTTGCTGAGTGATTGGGATCATTCCCTTGCTGAGTGATTGGGATCACACCCTTGCTGAGTGATCATGATCATTCCATTGCTGAATGATTGGGATCACTCCCTTGCTAAGAGATTTGGATCATTGCCTTGCTGAGTGATTGTCATCACTCCCTTGCTGAGAGATTTGGATCATTCCCTTGCTGACTGTTTGGGATCATTCCCTTGCTGAGTGATTGGGATCACTCCCTTGCTAAGAGATTTGGATCATTCCCTTGCTGAGTGATTGGGTCATTCCCTTGCTAAGTGATTTGGATCATTCCCTTGCTGTGTGATTGGGATCATTCCCTTGCTGAGTGATTGGGATCATTCCCTTTCTGAGTAATTGGGATCATTCCCTTTCTGAGTGATTGGGATCATTCGCTTGCTGAGTGATTGGGATCATTCGCTTTGCTGAGTGATTGGGGTCATTCTCTCGCTGAGTGATTGTCGTCACTCCCTTGCTGAGTGATTGGGATCTTTCACTTGCTGTGTGCTTGTGATCATTCCCTTGCTGATGGATTGGGATAATTCCCTTCCTGAGTGATTGGGAGCATTCCTTTGCAATTTGATTGGGTTCATTCCCTTGCCGAGTGATTGGCATCATTCCCATGCTGAGTGATTGGGATCATTCCCTTTCTGAGTGATTGGGATCACTCCCTTGCTGAGTGATTGGAGTCATTCCCTTGCTGAGTGATTGGGATCAGGACCCTGCTGAGTGATTGCGATCACTCCCTTGCTGAGTGATTGGGATGATTCCCTTGCTGAGTGATTGGGATCATTCCCCGGCCGAGTGATTTGAATCATTCCCTTGCTGAGTGATTGGGATCACGCCCTTGCTGAGTGATTGGGATCATATGCTTGCCGAGTGATTGGGATCATTCCCTTGCTGAGTGATTGGGATCATTCCCTTGCCGAGTGATTAGAATCATTCCCTTGCCGAGTGATTGGGATGTTTCCCTTGCTGAGTGATTGGCATCATTTCCTTTCTGAGTGATTGGGATCATTCTCTTGCTGAGTGATTGGGATCATTCCCTTTCTGAGTGATTGGGATAATTCCCTTGCCATTTGATTGGGATCATTCCCTTGCCAAGTGATTGGCATCATTCCCATGCTGAGTGATTGGGATCATTCATTTGCTGAGTGATTGCGATCATTCTCTTGCTAAGTGATTGGGATCATTCTCTTGCCGAGCGATTGGGATGTTTCCCTTGCTGAGTGATTGACATCATTTCCTTTCTGAGTGATTGGGATCATTCCCTTGCTGAGTGATTGGGATCATTCCCTTGCTGAGCGATTGGGATCATTCCCTTGCAGAGTGATTGGGATCATTCCCTTTCTGAGTGATTGGGATCATTCGCTTGCTGAGTGATTGGGATCATTCCCTTGCTGAGTGATTGGGGTCATTCTCTTGGTGAGTGATTGACGTCACTCCCTTGCTGAGTGATTGGGATCATTCCCTTGCTGAGTGATTGGGATCATTGTCTTGCTGAGTGATTGGGATCATTGTCTTGCTGAGTGATTGGGATCATTCCCTTGCCGAGTGATTGCGATCACTTCCTTGCTCAGTGATTGGGATCATTCCCTTGCTGAGTGATTGGAGTCATTCCCTTGCTTAGTGATTGGGTTCATTACCCTGCTGAGTGATTGCGATCAATGGTTTGCTGAGTGATTGGGATGATTGCCTTGCTGGGTGATTGACGTCACTCCCTTACTGAGTGATTGGGATCATTCCCTTGCCAAGTGATTGGGATCATTCAATTGCCGAGTGACTGGGATCATTCCCTTGCTGAGTGATTGGGATCATTCTCTTGCCGAGTGATTCGGATCATTCCCTTGCTGAGTAATTGGGATCATTCTCTTGCTGAGTGATTGGGATTTTTCCCTTGCTGAGTGATTGTGATCATGCCCTTGCTGAGGGATTGGAATCATTCCCTTGCTGAGTGATTGAGATCATTCCCTTTCTGAGTGATTGGGATCATTCCCTTGCCATTTGATTGGGATCATACCCTTGCCGAGTGATTGGCATAATTCCCATGATGAGTGATTGGGATCACTCCCTTGCTGAGTGATTGCGATCATTCTCTTGCTAAGTGATTGGGATCATTCTCTTGCCGAGTGATTGGGATGTTTCCCTTGCTGAGTGATTGGCATCATTTCCTTTCTGAGTGATTGGGATCATTCCCTTGCTGAGTGATTGGGATCATTCCCTTTCTGAGTGATTGGGATCATTCGTTTGCTGAGTGATTGGGATCATTCCCTTGCTGAGTGATTGGGGTCATTCTCTTGCTGAGTGATTGACGTCACTCCCTTGCTGAGTGATTCGGATCATTCCCTTGCTGAGTGATTGGGATCATTGCCCTGCTGAGTTATTGCGATCACTCCCTTGATGAGTGATTGGGATCATTCACTTGCTGAGTGATTGGGATCACTCACTTCCTGAGTGATTAGAATCATTCCCTTGCTGAGTGATTGCGATCACTCCCTTGCTGAGTGATTGGGATCATTCCCTTGCCAAGTGATTGGGATCATTCCTTTGCTGAGTGTTTCAGATAATTATCTTGCTGAGTGATTGCGATCATTCACCTGCTGAGTGATTGGGATCATTCCCTTCCTGAGTGATTGGGATCACTCTCTTGCTGAGTGATTGGGAACATTCCCTTGCTGAGTGATCGGGATCATTCCCTTGATGAATGATTGGCATAACTCACTTGCTGAGAGATTTGGATCATTCCCTTGCTGAGTGTTTGGGATCATTCCCTTGCTGAGTGATTGGGATCATTCCTTGCTGGGTGATTGATGTCACTCCCTTGCTGAGTGATTGGGATCATTCCCTTGCTGAATGATTGGGATCATTCCCCTGCTGAGTTATTGCGAACACTCCCTTGATGAGTGATTGGGATCATTCCCCTGCTGAGTGATTGGGTTCATTCCCTTGCTGAGTGATTGGGATCATTGTCTTGCTGAGTGATTGGGATCATTCCGTTGCTGAGTGATTGGGATCATTCCCTTGCTGAGTGATTGGGATCATTCCCTTGCTGAGTGATTGGGATCACACCCTTGCTGAGTGATCATGATCATTCCATTGCTGAATGATTGGGATCACTCCCTTGCTAAGAGATTTGGATCATTGCCTTGCTGAGTGATTGTCATCACTCCCTTGCTGAGAGATTTGGATCATTCCCTTGCTGACTGTTTGGGATCATTCCCTTGCTGAGTGATTGGGATCACTCCCTTGCTGAGAGATTTGGATCATTCCCTTGCTGAGTGATTGGGTCATTCCCTTGCTAAGTGATTTGGATCATTCCCTTGCTGTGTGATTGGGATCATTCCCTTGCTGAGTGATTGGGATCATTCCCTTTCTGAGTAATTGGGATCATTCCCTTTCTGAGTGATTGGGATCATTCGCTTGCTGAGTGATTGGGATCATTCGCTTTGCTGAGTGATTGGGGTCATTCTCTCGCTGAGTGATTGTCGTCACTCCCTTGCTGAGTGATTGGGATCTTTCACTTGCTGTGTGCTTGTGATCATTCCCTTGCTGATGGATTGGGATAATTCCCTTCCTGAGTGATTGGGAGCATTCCTTTGCAATTTGATTGGGTTCATTCCCTTGCCGAGTGATTGGCATCATTCCCATGCTGAGTGATTGGGATCATTCCCTTTCTGAGTGATTGGGATCACTCCCTTGCTGAGTGATTGGAGTCATTCCCTTGCTGAGTGATTGGGATCAGGACCCTGCTGAGTGATTGCGATCACTCCCTTGCTGAGTGATTGGGATGATTCCCTTGCTGAGTGATTGGGATCATTCCCCGGCCGAGTGATTTGAATCATTCCCTTGCTGAGTGATTGGGATCACGCCCTTGCTGAGTGATTGGGATCATATGCTTGCCGAGTGATTGGGATCATTCCCTTGCTGAGTGATTGGGATCATTCCCTTGCCGAGTGATTAGAATCATTCCCTTGCCGAGTGATTGGGATGTTTCCCTTGCTGAGTGATTGGCATCATTTCCTTTCTGAGTGATTGGGATCATTCTCTTGCTGAGTGATTGGGATCATTCCCTTGCTGAGTGATGGGGATCACTCCCTTGCTGAGTGATTGGGATCACTCCCTTGCTGAGTGATTGGGATCATTCCCCTGCCGAGTGATTGGGATCATTCCCCTACCATGTGATTGGGATCATTCCCGAGCCGAGTGACTGCGATCATTCCATTGCTGAGTGATTGGGATCATTCCCTTGCTGAGTTATTGGGATCATTCCCTTGCCGAGTGATTGGAGTCATTCCCTTGCTGAGTGATTGGGATCATTACCCTGCTGAGTGATTGCGATCACTCCCATGCTGAGTGATTGGGATGATTCCCTTGCTGAGTGATTGGGATCACTCCCTTGCTGAGTGATTGGGATCATTCCCCGGCAGAGTGATAGGGATCATTCACTTGCCGAGTGACTGGGATCATTCCCTTGCTGAGTGATTGGGATCACTCCCTTGCTGAGTGATTGGGATCATTCCCTTGCCAATTCATTGGGATCATTCAATTGCCAAGTGACTGGGATCATTCCATTGCAGAGTGATTGGGATCATTTCCTTGCAGAGTGATTGGGATCATTCGCTTGCTGAGTGATTGGAGTCATTCCCTTGCTGAGTGATTGGGATCATTACCCTGCTGAGTGATTGCGATCACTCCCTTGCTGAGTGATTGGGATGATTCCCTTGCTGAGTGATTGGGATCACTCCCTTGCTGAGTGATTGGAGTCATTCCCTTGCTGAGTGATTCAGATCATTCCCTTGCTGTGAGATTTGGATCATCCCCTTGCTGAGTGATTGGGATCACTCCCTTGCTGTGAGATTTGGATGATTCCCTTGCTGAGTGATTGGGATCACTCCCTTGCTGTGAGATTTGGATCATCCCCTTGCTGAGTGATTGGGATCACTCCCTTGCTGAGAGATTTGGATCATCCCCTTGCTGAGTGATTGGGATCACTCACTTGCTGTGAGATTTGGATCATTCCCTTGCTGAGTGATTGGGTCATTCCCTTGCTGCGTGATTGGGACCATTCCCATGCTGAGTGATTGCGATCATTCCCTTGCTGAGTGATTGGGATCATTCCCCTGCTGAGTGATTGGGATCATTCCCTTGCTGAGTGATTGGAGTCATTCCCTTGCTGAGTGATTGGGATCATTACCCTGCTGAGTGATTGGGATAATTCTCTTGCTGAGTGATTGGAGTCATTCCCTTGCTGAGTGATTGGGATCATTACCCTGCTGAGTGATTGGGATCATTCTCTTGCTGAGTGATTGGGATCACTCACTTGCTGAGTGATTGGAGTCATTCCCTTGCTGAGTGATTGGGATCATTACCCTGCTGAGTGATTGCGATCACTCCCTTGCTGAGTGATTGGGATGATTCCCTTGCTGAGTGATTGGGATCACTCCCTTGCTGAGTGATTGGAGTCATTCCCTTGCTGAGTGATTGGGATCATTCCCTTTCCGAGTGATTGGGATCATTCGCTTGCTGAGTGATTGGGATCATTCGCCGGCCGAGTGATTGGGATCATTCCCTTGCCGAGTGATTTGGATCATTCACTTGCCGAGTGATTGGGATCATTCCCTTGCTGAGTGATTGGGATCATTCCCTTGCCGAGTGATTTGGATCATTCACTTGCCGAGTGATTGGGATCATTCTCTTGCTGAGTGATTGGGTCAATACCTTGGTGAGTGATTGGGATCACTCCCTTACTGAGTGATTGATATCATTACCCTGCTGAGTGATTGCGATCCCTGGTTTGCTGAGTGATTGGGATGAATCCCTTGCTGAGTGATTGGGATCACTCCCTTGCTGAGTGATTGGGATCATTCCCTGGTCGAGTGATTGGTATCATTCCCTTGCTGAGTGATTGGGATCACTCCCTTACTGAGTGATTGGGATCATTCCCTTGCCAAGTGATTGGGATCATTCAATTGCCGAGTGACTGGGATCATTCCCTTGCTGAGTGATTGGGATCATTCTCTTGCCGAGTGATTCGGATCATTCCCTTACTGAGTGATTGGGATCATTCTCTTGCTGAGTGATTGGGATCTTTCCCTTGCTGAGTGATTGTGATCATTCCCTTGCTGAGGGATTGGGATCATTCCCTTGCTGAGTGATTGGGATCATTCCCTTTCTGAGTTATTGGGATCATTCCCTTGCCATTTGATTGGGATCATTCCCTTGCCGAGTGATTGGCATCATTCCCATGCTAAGTGATTGGGATCATTCATTTGCTGAGTGATTGCGATCATTCTCTTGCTAAGTGATTGGGATCATTCTCTTGCCGAGTGATTGGGATCATTCTCTTGCTAAGTGATTGGGATCATTCTCTTGCCGAGTGATTGGGATGTTTCCCTTGCTGAGTGATTGACATCATTCCCTTTCTGAGTGATTGGGATCATTCGCTTGCTGAGTGATTGGGATCATTCCCTTGCTGAGTGATTGGGGTCAATCTCTTGCTGAGTGATTGACGTCACTCCCTTGCTGAGTGATTGTGATCATTCCCTTGCTGAGTGATTGGGATCATTGCCCTGCTGAGTTATTGCGATCACTCCCTTGATGAGTGATTGGGATCATTCAGTTGCTGAGTGATTGGGATCACTCGCTTCCTGAGTGATTAGAATCATTCCCTTGCTGAGTGATTGGGATCATTCCCTTGCTGAGTGTTTCAGATCATTATCTTGCTGAGTGATTGCGATCATTCACCTGCTGATTGATTGGGATCACTCCCTTGCTGAGTGATTGGGAACATTCCCTTGCTGAGTGATCGGGATCATTCCCTTGATGAATGATTGGCATAACACACTTGCTGAGAGATTTGGATCATTCCCTTGCTGAGTGATTGGGATCATTCCCTTGCTGAGTGATTGGGATCATTCCCTTGCTGAGTGATTGACGTCACTCCCTTGCTGAGTGATTGGGATCATTCCCATGCTGAGTGATTGCGATCATTCCCTTGCTGAGTGATTGGGATCATTCCCCTGCTGAGTGATTGGGATCATTCCCTGGCCGAGTGATTGGTATCATTCCCTTGCTGAGTGATTGGGATCACTCCCTTGCTGAGTGATTGGGATCATTCCCTTGCCAAGTGATTGGGATCATTCAATTGCCGAGTGACTGGGATCATTCCCTTGCTGAGTGATTGGGATCATTCTCTTGCCGATTGATTCGGATCATACCCTTGCTGAGTGATTGGGATCTTTCCCTTGCTGAGTGATTGTGATCATTCCCTTGCTGAGGGATTGGGATCATTCCCTTGCTGAGTGATTGGGATCATTCCCTTTCTGAGTGATTGGGATAATTCCCTTGCCATTTGATTGGGATCATTCCCTTGCCAAGTGATTGGCATCATTCCCATGCTGAGTGATTGGGATTATTCATTTGCTGAGTGATTGCGATCATTCTCTTGCTAAGTGATTGGGATCATTCTCTTGCCGAGCGATTGGGATGTTTCCCTTGCTGAGTGATTGACATCATTTCCTTTCTGAGTGATTGGGATCATTCCCTTGCTGAGTGATTGGGATCATTCCCTTGCTGAGCGATTGGGATCATTCCCTTGCAGAGTGATTGGGATCATTCCCTTTCTGAGTGATTGGGATCATTCGCTTGCTGAGTGATTGGGATCATTCCCTTGCTGAGTGAATGGGGTCATTCTCTTGGTGAGTGATTGACGTCACTCCCTTGCTGAGTGATTGGGATCATTCCATTGCTGAGTGATTGGGATCATTGTCTTGCTGAGTTATTGGGATCATTGTCTTGCTGAGTGATTGGGATCATTCCCTTGCCGAGTGATTGCGATCACTTCCTTGCTCAGTGATTGGGATCATTCGCTTGCTGAGTGATTGGAGTCATTCCCTTGCTTAGTGATTGGGATCATTACCCTGCTGAGTGATTGCGATCAATGGTTTGCTCAGTGATTGGGATGATTGCCTTGCTGGGTGATTGACGTCACTCCCTTACTGAGTGATTGGGATCATTCCCTTGCCAAGTGATTGGGATCATTCAATTGCCGAGTGACTGGGATCATTCCCTTGCTGAGTGATTGGGATCATTCTCTTGCCGAGTGATTCGGATCATTCCCTTGCTGAGTAATTGGGATCATTCTCTTGCTGAGTGATTGGGATTTTTCCCTTGCTGAGTGATTGTGATCATTCCCTTGCTGAGGGATTGGAATCATTCCCTTGCTGAGTGATTGGGATCATTCCCTTTCTGAGTGATTGGGATCATTCCCTTGCCATTTGATTGGGATCATTCTCTTGCCGAGTGATTCGGATCATTCCCTTGCTGAGTAATTGGGATCACTCCCTTGCTGAGTGATTGCGATCATTCTCTTGCTAAGTGATTGGGATCATTCTCTTGCCGAGTGATTGGGATGTTTCCCTTGCTGAGTGATTGGCATCATTTCCTTTCTGAGTGATTGGGATCATTCCCTTGCTGAGTGATTGGGATCATTCCCTTTCTGAGTGATTGGGATCATTCGTTTGCTGAGTGATTGGGATCATTCCCTTGCTGAGTGATTGGGGTCATTCGCTTGCTGAGTGATTGACGTCACTCCCTTGCTGAGTGATTGGGATCATTCCCTTGCTGAGTGATTGGGATCATTGCCCTGCTGAGTTATTGCGATCACTCCCTTGATGAGTGATTGGGATCATTCACTTGCTGAGTGATTGGGATCACTCACTTCCTGAGTGATTAGAATCATTCCCTTGCTGAGTGATTGCGATCACTCCCTTGCTGAGTGATTGGGATCATTCCCTTGCCAAGTGATTGGGATCATTCCCTTGCTGAGTGTTTCAGATAATTATCTTGCTGAGTGATTGCGATCATTCACCTGCTGAGTGATTGGGATCATTCCCTTCCTGAGTGATTGGGATCACTCTCTTGCTGAGTGATTGGGAACATTCCCTTGCTGAGTGATCGGGATCATTCCCTTGATGAATGATTGGCATAACTCACTTGCTGAGAGATTTGGATCATTCACTTGCTGAGTGTTTGGGATCATTCCCTTGCTGAGTGATTTGGATCATTCCCTTGCTGGGTGATTGACGTCACTCCCTTGCTGAGTGATTGGGATCATTCCCTTGCTGAATGATTGGGATCATTCCCCTGCTGAGTTATTGCGAACACTCCCTTGATGAGTGATTGGGATCATTCCCCTGCTGAGTGATTGGGATCATTGTCTTGCTGAGTTATTGGGATCATTCCGTTGCTGAGTGATTGGGATCATTCCCTTGCTGAGTGATTGGGTTCATTCCCTTGCTGAGTGATTGGGATCATTGTCTTGCTGAGTGATTGGGATCATTCCGTTGCTGAGTGATTGGGATCATTCCCTTGCTGAGTGATTGGGATCATTCCCTTGCTGAGTGATTGGGATCACACCCTTGCTGAGTGATCGGGATCATTCCATTGCTGAATGATTGGGATCACTCCCTTGCTAAGAGATTTGGATCATTGCCTTGCTGAGTGATTGTCATCACTCCCTTGCTGAGAGATTTGGATCATTCCCTTGCTGACTGTTTGGGATCATTCCCTTGCTGAGGGATTGGGATCACTCCCTTGCTGAGAGATTTGAATCATTCCCTTGCTGAGTGATTGGGTCATTCCCTTGCTAAGTGATTTGGATCATTCCCTTGTTGAGTGATTGGGATCATTCCCTTGCTGAGTGATTGGGATCATTCCCTTTCTGAGTAATTGGGATCATTCCCTTTCTGAGTGATTGGGATCATTCGCTTGCTGAGTGATTGGGATCATTCCCTTGCTGAGTGATTGGGGTCATTCTCTTGCTGAGTGATTGTCGTCACTCCCTTGCTGAGTGATTGGGATCTTTCACTTGCTGTGTGCTTGTGATCATTCCCTTGCTGATGGATTGGGATCATTCCCTTCCTGAGTGATTGGGATCATTCCCTTGCAATTTGATTGGGATCATTCCCTTGCCGAGTGATAGGCATCATTCCCATGCTGAGTGATTGGGATCATTCCCTTGCTGAGTGATTGGGATCACTCCCTTGCTGAGTGATTGAAGTCATTCCCTTGCTGAGTGATTGGGATCATGACCCTGCTGAGTGATTGCGATCACTCCCTTGCTGAGTGATTGGGATGATTCCCTTGCTGAGTGATTGGGATCATTCCCCGGCCGAGTGATTTGAATCATTCCCTTGCTGAGTGATTGGGATCACGCCCTTGCTGAGTGATTGGGATCATATGCTTGCCGAGTGATTGGGATCATTCCCTTGCTGAGTGATTGGGATCATTCCCTTGCCGAGTGATTAGAATCATTCCCTTGCCGAGTGATTGGGATGTTTCCCTTGCTGAGTGATTGGCATCATTTCCTTTCTGAGTGATTGGGATCATTCCCGAGCCGAGTGACTGCGATCATTCCATTGCTGAGTGATAGGGATCATTCTCTTGCCGAGTGATTGGGATCATTCCCCTACTGAGTGATTGCGATCACTCCCTTGCTGAGTGATTGGGATCATTCCCTTGCTGAGTTATTGGGATCATTCCCTTGCCGAGTGATTGGAGTCATTCCCTTGCTGAGTGATTGGGATCATTACCCTGCTGAGTGATTGCGATCACTCCCATGCTGAGTGATTGGGATGATTCCCTTGCTGAGTTATTGGGATCACTCCCTTGCTGAGTGATTGGGATCATTCCCCGGCAGAGTGATAGGGATCATTCACTTGCCGAGTAACTGGGATCATTCCCTTGCTGAGTGATTGGGATCACTCCCTTGCTGAGTGATTGGGATAATTCCCTTGCCAATTGATTGGGATCATTCAATTGCCGAGTGACTGGGATCATTCCCTTGCAGAGTGATTGGGATCATTTCCTTGCAGAGTGATTGGGATCGTTCCCTTTCTGAGTGATTGGGATCATTCGCTTGCTGAGTGATTGGAGTCATTCCCTTGCCGAGTGATTAGGATCATTCCCTTGCTGAGTGATTGGGATCATTCCCCTGCCGAGTGATTGGGATCATTCCCTTGCCGAGTGTTTGGTATCATTCCCTTGCTGAGTGATTGGGATCATTCCCTTGCTGAGTGATTGGGATCATTCTCTTGCTGAGTGATTGGGATCATTCCCTTGCCGAGTGATTGGGATCATTCCCCTGCTGAGTGATTGCGATCACTCCCTTGCTGAGCGATTGGGATCATTCCCTTGCTGAGTGATTGGAGTCATTCCCTTGCTGAGTGATTGGGATCATTACCCTGCTGAGTGATTGCGATCACTGGTTTGCTGAGTGATTGGGATGATTCCCTTGCTGAGTGATTGGGATGATTCCCTTGCTGAGTGATTGGCATCATTCCCTGGCCGAGTGATTGCTATCATTCCCTTGCTGAGTGATTGGGATCACTCCCTTACTGAGTGATTGGGATCATTACCTTGCCAAGTGATTGGGATCATTCAATTGCCGAGTGACTGGGATCATTCCCTTGCTGAGTGATTGGGATCATTCTCTTGCCGAGTGATTCGGATCATTCCCATGCTGAGTGATCGGGATCATTCTCTTGCTGAGTGATTGGGATCTTTCCCTTGCTGAGTGATTGTGATCATTCCCTTGCTGAGGGATTGGGATCATTCCCTTGCTGAGTGATTGGGATCATTCCCTTTCTGAGTGATTGGGATCATTCCCTTGCCATTTGATTGGGATCATTCCCTTGCCGAGTGATTGGCATCATTCCCATGCTGAGTGATTGGGATCATTCCCTTGCTGAGTGATTGCGATCATTCTCTTGCTTAAATGATTGGGATCATTCTCTTGCCGAGTGATTGGGATGTTTCCCTTGCTGAGTGATTGGCATCATTTCCTTTCTGAGTGATTGGAATCATTCCCTTGCTGAGTGATTGGGATCATTCCCTTGCTGAGTGATTGGGATCATTCCCTTGCAGAGTGATTGGGATCATTCCCTTTCTGAGTGATTGGGATCATTCCCTTTCTGAGTGATTGGGATCATTCGCTTGCTGAGTGATTAGGATCATTCCATTGCTGAGTGATTGGGATCATTCCCTTGCTGAGTGATTAGAATCATTCCCTTGCTGAGTGATTGCGATCACTCCCTTGCTGAGTGATTGGGATCATTCGCTTGCCAAGTGATTGGGATCATTCCCTTGCTGAGTGTTTCAGATCATTATCTTGCTGAGTGATTGCGATCATTCACCTGCTGAGTGATTGGGATCATTCCCTTCCTGAGTGATTGGGATCACTCCCTTGCTGAGTGATTGGGAACATTCCCTTGCTGAGTGATTGACGTCACTCCCTTGCTGAGTGATTGGGATCATTCCCCTGCTGAGTGATTGGGATCATTCCCTTGCCGAGTGATTGGGATCATTCCCTTGCTGAGTGATTGGGAACATTCCCTTGCTGAGTGATTGACGTCACTCCCTTGCTGAGTGATTGGGATCATACGCTTGCCGAGTGATTGGCATCATTGTCTTGCTGAGTGATTGGGATCATTCCCTTGCCAAGTGATTGGGATTATTCCCTTGCTGAGTGATTGGGATCATTCCCTTGCTGAGTGATTGGGATCATTCTCTTGCTGAGTGATCTGGATCATTCCCTTGCCATTTGATTGGGATCATTCCCTTTCCGAGTGATTGGCATCATTCCCATGCTGAGTGATTGGGATCATTCCCTTGCTGAGTGATTGGGATCATTCCCTTGCTGATGATTGGGATCATTCCCTTGCCGAGTGATTGGGATCATTCCCTTGCTGAGTGATTGGGATCATTCCCTTGCTGAGTGATTGGGATCATTCCGTTGCTGAGTGATTCAGATCATTCTCTTGCTGAGTGATTGCGATCATTCCCTTGCTGAGTGATTGGGGTCATTCCCTTGCTAAGTGATTGGGATCACTCCCATGCTGAGTGATTGGGATCATTCCCTTGCTGAGTGATCGGGATCATTCCCTTGCTGCATGATTGGGACCATTCCCATGCTGAGTGATTGCGATCATTCCCTTGCTGAGTGATTGGGTCATTCCCTTGCTGCGTGATTGGGACCATTCCCTTGCTGCGTAATTGGGATCATTCCCCTGCTGAGTGATTGCGATCATTCCCTTGCTGAGTGATTGGGATCATTCCCTTGCTGTGATATTTGGATCATTCCCTTGCTGAGTGATTGGGTCATTCCCTTGCTGCGTGATTGGGACCATTACCCTGCTGAGTGATTGCGATCACTCCCTTGCTGAGTGATTGGGATCATACGCTTGCCGAGTGATTGGGATCATTCCCTTGCTGAGTGATTGGGATCATTCCCTTGCCGAGTGATTTGGATCATTCACTTGCCGAGTGATTGGGATGTTTCCCTTGCTGAGTGATTGGCATCATTTCCTTTCTGAGTGATTGGGATCAGTCTCTTGCTGAGTGATTGGGTCATTCCCTTGATGAATGATTGGGATCACTCCCTTACTGAGTGATTGGGATCATTACCCTGCTGAGTGATTGCGATCCCTGGTTTGCTGAGTGATTGGGATGATTCCCTTGCTGAGTGATTGGGATCACTCCCTTGCTGAGTGATTGGGATCATTCCCTGGCCGAGTGATTGGTATCATTCCCTTGCTGAGTGATTGGGATCACTCCCTTACTGAGTGATTGGGATCATTCCCTTGCCAAGTGATTGGGATCATTCAATTGCCGAGTGACTGGGATCATTCCCTTGCTGAGTGATTGGGATCATTCTCTTGCCGAGTGATTCGGATCATTCCCTTGCTGAGTGATTGGGATCATTCTCTTGCTGAGTGATTGGGATCTTTCCCTTGCTGAGTGATTGTAATCATTCCCTTGCTGAGGGATTGGGATCATTCCCTTGCTGAGTGATTGGGATCATTCCCTTTCTGAGTGATTGGGATCATTCCCTTGCCATTTGATTGGGATCATTCCCTTGCCGAGTGATTGGCATAATTCCCATGCTAAGTGATTGGGATCATTCATTTGCTGAGTGATTGCGATCATTCTCTTGCTAAGTGATTGGGATCATTCTCTTGCCGAGTGATTGGGATGTTTCCCTTGCTGAGTGATTGACATCATTTCCTTTCTGAGTGATTGGGATCATTCCCTTGCTGAGTGATTGGGATCATTCCCTTGCTGAGTGATTGGGATCATTCCCTTGCAGAGTGATTGGGATCATTCCCTTTCTGAGTGATTGGGATCATTCGCTTGCTGAGTGATTGGGATCATTCCCTTGCTGAGTGATTGGGGTCATTCTCTTGCTGAGTGATTGACGTCACTCCCTTGCTGAGTGATTGTGATCATTCCCTTGCTGAGTGATTGGGATCATTGCCCTGCTGAGTTATTGCGATCACTCCCTTGATGAGTGATTGGGATCATTCACTTGCTGAGTGATTGGGATCATTCCATTGCTGAGTGATTGGGAGCACTCCCTTGCTGAGTGATTGGGATCATTCCCTGGCCGAGTGATTGGGATCATTCCATTGCTGAGTGATTGGAATCATTCCCTTGCTGAGTGATTGGGATCATTGTCTTGCTGAGTGATTGGGATCATTCCCTTGCTGAGTGATTGGGATCATTGTCTTGCTGAGTGATTGGGATCATTCCCTTGCTGAGTGATTGGGATCATTCCCCTGCTGAGTGATTACGATCACTTCCTTGCTCAGTGATTGGGATCATTCCCTTGCTGAGTGATTGGAGTCATTCCCTTGCTGAGTGATTGGGATCATTACCCTGCTGAGCGATTGCGATCACTGGTTTGCTGAGTGATTGGGATGATTCCCTTGCTGAGTGATTGGGATCACTCCCTTACTGAGTGATTGGGCTCATTCCCTTGCCAAGTGATTGGGATCATTAATTTGCCGAGGGACTGGGATCATTCCCTTGCTGAGTGATTGGGATCATTCTCTTGCCGAGTGATTCGTATCATTCCCTTGCTGAGTAATTGGGATCATTCTCTTGCTGAGTCATTGGGATCTTTCCCTTGCTCAGTGATTGTGATCATTCCCTATCTGAGGGATTGGGATCATTCCCTTGCTGAGTGATTGGGATCATTCCCTTTCTGAGTGATTGGGATCATTCCCTTGCCATTTGATTGGGATCATTCCCTTGCCGAGTGATTGGCATCATTCCCATGCTGAGTGATTGGGATCATTCCCTTGATGAATGATTGGCATAACTCACTTGCTGAGAGATTTGGATCATTCCCTTGCTGAGTGATTGGGATCATTGTCTTGCTGAGTGATTGGGATGATTCCCTTGCTGAGTGATTGGGATCAATCCCTTGCTGAGTGATTGGGATCATTCCCTTGCTGAGTGATTGGGATCATTGTCTTGCTGAGTGATTGGGATCATTCCCCTGCCGAGTGATTCGGATCATCCCTTGCTGAGTGATTGGAATCATTCCCTTGCTGAGTGATTGGGATCTTTCCCTTGCTGAGTGATTGGGATCATTCCCTTGCTGATGATTGGGATCATTCCCTTGCCGAGTGATTGGGATCATTCCCTTGCTGAGTGATTGGCATCATTCTCTTGCCAATTGATTGGGATCATTCAATTGCCGAGTGACTAGGATCATTCCCTTGCTGAGTGATTGGGATCATTCCCTTGCAGAATGATTGGGATCATTCCCTTTCTGAGTGATTGGGATCATTCCCTTGCTGAGTGATTGGAGTCATTCCCTTGCTGAGTGATTGGGATCATTACCCTGCTGAGTGATTGCGATCACTGGTTTGCTGAGTGATTGGGATGATTCCCTTGCTGAGTGATTGGGATGATTCCCTTGCTGAGTGATTGGGATCATTCCCTGGCCGAGTGATTGCTATCATTCCCTTGCTGAGTGATTGGGATCACTCCCTTACTGAGTGATTGGGATCATTACCTTGCCAAGTGATTGGGATCATTCAATTGCCGAGTGACTGGGATCATTCCCTTGCTGAGTGATTGGGATCATTCTCTTGCCGAGTGATTAGGATCATTCCCATGCTGAGTGATCGGGATCATTCTCTTGCTGAGTGATTGGGATCTTTCCCTTGCTGAGTGATTGTGATCATTCCCTTGCTGAGGGATTAGGATCATTCCCTTGCTGAGTGATTGGGATCATTCCCTTTCTGAGTGATTGGGATCATTCCCTTGCCATTTGATTGGGATCATTCCCTTGCCGAGTGATTGGCATCATTCCCATGCTGAGTGATTGGGATCATTCCCTTGCTGAGTGATTGAGATCATTCTCTTGCTAAATGATTGGGATCATTCTCTTGCCGAGTGATTGGGATGTTTCCCTTGCTGAGTGATTGGCATAATTTCTTTTCTGAGTGATTGGAATCATTCCCTTGCTGAGTGATTGGGATCATTCCCTTGCTGAGTGATTGGGATCATTCCCTTGCAGAGTGATTGGGATCATTCCCTTTCTGAGTGATTGGGATCATTCGCTTGCTGAGTGATTAGGATCATTCCATTGCTGAGTGATTGGGGTCATTCTCTTGCTGAGTGATTGGGATCATTCGCTTCCTGAGTGATTAGAATCATTCCCTTGCTGAGTGATTGCGATCACTCCCTTGCTGAGTGATTGGAGTCATTCCCTTGCTGAGTGTTTCAGATCATTATCTTGCTGAGTGATTGCGATCATTCACCTGCTGAGTGATTGGGATCATTCCCTTCCTGAGTGATTGGGATCACTCCCTTGCTGAGTGATTGGGAACATTCCCTTGCTGAGTGATTGACGTCACTCCCTTGCTGAGTGATTGGGATCATTCTCTTGCCAAGTGATTGGGATCATTAATTTGCCGAGGGACTGGGATCATTCCCTTGCTGAGTGATTGGGATCATTCTCTTGCCGAGTGATTCGTATCATTCCCTTGCTGAGTAATTGGGATCATTCTCTTGCTGAGTCATTGGGATCTTTCCCTTGCTCAGTGATTGTGATCATTCCCTATCTGAGGGATTGGGATCATTCCCTTGCTGAGTGATTGGGATCATTCCCTTTCTGAGTGATTGGGATCATTCCCTTGCCATTTGATTGGGATCATTCCCTTGCCGAGTGATTGGCATCATTCCCATGCTGAGTGATTGGGATCATTCCCTTGATGAATGATTGGCATAACTCACTTACTGAGAGATTTGGATCATTCCCTTGCTGAGTGATTGGGATCATTGTCTTGCTGAGTGATTGGGATGATTCCCTTGCTGAGTGATTGGGATCAATCCCTTGCTGAGTGATTGGGATCATTCCCTTGCTGAGTGATTGGGATCATTGTCTTGCTGAGTGATTGGGATCATTCCCCTGCCGAGTGATTCGGATCATCCCTTGCTGAGTGATTGGAATCATTCCCTTGCTGAGTGATTGGGATCTTTCCCTTGCTGAGTGATTGGGATCATTCCCTTGCTGATGATTGGGATCATTCCCTTGCCGAGTGATTGGGATCATTCCCTTGCTGAGTGATTGGCATCATTCTCTTGCCAATTGATTGGGATCATTCAATTGCCGAGTGACTAGGATCATTCCCTTGCTGAGTGATTGGGATCATTCCCTTGCAGAATGATTGGGATCATTCCCTTTCTGAGTGATTGGGATCATTCCCTTGCTGAGTGATTGGAGTCATTCCCTTGCTGAGTGATTGGGATCATTACCCTGCTGAGTGATTGCGATCACTGGTTTGCTGAGTGATTGGGATGATTCCCTTGCTGAGTGATTGGGATGATTCCCTTGCTGAGTGATTGGGATCATTCCCTGGCCGAGTGATTGCTATCATTCCCTTGCTGAGTGATTGGGATCACTCCCTTACTGAGTGATTGGGATCATTACCTTGCCAAGTGATTGGGATCATTCAATTGCCGAGTGACTGGGATCATTCCCTTGCTGAGTGATTGGGATCATTCTCTTGCCGAGTGATTAGGATCATTCCCATGCTGAGTGATCGGGATCATTCTCTTGCTGAGTGATTGGGATCTTTCCCTTGCTGAGTGATTGTGATCATTCCCTTGCTGAGGGATTGGGATCATTCCCTTGCTGAGTGATTGGGATCATTCCCTTTCTGAGTGATTGGGATCATTCCCTTGCCATTTGATTGGGATCATTCCCTTGCCGAGTGATTGGCATCATTCCCATGCTGAGTGATTGGGATCATTCCCTTGCTGAGTGATTGAGATCATTCTCTTGCTAAATGATTGGGATCATTCTCTTGCCGAGTGATTGGGATGTTTCCCTTGCTGAGTGATTGGCATAATTTCCTTTCTGAGTGATTGGAATCATTCCCTTGCTGAGTGATTGGGATCATTCCCTTGCTGAGTGATTGGGATCATTCCCTTGCAGAGTGATTGGGATCATTCCCTTTCTGAGTGATTGGGATCATTCGCTTGCTGAGTGATTAGGATCATTCCATTGCTGAGTGATTGGGGTCATTCTCTTGCTGAGTGATTGGGATCATTCGCTTCCTGAGTGATTAGAATCATTCCCTTGCTGAGTGATTGCGATCACTCCCTTGCTGAGTGATTGGGATCATTCGCTTGCCAAGTGATTGGGATCATTCCCTTGCTGAGTGTTTCAGATCATTATCTTGCTGAGTGATTGCGATCATTCACCTGCTGAGTGATTGGGATCATTCCCTTCCTGAGTGATTGGGATCACTCCCTTGCTGAGTGATTGGGAACATTCCCTTGCTGAGTGATTGACGTCACTCCCTTGCTGAGTGATTGGGATCATTCCCCTGCTGAGTGATTGGGATCATTCCCTTGCCGAGTGATTGGGATCATTCCCTTGCTGAGTGATTGGGATCACTCCCTTGCTAAGTGATTGGGATCATACGCTTGCCGAGTGATTGGCATCATTGTCTTGCTGAGTGATTGGGATCATTCCCTTGCCAAGTGATTGGGATTATTCCCTTGCTGAGTGATTGGGATCATTCCCTTGCTGAGTGATTGGGATCATTCTCTTGCTGAGTGATCTGGATCATTCCCTTGCCATTTGATTGGGATCATTCCCTTTCCGAGTGATTGGCATCATTCCCATGCTGAGTGATTGGGATCATTCCCTTGCTGAGTGATTGGGATCATTCCCTTGCTGATGATTGGGATCATTCCCTTGCCGAGTGATTGGGATCATTCCCTTGCTGAGTGATTGGGATCATTCCCTTGCTGAGTGATTGGGATCATTCCCTTGCTGAGTGATTGCGATCACTCCCTTGCTGAGTGATTGGGTCATTCCCTTGCTGCGTGATTGGGTCCATTCCCTTGCTGCGTAATTGGGATCATTTCCCTGCTGAGTGATTGCGATCATTCCCTTGCTGAGTGATTGGGATCATTCCCTTGCTGTGAGATTTGGATCATTCCCTTGCTGAGTGATTGGGTCATTCCCTTGCTGCGTGATTGGGACCATTACCCTGCTGAGTGATTGCGATCACTCCCTTGCTGAGTGATTGGGATCATACGCTTGCCGAGTGATTGGGATCATTCCCTTGCTGAGTGATTGGGATCATTCCCTTGCCGAGTGATTTGGATCATTCACTTGCCGAGTGATTGGGATGTTTCCCTTGCTGAGTGATTGGCATCATTTCCTTTCTGAGTCATTGGGATCAGTCTCTTGCTGAGTGATTGGGTCATTCCCTTGATGAATGATTGGGATCACTCCCTTACTGAGTGATTGGGATCATTACCCTGCTGAGTGATTGCGATCCCTGGTTTGCTGAGTGATTGGGATGATTCCCTTGCTGAGTGATTGGGATCACTCCCTTGCTGAGTGATTGGGATCATTCCCTGGCTGAGTGATTGGTATCATTCCCTTGCTGAGTGATTGGGATCACTCCCTTACTGAGTGATTGGGATCATTCCCTTGCCAAGTGATTGGGATCATTCAATTGCCGAGTGACTGGGATCATTCCCTTGCTGAGTGATTGGGATCATTCTCTTGCCGAGTGATTCGGATCATTCCCTTGCTGAGTGATTGGGATCATTCTCTTGCTGAGTGATTGGGATCTTTCCCTTGCTGAGTGATTGTGATCATTCCCTTGCTGAGGGATTGGGATAATTCCCTTGCTGAGTGATTGGGATCATTCCCTTTCTGAGTGATTGGGATCATTCCCTTGCCATTTGATTGGGATCATTCCCTTGCCGAGTGATTGGCATAATTCCCATGCTAAGTGATTGGGATCATTCATTTGCTGAGTGATTGCGATCATTCTCTTGCTAAGTGATTGGGATCATTCTCTTGCCGAGTGATTGGGATGTTTCCCTTGCTGAGTGATTGGGATCATTCCCTTGCTGAGTGATTGGGGTCATTCTCTTGCTGAGTGATTGACGTCACTCCCTTGCTGAGTGATTGGGATCATTCCCTTGCTGAGTGATTGGGATCATTGCCCTGCTGAGTTATTGCGATCACTCCCTTGATGAGTGATTGGGATCATTCACTTGCTGAGTGATTGGGATCATTCCATTGCTGAGTGATTGGGAGCACTCCCTTGCTGAGTGATTGGGATCATTCCCTGGCCGAGTGATTGGGATCATTCACTTGCTGAGTGATTGGGATCATTCCATTGCTGAGTGATTGGGAGCACTTCCTTGCTCAGTGATTGGGATCATTCCCTTGCTGAGTGATTGGAGTCATTCCCTTGCTGAGTGATTGGGATCATTACCCTGCTGAGCGATTGCGATCACTGGTTTGCTGAGTGATTGGGATGATTCCCTTGCTGAGTGATTGGGATCACTCCCTCACTGAGTGATTGGGCTCATTCCCTTGCCAAGTGATTGGGATCATTAATTTGCCGAGGGACTGGGATCATTCCCTTGCTGAGTGATTGGGATCATTCTCTTGCCGAGTGATTCGTATCATTCCCTTGCTGAGTAATTGGGATCATTCTCTTGCTGAGTCATTGGGATCTTTCCCTTGCTCAGTGATTGTGATCATTCCCTTGCTGAGGGATTGGGATCATTCCCTTGCTGAGTGATTGGGATCATTCCCTTTATGAGTGATTGGGATCATTCCCTTGCCATTTGATTGGGATCATTCCCTTGCCGAGTGATTGGCATCATTCCCATGCTGAGTGATTGGGATCATTCCCTTGATGAATGATTGGCATAACTCACTTGCTGAGAGATTTGGATCATTCCCTTGCCAAGTGATTGGGATGATTCCCTTGCAGAGTGATTGGGATCAATCCCTTGCTGAGTGATTGGGATCATTCCCTTGCTGAGTGATTGGGATCATTGTCTTGCTGAGTGATTGGGATCATTCCCCTGCCGAGTGATTCGGATCATCCCTTGCTGAGTGATTGGAATCATTCCCTTGCTGAGTGATTGGGATCTTTCCCTTGCTGAGTGATTGGGATCATTCCCTTGCTGATGATTGGGATCATTCCCTTGCCGAGTGATTGGGATCATTCCCTTGCTGAGTGATTGGCATCATTCCCTTGCCAATTGATTGGGATCATTCAATTGCCGAGTGACTAGGATCATTCCCTTGCAGAGTGATTGGGATCATTCCCTTTCTGAGTGATTGGGATCATTCCCTTGCCGAGTGATTGGGATCATTCCCTTGCCGAGTGATTGGGATCATTACCCTGCTGAGTGATTGCGATCACTCCCATGCTCAGTGATTGGGATGATTCCCTTGCTGAGTGATTGGGATCACTCCCTTGCTGAGTGATTGGGATCATTCCCCGGCAGAGTGATAGGGATCATTCACTTGCCGAGTGACTGGGATCATTACCTTGCTGAGTGATTAGGATCACTCCCTTGCTGAGTGATTGGGATCATTCCCTTGCCAATTGATTGGGATCATTCAATTGCCGAGTGACTGGGATCATTCCCTTGCAGAGTGATTGGGATCATTTCCTTGCAGAGTGATTGGGATCATTCCCTTTCTGACTGATTGGGATCATTCGCTTGCTGAGTGATTGGGATCATTCCCTTGCCGAGTGATTGGGATCATTCCCTTGCTGAGTGATTGGGATCATTCCCCTGTCGAGTGATTGGGATCATTCCCTTGCCGAGTGTTTGGTATCATTCCCTTGCTGAGTGATTGGGATCATTCCCTTGCTGAGTGATTGGGATCATTCTCTTGCTGAGTGATTGGGATCATTCCCTTGCCGAGTGATTGGGATCATTCCCTTGCTGAGTGATTGGGATCATTCCCTTGCTGAGTGATTGGGATCATTCTCTTGCTGAGTGATTGGGATCATTCCCTTGCCGAGTGATTGGGATCATTCCCCTGCTGAGTGATTGCGATCATTCCCTTGCTGAGTGATTGGGATCATTCCCTTGCTGAGTGATTGGGATCATTCTCTTGCTGAGTGATTGGGATCATTCCCTTGCCGAGTGATTGGGATCATTCCCCTGCTGAGTGATTGCGATCACTCCCTTGCTGAGTGATTGGGATCATTCCCTTGCTGAGTGATTGGAGTCATTCCCTTGCTGAGTGATTGGGATCATTACCCTGCTGAGTGATTGCGATCACTGGTTTGCTGAGTGATTGGGATGATTCCCTTGCTGAGTGATTGGGATGATTCCCTTGCTGAGTGATTGGGATCATTCCCTGGCCGAGTGATTGCTATCATTCCCTTGCTTGTTGATTGGGATCACTCCCTTACTGAGTGATTGGGATCATTACCTTGCCAAGTGATTGGGATCATTCAATTGCCGAGTGACTGGGATCATTCCCTTGCTGAGTGATTGGGATCATTCTCTTGCCGAGTGATTAGGATCATTCCCCTGCCGAGTGATTGGGATCATTCCCTTGCCGAGTGTTTGGTATCATTCCCTTGCTGAGTGATTGGGATCATTCCCTTGCTGAGTGATTGGGATCATTCTCTTGCTGAGTGATTGGGATGATTCCCTTGCTGAGGGATTGGGATCATTCCCTTGCTGAGTGATTGGGATCATTCCCTTTCTGAGTGATTGGGATCATTCCCTTGCCATTTGATTGGGATCATTCCCTTGCCGAGTGATTGGCATCATTCCCTTGCAGAGTGATTGGGATCATTTCCTTGCAGAGTGATTGGGATCATTCCCTTTCTGAGTGATTGGGATCATTCGCTTGCTGAGTGATTGGGATCATTCCCTTGCCGAGTGATTGGGATCATTCCCTTGCTGAGTGATTGGTGTCATTCCCCTGTCGAGTGATTGGGATCATTCCCTTGCCGAGTGTTTGGTATCATTCCCTTGCTGAGTGATTGGGATCATTCCCTTGCTGAGTGATTGGGATCATTCTCTTGCTGAGTGATTGGGATCATTCCCTTGCCGAGTGATTGGGATCATTCCCCTGCTGAGTGATTGCGATCACTCCCTTGCTGAGTGATTGGGATCATTCCCTTGCTGAGTGATTGGAGTCATTCCCTTGCTGAGTGATTGGGATCATTACCCTGCTGAGTGATTGCGATCACTGGTTTGCTGAGTGATTGGGATGATTCCCTTGCTGAGTGATTGGGATGATTCCCTTGCTGAGTGATTGGGATCATTCCCTGGCCGAGTGATTGCTATCATTCCCTTGCTTGTTGATTGGGATCACTCCCTTACTGAGTGATTGGGATCATTACCTTGCCAAGTGATTGGGATCATTCAATTGCCGAGTGACTGGGATCATTCCCTTGCTGAGTGATTGGGATCATTCTCTTGCCGAGTGATTAGGATCATTCCCCTGCCGAGTGATTGGGATCATTCCCTTGCCGAGTGTTTGGTATCATTCCCTTGCTGAGTGATTGGGATCATTCCCTTGCTGAGTGATTGGGATCATTCTCTTGCTGAGTGATTGGGATGATTCCCTTGTTGAGGGATTGGGATCATTCCCTTGCTGAGTGATTGGGATCATTCCCTTTCTGAGTGATTGGGATCATTCCCTTGCCATTTGATTGGGATCATTCCCTTGCCGAGTGATTGGCATCATACCCATGCTGAGTGATTGGGATCATTCCCTTGCTGAGTGATTGCGATCATTCTCTTGCTAAATGATTGGGATCATTCTCTTGCCGAGTGATTGGGATGTTTCCCTTGCTGAGTGATTGGCATCATTTCCTTTCTGAGTGATTGGAATCATTCCCTTGCTGAGTGATTGGGATCATTCCCTTGCTGAGTGATTGGGATCATTCCCTTGCAGAGTGATTGGGATCATTCCCTTTCTGAGTGATTGGGATCATTCGCTTGCTGAGTGATTAGGATCATTCCATTGCTGAGTGATTGGGGTCATTCTCTTGCTGAGTGATTGGGATCATTCGCTTCCTGAGTGATTAGAATCATTCCCTTGCTGAGTGATTGCGATCACTCCCTTGCTGAGTGATTGGGATCATTCGCTTGCCAAGTGATTGGGATCATTCCCTTGCTGAGTGTTTCAGATCATTATCTTGCTGAGTGATTGCGATCATTCACCTGCTGAGTGATTGGGATCATTCCCTTCCTGAGTGATTGGGATCACTCCCTTGCTGAGTGATTGGGAACATTCCCTTGCTGAGTGATTGACGTCACTCCCTTGCTGAGTGATTGGGATCATTCCCCTGCTGAGTGATTGGGATCATTCCCTTGCCGAGTGATTGGGATCATTCCCTTGCTGAGTGATTGGGATCACTTCCTTGCTAAGTGATTGGGATCATACGCTTGCCGAGTGATTGGCATCATTGTCTTGCTGAGTGATTGGGATCATTCCCTTGCCAAGTGATTGGGATCATTCCCTTTCCGAGTGATTGGCATCATTCCCTTGCTGAGTGATTGGGATCATTCCCTTGCTGATGATTGGGATCATTCCCTTGCCGAGTGATTGGGATCATTCCCTTGCTGAGTGATTGGGATCATTCCCTTGCTGAGTGAATGGGATCATTCCCTTGCTTAGTGATTGGGATCATTCCCTTGCTGAGTGATTGGGATCATTCCGTTGCTGAGTGATTCAGATCATTCTCTTGCTGAGTGATTGCGATCATTCCCTTGCTGAGTGATTGGGGTCATTCCCTTGCTAAGTGATTGGGATCACTCCCATGCTGAGTGATTGGGATCATTCCCTTGCTGAGTGATCGGGATCATTCCCTTGCTGAATGATTGTGATCACTCTCTTGCTGAGAGATTTGGATCATCCCCTTGCTGAGTGATTGGGATCACTCCCTTGCTGTGAGATTTGGATCATTCCCTTGCTGAGTGATTGGGTCATTCCCTTGCTGCATGATTGGGACCATTCCCATGCTGAGTGATTGCGATCATTCCCTTGCTGAGTGATTGGGATCATTCCCCTGCTGAGTGATTGGGATCATTCCCTTGCTTAGTGATTGCGATCACTCCCTTGCTGAGTGATTGGGTCATTCCCTTGCTGCGTGATTGGGACCATTCCCTTGCTGCGTGATTGGGATCATTCCCCTGCTGAGTGATTGCGATCATTCCCTTGCTGAGTGATTGGGATCATTCCCTTGCTGTGAGATTTGGATCATTCCCTTGCTGAGTGATTGGGTCATTCCCTTGCTGCGTGATTGGGACCATTACCCTGCTGAGTGATTGCGATCACTCCCTTGCTGAGTGATTGGGATCATACGCTTGCCGTGTGATTGGGATCATTCTCTTGCTGAGTGATTGGGATCATTCCCTTGCCGAGTGATTTGGATCATTCACTTGCCGAGTGATTGGGATGTTTCCCTTGCTGAGTGATTGGCATCATTTCCTTTCTGAGTGATTGGGATCAGTCTCTTGCTGAGTGATTGGGTCATTCCCTTGATGAATGATTGGGATCACTCCCTTACTGAGTGATTGGGATCATTACCCTGCTGAGTGATTGCGATCCCTGGTTTGCTGAGTGATTGGGATGATTCCCTTGCTGAGTGATTGGGATCACTCCCTTGCTGAGTGATTGGGATCATTCCCTGGCCGAGTGATTGGTATCATTCCCTTGCTGAGTGATTGGGATCACTCCCTTACTGAGTGATTGGGATCATTCCCTTGCCAAGTGATTGGGATCATTCAATTGCCGAGTGACTGGGATCATTCCCTTGCTGAGTGATTGGGATCATTCTCTTGCCGAGTGATTCGGATCATTCCCTTGCTGAGTGATTGGGATCATTCTCTTGCTGAGTGATTGGGATCTTTCCCTTGCTGAGTGATTGTGATCATTCCCTTGCTGAGTGATTGGGATCATTCCCTTGCTGAGTGATTGGGATCATTCACTTTCTGAGTGATTGGGATCATTCCCTTGCCATTTGATTGGGATCATTCCCTTGCCGAGTGATTGGCATCATTCCCATGCTAAGTAATTGGGATCATTCATTTGCTGAGTGATTGCGATCATTCTCTTGCTAAGTGATTGGGATCATTCTCTTGCCGAGTGATTGGGATGTTTCCCTTGCTGAGTGATTGGGATCACTCCCTTACTGAGTGATTGGGATCATTCCCTTGCCAAGTGATTGGGATCATTCAATTGCCGAGTGACTGGGATCATTCCCTTGCTGAGTGATTGCGATCATTCTCTTGCTAAGTGATTGGGATCATTCTCTTGCCGAGTGATTGGGATGTTTCCCTTGCTGAGTGATTGACATCATTTCCTTTCTGAGTGATTGGGATCATTCCCTTGCTGAGTGATTGGGATCATTCCCTTGCTGAGTGATTGGGATCATTCCCGTGCAGAGTGATTGGGATCATTCCCTTGCTGAGTGATTGGGGTCATTCTCTTGCTGAGTGATTGACGTCACTCCCTTGCTGAGTGATTGGGATCATTCCCTTGCTGAGTGATTGGGATCATTGCCCTGCTGAGTTATTGCGATCACTCCCTTGATGAGTGATTGGGATCATTCACTTGCTGAGTGATTGGGATCATTCCATTGCTGAGTGATTGGGAGCACTCCCTTGCTGAGTGATTGGGATCATTCCTTGGCCGAGTGATTGGGATCATTCCATTGCTGAGTGATTGGAATCATTCCCTTGCTGAGTGATTGGGATCATTGTCTTGCTGAGTGATTGGGATCATTCCCTTGCTGAGTGATTGGGATCATTGTCTTGCTGAGTGATTGGGATCATTCCCTTGCCGAGTGATTGGGATCATTCCCCTGCTGAGTGATTGCGATCACTTCCTTGCTCAGTGATTGGGATCATTCCCTTGCTGAGTGATTGGAGTCATTCCCTTGCTGAGTGATTGGGATCATTACTCTGCTGAGCGATTGCGATCACTGGTTTGCTGAGTGATTGGGATGATTCCCTTGCTGAGTGATTGGGATCACTCCCTTACTGAGTGATTGGGCTCATTCCCTTGCCAAGTGATTGGGATCATTAATTTGCCGAAGGACTGGGATCATTCCCTTGCTGAGTGATTGGGTTCATTCTCTTGCCGAGTGATTCGTATCACTCCCTTGCTGAGTAATTGGGATCATTCTCTTGCTGAGTCATTGGGATCTTTCCCTTGCTCAGTGATTGTGATCATTCCCTTGCTGAGGGATTGGGATCATTCCCTTGCTGAGTGATTGGGATCATTCCCTTTCTGAGTGATTGGGATCATTCCCTTGCCATTTGATTGGGATCATTCCCTTGCCGAGTGATTGGCATCATTCCCATGCTGAGTGATTGGGATCATTCCCTTGATGAATGATTGGCATAACTCACTTGCTGAGAGATTTGGATCATTCCCTTGCCAAGTGATTGGGATGATTCCCTTGCTGAGTGATTGGGATCAATCCCTTACTGAGTGATTGGGATCATTCCCTTGCTGAGTGATTGGGATCATTGTCTTGCTGAGTGATTGGGATCATTCCCCTGCCGAGTGATTCGGATCATCCCTTGCTGAGTGATTGGAATCATTCCCTTGCTGAGTGATTGGGATCTTTCCCTTGCTGAGTGATTGGGATCATTCCCTTGCTGATGATTGGGATCATTCCCTTGCCGAGTGATTGGGATCATTCCCTTGATGAATGATTGGCATAACTCACTTGCTGAGAGATTTGGATCATTCCCTTGCCAAGTGATTGGGATGATTCCCTTGCTGAGTGATTGGGATCAATCCCTTGCTGAGTGATTGGGATCATTCCCTTGCTGAGTGATTGGGATCATTGTCTTGCTGAGTGATTGGGATCATTCCCCTGCCGAGTGATTCGGATCAACCCTTGCTGAGTGATTGGAATCATTCCCTTGCTGAGTGATTGGGATCATTCCCTTGCTGATGATTGGGATCATTCCCTTGCCGAGTGATTGGGATCATTCCCTTGCTGAGTGATTGGCATCATTCCCTTGCCAATTGATTGGGATTATTCAATTGCCGAGTGACTAGGATCATTCCCTTGCTGAGTGATTGGGATCATTCCCTTGCAGAGTGATTGGGATCATTCCCTTTCTGAGTGATTGGGATCATTCCCTTGCCGAGTGATTGGGATCATTCCCTTGCTGAGTGATTGGGATCATTCCCTTGCCGAGTGATTGGGATCATTCCCTTGCTGAGTGATTGGGATCACTCCCTTGCTAAGTGATTGGGATCATACGCTTGCCGAGTGATTGGCATCATTCTCTTGCTGAGTGATTGGGATCATTCCCTTGCTGAGTGATTGGTATCATTCTTTTGCTGAGCGATTGGGATCATTCCCTTGCTGAGTGAATGGAATCATTCCCTTGCTGAGTGATTGGGATCATTCCCTTGCCGAGTGATTGGGATCATTCCGTTGCTGAGTGATTCAGATCATTCTCTTGCTGAGTGATTGCGATCACTCCCATGCTGAGTGATTGGGATCATTCCCTTGCTGAGTGATCGGGATCATTCCCTTGTTGAATGATTGTGATCACTCCCTTGCTGAGAGAGTTGGATAATCCCCTTGCTGAGTGATTGGGATCACTCCCTTGCTGTGAGATCTGGGTCATTCCCTTGCTGAGTGATTGGGTCATTCCCTTGCTATGTGATTGGGACCATTCCCATGCTGAGTGATTGCGATCATTCCCCTGCTGAGTGATTGGGATCATACGCTTGCCGAGTGATTCGGATCATTCCCTTGCTGAGTGATTGGGATCATTCCCTTGCCGAGTGATTTGGATCATTCACTTGCCGAGTGATTGGGATGTTTCCCTTGCTGAGTGATTGGCATCATTTCCTTTCTGAGTGATTGGGATCAGTCTCTTGCTGAGTGATTGGGTCATTCCCTTGATGAATGATTGGGATCACTCCCTTACTGAGTGATTGGGATCATTACCCTGCTGAGTGATTGCGATCCCTGGTTTGCTGAGTGATTGGGATGATTCCCTTGCTGAGTGATGGGATCACTCCCTTGCTGAGTGATTGGGACCATTCCCTGGCCGAGTGATTGGTATCATTCCCTTGCTGAGTGATTGGGATCACTCCCTTACTGAGTGATTGGGATCATTCCCTTGCCAAGTGATTGGGATCATTCAATTGCCGAGTGACTGGGATCATTCCCTTGCTGAGTGATTGGGATCATTCTCTTGCCGAGTGATTCGGATCATTCCCTTGCTGAGTGATTGGGATCATTCTCTTGCTGAGTGATTGGGATCTTTCCCTTGCTGAGTGATTGTGATCATTCCCTTGCTGAGGGATTGGGATCATTCCCTTGCTGAGTGATTGGGATCATTCCCTTTCTGAGTGATTGGGATCATTCCCTTGCCATTTGATTGGGATCATTCCCTTGCCGAGTGATTGGCATCATTCCCATGCGAAGTGATTGGGATCATTCATTTGCTGAGTGATTGCGATCATTCTCTTGCTAAGTGATTGGGATCATTCTCTTGCCGAGTGATTGGGATGTTTCCCTTGCTGAGTGATTGACATCATTTCCTTTCTGAGTGATTGGGATCATTCCCTTGCTGAGTGATTGGGATCATTCCCTTGCTGAGTGATTGGGATCATTCCCTTGCAGAGTGATTGGGATCATTCCCTTTCTGAGTGATTGGGATCATTCGCTTGTTGAGTGATTGGCATCATTCCCTTGCTGAGTGATTGGGGTCATTCTCTTGCTGAGTGATTGACGTCACTCCCTTGCTGAGTGATTGGGATCATTCCCTTGCTGAGTGATTGGGATCATTGTCTTGCTGAGTGATTGGGATCATTCCCTTGCCGAGTGATTGGGATCATTCCCCTGCTGAGTGATTGCGATCACTTCCTTGCTCAGTGATTGGGATCATTCCCTTGCTGAGTGATTGGAGTCATTCCCTTGCTGAGTGATTGGGATCATTACCCTGCTGAGCGATTGTGATCACTGGTTTGCTGAGTGATTGGGATGATTCCCTTGCTGAGTGATTGGGATCACTCCCTTACTGAGTGATTGGGCTCATTCCCTTGCCAAGTGATTGGGATCATTAATTTGCCGAGGGACTGGGATCATTCCCTTGCTGAGTGATTGGGATCATTCTCTTGCCGAGTGATTCGTATCATTCCCTTGCTGAGTAATTGGGATCATTCTCTTGCTGAGTCATTGGGATCTTTCCCTTGCTCAGTGATTGTGATCATTCCCTTGCTGAGGGATTGGGATCATTCCCTTGCTGAGTGATTGGGATCATTCCCTTTCTGAGTGATTGGGATCATTCCCTTGCCATTTGATTGGGATCATTCCCTTGCCGAGTGATTGGCATCATTCCCATGCTGAGTGATTGGGATCATTCCCTTGATGAATGATTGGCATAACTCACTTGCTGAGAGATTTGGATCATTCCCTTGCCAAGTGATTGGGATGATTCCCTTGCTGAGTGATTGGGATCAATCCCTTGCTGAGTGATTGGGATCATTCCCTTGCTGAGTGATTGGGATCATTGTCTTGCTGAGTGATTGGGATCATTCCCCTGCCGAGTGATTCGGATCATCCCTTGCTGAGTGATTGGCATCATTCCCTTGCCAATTGATTGGGATCATTCAATTGCCGAGTGACTAGGATCATTCCCTTGCTGAGTGATTGGGATCATTCCCTTGCAGAGTGATTGGGATCATTCCCTTTCTGAGTGATTGGGATCATTCCCTTGCCGAGTGATTGGGATCATTCTCTTGCCGAGTGATTCGGATCATTCCCTTGCTGAGTGATTGGGATCATTCTCTTGCTGAGTGATTGGGATCTTTCCCTTGCTGAGTGATTGTGATCATTCCCTTGCTGAGTGATTGGGATCATTCCCTTGCTGAGTGATTGGGATCATTCCCTTTCTGAGTGATTGGGATCATTCCCTTGCCATTTGATTGGGATCATTCCCTTGCCGAGTGATTGGCATCATTCCCATGCTAAGTGATTGGGATCATTCATTTGCTGAGTGATTGCGATCATTCTCTTGCTAAGTGATTGGGATCATTCTCTTGCCGAGTGATTGGGATGTTTCCCTTGCTGAGTGATTGACATCATTTCCTTTCTGAGTGATTGGGATCATTCCCTTGCTGAGTGATTGGGATCATTCCCTTGCTGAGTGATTGGGATCATTCCCTTGCAGAGTGATTGGGATCATTCCCTTTCTGAGTGATTGGGATCATTCGCTTGTTGAGTGATTGGCATCATTCCCTTGCTGAGTGATTGGGGTCATTCTCTTGCTGAGTGATTGACGTCACTCCCTTGCTGAGTGATTGGGATCATTCCCTTGCTGAGTGATTGGGATCATTGTCTTGCTGAGTGATTGGGATCATTCCCTTGCCGAGTGATTGGGATCATTCCCCTGCTGAGTGATTGCGATCACTTCCTTGCTCAGTGATTGGGATCATTCCCTTGCTGAGTGATTGGAGTCATTCCCTTGCTGAGTGATTGGGATCATTACCCTGCTGAGCGATTGTGATCACTGGTTTGCTGAGTGATTGGGATGATTCCCTTGCTGAGTGATTGGGATCACTCCCTTACTGAGTGATTGGGCTCATTCCCTTGCCAAGTGATTGGGATCATTAATTTGCCGAGGGACTGGGATCATTCCCTTGCTGAGTGATTGGGATCATTCTCTTGCCGAGTGATTCGTATCATTCCCTTGCTGAGTAATTGGGATCATTCTCTTGCTGAGTCATTGGGATCTTTCCCTTGCTCAGTGATTGTGATCATTCCCTTGCTGAGGGATTGGGATCATTCCCTTGCTGAGTGATTGGGATCATTCCCTTTCTGAGTGATTGGGATCATTCCCTTGCCATTTGATTGGGATCATTCCCTTGCCGAGTGATTGGCATCATTCCCATGCTGAGTGATTGGGATCATTCCCTTGATGAATGATTGGCATAACTCACTTGCTGAGAGATTTGGATCATTCCCTTGCCAAGTGATTGGGATGATTCCCTTGCTGAGTGATTGGGATCAATCCCTTGCTGAGTGATTGGGATCATTCCCTTGCTGAGTGATTGGGATCATTGTCTTGCTGAGTGATTGGGATCATTCCCCTGCCGAGTGATTCGGATCATCCCTTGCTGAGTGATTGGCATCATTCCCTTGCCAATTGATTGGGATCATTCAATTGCCGAGTGACTAGGATCATTCCCTTGCTGAGTGATTGGGATCATTCCCTTGCAGAGTGATTGGGATCATTCCCTTTCTGAGTGATTGGGATCATTCCCTTGCCGAGTGATTGGGATCATTCCCTTGCCGAGTGATTGGGATCATTCCCTTGCTGAGTGATTGGGATCATACGCTTGCCGAGTGATTGGCATCATTCTCTTGCTGAGTGATTGGGATCATTCCCTTGCCAAGTGATTGGGATTATTCCCTTGCTGAGTGATTGGGATCATTGCCTTGCTGAGTGATTGGGATCATTCCCTTGCTGAGTGATTGGGATCATTGTCTTGCTGAGTGATTGGGATCATTCCCCTGCCGAGTGATTGGGATCATCCCTTGCTGAGTGATTGGAATCATTCCCTTGCTGAGTGATTGGGATCTTTCCCTTGCTGAGTGATTGGGATCATTCTCTTGCTGATGATTGGGATCATTCCCTTGCCGAGTGATTGGGATCATTCCCTTGCTGAGTGATTGGCATCATTCTTTTGCTGAGCGATTGGGATCATTCCCTTGCTGAGTGAATGGGATCATTCCCTTGCTGAGTGATTGGGATCATTCCCTTGCCGAGTGATTGGGATCATTCCGTTGCTGAGTGATTCAGATCATTCTCTTGCTGAGTGATTGCGATCACTCCCATGCTGAGTGATTGGGATCATTCCCTTGCTGAGTGATCGGGATCATTCCCTTGTTGAATGATTGTGATCACTCCCTTGCTGAGAGATTTGGATCATCCCCTTGCTGAGTGATTGGGGTCACTCCCTTGCTGTGAGATCTGGATCAGTCCCTTGCTGAGTGATTGGGTCATTCCCTTGCTGTGTGATTGGGACCATTCCCATGCTGAGTGATTGCGATCATTCCCCTGCTGAGTGATTGGGATCATTCCCCTGCTGAGTGATTGGGATCATTCCCTTGCTGAGTGATTGGGATCACTCCCTTGCTGAGTGATTGGAGTCATTCCCTTGCTGAGTGATTGGGATCATTACCCTGCTGAATGATTGCGATCACTCCCTTGCTGAATGATTGGGATGATTCCCTTGCTGAGTTATTGCGAACACTCCCTTGATGAGTGATTGCGATCATTCCCTTGCTGAGTGATTGGGATCATTCCATTGCTGAGTGATTGGGAGCACTCCCTTGCTGAGTGATTGGGATCATTCCATTGCTGAGTGATTGGGATCATTCCATTGCTGAGTGATTGGGATCATTCCCTTGCTGAGTGATTGGGATCATTCCCTTGCTGAGTGATTGGGATCATTGTCTTGCTGAGTGATTGGGATCATTCCCTTGCTGAGTGATTGGGATCATTGTCTTGCTGAGTGATTGGGATCATTCCCTTGCCGAGTGATTGGGATGATTCCCCTGCTGAGTGATTGTGATCACTTCCTTGCTCAGTGATTGGGATCATTCCCTTGCTGAGTGATTGGAGTCATTCCCTTGCTGAGTGATTGGGATCATTACCCTGCTGAGTGATTGCGATCACTGGTTTGCTGAGTGATTGGGATGATTCCCTTGCTGAGTGATTGGGAGCACTCCCTTGCTGAGTGATTGGGATCATTCCCTGGCCGAGTGATTGGTATCATTCCCTTGCTGAGTGATTGGGATCATTCCCTTGCCAGGTGATTGGGATCATTCAATTGCCGAGGGACTGGGATCATTCCCTTGCTGAGTGATTGGGATCATTCTCTTGCTGAGTCATTGGGATCTTTCCCTTGCTCAGTGATTGTGATCATTCCCTTGCTGAGTGATTGGGATCATTCTCTTGCTGAGTCATTGGGATCTTTCCCTTGCTCAGTGATTGTGATCATTCCCTTGCTGAGGGATTGTGATCATTCCCTTGCTGAGGGATTGGGATCATTCCCTTGCTGAGTGATTGGGATCATTCCCTTTCTGAGTGATTGGCATCATTCCCTTGCCATTTGATTGGCATCATTCCCTTGCCGAGTGATTGGCATCATTCCCATGCTGAGTGATTGGGATCATTCCCTTTCTGAGTGATTGGGATAATTCCCTTGCCGAGTGATTGGGATCATTCCCTTGCCGAGTGATTGGGATCATTCCCTTGCCGAGTGATTGGGATCATTCCCTTGCTGAGTGATTGGGATCACTCCCTTGCTAAGTGATTGGGATCATACGCTTGCCGAGTGATTGGCATCATTCTCTTGCTGAGTGATTGGGATCATTCCCTTTCTGAGTGATTGGGATAATTCCCTTGCCGAGTGATTGGGATTATTCCCTTGCTGAGTGATTGGGATCATTGCCTTGCTGAGTGATTGGGATCATTCCCTTGCTGAGTGATTGGGATCATTGTCTTGCTGAGTGATTGGGATCATTCCCCTGCCGAGTGATTGGGATCATCCCTTGCTGAGTGATTGGAATCATTCCCTTGCTGAGTGATTGGGATCTTTCCCTTGCTGAGTGATTGGGATCATTCTCTTGCTGATGATTGGGATCATTCCCTTGCCGAGTGATTGGGATCATTCCCTTGCTGAGTGATTGGCATCATTCTTTTGCTGAGCGATTGGGATCATTCCCTTGCTGAGTGAATGGGATCATTCCCTTGCTGAGTGATTGGGATCATTCCCTTGCCGAGTGATTGGGATCATTCCGTTGCTGAGTGATTCAGATCATTCTCTTGCTGAGTGATTGCGATCACTCCCATGCTGAGTGATTGGGATCATTCCCTTGCTGAGTGATCGGGATCATTCCCTTGTTGAATGATTGTGATCACTCCCTTGCTGAGAGATTTGGATCATCCCCTTGCTGAGTGATTGGGATCACTCCCTTGCTGTGAGATCTGGATCATTCCCTTGCTGTGAGATCTGGATCATTCCCTTGCTGAGTGATTGGGTCATTCCCTTGCTGTGTGATTGGGACCATTCCCATGCTGAGTGATTGCGATCATTCCCCTGCTGAGTGATTGGGATCATTCCCCTGCTGAGTGATTGGGATCATTCCCTTGCTGAGTGATTGGGATCACTCCCTTGCTGAGTGATTGGAGTCATTCCCTTGCTGAGTGATTGGGATCATTACCCTGCTGAATGATTGCGATCACTCCCTTGCTGAGTGATTGGGATGATTCCCTTGCTGAGTTATTGCGAACACTCCCTTGATGAGTGATTGCGATCTTTCCCTTGCTGAGTGATTGGGATCATTCCATTGCTGAGTGATTGGGAGCACTCCCTTGCTGAGTGATTAGGATCATTCCTTGGCCGAGTGATTGGGATCATTCCATTGCTGAGTGATTGGGATCATTCCCTTGCTGAGTGATTGGGATCATTCCCTTGCTGAGTGATTGGGATCATTGTCTTGCTGAGTGATTGGGATCATTCCCTTGCTGAGTGATTGGGATCATTGTCTTGCTGAGTGATTGGGATCATTCCCTTGCCGAGTGATTGGGATGATTCCCCTGCTGAGTGATTGTGATCACTTCCTTGCTCAGTGATTGGGATCATTCCCTTGCTGAGTGATTGGAGTCATTCCCTTGCTGAGTGATTGGGATCATTACCCTGCTGAGTGATTGCGATCACTGGTTTGCTGAGTGATTGGGATGATTCCCCTGCTGAGTGATTGTGATCACTTCCTTGCTCAGTGATTGGGATCATTCCCTTGCTGAGTGATTGGAGTCATTCCCTTGCTGAGTGATTGGGATCATTACCCTGCTGAGTGATTGCGATCACTGGTTTGCTGAGTGATTGGGATGATTCCCTTGCTGAGCGATTGGGAGCACTCCCTTGCTGAGTGATTGGGATCATTCCCTGGCCGAGTGATTGGTATCATTCCCTTGCTGAGTGATTGGGATCATTCCCTTGCCAGGTGATTGGGATCATTCAATTGCCGAGGGACTGGGATCATTCCCTTGCTGAGTGATTGGGATCATTCTCTTGCTGAGTCATTGGGATCTTTCCCTTGCTCAGTGATTGTGATCATTCCCTTGCTGAGTGATTGGGATCATTCTCTTGCTGAGTCATTGGGATCTTTCCCTTGCTCAGTGATTGTGATCATTCCCTTGCTGAGGGATTGTGATCATTCCCTTGCTGAGGGATTGGGATCATTCCCTTGCTGAGTGATTGGGATCATTCCCTTTCTGAGTGATTGGCATCATTCCCTTGCCATTTGATTGGCATCATTCCCTTGCCGAGTGATTGGCATCATTCCCATGCTGAGTGATTGGGATCATTCCCTTTCTGAGTGATTGGGATAATTCCCTTGCCGAGTGATTGGGATCATTCCCTTGCCGAGTGATTGGGATCATTCCCTTGCCGAGTGATTGGCATCATTCCCATGCTGAGTGATTGGAGTCATTCCCTTGCTGAGTGATTGGGATCATTACCCTGCTGAATGATTGCGATCACTCCCTTGCTGAGTGATTGGGATGATTCCCTTGCTGAGTTATTGCGAACACTCCCTTGATGAGTGATTGCGATCTTTCCCTTGCTGAGTGATTGGGATCATTCCATTGCTGAGTGATTGGGAGCACTCCCTTGCTGAGTGATTGGGATCATTCCTTGGCCGAGTGATTGGGATCATTCCATTGCTGAGTGATTGGGATCATTCCCTTGCTGAGTGATTGGGATCATTCCCTTGCTGAGTGATTGGGATCATTGTCTTGCTGAGTGATTGGGATCATTCCCTTGCTGAGTGATTGGGATCATTGTCTTGCTGAGTGATTGGGATCATTCCCTTGCCGAGTGATTGGGATGATTCCCCTGCTGAGTGATTGTGATCACTTCCTTGCTCAGTGATTGGGATCATTCCCTTGCTGAGTGATTGGGATCATTCCCTTGCTGAGTGATTGGGATCATTCCCTTGCTGAGTGATTGGGATCATTGTCTTGCTGAGTGATTGGGATCATTCCCTTGCTGAGTGATTGGGATCATTGTCTTGCTGAGTGATTGGGATCATTCCCTTGCCGAGTGATTGGGATGATTCCCCTGCTGAGTGATTGTGATCACTTCCTTGCTCAGTGATTGGGATCATTCCCTTGCTGAGTGATTGGAGTCATTCCCTTGCTGAGTGATTGGGATCATTACCCTGCTGAGTGATTGCGATCACTGGTTTGCTGAGTGATTGGGATGATTCCCCTGCTGAGTGATTGTGATCACTTCCTTGCTCAGTGATTGGGATCATTCCCTTGCTGAGTGATTGGAGTCATTCCCTTGCTGAGTGATTGGGATCATTACCCTGCTGAGTGATTGCGATCACTGGTTTGCTGAGTGATTGGGATGATTCCCTTGCTGAGCGATTGGGAGCACTCCCTTGCTGAGTGATTGGGATCATTCCCTGGCCGAGTGATTGGTATCATTCCCTTGCTGAGTGATTGGGATCATTCCCTTGCCAGGTGATTGGGATCATTCAATTGCCGAGGGACTGGGATCATTCCCTTGCTGAGTGATTGGGATCATTCTCTTGCTGAGTCATTGGGATCTTTCCCTTGCTCAGTGATTGTGATCATTCCCTTGCTGAGTGATTGGGATCATTCTCTTGCTGAGTCATTGGGATCTTTCCCTTGCTCAGTGATTGTGATCATTCCCTTGCTGAGGGATTGTGATCATTCCCTTGCTGAGGGATTGGGATCATTCCCTTGCTGAGTGATTGGGATCATTCCCTTTCTGAGTGATTGGCATCATTCCCTTGCCATTTGATTGGCATCATTCCCTTGCCGAGTGATTGGCATCATTCCCATGCTGAGTGATTGGGATCATTCCCTTTCTGAGTGATTGGGATAATTCCCTTGCCGAGTGATTGGGATCATTCCCTTGCCGAGTGATTGGGATCATTCCCTTGCCGAGTGATTGGCATCATTCCCATGCTGAGTGATTGGAGTCATTCCCTTGCTGAGTGATTGGGATCATTACCCTGCTGAATGATTGCGATCACTCCCTTGCTGAGTGATTGGGATGATTCCCTTGCTGAGTTATTGCGAACACTCCCTTGATGAGTGATTGCGATCTTTCCCTTGCTGAGTGATTGGGATCATTCCATTGCTGAGTGATTGGGAGCACTCCCTTGCTGAGTGATTGGGATCATTCCTTGGCCGAGTGATTGGGATCATTCCATTGCTGAGTGATTGGGATCATTCCCTTGCTGAGTGATTGGGATCATTCCCTTGCTGAGTGATTGGGATCATTGTCTTGCTGAGTGATTGGGATCATTCCCTTGCTGAGTGATTGGGATCATTGTCTTGCTGAGTGATTGGGATCATTCCCTTGCCGAGTGATTGGGATGATTCCCCTGCTGAGTGATTGTGATCACTTCCTTGCTCAGTGATTGGGATCATTCCCTTGCTGAGTGATTGGAGTCATTCCCTTGCTGAGTGATTGGGATCATTACCCTGCTGAGTGATTGCGATCACTGGTTTGCTGAGTGATTGGGATGATTCCCCTGCTGAGTGATTGTGATCACTTCCTTGCTCAGTGATTGGGATCATTCCCTTGCTGAGTGATTGGAGTCATTCCCTTGCTGAGTGATTGGGATCATTACCCTGCTGAGTGATTGCGATCACTGGTTTGCTGAGTGATTGGGATGATTCCCTTGCTGAGTGATTGGGAGCACTCCCTTGCTGAGTGATTGGGATCATTCCCTGGCCGAGTGATTGGTATCATTCCCTTGCTGAGTGATTGGGATCATTCCCTTGCCAGGTGATTGGGATCATTCAATTGCCGAGGGACTGGGATCATTCCCTTGCTGAGTGATTGGGATCATTCTCTTGCTGAGTCATTGGGATCATTCCCTTGCCGAGTGATTGGGATCATTCCCTTGCCGAGTGATTGGCATCATCCCTTGCCATTTGATTGGCATCATTCCCTTGCCGAGTGATTGGCATCATTCCCATGCTGAGTGATTGGGATCATTCCCTTTCTGAGTGATTGGGATAATTCCCTTGCCGAGTGATTGGGATCATTCCCTTGCCGAGTGATTGGGATCATTCCCTTGCCGAGTGATTGGGATCATTCCCTTGCCGAGTGATTGGGATCACTCCCTTGCTAAGTGATTGGGATCATACGCTTGCCGAGTGATTGGCATCATTCTCTTGCTGAGTGATTGGGATCATTCCCTTGCCAAGTGATTGGGATTATTCCCTTGCTGAGTGATTGGGATCATTGCCTTGCTGAGTGATTGGGATCATTCCCTTGCTGAGTGATTGGGATCATTCCCCTGCCGAGTGATTGGGATCATCCCTTGCTGAGTGATTGGAATCATTCCCTTGCTGAGTGATTGGGATCTTTCCCTTGCTGAGTGATTGGGATCATTCTCTTGCTGATGATTGGGATCATTCCCTTGCCGAGTGATTGGGATCATTCCCTTGCTGAGTGATTGGCATCATTCTTTTGATGAGCGATTGGGATCATTCCCTTGCTGAGTGAATGGGATCATTCCCTTGCTGAGTGATTGGGATCATTCCCTTGCCGAGTGATTGGGATCATTCCGTTGCTGAGTGATTCAGATCATTCTCTTGCTGAATGATTGCGATCACTCCCATGCTGAGTGATTGGGATCATTCCCTTGCTGAGTGATCGGGATCATTCCCTTGTTGAATGATTGTGATCACTCCCTTGCTGAGAGATTTGGATCATCCCCTTGCTGAGTGATTGGGATCACTCCCTTGCTGTGAGAGCTGGATCATTCCCTTGCTGAGTGATTGGGTCATTCCCTTGCTGTGTGATTGGGACCATTCCCATGCTGAGTGATTGCGATCATTCCCCTGCTGAGTGATTGGGATCATTCCCCTGCTGAGTGATTGGGATCATTCCCTTGCTGAGTGATTGGGATCACTCCCTTGCTGAGTGATTGGAGTCATTCCCTTGCTGAGTGATTGGGATCATTACCCTGCTGAATGATTGCGATCACTCCTATGCTGAGTGATTGGGATGATTCCCTTGCTGAGTAATTGCGAACACTCCCTTGATGAGTGATTGCGATCATTCCCTTGCTGAGTGATTGGGATCATTCCATTGCTGAGTGATTGGGAGCACTCCCTTGCTGAGTGATTGGGGTCATTCCTTGGCCGAGTGATTGGGATAATTCCATTGCTGAGTGATTGGGATCATTCCCTTGCTGAGTGATTGGGATCATTCCCTTGCTGAGTGATTGGGATCATTGTCTTGCTGATGATTGGGATCATTCCCTTGCCGAGTGATTGGGATCATTCCCTTGCTGAGTGATTGGCATCATTCTTTTGATGAGCGATTGGGATCATTCCCTTGCTGAGTGAATGGGATCATTCCCTTGCTGAGTGATTGGGATCATTCCGTTGCCGAGTGATTGGGATCATTCCGTTGCTGAGTGATTCAGATCATTCTCTTGCTGAGTGATTGCGATCACTCCCATGCTGAGTGATTGGGATCATTCCCTTGCTGAGTGATCGGGATCATTCCCTTGTTGAATGATTGTGATCACTCCCTTGCTGAGAGATTTGGATCATCCCCTTGCTGAGTGATTGGGATCACTCCCTTGCTGTGAGATCTGGATCATTCCCTTGCTGAGTGATTGGGTCATTCCCTTGCTGTGTGATTGGGACCATTCCCATGCTGAGTGATTGCGATCATTCCCCTGCTGAGTGATTGGGATCATTCCCCTGCTGAGTGATTGGGACCATTCCCTTGCTGAGTGATTGGGATCACTCCCTTGCTGAGTGATTGGAGTCATTCCCTTGCTGAGTGATTGGGATCATTACCCTGCTGAATGATTGCGATCACTCCCTTGCTGAGTGATTGGGATGATTCCCTTGCTGAGTTATTGCGAACACTCCCTTGATGAGTGATTGCGATCTTTCCCTTGCTGAGTGATTGGGATCATTCCATTGCTGAGTGATTGGGAGCACTCCCTTGCTGAGTGATTGGGATCATTCCTTGGCCGAGTGATTGGGATCATTCCATTGCTGAGTGATTGGGATCATTCCCTTGCTGAGTGATTGGGATCATTCCCTTGCCATTTGATTGGCATCATTCCCTTGCCGAGTGATTGGCATCATTCCCATGCTGAGTGATTGGGATCATTCCCTTTCTGAGTGATTGGGATAATTCCCTTGCCGAGTGATTGGGATCATTCCCTTGCCGAGTGATTGGGATCATTCCCTTGCCGAGTGATTGGGATCATTCCCTTGCTGAGTGATTGGGATCACTCCCTTGCTAAGTGATTGGGATCATACGCTTGCCGAGTGATTGGCATCATTCTCTTGCTGAGTGATTGGGATCATTCCCTTGCCAAGTGATTGGGATTATTCCCTTGCTGAGTGATTGGGATCATTGCCTTGCTGAGTGATTGGGATCATTCCCTTGCTGAGTGATTGGGATCATTGTCTTGCTGAGTGATTGGGATCATTCCCTTGCTGAGTGATTGGGATCATTGTCTTGCTGAGTGATTGGGATCATTCCCTTGCCGAGTGATTGGGATGATTCCCCTGCTGAGTGATTGTGATCACTTCCTTGCTCAGTGATTGGGATCATTCCCTTGCTGAGTGATTGGAGTCATTCCCTTGCTGAGTGATTGGGATCATTACCCTGCTGAGTGATTGCGATCACTGGTTTGCTGAGTGATTGGGATGATTCCCCTGCTGAGTGATTGTGATCACTTCCTTGCTCAGTGATTGGGATCATTCCCTTGCTGAGTGATTGGAGTCATTCCCTTGCTGAGTGATTGGGATCATTACCCTGCTGAGTGATTGCGATCACTGGTTTGCTGAGTGATTGGGATGATTCCCTTGCTGAGTGATTGGGAGCACTCCCTTGCTGAGTGATTGGGATCATTCCCTGGCCGAGTGATTGGTATCATTCCCTTGCTGAGTGATTGGGATCATTCCCTTGCCAGGTGATTGGGATCATTCAATTGCCGAGGGACTGGGATCATTCCCTTGCTGAGTGATTGGGATCATTCTCTTGCTGAGTCATTGGGATCTTTCCCTTGCTCAGTGATTGTGATCATTCCCTTGCTGAGTGATTGGGATCATTCTCTTGCTGAGTCATTGGGATCTTTCCCTTGCTCAGTGATTGTGATCATTCCCTTGCTGAGGGATTGTGATCATTCCCTTGCTGAGGGATTGGGATCATTCCCTTGCTGAGTGATTGGGATCATTCCCTTTCTGAGTGATTGGCATCATTCCCTTGCCATTTGATTGGCATCATTCCCTTGCCGAGTGATTGGCATCATTCCCATGCTGAGTGATTGGGATCATTCCCTTTCTGAGTGATTGGGATAATTCCCTTGCCGAGTGATTGGGATCATTCCCTTGCCGAGTGATTGGGATCATTCCCTTGCCGAGTGATTGGCATCATTCCCATGCTGGGTGATTGGGATCATTCCCTTTCTGAGTGATTGGGATAATTCCCTTGCCGAGTGATTGGGATCATTCCCTTGCCGAGTGATTGGGATCATTCCCTTGCCGAGTGATTGGGATCATTCCCTTGCTGAGTGATTGGGATCATTCTCTTGCTGAGTCATTGGGATCTTTCCCTTGCTCAGTGATTGTGATCATTCCCTTGCTGAGTGATTGGGATCATTCTCTTGCTGAGTCATTGGGATCTTTCCCTTGCTCAGTGATTGTGATCATTCCCTTGCTGAGGGATTGTGATCATTCCCTTGCTGAGGGATTGGGATCATTCCCTTGCTGAGTGATTGGGATCATTCCCTTTCTGAGTGATTGGCATCATTCCCTTGCCATTTGATTGGCATCATTCCCTTGCCGAGTGATTGGCATCATTCCCATGCTGAGTGATTGGGATCATTCCCTTTCTGAGTGATTGGGATAATTCCCTTGCAGAGTGATTGGGATCATTCCCTTGCCGAGTGATTGGGATCATTCCCTTGCCGAGTGATTGGGATCATTCCCTTTCTGAGTGATTGGCATCATTCCCTTGCCATTTGATTGGCATCATTCCCTTGCCGAGTGATTGGCATCATTCCCATGCTGAGTGATTGGGATCATTCCCTTTCTGAGTGATTGGGATAATTCCCTTGCCGAGTGATTGGGATCATTCCCTTGCCGAGTGATTGGGATCATTCCCTTGCCGAGTGATTGGGATCATTCCCTTTCTGAGTGATTGGCATCATTCCCTTGCCATTTGATTGGCATCATTCCCTTGCCGAGTGATTGGCATCATTCCCATGCTGAGTGATTGGGATCATTCCCTTTCTGAGTGATTGGGATAATTCCCTTGCCGAGTGATTGGGATCATTCCCTTGCCGAGTGATTGGGATCATTCCCTTGCCGAGTGATTGGGATCATTCCCTTGCTGAGTGATTGGGATCACTCCCTTGCTAAGTGATTGGGATCATACGCTTGCCGAGTGATTGGCATCATTCTCTTGCTGAGTGATTGGGATCATTCCCTTGCCAAGTGATTGGGATTATTCCCTTGCTGAGTGATTGGGATCATTGCCTTGCTGAGTGATTGGGATCATTCCCTTGCTGAGTGATTGGGATCATTCCCCTGCCGAGTGATTGGGATCATCCCTTGCTGAGTGATTGGAATCATTCCCTTGCTGAGTGATTGGGGTCTTTCCCTTGCTGAGTGATTGGGATCATTCTCTTGCTGATGATTGGGATCATTCCCTTGCCGAGTGATTGGGATCATTCCCTTGCTGAGTGATTGGCATCATTCTTTTGATGAGCGATTGGGATCATTCCCTTGCTGAGTGAATGGGATCATTCCCTTGCTGAGTGATTGGGATCATTCCCTTGCCGAGTGATTGGGATCATTCCGTTGCTGAGTAATTCAGATCATTCTCTTGCTGAGTGATTGCGATCACTCCCATGCTGAGTGATTGGGATCATTCCCTTGCTGAGTGATCGGGATCATTCCCTTGTTGAATGATTGTGATCACTCCCTTGCTGAGAGATTTGGATCATCCCCTTGCTGAGTGATTGGGATCACTCCCTTGCTGTGAGATCTGGATCATTCCCTTGCTGAGTGATTGGGTCATTCCCTTGCTGTGTGATTGGGACCATTCCCATGCTGAGTGATTGCGATCATTCCCCTGCTGAGTGATTGGGATCATTCCCCTGCTGAGTGATTGGGATCATTCCCTTGCTGAGTGATTGGGATCACTCCCTTGCTGAGTGATTGGAGTCATTCCCTTGCTGAGTGATTGGGATCATTACCCTGCTGAATGATTGCGATCACTCCCTTGCTGAGTGATTGGGATGATTCCCTTGCTGAGTTATTGCGAACACTCCCTTGATGAGTGATTGCGATCATTCCCTTGCTGAGTGATTGGGATCATTCCATTGCTGAGTGATTGGGAGCACTCCCTTGCTGAGTGATTGGGGTCATTCCTTGGCCGAGTGATTGGGATAATTCCATTGCTGAGTGATTGGGATCATTCCCTTGCTGAATGATTGGGATCATTCCCTTGCTGAGTGATTGGGATCATTGTCTTGCTGAGTGATTGGGATCATTCCCTTGCGGAGTGATTGGGATCATTGTCTTGCTGAGTGATTGGGATAATTCCCTTGCCGAGTGATTGGGATCATTCCCTTGCCGAGTGATTGGGATCATTCCCTTGCTGAGTGATTGGGATCACTCCCTTGCTAAGTGATTGGGATCATACGCTTGCCGAGTGATTGGCATCATTCTCTTGCTGAGTGATTGGGATCATTCCCTTGCCAAGTGATTGGGATTATTCCCTTGCTGAGTGATTGGGATCATTGCCTTGCTGAGTGATTGGGATCATTCCCTTGCTGAGTGATTGGGATCATTGTCTTGCTGAGTGATTGGGATCATTCCCTTGCTGAGTGATTGGGATCATTGTCTTGCTGAGTGATTGGGATCATTCCCTTGCCGAGTGATTGGGATGATTCCCCTGCTGAGTGATTGTGATCACTTCCTTGCTCAGTGATTGGGATCATTCCCTTGCTGAGTGATTGGAGTCATTCCCTTGCTGAGTGATTGGGATCATTACCCTGCTGAGTGATTGCGATCACTGGTTTGCTGAGTGATTGGGATGATTCCCCTGCTGAGTGATTGTGATCACTTCCTTGCTCAGTGATTGGGATCATTCCCTTGCTGAGTGATTGGAGTCATTCCCTTGCTGAGTGATTGGGATCATTACCCTGCTGAGTGATTGCGATCACTGGTTTGCTGAGTGATTGGGATGATTCCCTTGCTGAGTGATTGGGAGCACTCCCTTGCTGAGTGATTGGGATCATTCCCTGGCCGAGTGATTGGTATCATTCCCTTGCTGAGTGATTGGGATCATTCCCTTGCCAGGTGATTGGGATCATTCAATTGCCGAGGGACTGGGATCATTCCCTTGCTGAGTGATTGGGATCATTCTCTTGCTGAGTCATTGGGATCTTTCCCTTGCTCAGTGATTGTGATCATTCCCTTGCTGAGTGATTGGGATCATTCTCTTGCTGAGTCATTGGGATCTTTCCCTTGCTCAGTGATTGTGATCATTCCCTTGCTGAGGGATTGTGATCATTCCCTTGCTGAGGGATTGGGATCATTCCCTTGCTGAGTGATTGGGATCATTCCCTTTCTGAGTGATTGGCATCATTCCCTTGCCATTTGATTGGCATCATTCCCTTGCCGAGTGATTGGCATCATTCCCATGCTGAGTGATTGGGATCATTCCCTTTCTGAGTGATTGGGATAATTCCCTTGCCGAGTGATTGGGATCATTCCCTTGCCGAGTGATTGGGATCATTCCCTTGCCGAGTGATTGGCATCATTCCCATGCTGGGTGATTGGGATCATTCCCTTTCTGAGTGATTGGGATAATTCCCTTGCCGAGTGATTGGGATCATTCCCTTGCCGAGTGATTGGGATCATTCCCTTGCCGAGTGATTGGGATCATTCCCTTGCTGAGTGATTGGGATCATTCTCTTGCTGAGTCATTGGGATCTTTCCCTTGCTCAGTGATTGTGATCATTCCCTTGCTGAGTGATTGGGATCATTCTCTTGCTGAGTCATTGGGATCTTTCCCTTGCTCAGTGATTGTGATCATTCCCTTGCTGAGGGATTGTGATCATTCCCTTGCTGAGGGATTGGGATCATTCCCTTGCTGAGTGATTGGGATCATTCCCTTTCTGAGTGATTGGCATCATTCCCTTGCCATTTGATTGGCATCATTCCCTTGCCGAGTGATTGGCATCATTCCCATGCTGAGTGATTGGGATCATTCCCTTTCTGAGTGATTGGGATAATTCCCTTGCCGAGTGATTGGGATCATTCCCTTGCCGAGTGATTGGGATCATTCCCTTGCCGAGTGATTGGGATCATTCCCTTTCTGAGTGATTGGCATCATTCCCTTGCCATTTGATTGGCATCATTCCCTTGCCGAGTGATTGGCATCATTCCCATGCTGAGTGATTGGGATCATTCCCTTTCTGAGTGATTGGGATAATTCCCTTGCCGAGTGATTGGGATCATTCCCTTGCCGAGTGATTGGGATCATTCCCTTGCTGAGTGATTGGGATCACTCCCTTGCTAAGTGATTGGGATCATACGCTTGCCGAGTGATTGGCATCATTCTCTTGCTGAGTGATTGGGATCATTCCCTTGCCAAGTGATTGGGATTATTCCCTTGCTGAGTGATTGGGATCATTGCCTTGCTGAGTGATTGGGATCATTCCCTTGCTGAGTGATTGGGATCATTCCCCTGCCGAGTGATTGGGATCATCCCTTGCTGAGTGATTGGAATCATTCCCTTGCTGAGTGATTGGGGTCTTTCCCTTGCTGAGTGATTGGGATCATTCTCTTGCTGATGATTGGGATCATTCCCTTGCCGAGTGATTGGGATCATTCCCTTGCTGAGTGATTGGCATCATTCTTTTGATGAGCGATTGGGATCATTCCCTTGCTGAGTGAATGGGATCATTCCCTTGCTGAGTGATTGGGATCATTCCCTTGCCGAGTGATTGGGATCATTCCGTTGCTGAGTAATTCAGATCATTCTCTTGCTGAGTGATTGCGATCACTCCCATGCTGAGTGATTGGGATCATTCCCTTGCTGAGTGATCGGGATCATTCCCTTGTTGAATGATTGTGATCACTCCCTTGCTGAGAGATTTGGATCATCCCCTTGCTGAGTGATTGGGATCACTCCCTTGCTGTGAGATCTGGATCATTCCCTTGCTGAGTGATTGGGTCATTCCCTTGCTGTGTGATTGGGACCATTCCCATGCTGAGTGATTGCGATCATTCCCCTGCTGAGTGATTGGGATCATTCCCCTGCTGAGTGATTGGGATCATTCCCTTGCTGAGTGATTGGGATCACTCCCTTGCTGAGTGATTGGAGTCATTCCCTTGCTGAGTGATTGGGATCATTACCCTGCTGAATGATTGCGATCACTCCCTTGCTGAGTGATTGGGATGATTCCCTTGCTGAGTTATTGCGAACACTCCCTTGATGAGTGATTGCGATCATTCCCTTGCTGAGTGATTGGGATCATTCCATTGCTGAGTGATTGGGAGCACTCCCTTGCTGAGTGATTGGGGTCATTCCTTGGCCGAGTGATTGGGATAATTCCATTGCTGAGTGATTGGGATCATTCCCTTGCTGAATGATTGGGATCATTCCCTTGCTGAGTGATTGGGATCATTGTCTTGCTGAGTGATTGGGATCATTCCCTTGCGGAGTGATTGGGATCATTGTCTTGCTGAGTGATTGGGATAATTCCCTTGCCGAGTGATTGGGATCATTCCCTTGCCGAGTGATTGGGATCATTCCCTTGCTGAGTGATTGGGATCACTCCCTTGCTAAGTGATTGGGATCATACGCTTGCCGAGTGATTGGCATCATTCTCTTGCTGAGTGATTGGGATCATTCCCTTGCCAAGTGATTGGGATTATTCCCTTGCTGAGTGATTGGGATCATTGCCTTGCTGAGTGATTGGGATCATTCCCTTGCTGAGTGATTGGGATCATTGTCTTGCTGAGTGATTGGGATCATTCCCTTGCTGAGTGATTGGGATCATTGTCTTGCTGAGTGATTGGGATCATTCCCTTGCCGAGTGATTGGGATGATTCCCCTGCTGAGTGATTGTGATCACTTCCTTGCTCAGTGATTGGGATCATTCCCTTGCTGAGTGATTGGAGTCATTCCCTTGCTGAGTGATTGGGATCATTACCCTGCTGAGTGATTGCGATCACTGGTTTGCTGAGTGATTGGGATGATTCCCCTGCTGAGTGATTGTGATCACTTCCTTGCTCAGTGATTGGGATCATTCCCTTGCTGAGTGATTGGAGTCATTCCCTTGCTGAGTGATTGGGATCATTACCCTGCTGAGTGATTGCGATCACTGGTTTGCTGAGTGATTGGGATGATTCCCTTGCTGAGTGATTGGGAGCACTCCCAATGCTGAGTGATTGGGATCATTCCCTGGCCGAGTGATTGGTATCATTCCCTTGCTGAGTGATTGGGATCATTCCCTTGCCAGGTGATTGGGATCATTCAATTGCCGAGGGACTGGGATCATTCCCTTGCTGAGTGATTGGGATCATTCTCTTGCTGAGTCATTGGGATCTTTCCCTTGCTCAGTGATTGTGATCATTCCCTTGCTGAGTGATTGGGATCATTCTCTTGCTGAGTCATTGGGATCTTTCCCTTGCTCAGTGATTGTGATCATTCCCTTGCTGAGGGATTGTGATCATTCCCTTGCTGAGGGATTGGGATCATTCCCTTGCTGAGTGATTGGGATCATTCCCTTTCTGAGTGATTGGCATCATTCCCTTGCCATTTGATTGGCATCATTCCCTTGCCGAGTGATTGGCATCATTCCCATGCTGAGTGATTGGGATCATTCCCTTTCTGAGTGATTGGGATAATTCCCTTGCCGAGTGATTGGGATCATTCCCTTGCCGAGTGATTGGGATCATTCCCTTGCCGAGTGATTGGCATCATTCCCATGCTGGGTGATTGGGATCATTCCCTTTCTGAGTGATTGGGATAATTCCCTTGCCGAGTGATTGGGATCATTCCCTTGCCGAGTGATTGGGATCATTCCCTTGCCGAGTGATTGGGATCATTCCCTTGCTGAGTGATTGGGATCATTCTCTTGCTGAGTCATTGGGATCTTTCCCTTGCTCAGTGATTGTGATCATTCCCTTGCTGAGTGATTGGGATCATTCTCTTGCTGAGTCATTGGGATCTTTCCCTTGCTCAGTGATTGTGATCATTCCCTTGCTGAGGGATTGGGATCATTCCCTTGCTGAGTGATTGGGATCATTCCCTTTCTGAGTGATTGGCATCATTCCCTTGCCATTTGATTGGCATCATTCCCTTGCCGAGTGATTGGCATCATTCCCATGCTGAGTGATTGGGATCATTCCCTTTCTGAGTGATTGGGATAATTCCCTTGCCGAGTGATTGGGATCATTCCCTTGCCGAGTGATTGGGATCATTCCCTTGCCGAGTGATTGGGATCATTCCCTTTCTGAGTGATTGGCATCATTCCCTTGCCATTTGATTGGCATCATTCCCTTGCCGAGTGATTGGCATCATTCCCATGCTGAGTGATTGGGATCATTCCCTTTCTGAGTGATTGGGATAATTCCCTTGCCGAGTGATTGGGATCATTCCCTTGCCGAGTGATTGGGATCATTCCCTTGCTGAGTGATTGGGATCACTCCCTTGCTAAGTGATTGGGATCATACGCTTGCCGAGTGATTGGCATCATTCTCTTGCTGAGTGATTGGGATCATTCCCTTGCCAAGTGATTGGGATTATTCCCTTGCTGAGTGATTGGGATCATTGCCTTGCTGAGTGATTGGGATCATTCCCTTGCTGAGTGATTGGGATCATTCCCCTGCCGAGTGATTGGGATCATCCCTTGCTGAGTGATTGGAATCATTCCCTTGCTGAGTGATTGGGATCATTCTCTTGCTGATGATTGGGATCATTCCCTTGCCGAGTGATTGGGATCATTCCCTTGCTGAGTGATTGGCATCATTCTTTTGATGAGCGATTGGGATCATTCCCTTGCTGAGTGAATGGGATCATTCCCTTGCTGAGTGATTGGGATCATTCCCTTGCCGAGTGATTGGGATCATTCCGTTGCTGAGTAATTCAGATCATTCTCTTGCTGAGTGATTGCGATCACTCCCATGCTGAGTGATTGGGATCATTCCCTTGCTGAGTGATCGGGATCATTCCCTTGTTGAATGATTGTGATCACTCCCTTGCTGAGAGATTTGGATCATCCCCTTGCTGAGTGATTGGGATCACTCCCTTGCTGTGAGATCTGGATCATTCCCTTGCTGAGTGATTGGGTCATTCCCTTGCTGTGTGATTGGGACCATTCCCATGCTGAGTGATTGCGATCATTCCCCTGCTGAGTGATTGGGATCATTCCCCTGCTGAGTGATTGGGATCATTCCCTTGCTGAGTGATTGGGATCACTCCCTTGCTGAGTGATTGGAGTCATTCCCTTGCTGAGTGATTGGGATCATTACCCTGCTGAATGATTGCGATCACTCCCTTGCTGAGTGATTGGGATGATTCCCTTGCTGAGTTATTGCGAACACTCCCTTGATGAGTGATTGCGATCATTCCCTTGCTGAGTGATTGGGATCATTCCATTGCTGAGTGATTGGGAGCACTCCCTTGCTGAGTGATTGGGGTCATTCCTTGGCCGAGTGATTGGGATAATTCCACTGCTGAGTGATTGGGATCATTCCCTTGCTGAATGATTGGGATCATTCCCTTGCTGAGTGATTGGGATCATTGTCTTGCTGAGTGATTGGGATCATTCCCTTGCGGAGTGATTGGGATCATTGTCTTGCTGAGTGATTGGGATCATTCTTTTGCCGAGTGATTGGGATGATTCCCCTGCTGAGTGATTGTGATCACTTCCTTGCTCAGTGATTGGGATCATTCCCTTGCTGAGTGATTGGAGTCATTCCCTTGCTGAGTGATTGGGATCATTACCCTGCTGAGTGATTGCGATCACTGGTTTGCTGAGTGATTGGGATGATTCCCTTGCTGAGTGATTGGGAGCACTCCCTTGCTGAGTGATTGGGATCATTCCCTGGCCGAGTGATTGGTATCATTCCCTTGCTGAGTGATTGGGATCATTCCCTTGCCAGGTGATTGGGATCATTCAATTTCCGAGGGACTGGGATCATTCCCTTGCTGAGTGATTGGGATCAGTCTCTTGCTGAGTCATTGGGATCTTTCCCTTGCTCAGTGATTGTGATCATTCCCTTGCTGAGGGATTGGGATCATTCCCTTGCTGAGTGATTGGGATCATTCCCTTTCTGAGTGATTGGGATCATTCCCTTGCCATTTGATTGGGATCATTCCTTTGCCGAGTGATTGGTATCATTCCCTTGCTGAGTGATTGGGATCACTCCCTTACTGAGTGATTGGGATCATTCCCTTGCCAAGTGATTGGGATCATTCAATTGCCGAGTGACTGGGATCATTCCCTTGCTGAGTGATTGGGATCATTCTCTTGCCGAGTGATTCGGATCATTCCCTTGCTGAGTGATTGGGATCATTCTCTTGCTGAGTGATTGGGATCTTTCCCTTGCTGAGTGATTGTGATCATTCCCTTGCTGAGGGATTGGGATCATTCCCATGCTGAGTGATTGGGATCATTCCCTTTCTGAGTGATTGGGATCATTCCCTTGCCATTTGATTGGGATCATTCCTTTGCCGAGTGATTGGCATCATTCCCATGCTAAGTGATTGGGATCATTCATTTGCTGAGTGATTGCGATCATTCTCTTGCTAAGTGATTGGGATCATTCTCTTGCCGAGTGATTGGGATGTTTCCCTTGCTGAGTGATTGACATCATTTCCTTTCTGAGTGATTGGGATCATTCCCTTGCTGAGTGATTGGGATCATTCCCTTGCTGAGTGATTGGGATCATTCCCTTGCAGAGTGATTGGGATCATTCCCTTTCTGAGTGATTGGGATCATTCGCTTGTTGAGTGATTGGCATCATTCCCTTGCTGAGTGATTGGGGTCATTCTCTTGCTGAGTGATTGACGTCACTCCCTTGCTGAGTGATTGGGATCATTCCCTTGCTGAGTGATTGGGATCATTGTCTTGCTGAGTGATTGGGATCATTCCCTTGCCGAGTGATTGGGATCATTCCCCTGCTGAGTGATTGCGATCACTTCCTTGCTCAGTGATTGGGATCATTCCCTTGCTGAGTGATTGGAGTCATTCCCTTGCTGAGTGATTGGGATCATTACCCTGCTGAGCGATTGTGATCACTGGTTTGCTGAGTGATTGGGATGATTCCCTTGCTGAGTGATTGGGATCACTCCCTTACTGAGTGATTGGGCTCATTCCCTTGCCAAGTGATTGGGATCATTAATTTGCCGAGGGACTGGGATCATTCCCTTGCTGAGTGATTGGGATCATTCTCTTGCCGAGTGATTCGTATCATTCCCTTGCTGAGTAATTGGGATCATTCTCTTGCTGAGTCATTGGGATCTTTCCCTTGCTCAGTGATTGTGATCATTCCCTTGCTGAGGGATTGGGATCATTCCCTTGCTGAGTGATTGGGATCATTCCCTTTCTGAGTGATTGGGATCATTCCCTTGCCATTTGATTGGGATCATTCCCTTGCCGAGTGATTGGCATCATTCCCATGCTGAGTGATTGGGATCATTCCCTTGATGAATGATTGGCATAACTCACTTGCTGAGAGATTTGGATCATTCCCTTGCCAAGTGATTGGGATGATTCCCTTGCTGAGTGATTGGGATCAATCCCTTGCTGAGTGATTGGGATCATTCCCTTGCTGAGTGATTGGGATCATTGTCTTGCTGAGTGATTGGGATCATTCCCCTGCCGAGTGATTCGGATCATCCCTTGCTGAGTGATTGGCATCATTCCCTTGCCAATTGATTGGGATCATTCAATTGCCGAGTGACTAGGATCATTCCCTTGCTGAGTGATTGGGATCATTCCCTTGCAGAGTGATTGGGATCATTCCCTTTCTGAGTGATTGGGATCATTCCCTTGCCGAGTGATTGGGATCATTCCCTTGCCGAGTGATTGGGATCATTCCCTTGCCGAGTGATTGGGATCATTCCCTTGCTGAGTGATTGGGATCATACGCTTGCCGAGTGATTGGCATCATTCTCTTGCTGAGTGATTGGGATCATTCCCTTGCCAAGTGATTGGGATTATTCCCTTGCTGAGTGATTGGGATCATTGCCTTGCTGAGTGATTGGGATCATTCCCTTGCTGAGTGATTGGGATCATTGTCTTGCTGAGTGATTGGGATCATTCCCCTGCCGAGTGATTGGGATCATCCCTTGCTGAGTGATTGGAATCATTCCCTTGCTGAGTGATTGGGATCTTTCCCTTGCTGAGTGATTGGGATCATTCTCTTGCTGATGATTGGGATCATTCCCTTGCCGAGTGATTGGGATCATTCCCTTGCTGAGTGATTGGCATCATTCTTTTGCTGAGCGATTGGGATCATTCCCTTGCTGAGTGAATGGGATCATTCCCTTGCTGAGTGATTGGGATCATTCCCTTGCCGAGTGATTGGGATCATTCCGTTGCTGAGTGATTCAGATCATTCTCTTGCTGAGTGATTGCGATCACTCCCATGCTGAGTGATTGGGATCATTCCCTTGCTGAGTGATCGGGATCATTCCCTTGTTGAATGATTGTGATCACTCTCTTGCTGAGAGATTTGGATCATCCCCTTGCTGAGTGATTGGGGTCACTCCCTTGCTGTGAGATCTGGATCAGTCCCTTGCTGAGTGATTGGGTCATTCCCTTGCTGTGTGATTGGGACCATTCCCATGCTGAGTGATTGCGATCATTCCCCTGCTGAGTGATTGGGATCATTCCCCTGCTGAGTGATTGGGATCATTCCCTTGCTGAGTGATTGGGATCACTCCCTTGCTGAGTGATTGGAGTCATTCCCTTGCTGAGTGATTGGGATCATTACCCTGCTGAATGATTGCGATCACTCCCTTGCTGAATGATTGGGATGATTCCCTTGCTGAGTTATTGCGAACACTCCCTTGATGAGTGATTGCGATCATTCCCTTGCTGAGTGATTGGGATCATTCCATTGCTGAGTGATTGGGAGCACTCCCTTGCTGAGTGATTGGGATCATTCCATTGCTGAGTGATTGGGATCATTCCATTGCTGAGTGATTGGGATCATTCCCTTGCTGAATGATTGGGATCATTCCCTTGCTGAGTGATTGGGATCATTGTCTTGCTGAGTGATTGGGATCATTCCCTTGCTGAGTGATTGGGATCATTGTCTTGCTGAGTGATTGGGATCATTCCCTTGCCGAGTGATTGGGATGATTCCCCTGCTGAGTGATTGTGATCACTTCCTTGCTCAGTGATTGGGATCATTCCCTTGCTGAGTGATTGGAGTCATTCCCTTGCTGAGTGATTGGGATCATTACCCTGCTGAGTGATTGCGATCACTGGTTTGCTGAGTGATTGGGATGATTCCCTTGCTGAGTGATTGGGAGCACTCCCTTGCTGAGTGATTGGGATCATTCCCTGGCCGAGTGATTGGTATCATTCCCTTGCTGAGTGATTGGGATCATTCCCTTGCCAGGTGATTGGGATCATTCAATTGCCGAGGGACTGGGATCATTCCCTTGCTGAGTGATTGGGATCATTCTCTTGCTGAGTCATTGGGATCTTTCCCTTGCTCAGTGATTGTGATCATTCCCTTGCTGAGTGATTGGGATCATTCTCTTGCTGAGTCATTGGGATCTTTCCCTTGCTTAGTGATTGTGATCATTCCCTTGCTGAGGGATTGTGATCATTCCCTTGCTGAGGGATTGGGATCATTCCCTTGCTGAGTGATTGGGATCATTCCCTTTCTGAGTGATTGGCATCATTCCCTTGCCATTTGATTGGCATCATTCCCTTGCCGAGTGATTGGCATCATTCCCATGCTGAGTGATTGGGATCATTCCCTTTCTGAGTGATTGGGATAATTCCCTTGCCGAGTGATTGGGATCATTCCCTTGCCGAGTGATTGGGATCATTCCCTTGCCGAGTGATTGGGATCATTCCCTTTCTGAGTGATTGGCATCATTCCCTTGCCATTTGATTGGCATCATTCCCTTGCCGAGTGATTGGCATCATTCCCATGCTGAGTGATTGGGATCATTCCCTTTCTGAGTGATTGGGATAATTCCCTTGCCGAGTGATTGGGATCATTCCCTTGCCGAGTGATTGGGATCATTCCCTTGCCGAGTGATTGGGATCATTCCCTTGCTGAGTGATTGGGATCACTCCCTTGCTAAGTGATTGGGATCATACGCTTGCCGAGTGATTGGCATCATTCTCTTGCTGAGTGGTTGGGATCATTCCCTTGCCAAGTGATTGGGATTATTCCCTTGCTGAGTGATTGGGATCATTGCCTTGCTGAGTGATTGGGATCATTCCCTTGCTGAGTGATTGGGATCATTGTCTTGCTGAGTGATTGGGATCATTCCCCTGCCGAGTGATTGGGATCATCCCTTGCTGAGTGATTGGAATCATTCCCTTGCTGAGTGATTGGGATCTTTCCCTTGCTGAGTGATTGGGATCATTCTCTTGCTGATGATTGGGATCATTCCCTTGCCGAGTGATTGGGATCATTCCCTTGCTGAGTGATTGGCATCATTCTTTTGCTGAGCGATTGGGATCATTCCCTTGCTGAGTGAATGGGATCATTCCCTTGCTGAGTGATTGGGATCATTCCCTTGCCGAGTGATTGGGATCATTCCGTTGCTGAGTGATTCAGATCATTCTCTTGCTGAGTGATTGCGATCACTCCCATGCTGAGTGATTGGGATCATTCCCTTGCTGAGTGATCGGGATCATTCCCTTGTTGAATGATTGTGATCACTCCCTTGCTGAGAGATTTGGATCATCCCCTTGCTGAGTGATTGGGATCACTCCCTTGCTGTGAGATCTGGATCATTCCCTTGCTGTGAGATCTGGATCATTCCCTTGCTGAGTGATTGGGTCATTCCCTTGCTGTGTGATTGGGACCATTCCCATGCTGAGTGATTGCGATCATTCCCCTGCTGAGTGATTGGGATCATTCCCCTGCTGAGTGATTGCGATCTTTCCCTTGCTGAGTGATTGGGATCATTCCATTGCTGAGTGATTGGGAGCACTCCCTTGCTGAGTGATTGGGATCATTCCTTGGCCGAGTGATTGGGATCATTCCATTGCTGAGTGATTGGGATCATTCCCTTGCTGAGTGATTGGGATCATTCCCTTGCTGAGTGATTGGGATCATTGTCTTGCTGAGTGATTGGGATCATTCCCTTGCTGAGTGATTGGGATCATTGTCTTGCTGAGTGATTGGGATCATTCCCTTGCCGAGTGATTGGGATGATTCCCCTGCTGAGTGATTGTGATCACTTCCTTGCTCAGTGATTGGGATCATTCCCTTGCTGAGTGATTGGAGTCATTCCCTTGCTGAGTGATTGGGATCATTACCCTGCTGAGTGATTGCGATCACTGGTTTGCTGAGTGATTGGGATGATTCCCCTGCTGAGTGATTGTGATCACTTCCTTGCTCAGTGATTGGGATCATTCCCTTGCTGAGTGATTGGAGTCATTCCCTTGCTGAGTGATTGGAGTCATTCCCTTGCTGAGTGATTGTGATCACTTCCTTGCTCAGTGATTGGGATCATTACCCTGCTGAGTGATTGCGATCACTGGTTTGCTGAGTGATTGGGATGATTCCCTTGCTGAGTGATTGGGAGCACTCCCTTGCTGAGTGATTGGGATCATTCCCTGGCCGAGTGATTGGTATCATTCCCTTGCTGAGTGATTGGGATCATTCCCTTGCCAGGTGATTGGGATCATTCAATTGCCGAGGGACTGGGATCATTCCCTTGCTGAGTGATTGGGATCATTCTCTTGCTGAGTCATTGGGATCTTTCCCTTGCTCAGTGATTGTGATCATTCCCTTGCTGAGTGATTGGGATCATTCTCTTGCTGAGTCATTGGGATCTTTCCCTTGCTCAGTGATTGTGATCATTCCCTTGCTGAGGGATTGGGATCATTCCCTTGCTGAGTGATTGGGATCATTCCCTTTCTGAGTGATTGGCATCATTCCCTTGCCATTTGATTGGCATCATTCCCTTGCCGAGTGATTGGCATCATTCCCATGCTGAGTGATTGGGATCATTCCCTTTCTGAGTGATTGGGATAATTCCCTTGCCGAGTGATTGGGATCATTCCCTTGCCGAGTGATTGGGATCATTCCCTTGCCGAGTGATTGGCATCATTCCCATGCTGAGTGATTGGAGTCATTCCCTTGCTGAGTGATTGGGATCATTACCCTGCTGAATGATTGCGATCACTCCCTTGCTGAGTGATTGGGATGATTCCCTTGCTGAGTTATTGCGAACACTCCCTTGATGAGTGATTGCGATCTTTCCCTTGCTGAGTGATTGGGATCATTCCATTGCTGAGTGATTGGGAGCACTCCCTTGCTGAGTGATTGGGATCATTCCTTGGCCGAGTGATTGGGATCATTCCATTGCTGAGTGATTGGGATCATTCCCTTGCTGAGTGATTGGGATCATTCCCTTGCTGAGTGATTGGGATCATTGTCTTGCTGAGTGATTGGGATCATTCCCTTGCTGAGTGATTGGGATCATTGTCTTGCTGAGTGATTGGGATCATTCCCTTGCCGAGTGATTGGGATGATTCCCCTGCTGAGTGATTGTGATCACTTCCTTGCTCAGTGATTGGGATCATTCCCTTGCTGAGTGATTGGAGTCATTCCCTTGCTGAGTGATTGGGATCATTACCCTGCTGAGTGATTGCGATCACTGGTTTGCTGAGTGATTGGGATGATTCCCCTGCTGAGTGATTGTGATCACTTCCTTGCTCAGTGATTGGGATCATTCCCTTGCTGAGTGATTGGAGTCATTCCCTTGCTGAGTGATTGGGATCATTACCCTGCTGAGTGATTGCGATCACTGGTTTGCTGAGTGATTGGGATGATTCCCTTGCTGAGTGATTGGGAGCACTCCCTTGCTGAGTGATTGGGATCATTCCCTGGCCGAGTGATTGGTATCATTCCCTTGCTGAGTGATTGGGATCATTCCCTTGCCAGGTGATTGGGATCATTCAATTGCCGAGGGACTGGGATCATTCCCTTGCTGAGTGATTGGGATCATTCTCTTGCTGAGTCATTGGGATCATTCCCTTGCCGAGTGATTGGGATCATTCCCTTGCCGAGTGATTGGCATCATCCCTTGCCATTTGATTGGCATCATTCCCTTGCCGAGTGATTGGCATCATTCCCATGCTGAGTGATTGGGATCATTCCCTTTCTGAGTGATTGGGATAATTCCCTTGCCGAGTGATTGGGATCATTCCCTTGCCGAGTGATTGGGATCATTCCCTTGCCGAGTGATTGGGATCATTCCCTTGCTGAGTGATTGGGATCACTCCCTTGCTAAGTGATTGGGATCATACGCTTGCCGAGTGATTGGCATCATTCTCTTGCTGAGTGATTGGGATCATTCCCTTGCCAAGTGATTGGGATTATTCCCTTGCTGAGTGATTGGGATCATTGCCTTGCTGAGTGATTGGGATTATTCCCTTGCTGAGTGATTGGGATCATTCCCCTGCCGAGTGATTGGGATCATCCCTTGCTGAGTGATTGGAATCATTCCCTTGCTGAGTGATTGGGATCTTTCCCTTGCTGAGTGATTGGGATCATTCTCTTGCTGATGATTGGGATCATTCCCTTGCCGAGTGATTGGGATCATTCCCTTGCTGAGTGATTGGCATCATTCTTTTGATGAGCGATTGGGATCATTCCCTTGCTGAGTGAATGGGATCATTCCCTTGCTGAGTGATTGGGATCATTCCCTTGCCGAGTGATTGGGATCATTCCGTTGCTGAGTGATTCAGATCATTCTCTTGCTGAGTGATTGCGATCACTCCCATGCTGAGTGATTGGGATCATTCCCTTGCTGAGTGATCGGGATCATTCCCTTGTTGAATGATTGTGATCACTCCCTTGCTGAGAGATTTGGATCATCCCCTTGCTGAGTGATTGGGATCACTCCCTTGCTGTGAGATCTGGATCATTCCCTTGCTGAGTGATTGGGTCATTCCCTTGCTGTGTGATTGGGACCATTCCCATGCTGAGTGATTGCGATCATTCCCCTGCTGAGTGATTGGGATCATTCCCCTGCTGAGTGATTGGGATCATTCCCTTGCTGAGTGATTGGGATCACTCCCTTGCTGAGTGATTGGAGTCATTCCCTTGCTGAGTGATTGGGATCATTACCCTGCTGAATGATTGCGATCACTCCTATGCTGAGTGATTGGGATGATTCCCTTGCTGAGTAATTGCGAACACTCCCTTGATGAGTGATTGCGATCATTCCCTTGCTGAGTGATTGGGATCATTCCATTGCTGAGTGATTGGGAGCACTCCCTTGCTGAGTGATTGGGGTCATTCCTTGGCCGAGTGATTGGGATAATTCCATTGCTGAGTGATTGGGATCATTCCCTTGCTGAGTGATTGGGATCATTCCCTTGCTGAGTGATTGGGATCATTGTCTTGCTGATGATTGGGATCATTCCCTTGCCGAGTGATTGGGATCATTCCCTTGCTGAGTGATTGGCATCATTCTTTTGATGAGCGATTGGGATCATTCCCTTGCTGAGTGAATGGGATCATTCCCTTGCTGAGTGATTGGGATCATTCCGTTGCCGAGTGATTGGGATCATTCCGTTGCTGAGTGATTCAGATCATTCTCTTGCTGAGTGATTGCGATCACTCCCATGCTGAGTGATTGGGATCATTCCCTTGCTGAGTGATCGGGATCATTCCCTTGTTGAATGATTGTGATCACTCCCTTGCTGAGAGATTTGGATCATCCCCTTGCTGAGTGATTGGGATCACTCCCTTGCTGTGAGATCTGGATCATTCCCTTGCTGAGTGATTGGGTCATTCCCTTGCTGTGTGATTGGGACCATTCCCATGCTGAGTGATTGCGATCATTCCCCTGCTGAGTGATTGGGATCATTCCCCTGCTGAGTGATTGGGATCATTCCCTTGCTGAGTGATTGGGATCACTCCCTTGCTGAGTGATTGGAGTCATTCCCTTGCTGAGTGATTGGGATCATTACCCTGCTGAATGATTGCGATCACTCCCTTGCTGAGTGATTGGGATGATTCCCTTGCTGAGTTATTGCGAACACTCCCTTGATGAGTGATTGCGATCTTTCCCTTGCTGAGTGATTGGGATCATTCCATTGCTGAGTGATTGGGAGCACTCCCTTGCTGAGTGATTGGGATCATTCCTTGGCCGAGTGATTGGGATCATTCCATTGCTGAGTGATTGGGATCATTCCCTTGCTGAGTGATTGGGATCATTCCCTTGCCATTTGATTGGCATCATTCCCTTGCCGAGTGATTGGCATCATTCCCATGCTGAGTGATTGGGATCATTCCCTTTCTGAGTGATTGGGATAATTCCCTTGCCGAGTGATTGGGATCATTCCCTTGCCGAGTGATTGGGATCATTCCCTTGCCGAGTGATTGGGATCATTCCCTTGCTGAGTGATTGGGATCACTCCCTTGCTAAGTGATTGGGATCATACGCTTGCCGAGTGATTGGCATCATTCTCTTGCTGAGTGATTGGGATCATTCCCTTGCCAAGTGATTGGGATTATTCCCTTGCTGAGTGATTGGGATCATTGCCTTGCTGAGTGATTGGGATCATTCCCTTGCCGAGTGATTGGGATGATTCCCCTGCTGAGTGATTGTGATCACTTCCTTGCTCAGTGATTGGGATCATTCCCTTGCTGAGTGATTGGAGTCATTCCCTTGCTGAGTGATTGGGATCATTACCCTGCTGAGTGATTGCGATCACTGGTTTGCTGAGTGATTGGGATGATTCCCCTGCTGAGTGATTGTGATCACTTCCTTGCTCAGTGATTGGGATCATTCCCTTGCTGAGTGATTGGAGTCATTCCCTTGCTGAGTGATTGGGATCATTACCCTGCTGAGTGATTGCGATCACTGGTTTGCTGAGTGATTGGGATGATTCCCTTGCTGAGTGATTGGGAGCACTCCCTTGCTGAGTGATTGGGATCATTCCCTGGCCGAGTGATTGGTATCATTCCCTTGCTGAGTGATTGGGATCATTCCCTTGCCAGGTGATTGGGATCATTCAATTGCCGAGGGACTGGGATCATTCCCTTGCTGAGTGATTGGGATCATTCTCTTGCTGAGTCATTGGGATCTTTCCCTTGCTCAGTGATTGTGATCATTCCCTTGCTGAGTGATTGGGATCATTCTCTTGCTGAGTCATTGGGATCTTTCCCTTGCTCAGTGATTGTGATCATTCCCTTGCTGAGGGATTGTGATCATTCCCTTGCTGAGGGATTGGGATCATTCCCTTGCTGAGTGATTGGGATCATTCCCTTTCTGAGTGATTGGCATCATTCCCTTACCATTTGATTGGCATCATTCCCTTGCCGAGTGATTGGCATCATTCCCATGCTGAGTGATTGGGATCATTCCCTTTCTGAGTGATTGGGATAATTCCCTTGCCGAGTGATTGGGATCATTCCCTTGCCGAGTGATTGGGATCATTCCCTTGCCGAGTGATTGGCATCATTCCCATGCTGGGTGATTGGGATCATTCCCTTTCTGAGTGATTGGGATAATTCCCTTGCCGAGTGATTGGGATCATTCCCTTGCCGAGTGATTGGGATCATTCCCTTGCCGAGTGATTGGGATCATTCCCTTGCTGAGTGATTGGGATCATTCTCTTGCTGAGTCATTGGGATCTTTCCCTTGCTCAGTGATTGTGATCATTCCCTTGCTGAGTGATTGGGATCATTCTCTTGCTGAGTCATTGGGATCTTTCCCTTGCTCAGTGATTGTGATCATTCCCTTGCTGAGGGATTGTGATCATTCCCTTGCTGAGGGATTGGGATCATTCCCTTGCTGAGTGATTGGGATCATTCCCTTTCTGAGTGATTGGCATCATTCCCTTGCCATTTGATTGGCATCATTCCCTTGCCGAGTGATTGGCATCATTCCCATGCTGAGTGATTGGGATCATTTCCTTTCTGAGTGATTGGGATAATTCCCTTGCCGAGTGATTGGGATCATTCCCTTGCCGAGTGATTGGGATCATTCCCTTGCCGAGTGATTGGCATCATTCCCTTGCCATTTGATTGGCATCATTCCCTTGCCGAGTGATTGGCATCATTCCCATGCTGAGTGATTGGGATCATTCCCTTTCTGAGTGATTGGGATAATTCCCTTGCCGAGTGATTGGGATCATTCCCTTGCCGAGTGATTGGGATCATTCCCTTGCCGAGTGATTGGGATCATTCCCTTGCTGAGTGATTGGGATCACTCCCTTGCTAAGTGATTGGGATCATACGCTTGCCGAGTGATTGGCATCATTCTCTTGCTGAGTGATTGGGATCATTCCCTTGCCAAGTGATTGGGATTATTCCCTTGCTGAGTGATTGGGATCATTGCCTTGCTGAGTGATTGGGATCATTCCCTTGCTGAGTGATTGGGATCATTCCCCTGCCGAGTGATTGGGATCATCCCTTGCTGAGTGATTGGAATCATTCCCTTGCTGAGTGATTGGGGTCTTTCCCTTGCTGAGTGATTGGGATCATTCTCTTGCTGATGATTGGGATCATTCCCTTGCCGAGTGATTGGGATCATTCCCTTGCTGAGTGATTGGCATCATTCTTTTGATGAGCGATTGGGATCATTCCCTTGCTGAGTGAATGGGATCATTCCCTTGCTGAGTGATTGGGATCATTCCCTTGCCGAGTGATTGGGACCATTCCGTTGCTGAGTAATTCAGATCATTCTCTTGCTGAGTGATTGCGATCACTCCCATGCTGAGTGATTGGGATCATTCCCTTGCTGAGTGATCGGGATCATTCCCTTGTTGAATGATTGTGATCACTCCCTTGCTGAGAGATTTGGATCATCCCCTTGCTGAGTGATTGGGATCACTCCCTTGCTGTGAGATCTGGATCATTCCCTTGCTGAGTGATTGGGTCATTCCCTTGCTGTGTGATTGGGACCATTCCCATGCTGAGTGATTGCGATCATTCCCCTGCTGAGTGATTGGGATCATTCCCCTGCTGAGTGATTGGGATCATTCCCTTGCTGAGTGATTGGGATCACTCCCTTGCTGAGTGATTGGAGTCATTCCCTTGCTGAGTGATTGGGATCATTACCCTGCTGAATGATTGCGATCACTCCCTTGCTGAGTGATTGGGATGATTCCCTTGCTGAGTGATTGGGAGCACTCCCTTGCTGAGTGATTGGGGTCATTCCTTGGCCGAGTGATTGGGATAATTCCATTGCTGAGTGATTGGGATCATTCCCTTGCTGAATGATTGGGATCATTCCCTTGCTGAGTGATTGGGATCATTGTCTTGCTGAGTGATTGGGATCATTCCCTTGCGGAGTGATTGGGATCATTGTCTTGCTGAGTGATTGGGATCATTCTTTTGCCGAGTGATTGGGATGATTCCCCTGCTGAGTGATTGTGATCACTTCCTTGCTCAGTGATTGGGATCATTCCCTTGCTGAGTGATTGGAGTCATTCCCTTGCTGAGTGATTGGGATCATTACCCTGCTGAGTGATTGCGATCACTGGTTTGCTGAGTGATTGGGATGATTCCCTTGCTGAGTGATTGGGAGCACTCCCTTGCTGAGTGATTGGGATCATTCCCTGGCCGAGTGATTGGTATCATTCCCTTGCTGAGTGATTGGGATCATTCCCTTGCCAGGTGATTGGGATCATTCAATTTCCGAGGGACTGGGATCATTCCCTTGCTGAGTGATTGGGATCAGTCTCTTGCTGAGTCATTGGGATCTTTCCCTTGCTCAGTGATTGTGATCATTCCCTTGCTGAGGGATTGGGATCATTCCCTTGCTGAGTGATTGGGATCATTCCCTTTCTGAGTGATTGGGATCATTCCCTTGCCATTTGATTGGGATCATTCCCTTGCCGAGTGATTGGCATCATTCCCGTGCTGAGTGATTGGGATCATTCCCTTGCTGAGTGATTGCGATCATTCTCTTGCTAAGTGATTGGGATCATTCTCTTGTCGAGTGATTGGGATGTTTCCCTTGCTGAGTGATTGGCATCATTTCCTTTCTGAGTAATTGGGATCATTCCCTTGCTGAGTGATTGAGATCATTGCCTTGCTGAGTGATTGGGATCATTCCCTTGCAGAGTGATTGGGATCATTCCCTTTCTGAGTGATTGGGATCATTCGCTTGCTGAGTGATTGGGATCATTCCCTTGCTGAGTGATTGGGGTCATTCTCTTGCTGATTGATTGATGTCACTCCCTTGCTGAGTGATTGGGATCATTCCCTTGCTGAGTGATTGGGATCATTGTCCTGCTGAGTTATTGCGATCACTCCCTTGATGAGTGATTGGGATCATTCACTTGCTGAGTGATTGGGATCACTCGCTTCCTGAGTGATTAGAATCATTCCCTTGCTGAGTGATTGTGATCACTCCCTTGCTGAGTGATTGGAGTCATTCCCTTGCTGAGTGATTGGGATCATTACCCTGCTGAGTGATTGCGATCACTGGTTTGCTGAGTGATTGGGATGATTCCCTTGCTGAGTGATTGGGAGCACTCCCTTGCTGAGTGATTGGGATCATTCCCTGGCCGAGTGATTGGTATCATTCCCTTGCTGAGTGATTGGGATCATTCCCTTGCCAGGTGATTGGGATCATTCAATTTCCGAGGGACTGGGATCATTACCTTGCTGAGTGATTGGGATCAGTCTCTTGCTGAGTCATTGGGATCTTTCCCTTGCTCAGTGATTGTGATCATTCCCTTGCTGAGGGATTGGGATCATTCCCTTGCTGAGTGATTGGGATCATTCCCTTTCTGAGTGATTGGGATCATTCCCTTGCCATTTGATTGGGATCATTCCCTTGCCGAGTGATTGGCATCATTCCCGTGCTGAGTGATTGGGATCATTCCTTTGCTGAGTGATTGCGATCATTCTCTTGCTAAGTGATTGGGATCATTCTCTTGTCGAGTGATTGGGATGTTTCCCTTGCTGAGTGATTGGCATCATTTCCTTTCTGAGTAATTGGGATCATTCCCTTGCTGAGTGATTGAGATCATTGCCTTGCTGAGTGATTGGGATCATTCCCTTGCAGAGTGATTGGGATCATTCCCTTTCTGAGTGATTGGGATCATTCGCTTGCTGAGTGATTGGGATCATTCCCTTGCTGAGTGATTGGGGTCATTCTCTTGCTTATTGATTGATGTCACTCCCTTGCTGAGTGATTGGGATCATTCCCTTGCTGAGTGATTGGGATCATTGTCCTGCTGAGTTATTGCGATCACTCCCTTGATGAGTGATTGTGATCATTCACTTGCTGAGTGATTGGGATCACTCGCTTCCTGAGTGATTAGAATCATTCCCTTGCTGAGTGATTGCGATCACTCCCTTGCTGAGTGATTGGGATCATTCCCTTTCCAAGTGATTGGGATCATTCCCTTGCTGAGTGTTTCAGATCATTATCTTGCTGAGTGATTGCGATCATTCACCTGCTGAGTGATTGGGATCATTCCCTTCCTGAGTGATTGGGATCACTCCTTTGCTGTGTGATTGGGAACATTCCCTTGCTGAGTGATCGGGATCATTCCCTTGATGAATGATTGGCATAACTCACTTACTGAGAGATTTGGATCATTCCCTTGCTGAGTGATTGGGATCATTCCCTTGCTGAGTGATCGGGATCATTCCCTTGTTGAATGATTGTGATCACTCCCTTGCTGAGAGATTTGGATCATCCCCTTGCTGAGTGATTGGGATCACTCCCTTGCTGTGAGATCTGGATCATTCCCTTGCTGAGTGATTGGGTCATTCCCTTGCTGTGTGATTGGGACCATTCCCATGCTGAGTGATTGCGATCATTCCCCTGCTGAGTGATTGGGATCATTCCCCTGCTGAGTGATTGGGATCATTGTCTTGCTGAATAATTGTGATCATTCGCTTGCTGAGTGATTGGGTCATTCCCTTGCTGAGTGATTGGGATCATTCCCTTGCTGAGTGATTGGGATCAATCCCTTGCTGAGTGATTGGGATCATTCCCTTGCTGAGTGATTGGGATCATTCCCTTGCTGAGTGATTGGGGTGATTCCCTTGCTGAGCGATTGGGGTGATTCTCTTGCTGAGTGATTGGGATCATTCCTTTGCCGAGTGATTGCGATCATCCCTTGCTGAGTGATTGGGATCATTCCCTTGCTGAGTGATTGCGATCATTCCCGTGCTGAGTGATTGGGATAACTCCCTTGCTGAATGATTGGGATCGCTCCCTTACTGAGTGACTGGGATCATTCCCTTGCTGAGTGATTGGGATCATTCCCTTGATGAGTGATTGGGATCATTCCCTTGCTGAGTGTTTCAGATCATTATCTTGCTGAGTGATTGCGATCATTCACCTGCTGATTGATTGGGATCATTCCCCTGCTGAGTGATTGGAATCATTCCGCTGCTGAGTGATTGGTATCATTCCCTTGCTGAGTGATTGCAATCATTCCCTTGCTGAGTGATTGGGATCATTCCCTTGCCGAGTGATTGGGATCATTCCCTTGCCGAGTGATTGGGATCACTCCCTTGCTGAGTGATTGGGATCAGTCCCTTGCTGAGTGATTGGGATCACTCCCTTACTGAGTGACTGGGATCATTCCCTTGCTGAGTGATTGGGTCATTCCCTTGCTGAGTGATTGCGATCACTCCCTTGCTGAGTAATTGGGTTCATTCCCTTGCTGATTGATTGGGTCATTCCCTTGCTGAGTGATTGGGATCACTCCCTTGCTGAGTGATTGGGATCATTGCCTTGCCGAGTGATTGGGATCATTCCCTTGCCGAGTGATTGGGATCATTCCCTTGCTGAGTGATTGGGATCATTGCCTTGCTGAGTGATTGGGTCATTCCCTTGCTGAGTGATTGTGATCATTCCCTTGCTGAGTAACTGAGATCATTCCCTTGCTGAGTGATTGGGTCATTCCCTTGCTGAGAGATTGGGATAATTCCCTTGCTGAGTGATTGGGATCATTCCCTTGCTGAGTGATTGCGATGATTCCCTTGCTGAGTGATTGGGATCATTCCCCTGCTGAGTGATTGGGATCATTCCCTTGCTGAGTGATTGGGATCATTCCCTTGCTGAGTGTTTGGGACCACTCCCTTGCTGTGTGATTGGGATCACTCCCTTGCCGAGTGATTGCGATCATTCCCTTGCTGAGCGATTGGGATGACTCCCTTGCCTAATTATTGGGATCATTCCCTTGCTGAGTGATTGGCGTCATTCCCTTGCTGAGTGATTGGGATCACTCCCTTGCTGAGTGATTGGAATCATTCCCTTGCCGAGCGAATGGGATCATTCCGTTGTTGAGTGATTGGGATCATTCACTTGCTGAGCGATTGGGATCATTCCCTTGCTGAGCGATTGGGATCATTCCCTTGCTGAGCGATTGGGATCATTCCCTTGCTGAGTGATTGGGATCATTCCCTTGCTGAGTGATTGTGATCATTCCCTTGCCTTGTGATTGGGATCATTCCCTTGCTGAGTGATTGGGATCTCTCCCTTGCCGAGTGATTGGGATCATTCCCCTGCTGTGTGATTCGGGATCATTCCCTTGCTGAGTGATTGGGATTATTCCCTTGCTGAGTGCTTGTGATCATTCCCTTGCTGAGTGATTGGGATCATTCCCTTGCCGAGTGATTGGGATCACTCCCCTGTTGAGTGATTGGGATCATTCCCTTGCCGAGTGATTGGGATCATTCCCTTGCCAAATGATTGGGATCATTCCCCTGCTGAGTAATTGGGATTATTCCCTTGCTGAGTGATTGGGATCATTCCCCTGCTGAGTGATTGTGATCAGTCCCTTGCTGAGCGTTTGGGATCATTCCCTTGCTGAGTGATGGCGATCATTTTAAATCTATGCCCCCTGGTTGTTGACCCCTCTGCTAAGGGAAATAGGTCCTTCCTATCCACTCTATCTCGGCCCCTCATAATTTTATACACCTCAATAAGTTGGCTCAGCCTCCTCTGTTCCAAAGAAAACAGACCCAGCACCTCCAATCTTTCCTCATAGATAAAATTCTCCAGTTCAGGCAGCATCTTTGTAAATCTCCTCTCTACCATCTCTTGTGCAATCACATCTTACCTGTAATGCAGTGACCAGAACTGCATGCAGTACTCTAGCTGCAGCCTAACCAGTGCTTTATGCAGTTCAAGCATAACCTCCCTGCTCTTGTATTCCGTGCCTTGGCCAATAAAGGCAAGCATTCCGTATGCCTTCTTAACCATCTTATCTACCTGGTCAGCTACTTTCAGGGATCTGTGGACCTGCACTCCAAGGTCCCTTTGTTCCTTTACACTCCTGAGTGCCCTACCATTTAATATGTATTCCCTTGCCTTGTTAGCCTTCCACAAATGCATTACCTTAGATAGAGAGTAAAACTCCCTCTACACTGCCCCATCAAACAGCACGGGTTAGATACAGAGTAAAGCTCCCTCGGTCAGGCAGTCAGTATGGATATATGAAGGGGAAGTCATGTTTGACAAATTTGCTGGAATTCTTTGAGGATGTAACGAACAGGGTTGATAAAGGGGAACCAGTGGATGTGGTGTATTTGGACTACCAGAAGGCATTTGACAAGGTACCACATAAAAAATTACTGCACAAGATAAACGTTCATGGGGTTGGGGGTAATATATTAGCATGGATTTAGGGAGTGCAGCGAAGGTTCACCAGACTGATTCCCGGGATGGCGGGACTGACATATCAAGAAAGACTGGATCAACTGGGCTTGTATTCACTGGAGTTCAGAAGAATGAGAGGGGATCTCATAGAAACGTTTGAAATTCTGACAGGTTTAGACAGGTTAGATGCAGGAAGAATGTTCCCAATGTTGGGGATGTCCAGAACCAGGAGTCACAGTCTAAGGATAAGGGGTAAGCCATTTAGGACCGAGATGAGGAGAAACTTCTTCACCCAGAGAGTGGTGAACCTGTGGAATTCTCTACCACAGAAAGTAGTTGAGGCCAATTCACGAAATATATTCAAAAAGGAGTTAGATGAAGTCCTTACTACTCGGGGGATCAAGGGGTATGGCGAGAAAGCAGGAATGGGGTACTGAAGTTGCATGTTCAGCCATGAACTCATTGAATGGCGGTGCAGGCTCGAAGGACCAAATGGCCTACTCCTGCACCTATTTTCTTGTTTCTATGGATAGAGGATTGACTAACTAACAGAAAAGAGAGAGTCAGGATAAATGGTTCATTCTTGGGTTGGCAATCAGTAACTAGTGGGGTGCCACAGGGATCAGTGCTGGGACCCCAACTATTTACAATCTATATTAACGACTTGGAAGAAGGCACCGATTGTAACGTAGCCAAGTTTGCTGATGATGCAAAGATGGGAGGAATAGCAATGTGTGAGGAGGACACAAAATATCTGCAAAAGGACATAGACAGGCTAAGTGAGTTGGCAAAAATTTGGCAGATGGAGTATAATGTTGGAAAGTGTGAGGTCATGCACCTTGGCAGAAAAAATCAAAGAGCAAGTTATTATTTAAATGGAGAAAGATTGCATAGTGCTGCAGTACAGCGGGACCTGGGGGTACTTGTGCATGAAACACAAAAGGATAATATGCAGGTACAGCAAGTGATCAGGAAGGCCAATGGTAGCTTGGCCTTTATTGCAAAGGGGATGGAGTATAAAAGCAGGGAAGTCTTGCTGCAGTTGTACAGGGTATTGGTGAGGCCACACCTGGAATACTGCATGCAGTTTTGGTTTCCATATTTTTGAAAGGATATACTTGCTTTGGAGGCAGTTCAGAGAAGGTTCACTAGGTTGATTCTGGAGATGAAGGCGTTGACTTATTGTAGATTGAGTAGGTTGGGCCTCTACTCATTGGAATTCAGAAGAATGAGATGTGATCTTATCGAAACGTATAAGATTATGAGGGGGCTTGACAATGTGGATGCAGAGAGGATGGTTCCACTGATGGGGGAGACTAGAACTAGGGGCATGATCTTAGAATAAGGGACCGCCCATTTAAAACTGAGATGAGGAGAAATTTCTTCTCTCAGATGGTTGTTAATCTGTGGAATTTGTTGCCTCAGAGAGCTGTGGAAGCTGGGACATTGAATAAATTTAAGACAGAAATAGACAGTTTCTTAAACGATAAGGGAATAAGGAGTTATTGGGAGCGGGCAGGGAAGTGGACCTGAATCCATGATCGGATCAGCCACAATCGTATTAAATGGTGGAGCAGGCTCGAGGGGTCGTATGGACTACTCCTGCTCCATTTCTTATGTTCTTATATACTTATGTTTTTTACACTGTCCCAACAAACACTCCCAGGGCAGGTACAGCATTGGGTTAGACACAGACTGAAGCTCCCTCTACACTGTCCCATTAAACACTCCCAGAGCAGGTACAGGGGGTTCGATACAGAGTAAAGCTCCCTCTACACTGTCCCATCAAACACTCCCAGGGTAGGTACAGGCGGTTAGAAACAGAATAAAGCCCTCGACATTGTCCCACCAAAAACTCCCTTACAGCCAATAGAGGGAGGAACCTTTCATTTCACAGGCCTAGGCTAGGACCCATTTGCGGAGGTGAAAGGCTGATGTCTGACCCACTGCCCCAGCCCAGCCTCCTTTGGCACCAGCCCTTTGCATGGGTGCATCTTAGAGGCTGTGTATTGATCCCTTGGCTTGCTGGTGTCTGATGAATTTGGTATTTCAGAGGAATGCATTGTAAATAGGAAGTGCAGAAGATATCATTGAGGTTACTGTTGTGTATCTGTAAAGCATGTACTCCCATGTTCCACTACCAGGGAGCGCATCACCTGAAGTCCCAAGGGATCCCAGCATCCCTTGGGAGCACTGTATATAAGCCGGCCCCTAAGGCCTGTTCCTCACTCTTGAGTGTCTTAATAAAGACTGAGGTCACTGTTACTTTAACCTCCCTGTGTACAGTCTCATCTGTGTTAGGAACACAATAACTGGCGACATGTCTGCGAATCCAACGCAAAAATGCAGCAAACTGTAGGCATCCTGGAGAAGTTCTCGGAGGGTGAGGACTGGGAAGCCTATGTCGAACAGCTAGACCAGTACTTTGTAACCAACAAGCTGGATGGAGAAGGAAGCGCTTCAAAAAGGAGAGTGGTCCTCCTCACGGTCTGCGGGGCACCGACCTACAGTCTCATGAAGAATCTTCTGGCTCCTGTGAAACCCACAGATAAGTCATACGAGGAGCTGTGTACACTGGTTCGGGAGCATCTTAACCCAAGGGAGAGCGTGTTGATGGCGAGGTATCGGTTCTACACGTGCCAGCGATCTGAAGGTCAGGAAGTGGCGAGCTACGTCGCCGAGCTAAGGCGACTTGCAGGACAATGTGAGTTTGATGGCAACCTGGAGCAAATGCTCAGAGACTATTTTGTACTGGGCATTGGCCACGAGATCATCCTATGAAAACTTTTGACTGTAGAGACACCGACCCTCAGCAAGGCCATTGTGATAGCACAGGCGTTTATGTCCACCAGTGATAACACCAAACAAATCTCTCAGCACACAAGTGCTAGCAATGTTCATAAATTAACTGGAACTGTGTTTGCGAGCAGAAATGTACAGGGCAGAAACCACGAGTCTGCAACTGCCAGCAGGCCTCAGGTGACCCAGATGACTCAGAGTCCGCAACAAAGGATGAATGAAAGGCAATTCACACCTTGTTGGCGTTGTGGAGGCTTCCATTCAGCCTATTCATGCCGCTTCAAAGGGTATGTTTGCAAGAGCTGTGGAACAATGGGGCACCTCCATCGAGCTTGCAAATGAGCTGCAAGCTCTGCAAAATCTGCGAACCATCACGTGGCAGAGGAAGATCGGTCCATGGTGGATCAAAACGATTTTGAGCCTCAGAGAGAGGAGGCAGATGCTGAAGTACACGGGGTGCACACATTTTCGATGAAATGTCCACCTATAATGCTAAATGTAAAATTGAATGGCTTACCCACAGCCATGGAACTGGACACTGGCGCTAGCCAATCCATCATAAGTAAAAAGGTGTTTGAGAGACTGTGGTGCAATAAGGCATTCAGACCAGCCCTAAGCCACATCCAGACGAAACTGACAACGCACACCAAAGAGCTTATCACTGTCCTGGGCAGCGCCATGGTCAAGGTCACATATGAGGGCACGTTGCACGAACTGCCACTCTGCATTGTCCCGGGCAATGGCCCCACGCTGCTTGGAAAGAGCTGGCTGGGCAAAATCTGCTGGAACTGGGATGATATCCGAGCGCTATCACATGTCGATGAGGCCTCATGTACCCAGGTTATTAACAAATTTCCTTCCCTTTTTGAGCCAGGCATTGGAAACTTTTCTGGGGCGAAGGTGCGGATCAACTTGGTCCCAGAGGCACGACTCATTCACCACAAGGTGCGAGCGGTAACTCACATGATGAGGGAGAGAAAGTAAATCGAGCTGGACAGGCTGCAACATGAGTGCATCATCTCCCCAGTGGAATTCAGCAAGTGGGCCAGCCCAATTGTTTCAGTACTCAAAAGTGATGGCATGGTCAGGATTTGCGGCGATTATAAAGTAACTATTAATCGTTTCTCGCTACAGGATCAATACCCGCTACCGAAGGCAGACGACCTATTTGCAACACTGGCAAGATGCAAGACATTCACCAAGCTCGACCTGACTTCGGCCTACATGACGCAAGAGCTGGAGGAGTCTTCGAAGGGCCTCACCTGCATCAACACGCACAAGGGACTGTTCATCTACAATAGATGCCCGTTTGGAATTCGGTCGGCTGCAGCGATCTTCCAGAGAAACATGGAGAGCCTACACAAGTCGGTACCACGCACGGTGGTTTTTCAGAACGACATATTGGTCATGGGTCGGGACACCGTCGAGCACCAAAAAACCTGGAGGAGGTCCTCCAGCGACTGGATCGCGTAGGGCTGCGGCTGAAGAGGTCGAAATGCATCTTCATGGCAACAGAAGTGGAGTTTTTGGGGAGAAAGATTGCAGCGGACGGCATTCGGCCCACAGACGCCAAGACAGAGACTATCAGGAACGCACCCAGGCCAAAAAACGTCATGGAGCTGCGGTCGTTCCTGGAACTCCTCAAATATTTTGGTAACTTCCTACCGGAGTTAAGCACCCTCTTAGAGCCCCTACATGTGTTATTGCGTGAAGGTGAGAACTGGGTATGGGGAAAAAAACAAGTAATTGCTTTTGAGAAAGCCAGCAACATTTTATGCTCCAGCAAGCTGCTTGTATTGTATAACCCGTGTTAAAGACTTGTGCTAGCATGTGATGCATCGTCGTACGGAGTCGGGTGTGTATTACAACAAGCTAACGTTGCGGGGAAATTGCAACCTGTCGCCTATGCCTCCAGGAGCTTGTCTAAGGCCGAGAGGACCTACAGCATGATTGAGAAAGAGGCATTAGCATGTATGTTCGGGGTAAAGAAAATACATCAGTACCTGTTTGGCCTCAAATTTGAGCTGGAAACCGATCACAAGTCCCTCATATCCCTGTTCACTGAAAACAAGGGGATAAATACTAATGCCTCAGCCCGCATACAAAGGTGGGCACTCGCGCTATCAGCGTATAAGTATACCATCCGCCACAGGCCAGGCACCGAGAACTGTGCGGATGCTCTCAGTCGGCTACCATTGCCCACCACGGGGGTGGAAATGGCGCAGCCTGCAAACTTGTTGATGGTGGCGCAGCCCACAAACTTGTTGATGGTCATGGAAGCGTTTGAAAATGATAAATCACTTGTCACGGCCCGCCAGATTAGGACTTGGACCAGCCAAGATCCTCTGCAGTCCCTCGTAAAAAACTGTGTACTGCATTGGAGCTGGGCCAGCATCCCTGTTGAAATGCAAGAGCTAATCAAGCCATTCCAGCGGCGAAAGGACGAGCTGTCCATTCAGGCAGACTGCCTGTTGTGGGGTAACCGCGTAGTGCTACCCAAAAAGGGCAGGGAGACGTCCATCTCGGATCTCCACAGCACACACTCGGTTATAGTAATGATGAAAGTGATAGCCAGATCCCAAGTTTGGTGCCCCGGTATCAACTCTGACTTAGAGTCCTCTGTACGGCAGTGCAGTGTGTGTGCTCAGTTGAGCAACGCGCCCAGAGAGACACCACTAAATTTGTGGTCCTGGCCCTCCAGACCGTGGTCGAGGATCCATGTCGATTATACGGGTCCGTTTCTCGTTAAATTGTTGCTGGTGGTGGTGGATTCTTTTTCAAAATGGATTGAATGTGAAATAATGTCGGGAAGCACTGCCACCGCCACCATTGAAAGCCTCAGGGCCATGTTTGCTACCCACGGCCTGCCTGACATACTGGTCAGTGACAACGGGCCATGTTTCACCAGTGCCGAATTTAAAGAATTCATGACCCGCAATGGGATTAAACATGTCACCTCGGCCCCGTTTAAACCAGCCTGCAATGGGCAGACAGAGCGGGCAGTACAAACAATCAAACAGAGCCTCAAACGAGTCACAGAAGGCTCACTCCAAACCCGCCTGTCCCGAGTACTGCTCAGCTACCGCACGAGACCCCACTTGCTCACAGGGTGCCCCCGGCTGAGCTACTCATGAAAAGGACACTTAAAACCAGACTCTCGCTGGTTCACCCCAACGTGCATTATCAGGTAGAGAGCAGGCAGCAGCAACAAAATGTAAACGATGGTCGCACCACTGTGTCACGGGAAATTGATCTGAATGACCCTGTGTATGTGCTAAACTATGGACATGGTCCCAAGTGGATCGCGGGCACGGTGATAGCTAAAGAAGGGAGTAGAGTGTTTGTAGTCAAACTAGACAATGGACAAATTTGCAGAAAGCACCTGGACCAAACAAGGCTGCAGACTGCAGACACCACCTTTTTCGAGCCCACAACATACACCCAAAGGATCAACGGCACCACCCCGGACCAAGGAAATCGAACCCATCACGCCCAACAGCCCAGCAAGGCCAGGCTCACCCAGCAGCCCTGCCGGGCCAACAACACACCAGCCCAGCGAGGGCACAGCCAACACACCAGAATAGACATTTGTACCGAGGCGGTCCACCAGAGAAAGAAAGGCTCCCGACCGCCTCACCTTGTAAATAGTTTTCTCTTTGTCTTTGGGGAGGAGTGATGTTGTGTATCTGTAAAGCATGCACTCCCATTTTCCGCCACCAGGGAGCTCATCCCCTGAAGTCCCAAGGGATCCCAACAGGCCCCTAAGGCCTGTTCCTCACTCTGGAGTGTCTTAATAAGGACTGAGGTCACTGTTACTTTAACCTCCCTGTGTGCAGCCTCATCTGTGTTAGGAACACAAACGTTACGAGCTGGGAATTGGCATCCAGGGGATTTGGGGCAGGGCAAATGTAACTTGCACAAGTGTGAAGTGCTGCAGAAAGAAAGGAGAAATGGTCAACACACGCACTCTGTACAGGGCTGGATTATTGGCTTTTCAGGTTTCGGGACGTTAATGGCGGCGGGACGGTGAAGTTTGTGCCAGGGAACAGTTTGTGCCTCATTCAGTAAAATTCAGCAGCTGGGCCCTGAGTCTGGGGCGGAGCGCGAAGGGAGTTGTTGTACACCTCTCTCAACGCACAAGGCCGCTGAGCATGGGAAAGTCCTGAGTTAAACAGCCGGCCCGGGAGCGTTCCGAGAGAGGCCTGGGGAGGAAACTAAACCTGAAAAGAACACCGAAAAAATTCCCCGAAAATAACTCCCGCCACCATTACATAAATTGGCAAAAAAATACAATTGTTTGCGCTTACCTGAGGTGGGCATTACTTACCTCTCTGTGGCTACAGGCCGTCCCACCAGGCCGTTCGATGGGCACTACTGGTCGGGCCGGAGGCAAAAAATGGATCCGGTGTCGCAACCAGGACTGAAACCGGCCTGGCAAACTCCGGCGGGGCACTGGGAGCTGGCAGCCTGCCCGGAGGAGCTCACCGCTGTCATCGCCGCCCCTCAGGGAGTGGGGGGAATTGAGGTGGCAACAAGCCAGGAGCGGAAAAGCCAGCCCTGTGACTGGTGTTCAAACTGTTGAAAAACGTGAAGTGGGGCTCGGAGTCTGAGGCCCGACACGCAACATGTCCGTACCACGCAGGGCAGCGATACAAGCAATGGGGCATTGAGGTGCCTGGCCAAGTTCGCGGGTTGCAGGGCACAGCACGGCATGGTCAATCTGCACAATGTGCTCATCCAACCACAGTCAGACACACGGGTCTCCTTCAAACCTGGGGACAGTGCAGAGAAGAATCTCACGTTTGAAAGTGTAAATTAATGGGAAAGCCTGGAGATATAGCGGCCTTTCAGTCTGGGAATGAGGAGACTGAGCGATTGTCTATGGATGAATATAAAGTGGTAAATGATACACACAAGGTAAATTGGGAATCTTGCTTTAAATTACATTTTGAGACGAGGACACAGGTTCAAACTAGTGTAAGGCAAAGTTAGGATGTTCTTCTTCACACATCATCATCATCATCATCACTGGTGGTCCCTCGAACGAGGATGACTTGCTTCCACACGAGTTCACGGATGTTTCAATGAAGGACCCGATGTTCCAGCCCTGAACTCCAGTTGAGGGGGTGGAAGATGCCTGTGCGTGGATTTTTTGAATGTGGGGTGACCGTTGCACACCAGCCACCACAAGGGCTTGACAGAGCTCGGTCTTGGTCCAGTGGCAAGAGTTAACCAGGACGACTGGAGACCAGCTCTGCTGCACGGACCTAGTGCGCACACATATCGCAGTGTGGGCTGGCCCGTGCTGCCCCTGGGCCCTCGGCTTTTCTGGGCCCCATACCCTCATTCGCCGCACCACCGCCACGATCTCCCGCCGCTCCCCCGCACAGAAACACTTGCTGCACCTCCGCCACGATCTCCCACCGCACCTCCGCACCAAACATTCGCAGAACCTCTGCCACGATCCCTCATCGCTCCTCCACCCCGATCACTCGCAGCAAGTCCGCCATGACCTTCCCACTCCTCTGCTGTACCAGGCCCCGCCAATGTTCCTGCCAACGCTCCAGACGGTGACCAACACACAGAACACACACCCAAATAGAGCAGTGAGGTGGGAAACATTGGAACCATTTGGAGGTGTGAGTGGGGGTCTTCAGGAATGTTCTGGATGGATGAATTATGTGGGCCGAATGGGCTGTCTTTATCGGCGATTATTTTGGGATCAAGGAACTACAGCAGAAGCTTACGCATGCTGTTATAATGTCCTTTGCTGGAGATGAATGTGTGGCTTGAACAGTGGTGCAGCAGGGAGGGATTCAAATTCCTGGGGCATTGGAACTGGTTCTGGGTTAGGTGGGACCAGTACAAACCGGACGGTCTGCACCTGGGCAGGATCGGAACCAATGTCCTTGGGGGAGTGTTTGCTAGTGCTGTTGGGGAGGAGTTAAACTAATATGGCAGAGGGATGGGAACCAATGCAGGGAGACAGAGGGAAACAAAAAGGAGACAAAAACAAAAGACAGAAAGGAGATGAGGAAAAGTGGAGGGCAGAGAAACCCAAGACAAAAAACAAAAAGGACCACTGTACAGCAAAATTCTAAAAGGACAAAGAGTGTTAAAAAAACAAGCCTGAAGGCTTTGTGTCTTAATGCAAGGAGTATCCGTAATAAGGTGGATGAATTAACTGTGCAAATAAATGTTAACAAATATGATGTGATTGGGATTACGGAGACATGGCTCCAGGATGATAAGGGCTGGGAACTCAACATCCAAGGGTATTCAACATTCAGGAAGGATAGAATAAAAGGAAAAGGAGGTGGGGTAGCATTGCTGGTTAAAGAGGAGATTAATGCAATAGTTAGAATGGACATTAGCTTGGATGATGTGGAATCTATATGGGTAGAGCTGCAGAACACCAAAGGGCAAAAAACGTTATTGGGAGTTGTGTACAGACCTCCAAACAGTAGTAGTGCTGTTGGGGAGGGCATCAAACATGAAATTAGGGGTGCATGCAATAAGGGTGCAGCAGTTATAATGGGTGACTTTAATATGCACATAGATTGGGCTAACCAAACTGGAAGCAATACGGTGGAGGAGGTTTTCCTGGAGTGCATAAGGGATGGTTTTCTAGACCAATATGTCGAGGAACCAACTAGAGGGGAGGCCATCTTAGACTGGGTGTTGTGTAATGAGAGAGGATTAATTAGCAATCTCTTGGGGAAGAGTCACCATAATATGGTGGAATTCTGCATTAGGATGGAGAATGAAACAGTTAATTCAGAGACCAAGGTCCAGAACTTAAAGAAGGGTAACTTTGAAGGTATGAGGCATGAATTGGCTAGGATAGATTGGTGAATGATACTTAAGGGGTTGACTGTGGATGGGCAATGGCAGACATTTAGAGACCGCATGGATGAACTACAACAATTGTACATTCCTGTCTGTCGTAAAAATAAAAAAGGGAAGGTGGCTCAACCGTGGCTATCAAGGGAAATCAGGGATAATATTAAAGCCAAGGAAGTGGAATACAAATTAGCCAGAAATAGCAGTGAACCCGGAGACTGGGAGAAATTTAGAACTCAGCAGAGGAGGACAAAGGGTTTGATTAGGGCAGGGAAAATGGAGTACGAGAAGAAGCTTGCAGGGAACATTAAGATGGACTGCAAAAGTTTCTATAGATATGTAAAGAGAAAAGGTTAGTAAAAACAAACGTAGGTCCCCTGCAGTCAGAATCAGGGGAAGTCATAACGGGGAACAAAGAAATGGCGGACCAATTAAACAAATACTTTGGTTCGGTATTCACTAAGGAGGACATTAACAACCTTCCGGATATAAGAGGGGTCAGAGGGTCTAGTAAGGAGGAGGAACTGAGGGAAATCCTTATTAGTCGGGAAATTGTGTTGGGAAAATTGATGGGATTGAAGGCCGATAAATCCCCAGAGCCTGATGGACTGCATCCCAGAGTACTTAAGGAGGTGGCCTTGGAAATAGCGGATGCATTGACAGTCATTTTCCAACATTCCATTGACTCTGGATCAGTTCCTATCGAGTGGAGGATAGCCAATGTAACCACACTTTTTAAAAAAGGAGGGAGAGAGAAAACAGGGAATTATAGACCGGTAAACCTGACATCGGCAGTGGGTAAGATGATGGAATCAATTATTAAGGATGTCATAGCAGCGCATTTTAAAAGACGTGACATGATAGGTCCAAGTCAGCATGGATTTGTGAAAGGGAAATCATGCTTGACAAATCTTCTGGAATTTTTTGAGGATGTTTCCAGTAGAGTGGACAAGGGAGAACCAGTTGATGTGGTATATTTGGACTTTCAGAAGGCTTTCGACAAGGTCCCACACAAGAGATTAATGTGCAAAGTTAAAGCACATGGGATTGGGGGTAGTGTGCTGACATGGATTGAGAACTGGTTGTCAGACAGGAAGCAAAGAGTAGGAGTAAATGGGTACTTTTCAGAATGGCAGGCGGTGACTAGTGGGGTACCGCAAGGTTCTGTGCTGGGGCCCCAGCTGTTTACACTGTACATTAATGATTTAGACGAGGGGATTAAATGTAGTGTCTCCAAATTTGCGGATGACACTAAGTTAGGTGGCAGTGTGAGCTGCGAGGAGGATGCTGTGAGGCTGCAGAGCGACTTGGATAGGTTAGGTGAGTGGGCAAATGCATGGCAGATGAAGTATAATGTGGATAAATGTGAGGTTATCCACTTTGGTGATAAAAACAGAGAGACAGACTATTATCTGAATGGTGACAGATTAGGAAAAGGGGAGGTGCAATGAGACCTGGGTGTCATGGTACATCAGTCATTGAAGGTTGGCATGCAGGTACAGCAGGCGGTTAAGAAAGCAAATGGCATGTTGGCCTTCATAGCGAGGGGATTTGAGTTGCTACAGTTGTACAGGGCCTTGGTGAGGCCACACCTGGAGTATTGTGTACAGTTTTGGTCTCCTAACCTGAGGAAGGACATTCTTGCTATTGAGGGAGTGCAGCGAAGGTTCACCAGACTGATTCCCGGGATGGCGGGACTGACATATCAAGAAAGACTGGATCAACTGGGCTTGTATTCACTGGAGTTCAGAAGAATGAGAGGGGACCTCATAGAAACGTTTAAAATTCTGATGGGTTTAGACAGGTTAGATGCAGGAAGAATGTTCCCAATGTTGGGGAAGTCCAGAACCAGGGGTCACAGTCTAAGGATAAGGGGTAAGCCATTTAGGACCGAGATGAGGAGGAACTTCTTCACCCGGAGAGTGGTGAACCTGTGGAATTCTCTACCACAGAAAGTTGTTGAGGCCAATTCACTAAATATATTCAAAAAGGAGTTAGATGTAGTCCTTACTACTAGGGGGATCAAGGGGTATGGTGAGAAAGCAGGAATGGGGTACTGAAGTTGCATGTTCAGCCATGAACTCATTGAATGGCGGTGCAGGCTAGAAGGGCTGAATGGCCTGCTCCTGCACCTATTTTCTATGTTTCTATGTTTCTAGATGACCACGATAATGAACGTGGCTGCACCGTTTGGACAGATCGAAGAAGTGGCAACGTGGCGATCTGACCGTTTGTTTCTGCCGCTCTTCCCTTCTCCCCCGGAGGCTGCGTTCTGTGCCGGGCCCACCGTTCCACATGCCCTGGTAGTGCTCTGGTGCCTTGCCCCATCTGCCGATCCTCGCTTGTGACCCTAGCGAACCGTGGGAGGCGTCACTGCCATGCCAGGCTGCGTGACTTCAACCGCCGTCCTCTCATGCCCCGTGTCCAGCATGGTGGACTGCTACTGCGTCCGTCCGGCCTGAACTCTCCTCCTCCCGCAACAGCCATCCTCCTTGGTGTGGAGTGTAAGGGGTGGTTTTCCGGGGGTCAGCTTTCCCTTCAGACCTGATATGAGCGGTTCCGAATCGCTCCCACACCCTTGGTTCTAGACACTGGAATTATGAAAGGACTGTGACAGACTTGGACAGACAATCGGTTTCAAGGTAGGAAGCAGGTATGGTTTTATTGTGTTTAAAAAAAGAAGTAAAAGGCACACCTTTAATAACACACACAGAATAGTGATGCCAATACACACTGAGGGGTACAACACATTGAATAAATTTTCAAAATACAGCCTGTGGGGAAAAGAATACAGCTTAAACTCTAAATGGGGTAAAGAAGAGAATGCAGATACATTTACACAAGTTATCCCAGCCTCCCCCTCCCAATTCCCCTAACTAACTAAGTTATAGCTCTGGGGGTTCAGGGGCTATGCTCACCAATCCCTTTTGACAGTTGCCGGTGAATCGCAGTTTTGGGGTTTGCTGCACTTTGCCTTCTAGGCGAGCCGTACCCCGGATGGAGGAGAGGACTTTGGACTGCGTAGTCTTCAGTTGGGGTGAGTCCGCTGATGTGGTAAGTCGCATTTTGGATGAATGGGGTAATTACCCACTTTCTTTGGTTAGGAATAGTTTCAGTTAGTCCTTTTAGGTCATTTCTCACCCATTGGTCGTTCAGAAGTAGATTGTAGAGTGGAAATAAATGTTGATTCTTCGGTTTTTGCTGAGTTGGTTTCAGTTGGTCATTTCGCTGGTTGTGGTGGCCCGAGTTGTCAACTTATTTGCTGACAACCTTCCGTTTCGTGGGCCTCTTGCTGTCAGCGTGCTCGGCCGGTCCTTGATGGTTTCTTGTAGTTTTCTCCACTGCTCTATTTCTTCACTCCCCACCTCCTGCTGCTTGTTGATTTTCCCTTGTAAAATTCGGAATAGATATACCCCAAAAAGGCTTCCTTATCTCCCACCAAATCTGGCCCAGCAAGGGAGCTACTCATTAGTTTTGAGCTCTCTTCTTTGTCAGAATTTGTCGGGCTCATTCAGCAGTAATTTGATTATGATGTGGTAATGTGGAAAATCACCGGTTGGCATTGTTGAAGCAGTGTTTAAACTCTTGGGCCATTGGGCTGGGCCCGTGATTTCTATAGGTCTATTTGCACATGCATGCCAATAATGGTCTCTGGTGATTAGCCTGATAGCTCTTGATGCGTTTATGTCCCAGGGGAGAATTTTTATGCCTCACAGTCCTTGTTAATTATTGATTGACTCATTCTCCCAGACAAATTAAATTAGCTCCAATACCCAATTCCTGAGTGAAATCCCACCCTCTGTTCTGGCAGTCTCTTCCGACATGTTCCTTTAGAGATCTTAAAATTGTAAAGCTTTTAGGTATCTTCCTCAGATTTTTTCCTAGGATACCAAAATGTTCATCGAGTTCCAAATTAAATTACCTTTTCTGTGAGTCCAAACACTGGGGAGGGGGGGGGTGGGGGCGGGGGTCTCCATGAATGCATCCCTTTTTATCCCCTGTAGGCCTCGTATGCCCTTTAAACTTATTTGTGTCCCGAAGTTTTTCCTTCCATTTTTAAAATCCAAAAAGGGATTCTTCTCCTCTGCAGGGGAAAGGTACAAAAACTCTTTGTGAAATATTGGTAAATTCTACAGGAGTTTTCTGGAACACTTGGTGTTTCGAAAGCTCCACCTCATCGTAGGCAGTCTCTCGTATCGAGGACAATTTGCTTCCACGCTGAAAAGAGATGAGTTCACAGGCGTTTCAATGAAGGACCTAATATTCCAGGTCCCAAACTACATCCCGAACGACAAAGCAGGTCTCCAGTCATCCTGGTTAACCCTTGCCACTGGACCAAGACCTAGCTCTGTCAAGCCCATGTGGTGGCTGGTGTGCAACGGTCACCCCACGTTAAAAAAATCCACGCACAGGCATCTTCCACCCTTCATGATGTAGTTCGGGATCTGGAATATTAGGTCCTTCATTGAAACACCTATGAACTCATCCTTTTTGGAGTGGAAGCAAGTCATCCTCGCTTCGAGGGACTGCCTATGATGATGATAAGACAAAACAAATAAATTTGACACCGAGCCACGTAAGAAGAAATTACAGCAGGTGACCAAGAGCTTGGTTAAAGAGGTAGGTTTTAACGAGTGTCTTAAAGGAGGAAAGAGAGGTCGAGAGGTTTAGGCAGGGAGTTCCAGAGCTTTGGGCCTAGGCAACAGAAGGCACAGCCACCAATGGTTGAACGATTATAATCAGGGATGCTCAAGAGGGCAGAATTTGAGGAGCGCAGATATCTCGAGGGGTTGAGGGGTTGGAGGAGATTACAGAGAGAGGGAGGGGCGAGGCCACGGTGGGAATTGTAAACCAGGATGAGAATTTTGAAGTCGAGGAGTTGCTTAACTGGGAGCCAATGTAGGTCGGCAAGCACAGGGGTAATGGGTGACTCGGTGCGAGTTAGAACACGGGCTGCCGAGTTTTGGATGACGATTTAAAAGTTTTTATATATTAAAAAATATTTAATTTACTCAGAAACCAATTATTGTTTGGCAATGAAATGAGTAAATGGTGGAGAATCGTTGTTTTTTTAAATCATTTTAAATCAGTTTACTCGTAGGTAGTGGACTAGAGCTCCCTGTTCAGAATACTCACTCTCTGTCACAACTCTGTTACAGCGGGATTCATGAAGCTGCACAAAATCAGCTTTGCTTAATACATCAAGGAATATCTTTCAATGCAAAGAAGAAAACATAAACGATTCCCTTCTATTATACCACCTGACTGCGCAGGAAGATTTTAGATTTGTGATTATGACAATGATTTTAGTGGAAACTTTAACTGTAACCTAACCAGTGCAATTTCTAACGCAATTTGCACCTAATTTCCTGAATGTGCCCAAAGTGTAAGCTTGACCCCCCTCCCCCCAGATGTGTATAGTGAGCGCTTAGATCTGTAAAAGTCTATGGTGCTGAGCTCAGATCTGTGACACATTTGATCCTTCACCAACCAGCACCAGGTCTGACTGAAAGACATTTCAAGTGTATCTTTATCTACTATTATACGGACTTTACAGTTAATAAATCTGTGACACTTGACAGTAATGTTTCAGAACTTTATTGTTTCGAAGAGTAAATTATAAATAAAACTGTTCCTTTCACAGAAACATTGGGCTGGACTTTCCACTATGGTCGCTATCGCCCCAAAATCAGCAATATTTCCAGCACTTAGTGCTTTTTTTATTTTTCAGGATCGCTGGAATATCGGCCATTTTAAAAACCGCAAGTTTTGACTTTTTAATTTGAACTATAGCCTTGGCGATGTGAAATGGGCCTTAGCGATGTATTCAGTCATGCAAGGCTGGTGTCCATAGCGACGGCCGTTCTGCGCATGCGTGTTTTTTTTCAGGCAAAGAACTTTTCCCATGGGGGTTGACAGAGAGAAAAGAGGGCCAGGGGCTAGAACCTCCACTTTTGTGCTTATCGGCCAAAAATGGGTGTTATTTCCGGTAAAAAAGAGTTTTCAGATCGCCGGCTTGTCGCCCATTCTCAAAACACCTAGTTTACATTTTTGAAAATGGCCGTTACCATGAGCGATATCAAATGGGCGGTAGCGTTAAATTTTTTTGACCTTCTGCCGTAAAGTGTGGACGTCCTTAGCAACAGCATGGCAACACTCGATTACCACGATTCTGGCAGTCAAGGGTTATCATGTCATGCTCAGAAGAGGAGACAGAGAGAGAGAGCTCAGAGGGACTGAAGGTATGGCTGGGTGTGGTGTGCCTGCTTTGGGAGGAAGGAGGGAGACTTTAGAGCTTCACAGCAAGTAGGCAAACAAAAAGTAGCTGTTACCAGTCACATATTCGACCGAATTTGGTCGATAATGGAGGGAGATGAGGAGGCATCACAGCACGCTGTGGAGACTGAAGCTGGAGAGAGCAGTGAGGAGGGAGAGGAGCACATTGGAGACCGCAAAACAGCCAGGAGGTTCTTGGATGAGGCAAATGCTTCCCTTCTGCAGGAGATCGCGTTGCGCTGGAGTGATTTGACACAGGGAGAGCATGGGACGCCCACCCCAAAGGCTTACCAGAGGATATGGGCTGAGATAGCAGAGGTAGTCTTGTCAGCGACCAACGAGGTGCGTGAGGGCAACCAATGCCGCAAACAATGGAATGACCTTGTGTGATCGGCAAGAGTAAGTATTGATTTACATGTACTTATTTATTTATATCATTTGATTTGTAACAGTCATGAGTGACAATCAGCAGATGTGAGGTCTTGCACTTTTCCCAGGAATGTTTTGCTGAAAGCCTGCAGTCATGCTACACGTCTTTAGGTAAGGAATGATAATAACCATAATAATCATGATTACATCTGTCGGTTATGTGTTGTATCAGTCTCTGTGACAGTACCTAGCAATGATATCACGCAATGATCTCATGCCATGTCGTCCTGTCAGCTTTTACAGCAGAAGCTATCGACGATGAGGTCCGTGCAGAGGTGAACGGGTGGGGGGCTATCAGTCCCCAGCGACATCACAGAGATGGAGGAGCGGTGCTCGCACTCGTGGGGAAGCACCCCCCAGGCAGCCATTACGCATCTACAGACCCTGAAGTGATGCCACGTGAGTGAAGCTTACACCATTGCATGAAGTAAACTCAATAGATGCCACACCCACTCATATCCGACCAATCATATGTGATAGATGATTTCTAAAAGTGTCATAGAAATAATGCTGGCCTAATGAAAATCATTGCAATGCACAATGTGTTGATGGTCACGAAATGTGATGTCTGCGATGATTTTGAGAATGGTGGTGCATTTGTTGTGCATATGCTGTGTGTCGCGCTGGACTCACTTTGTCACCCTAGCACCCACTTCTCCTTTAACAATCTCATTTGTGTCTTGCAGTTCAGCCAGCAGCGCGCCCCAGGCAAGGCCACAGAGGCCAGAAGGTGGGGGCGCGGGGCAGGAGTCAGCGGATGATCCTACTACATCTGGTGCTGAGGAGCTCCGATTGCCGCCCATCAATCCGCTGGGTCTGCTCTCGACGGACGAGAGCGCGGAATTCGAAGAACCAGCATTGCCACGCTCCAGCAGCCATTCCACCCCAAGGCCATCTAATGGTTCTCCGGTCATTCCCGCCTCCACCCTGGAGTTCCAGTCCCAAGCACCTCTCCACAGGGCAACCCATTTGTCCCAGGATGGCGCCGACCCCTCGGAGGCCTCCTGGACATGGCAAGTCTGTTCCACGAGGGTGACATGACAGCGGAGAGATGATACAGTTGGCCAGGAGGACTGTAGACATTGGTGACCATCTCATCGAATCATTGGGGGGCATATCCCGACACCTGGCCACCATGACCGAGTACATTCCGTGCATGGCAGGGTCCCTGGATGCAATAGCCAGGAACACTGCTGCCACAGGCCTCCCAGTGGTCCCCGAGCGCGACACTCCATCCCTAGGTTTCGCACCACCACTGCGAACGACAGATGACAGCAAGGACCAGGATCCTGCTTCTGCATCAGAGAATGTTGCCCCCTCAGCAGCCCCTGCTCCCATACCCATCCAACCAACGCATCTGCCTTCATCCCCCCAATGAGACACTGCCTGAGGAGCTCCTCGGCAAGGCACCGTGGAGCAAGGAGGGGAAAGGGTAGAGGTGGGAAGAAGAAGGAGAGGGGGGAGGAAAGTGAGGTGCACGTGCGCAGGTGATGGTTGTGTTATATCTCCATCTGGGTGTATGCAATTTGTTGCAATGTATGGGGGCTGGGGACCACGCTCCTGCTTTGCCTTTGTACTCTGTGTTGCTGGACATGTTGAACATGTGATTTATGTCAATGGTGGAAAAAGTTGGGTGTGGGCAGGGGTAGGTGTTATTGGCTGTGATATTTATGATTTCACACCAATGTTGGTATTAAACTTTTGTTATTGAACATAACCTTGTTGCGCATTGTCTCAGATAGCTGGACCATTACACACTGGTGATTCCTTAACATGAAAGGGTTAAATACAATTTAACATCAATCAATGTAAACTTTAACTGGCACCAAGGTGATGGGCACCATTGATGTCTGAGCTGCACACACACAGCAGTGTGTCAGCGTTGTCACTCACATCAGCGCTCTTTCAGTCAAATTTTTCTGATATCAGCTCCTCATGTAAGAGTGGGCTTTAACAAATGCCAGCCACAATGCTGGTGTTCATCCTGGTTAGTTCCACTTTGTGTGGGCGGTTTTTTGAGTGAGTGATATTCTGGGCAATATGTGTGTGAGGTGATGAAATTGACGATGGGCGATCTCCATGGCCGCTAATTTGGGTAAATATGCTATTTACGACAGAAAAACAGTGGGCGGGCATTAATATTGAATCTCAGCATTAACTCCATTCGGAAAGTAACACTGGGCGATATTATAGGCATTGAATTCGCCCATTCTGCTGATTCTGCCCAGTTGTTTTATAAAGCCCATTGGGAAAATAACGCTCGGCGATAAGTCTCCTAAAAAAGCCTGCCAGTTTCCAATTTGTGGCTAAATGGGCTATATATGGACGTTATACATAATTTCAGCGGTAAAATGGGAGTTAAGTGGGCATTAAGCATGCAATAAAAGTGGAGGTTCTAGCCCCTGGTCCCCATCAATAACATGCAATAACTTTCTTTTATTCTAACCCCTGTTGCTTTATAAAATAAAATATATCAGCCAACTGAGGTGAACTCCATTTCCTTCCTCATGGAATGACATACCCTAGTTCTGCTTCTACTTGTACTGTGGACCGGGGGTTGGGGGGGTGGGGAAAGGGGGGCGAATCTATCATTACTATTAACCCTGACGTTACAGCAATGCACTTGTATATACATTTTGTCATTTTATTCTCCCATCTCCATTCTGCAGCATGTGATTAGTGGTAAATACTGGTTAAGAAATTACGCCCGATCACTATAAATCGCTATAAAAGCCCTTAATTTGTCCTCAATAAATACAAAGTGATTAGATGATTGACAAGAGTCAAAAATGCCCTTAAAATTACTCACAAATTGATTCTCCTGACAGCCTTTTACTACAGATTCTCCCCATAGTGCTGAGTAGTGCCGAGTTATTGCAGCTTTTCTTCAGCCTATTTTTGGGCCGGCAATCATTCGGGCGAATTGTGGGCGAAATGCTGAAAGTAGTGCTCAGTGATAATCTGGGCCATAATTGGGCGCAAATTTCTATTATGAGCAATATTATCGGCTTTGCACGAGTGCGACATAATATATATACATTTTAAAGTAGGCCAGGCAATACAGCTCATTCAGAAGTGCCGAAGGTTGGTCCGGCAATAAATGGGCTATAATCAGCAAATATAGGCGATAGACAGCATCTCGCTCTTAAATGGGCACTAAATGGAAAATAAATGGGCCTCACTCAGTAATTAGGCCTAACTGGGTAATCAGGCATCACTGGGTAGTCAGGCCTCATTGGGTAATCAGGCCTCACTCAGCAATCAGGCCTCACAGTGTAGTCAGGCCTCACCAGGTAATCAGGCCTAACTGGGTAAGCAGGCTTCACTTGGTAATCAGGTCTAACTCGGTAATCAGACCTCACTCAGTAATCAGACCTCATTCAGTAATCAGGCCTCACTGGCTAATCAGGCTTTACTGGGGAATCAGGCCCCACTCAGTAATCAGGAGTCACTCAGTAATCAGGCCTAACTGGGTAATCAGGCCTAGCTCGGTAATCAGACCTCACTAGGTAATCAGACCTCACTCAGCAATCAGGCCTTACTGGGTAAGCAGACCTCACTAGGTAATCAGGCCTCACTCAGTAATCAGGACTCATTCAATAATCAGGCCTCACTTTGTAATCAGGTCTCACTGGGTAATCAGGCCTCACTTTGTAATCAGGCCTCACTGGATAATCAGGCCTCACTCAGTAATCAGGCCTCATTGGGTAATCAGGCCTCACTTGGTAGTCAGGCCATGACTCAGTAATCAGGCCTCACTCAGTAATCAGGCCTTACTGGGTTATCAGGCCTCACTCGGTAATCAGGCATCACTGGATAAACAGCCCTCACTGTGTAAGCTGTTCTCACTGGGTAATTAGGCCTCGCTGGTTAATCAGTCCTCACTGGGTAATCAGGCCTCACTGGGTAAGCAGGTTTCACTTTGTAATCAGGCCTAATTCAGTTCCCAGTCCTCACTCAGCAATCTGGCCTCACTCAGTAATCGGGCCTCACATGGTAATCAGGCCTACTCAGATTCAGGCCTGAATGGTTAATCAGGCCTCACTCAGTTTCAGGCCTCACTCAGAAACTGGTTTCACTGGATAATCATGCCTTTCTGGGTAATCAGGACTTATTCAGTACTCATGCCTCACTGGGTAATCAGGTGTACCTGGGTAATCAGGCCTCACTCAGTAATCAAGTCTCACTAAGTAATCAGGCCTCACTGGGCAATCAGGACTCACTGGGAAATCAGGCCTCACTCAGTAATCTGGTCTCACTGGGCAATCAGGCCTCACTTAGTTATCAGGACTCACTGGGTAATCAGGTCTCACTCAATAATCAGTCCTCACTCAGTAATCAGGCCTCACTCAGTAATCAGGCCTCACTTCATAATCAGCCCTCACTGGATACCCAGGCCTCATTTTGTTATCAGGCCTCACTGGGTAATTACACCTCACTCATTAAACAGGCCTCATTGGGTAATCAGGCCTCACTGGGTAATCAGGCCTCACTTGGTAATCAGGCCTCACTCAGTAATCAGGCCTCACTGGGTAATCAGGCCTCACTCAGTAATCAGGCCTCACTTGGTGAGACGGGAGTTCCGGGGTCGGAGCGTCGGCAGGCCTACAAAAGGCCCAGAGTTCAAGCAGAGTCGGGAGTTCCGGGGTCGAGGAGACGTGGCTTGTGCAGCTGCAGCAGGGAGACAAAAAAGAAGTAGAAAGAAATCGAAAGGTGACGTCACAGCCAAGGGGGTAAGTGATTGGCTGGTGATTGGTAAGTAGCTTTTCTTTTTCTTTTCTATTTCAGTAAGTTACCTTTAGCATTGTTGCCAAATTAAGTTAATCTAGGGGTTAAGTCATGGCAGGAGAGCTCGGACACATGTTATGCTCCTCCTGTACTATGTGGAAAATCAGGGACGCCTCCGGTGTCCCTAATGACTACGTGTACGGGAAGTGTATCCGCCTCCAGCTCCTGACTAACCATGTTGCGGAACTGGAGCTGCGGGTGGATTCACTCTGGAGCATGCACAATGCTGAGGATGACATGAATAGCACGTTTAGAGAGTTGGTCTTATCGCAGGTAAAGGGTACACAGCCAGATAATAAATGGGTGACCAACAGGAAGAGCAGTGTAAGGAAGGTAGTGCAGGGGTACCCTGAGGTCATCACCATGCAAAACAGATACACCGCTTTGGGTACTGTTGAGCGGGATAACATATCAGGGGAGAGCAGCAGCAGCCAGGTTCATGGCACCATAGCGGGCTTTGCTGCACAGGAGGGCAGGAAAAAGAGTGAGATAGCGATAGTGATAGGGTATTCAATTGTAAGGGGAATAGATAGGTGTTTCTGCGGCCGCAACCGAGACACCAGGATGGTATGTTGCCTCCCTGGTGCAAGGGTCAAGGATGTCTCGGAGTGGCTGCAGGACATTCTGAAAAGGGAGGGTGAACAGCCAGTAGCCGTGGTGCATATAGGTACCAACGATATAGGTAAAAAACAGGATGAGGTCCTACGAGACGAATTTAGGGAGCTAGGAGTTAAATTAAAAAGTAGGACCTCAAAAGTAGTAATCTCAGGATTGCTAACAGTGCCACGTGCTAGTCAGAGTAGGAATCGCAGGATAGCTCAGATGAATACATGGCTTGAGCAGTGGTGCAGAGGGGAGGGATTCAAATTCCTGGGACATTGGAACCGGTTCTGGGGGAGGTGGGACCAGTACAAACCGGATGGTCTGCACCTGGGCAGGACCAGAACCAATGTCCTAGGGGGAGTGTTTGCTAGTGCTGTTTGGGAGGAGTTAAACTAACATGGCAGGGGGATGGGAACCTATGCAGGGAGACAGAGGGGAATAAAATGGAGACAGAAGCAAAAGATAGAAAGGAGAATAGTAAAAATGGAGGGCAGAGAAACCCAAGGCAAAAAACAAAAAGAGCCACTTTACAGCAGAATTATAAAGGGTCAAAGTGTATTAAAAAGACAAGCCTGAAGGCTCTGTGCCTCAATGCGAGGAGTATTTGGAATAATGTGGACGAATTAACTGCACAGAGAGCAGTTAACGGATATGATGTAATTGGCATCACGGAGACATGGCTCCAGGGTGACGAAGGCTGGGAACTCAACATCCAGAGGTATTCAACATATAGGAAGGATAGACAGAGAGGAAAAGGAGGCGGGGTGGCATTACTGGTTAAAGAGGAAATTAATGCAATAGTAAGGAGGGACATTAGCTTGGTTTATGTGGAATCAGTATGGGTGGAGCTACGGAATACCAAAGGGCAGAAAACACTAGTGGGAGTTGTGTACAGACCACCAAACAGTAGTAGTGAGGTTGGGGACAGCATCAAACAAGAAATAAGGGATGTGTGCAATAAGGGTACAGCAATTATCATGGGCGACTTTAATCTACATATAGATTGGGCTAACCTAACTGGTAGCAATGTGGTGGAGGAAGATTTCCTGGAGTGTATTAGGGATGGATTTCTGGAACAATATGTCGAGGAACCAACCAGAGAACTGGTCATCCTAGACTGGGTGATGTGTAATGAGAAGGGACTAATTAGCAATCTTGTTGTGCGAGGCCCCTTGGGGAAGAGTGACCATAATATGGTCGAATTCTTCATTAAGATGGAGAGTGACAAAGTTAATTCAGAAACTATGGTCTTGAACTTAAGGAAAGGTAACTTTAATGGTATGAGGCGCGAATTGGCTAGATTAGACTGGCAAATGATACTTAATGGCTTGATGGTGAATAGGCAATGGCAAACCTTTAAAGATCATATGGACGAACTTCAACAATTGTACATCCCCGTCTGGAGTAAAAATAGAACGGGGAAGGTGGCTCAACCGTGGCTAACAAGGGAAATTAAGGATAGTGTTAAATCCAAGGAAGAGGCATACAAATTTGTCAGAAAAAGTAGCAAACCGCAGGACTGGGAGAAATTTAGAATACAGCAGAGGAGGACAAAGGGTTTAATTAAGAGGGGGAAAATAGAGTACGAGAGGGAGCTTGCCGGAAACATAAAAAATGACTGCAAAAGCTTCTATAGGTATGTGAAGAGAAAAAGATTAGTGAAGACCAGCGTTGGTCCCTTGCAGTCGGATTCGGGTGAATTTATAATGGGGAACAAAGAAATGGCAGACCAATTGAACAAGTACTTTGGTTCTGTCTTCACAAAGGAAGACACAAATAACCTTCCCGATGTACTAGGGTCCGAAGGACTAGTGAGAAGGAGGAACTGAAGGATATCCTTATTAGGCGGGAAATTGTGTTCGGGTAATTGACGGGGTTGAAGGCTGATAAATCCCCAGGGCCTGATAGTCTACATCCCAGAGTACTTAAGGAAGTGGCCCTAGAAATAGTGGATGCATTGGTGATCATTTTCCAACAGTCTATCGACTCTGGATCAGTTTCTATGGACTGGAAGATTGCTAATGTAACACCACTTTTTTAAAAAGGAGGGAGAGAGAAAACAGGTAATTACAGACCAGTTAGCCTGACATCGTGGTGGGGAAAATGTTGGAATCGATCATTAAGGATGAAATAGCAGCGTATTTGGAGAGCAGTGATAGGATTGGTCCAAGTCAGCATGGATTTATGAAAGGGAAATTATGCTTGACAAATCTTCTGGAATTTTTTGAAGATATAACTAGTAGGGTGGACAAGGGAGAACCAGTGGATGTGGTGTATTTGGACTTTGAAAAGGCATTTGACAAGGTCCCACACGAGAGATTGGTGTGCAAAATCAAAGTGCATGGTATTGGGGGTAATGTATTGACGTGGATAGAGAACTGGTTGGCAGACAGAAAGCAGAGAGTCGGGATTAACGGGTCCTTTTCAGAATGGCAGGCAGTGACTAGTAGAGTGCCGCAGGGCTCAGTGCTGGGACCTGCAAGGGGTTCTCGGGGAATGTTGTTGTGCCTTGGGTGTCTCTCTCTGGGCTTCTGCCCTCATAGCTTATGCCTGGCCTGTGAGGTACCCTGAGTGCTGCAAGAGCACCCCTGGAGAGACTGTGTCCACAGCTTATGAAGGGGGTTTTGAGACTCGTGCGTCCCCACAGCTTATGCCTAGCCTATGAGGCACCTGTGAGTGTCAAACACTCCTAACCCCTTCTTCCCTAGCCTGTGACACACAGTTGAGCATTTTCGAGGCGCTCCTAGCTTCCCTTACACTGTTCTGACATAAGACTCACGATCAGGAGATGTAATACAATAGAACTGAGACGAGGTGATTCCAAGAGGAACTTAGGCTTCCAAATTATTTGACAAGGTGTATGTCAACAACAAAAAAATCCCCCTAAATCCCACTAAACGGACACAACGAAAATCTTTACACAAGTTTAGCAGTACAATGCCCAACCTCCCACCTTTCCTGGCCTAACTGAGTTGGGAGTTCTGGGGACCAGAGGTTATACTCACTACTGTGCCTTTTGCAGTCTGGTGGTTTGTTTCTTCTATCTTTGGTGTCTTCGGACACTGGTTTTCCTTCAGTGTCGAGAGGCTTGCTGGTTGTTGGATCACGAGAACAGAGCGCACACACACTGCGTCAGAAACCCCTTTTTATAGCCAGATTATCCAGTCCGCCTCTCGTGCTGAAATCGATCCTTCCCATTGGTGGGCTTTGTGATTTTGAAAAATGCAGCAGTTTTAGATTATTGCGGGTTTTTTCCACTGATGTTAACCTACTCAAGGTTTGAGTAGATGTTGATTGGGTTGGCCTCCTGTAGCCATTGTGTAGGCCCTTGGGTTGTTTTGGGTTCCCTAGTTTTCTGAAGGTCTGCATAATTTCCCTCCATAGTGTAAACATGGGGAAGACAACAGCCCGATAATGGCGATGAGTCAGTCCCACAGTTTTCGAGCAAGTGCTCTCTCATTGGCTTGAAAGCACCATGCTTCAGGCTGACTCTGTCCCACCATTGGCCCTCCGGTGTCCTCCCCCGTCCAATCACTGTTCTGCCAAGGTCAAACCGTCTCGGTTTCAAATCAAATTGCAGCACAGACAGATCCCATAGCTCTTTTCCTTCTGGGTAAAATGAGGGTTTTTTTGTCCTCCCCTACATAATCCCCCATCTGAGTGTGAAAGTTCAGGGTGGTGAGAAAACCCTAGGTCTCCCAAATTGCCCAACCTTCCCCAGTTTAACTCTAAACTGATCCCGTCGATATATATCGTAATTCCTTTTAACGCGGTACAAAACACAGAATCCAACAGGTTACAATATACGACAGCAATATACATATATGTACTTAAAGTTACAGCAGTAATTGTGCATTGAGTCTCATTTCAGTCTTAACCGTAAAACAAAGAAACCTGCCCTGCAAACTCCCCAGGGGCCATGTATGAAAATGCAGTCATCCCTGGGAATAACAAAACCACCTAAGTGTCGCGGTCAAGCTTTGTTTACACACCTTGAGTGTTTAGCAACGGCTCTCCTGTCTGTGTAGTAGCCTGAGGAACTGCTTTCTTTTTCTTTTTCTCCTGAGCTTACAGCTTGTAACTAGCAGATAAGCTACAATCAGGAGTTGGCCGATTACTAAGGCATGCGATCCCACCCGGATCCACGCAGGTATGTCTGCCCGTATTCTCAAATCCCACCATTGGGGGTTGAATCTGGGCAATCTCCCCTGCTAGAATTTCAGTTTTCTGCTCCATGGTGTAAAAATGTTTTTGAGACAAAACCACTGCCTGGAGGAGGGCTGTAAGTTTCTCAGGTAGTGGGGCAATGGGATAGCCAAACTGGGCAACATATTGTTGTAGGTGGCTGAGGTTGTTTTGTACCGTGAGGTGAATCGTGGAAGGTTCAGGGATGGGTGTGATTATGGTGTGTTCCACTTGAACCCCTGCCCTGGGTTTAAAGCAAAAACTGCTGTACGGTATTGGACACCACCTTCCCGGTCCGTGTTCATACCGTTGGGCACTTGTGGTGACACAATATGTCCCACCACCTAAATATGCTACCTGTGGAGGCATGTGGTTAGGGGCCATTACCTCCATTGTGCAATTGATAGGCTTTGCCCCAGCAGTGCTGAACCCGCATTGTGGCCTTTCAAAAGCGTTCAAGTGCTGGAGGCACAGGATTACCTGTGCTCCCCTGCTCTGACAACCCGAGAGGTCTGTACCTGTCACAGTGTGCTCCCACATTGTGATATAAGGTGGGACCTCTTGGAATCGAACATGCACCCCTCCACGAATGACTCCCACATTCTCCACTCGGTACAGGGGTGCTGGTCGTGGGGACGCCCCCATCACGGGCATCCTGACCACCACACCCATGATGGTATGGTTTGACTTTCCACAGTCCACCGATACCGGGTAGGCTTCCGACGCTACACGAAGTTGGCAAGGACTCAAAACATTATCATAAGGGTGCAGTGCTGCTAAGTGCTGGTTGCTGATCCAGGAGGGGACCTGTCCCTGTCTCAGATCCTCAAGGTTACTCCGTCCCTCTCCCAGCAACCAGGCCCCACAGAGCACGCACACCTCATTTTGGGTGGCTTGATCGGAGGCGTTTCTATCCTCCCGAATCAAGGCGTTTACAGCCCTGGCCTGTGCCTCCAATTGAGAAATAATCTCCTTTAAGTGAACCGTCATTGCCACCTCTTCGTGGATGCGGATCCCACTACGGTATTCTCGTCCCCCAGGATTTTACGCAGCTGATTCTTTAACCCAGTTATCTGCAGGGCCAGCTGCATGTTATCCAAACTGTTTATGGCGGACGCCCTGGTGTTAAACCCCGTGAAAATGTCATTTAAAGTGCCATGCCTCTGCCTGCCCGGTTCGGTCCTATCCCACTGTTTATACAAGTCTGTCAATTTGACATCTCCGAAGTCCAGTTCATAGAACTTCCGGAACATCTCCCGCAGCGGAGCCTGGTATAACAGCTCGGTTTCCCGGGGACACCACGTAGGTAGGCGGACTTCTGTCAGATTTAGCACCACTGATGCCACCGCGTAGTGTACCCCCTGATAAAGTAGTTTCTTGGTAGGGACCAACACTAAACCATTCCCCGGCCCCCTGGTTGTTGTCGGGCACCCGTGTGGGACAGTGTGCTTGGCCGTGGGTGGGGGTTTTCTTTCCCGAACTATAAGTTCGGTGGCGTTTACTGGTACCCGGGGATTGGGGGTCACACACGCCTCCTCGCTGCGATCCCATACCCCCCATCCCCGACATCCTGCCACCACCTGTAGAAAGCAATGGAGACCCCCTCTGAACACACGCGAGTGGATCCCCACATACACAAATAAATTCCTTGGTCGTACGCCCACCATTTCTCCCAGCGCACCGTGGCCCCGCCAGATGACCCCATGATGGTTCGGTAGGTATCATTATCCAGACGTTCCCAGTCCGAGTGTCGGTCTCCCACGTCCCTCTTGAGCTTTCTGAGCCACCACCACTGTCCCTGAGGTATGTCCCCTTGGCAAGTTAGGTATACCTTCCTGCCTTCTGTCACTCTCACTCTGGAAGTGGCCACAGTGATCTCCGGGCAGGGGATGGAGGCCTCTCCATAGGTAAAGTCCTTATGGTTGGAGTACTTGGTGGAGTTCGATCCCAACCACCCAGGCCATCTCCCCTCGTGGGAGTAGGTGACCCGGCCATCCGCCGCCGGAGTCCCTTCTCCTGTGGTCACTGTCGGTGCTCTGCCCCTGGAGCATCCGAAAACCAGGGAGTCCTCGGTGTCCCGGTGCAGATCCTTAGTGATACCAGCATCGCTAACGTCCAGTAGGGAGGTGTTGACATCTGAAAGGCAAGAAGAACATGGCTTTGCCTTGAGAGACTTCTCCAGGCTCGGCCCGCGTAACATTATTTCAAACACAAAAATGCTGTACCCAACCGTTACTGCCTTACCTAAACATATATGCACACAACACAAAGTAACAAAACAGGAAGGGAAAATATATACACTGCCACGCGTCCCCGGGTGGCCAGGCTACATCCTGTCACTGTACAGGCGTCGTCGACCACTTGGCTAACCGTACCCTGGGGACCAGGATGCCCTCCGCTGAGGGGCTCGTATAGTCCCCCTTAATGAGTCTTGTGCTGCCCTCCCGAGTCCCGGATAATCAGTGGGAGACCCTTACTAGCGCAACAGAGCACCCTTCCTGTTGTCTTTCGCCTTCTCGGTCTGGGGCGGGGAGCTAAGTAAACAGGAGACCACGGCGCCCTGGGCTGTGGCACTCTGTCACTCCTCCTTACTGTCGGTGCAGAGTCCCACGTTATGGGCTGCAATGCTATCTCCTCCACCTGTTGGGCTAGCCCCAGCTGATCCACCATGGGAGGTTCAGCTTCCCCTTGGACCTTGCTAATGGTAGAGCCGTTCTCCCAACTTCAGTTAGTGGGCTGGGAAACTCTACCCAGTGGTGGGATAGCCTTACTGGAGCAGTGAACCATCCCAGGCTGTCGAGCTTCGGGGCCCGCTGCCTTCTCCGGAGCCTCCAAATCCACCGGGGCCTGTTCTTCCCCCAGTGCCTGATTCCCTTCCCTTGCTCATTCCCTCTGTTTTTTTACCTCTTTTGGGGTCAAACAATTTACACTGATTAATGTGATACCACTTCACCCGGCGAGGCAATTGAACCACATAGACCATAGGGCTAGCCTTGTTGCCTATGCTGTATGGTCCCATATACAGTGGTCAAATACCCCGACCCGGGCGAAGCTTCTCACCATCACCTGGTCGCCCACCTCCCAATCATGTGACTGCGGGGTTCCAGCAGCAGCCGATTTGCACGGTGCTGTTTACCCATGTTGTTGGCCGCCTGCCAGTGAATCTGTTGAAGCTGTTCAAACAGATTCCTGACGAAGCGGTCCCGGTTCACCTCTCGGAGCTGCCCTTCGGTGAGAACCGGCGCCAACACATGCACTGGGGTTCTCATGATCCGGCCAGTCATCAGCTCATGGGGTGAGTACCCTGTGCTCTTTGACTGACTGGCCCAGATTCCCATGAGGACCAACAGTAAGACCTCCACCCACTTGTTCGGTGAGTCTCCTGTCTCCTTGCGCAGCCTTTCCTTTAGGGTCCGGTTCAGGCGTTCTACGGGGCCTGAGGACTGAGGGTTGTAGGCGACATGCCATTTGGCTCTTATCCCCAGCACCTTTAGGGTGGCCTGCATCACCTGGCCGATGAAGTGGCTTCCCCGGTCGGACTCCACAATTTGAGGTAGACCCCACCGAGAGAACACCTCCCTCACCAGGATTTTTGCAGTCCCCACCGCGGTAGCTGTTCGGCAAGGGAAGGCTTCCACTCACTTGGAAAACACATCCACCAGGATGAGGCAGTATTTATAACCTCCCTGGGCGGCCGGTAGGGGTCCGATGTAGTCGATCTGGATCAACTGCCATGGTCCCTCTACCCGCCTGACGTGTCCCATAGACACCTTCCTTTTCTGAGGGTCTGGGTTGTTTGCAGCGCAAACCAGACACAGAAGTCGCAGACGTCTTCCCGGAGGTCTGGCCACCACCCTGCCTTTTCTACCCGTTGCCAGGTAGATTCCGGCCCTGGGTGTCCCGCACCTGGACCCTCATGGGCCAGCTGAAGGAATTCCCTCCGGTGTTGTGGCGGCACTACCCATTTGTCCCCTTTTATCAACATGCCTTCCCGCACAGCAATATCTACAGCACTGTATGGGCCCTCCGCCTTTTCCCCCTTTTTGATAGCAGCCAAGGCAGCCTTCAGGACCGGATCCTGCATCTGGACTACTTTAAGGTCCGGGGCCGCAGCCGCCCCTATGCTCCATTGTGTCCCTGGCTTGCTTCTTGCTGCTGCTATCCTGCCTGCCTCGTATGGGTCCCATGGGCGACCTGTATGAGCACCTTCCCTTGCCAGCAGGTCTGCCTGCTGGTTACCTTCCCCCCGTGGCTCAGTTTTGGAGTGGGCCTTTACCTTATGGATATATACATCCCTGGTTTCTCCCACTGCAGCCACGATCTTTTCTAGCAGGGGTTTGGTCACAAGGGGCTTCCCATCCGCAGAGGTGTACCCCCGGCGTGACCAAATCGCCAGATACTCTGTACATGAATTGCAAGTGAACATGATGTCCGAGCAAATCGTGTATGGGGTAGGGAATTCCTCGGGGTGTGTGACCACATACATCACCGCCGAGAGTTCCGCCTGCTGGGCGCTCAGGGTGCATGGGAGTTTAAGAGCCAAGGCAATCCCTGCCTTGGGATCCCAAACTCCACAGCCCGTGAGTCTTGTACCCGCGGACACTGAACTGGAGCCACCAACGTAGATCTCGCGGCCTGTGGGGTGTATCCCTACCCGAAATCCAAAGTTGATGTCCCATACCCCCTCCACAGAGCATCTATGCGGCTGCCCTGGATAGATTAAATTTGCTGCGAGCCTGGGCTCGCAGAGGCCCTTGACCTTTAAAGTCATTTGGGAGAGGAGGAGGGTCCAGCGAGTGATTCTAGCACTGCTCACTGTCCCGTCCTTAATCCTCCCGTCCAATAGCATCTGCGTCGGGGTATGATGGGTGAGGAGTGTAATGGGGGATATTCCGGTAAAGATCTGAGCTCTCTTTACTGCCCAGTGGGTGGCAAGCAAGTGCCTCTCACAATTGGAGTATGCCTTTTCTACCTCCGTGAGGACCCTGGAGGAGTACACCACTGGTCTCAGCTGACCATTTCGCTCCTGGAGCAACACTGCACTTAAGCTGTCACCGCTGGCTGCCACCTCCAGGAAGAATTCCTCCCACCCATCAATTGCCCCTAGGGCTGGTGCTACCTGCAGGTCTCTCTTAAGACAGACAAATGCTGCCTCACAGCCCTCGTCCCATTCCCACTCGACCCCCTTATGTAGCAGTCGGAGCAGAGGGCCGGCAGTGGCTGCATAGTCCTCGATGAAGTCTCTACAGTAGCCAGTGATTCCCAGGAAAGACCTTACCCCCGACCTTACCCCCAAAACACCCTGCAGGACAGGGAGTTCCTGCATTGCCGTTCTTCTAGCCTCATCAGTGGCCCTTTCTCCTGCCCTTATCGTCAGGCCCAGGAATTTTACTTCTCCTAGACCTATCTGGGCTTTCTTGGGGTTAACTTTAAAACCCCCTTCCTTCACTAAGACCATCAGTTCGGCCAGCAGTGGACCGTGTTCCTCACTGCTGTCTGTGAGCAACAACAGGTCGTCCACATATTGGACCAGCTGGTGAGGTTGGCTGAAGCCTTTTAAGCAGTTCGCCATGCATTGGTGAAAGATGCTGGGACTATTATGAAAGCCCTGTGGGAGGCAGCTCCATGTATACTGCTGTTCCCGGAAGGTGAAGGCAAACTTGTACTCCGTACAGGGATAGACCAGAACCCGTTGGATATGTCCAACACTGTGAACGTGGTTGCGGATGCAGGGATTTCCCCTATCAGATCCGCAACCGCCGCTACTGTGGGGGCACAAGCTGGGATGTTTTTATTGAGCACCCTATAATCCACTGTAGCCCTCCAAGAATTGTCCGGTTTCCTAACCGGCCAAAGTGGGGAGTTAACATGGGTGGCTATGGGTCTCAAAACACCCTGCTCGACAAGCGAGCTTAAAGCTGTCTCCAAGTCTGCTTCTGCCTCTCGGGGAAAGCCATACTGCTTTTGCGGGCGGGACATGGGATCCCCATCTATTCTAACCTCCACTCCTGTGACTCTCCCACAATCGTGTTTATGGGTGGCAAATGCTGCAAGATTTGCTTGCACATAGGCCCGGTACTCGGCCGGGGTGTTACAGACCAGAACCTCCAGGTCGTAACCCCCTTTTGGCTTCATTGTACACAGAGTCCCTTTTCCCTGTTTCTTATCAATAACCATGACTTCTCCCTCTGCTTCCGTGCCCACTGTGCCCCATAGACAGTGATTCCTCAAGTCTACTAGGATCTGGCGAGCGATGATGAAATCAGCCCCCAAGATCCCTTTTCCCACCTGCTCCCAGTTCATCAGGACGCACTTCCATTGTGTTTGGAGTGCTCCTAAACGAACTGCGAGCGGGACTGAGAAAAACCCAGCCTTCTCATTTCCTGTGAACCCAACTAGTTGTTACGGCACCCCGTTTGATAGAGGTGAGGTTGTGGGGTCCTCCGAATGGACTATCGTGCTGGAAGCACCAGTGTCCAAAAGGTAAGTACCCAATACACCCTCAACCTCCATCTTGACCCAGGGTCGTCCCCAGGGGTCGTATTCTAGTGGGCACAGGTATGCAGGCTGGGCCTGGGCTAGTCACGGCCTCTGTACTGGCAGGGTTGCTGGTGCTTCCCTGCCTGTTGCCGTGGCTACCTTCCCAATCCCCTCCAGCGCTGTCCTCACTGCAGCTACAAGGGATGGTGAGGAGCTCCCTCCACTTCCCCCACTCTGGGCGGCTCCTGAAGGACTTCTCCCCCCATATCCCTTTACTGGGCTCCTGCAATCCCTTTTAAAATGCCCAGCTTTCCCGCACCTGTAGCACACTCCCTCCTTATCAGACGAGCGGCCAACCTCCTGGTGCCATTCCCTTTTGGGAATTGAGTTGGGTTTTACTTCATTTACCCGACCTTTGGAGATTTTCTCCTCCTCCCCTCCTCCATTTCGTTGGACCAGTGCCAGTTGCCTGACCACTGCTTCCTCGGTGAGGTTGGGGTCCCGGGAATCGAACCACAGTTCTGCCCTGGCCTTGAGCCGGGGCAAGCAGTTTGCCACCAGCATCCTCAGCCAGCGGCCAGTCTGTACCGCGGAAAGATTCGCCCGGTCGAGGAGCTCCCCACAGGCTGCGTGGTATACCACCCACAGCATGTCCGCAAACGCCTGCGGGGTTTCCCCTGCGAGCTGCCTTGTCCTTTCGACCCATTCGAAAGGACTGCCGTCATCGAAGCCCATAGCCTCAAGGACGGCCCTCTGGACCTCAGTAAATGTGCGCTGCCTCCTCTGGCATTCTGCCGGTAGGACCTGGTACAATTTGCTGTCCAGAGAGAAGAGCAGCAGCTTGGCTGTCTGTTCCTCGTCGCACCCATTAATTTCCCCTGCCTGCATCACCTCCATGAAGTAGATAGACGGGTCCCCGCTGCGAGTGAGTTTGGCCAAATGGGCCACCATGGCCCTGAGTGATTGAACTCCATGGGGAATAATAAAGTCGCAATCCAGCGCTCCCTGACCTTGGCCACCTCCCTGTGGAGGACCGTACTTGTGCTGCCTGACCGGGCACATCCGCCCTGGTTCAGGATCTTTCTGCGCTGGTCCCTCTACCTCCGGCTGTCCCACCATACCCGGAGCAGCAGACAGTGCCTGGTCGCCTGATCCAGCCCTTAACTGACCCTCGGCGGGAGCCTCACATCCCTGCTGCCGAGCGGGACACATTGGTCCTGCCCCCAGCCCTGGGTATGCTACTACCTGCGTGCCCCGCTCCTCCTGGTGCCCCACCGGACAAACCACCGGTGCCTCAGGAGGTGGTCGCGCGTCTCTTGCCTTTGGATTCTCCTCTACCCCCCAATACTCTCCTTTGTCCCATGTGGACACTCCAGGTCCTATCAGGACGACCATCCCCTTTGCCTGGGATAGAGTGTGGATGAGAGTTTTAATCCTCTCCTGGCAGGGACCGTGATCTGCAAACTCACTGCTACTGGCCACTTTATAGGCTGCCTGTACGTCTTTTAATTTATTCTCTAGTTTCCAAATTTTCTGGGTGTACCGAGAGTTCTGTTCCCGGGGGACCCCTCAATACCCTTGGCCTCAGTGACCTGACACTGAAGATAGTCCCGGCTATTTTGGAAGGTCTCCTCCAACTGCCACTTCCCTTGCTGCTCCCCAGCTAATTCGGCCAGCAGGTTGTCCCCAACCACAGCCCGGATAGCAGAGAGCTCCTCTGATTTCTGAAGACTCTGTTCCAAGTCCTTCACCCGCTGATCGAGCTTTCGGACTTGGCGGGTGAAGCAGATAAGCCAGATGGCCTTTTCCACCCTGTGGTTGTGGTCCTTCCCTGCTGTCCACTGAGCAGCAGCATCCACCGGGCGCTCTGCCCGAGTGAGGGCTTGTACCCAAGGTTTGGTGAGGTTCACCTTGCCAAAAATGTATGAAGAAATTCTCTCCTCCATTTTAGTTTCCTCTCTTATCACCTCATCTGTTATATTAACATCTCCTGTTTGCTTATGTCACCATGTTCTGTAAGGGGTTATCAGGGCGTGTTGTTGTGCCTTGGGTGTCTCTCTCTGGGCTTCTGCCCTCACAGCTTATGCCTGGCCTGTGAGGTACCCTGAGTGCTGCAAGAGCACCCCTGGAGAGACTGTGTTCACAGCTTATGAAGGGGGTTTTGAGACTTGTGCGTCCCCACAGCTTATGCCTAGCCTGTGAGGCACCTGTGAGTGTCAAACACTCCAAACCCCTTCTTCCCTAGCCTGTGACACACAGTTAGCGTTTTCAAGGCGCTCCTAGCTTCCCTTACACTGTTCTGACATAAGACTCACGATCAGGAGATGTAATACAATAGAACTGAGACAAGGTGATTCCAAGAGGAACTTAGGCTTCCAATTTATTTGACAAGGTGTAACTCAACAAACAGCAATACACCAACAAAACAATCCCCCTAAATCCCACTAAGCGGACACAACGAAAATCTTTACACAAGTTTAGCAGTACAATGCCCAACCTCCCACCTTTCCTGGCCTAACTGAGTTGGGAGTTTCGGGGACTAGAGGTTATACTCACTACTGTGCCTTTTGCAGTCTGGTGGTTTGTTTCTTCTATCTTTGGTGTCTTCGGACACTGATTTTCCTTCAGTGTCGAGAGGCTTGCTGGTTGTTGGATCACGAGAGCAGAGCGCACACACACTGCGTCAGAAACCCCTTTTTATAGCCAGATTTTCCAGTCCGCCTCTTGTGCTGAAATCGATCCTTCCCATTGGTGGGCTTTGTGATTTTGAAAAATGCAGCAGTTTTCGATTATTGCGGGTTTTTTCCACTGATGTTAACCTACTCAAGGTTTGAGTAGGTGTTGATTACGTTGGCCTCCTTTAGCCATTGTGTAAGCCCTTGGGTTGTTTTGGGTTCCCTAGTTTTCTGAAGGTCTGCATAATTTCCTTCCATAGTGTAAACATGGGGAAGACAATAGCCCGATAATGGCGATGAGTCAGTCCCACAGTTTTCGAGCAAGTGCTCTCCCATTGGCTTGAAAGCCCATGCTTCGGGCTGACTCTGTCCCACCATTGGCCCTCCGGTGTCCTCCCCCGTCCAATCACTGCTCTGCCAAGGTCAAACCGTCTCGGTTTCAATTCATATTGCAGCACAGACAGATCCCACAGCTCTTTTCCTTCTGGGTAAAATGAGGGGGCTTTCGTCCTCCCCAACAGACCTCAGCTCTTTACAATATATATTAAGGATTTAGATGATGGAATTGAGTGTAATATCTCCAAGTTTGCAGATGACATTAAACTTGGTCGCGGTGTGATCTGTGAGGAGAACACTAAGAGGCTGCAGGGTGACTTGGACAGGTTAGGCGAGTGGGCAAATATATGGCAGATGCAGTATAATGTGGATAAATGTGAGGTTATCCACTTTAGAGGCAAAAACATGAAGGCAGAATATTATCTGAATGGCGGCAGATTAGGAAAAGGGGATTGCAGTGAGACCTGGATGTCATGGTTCATCAGTCATTGAAAGTTGGCATGCAGGTACAGCAGGCAGTGCTGAATGCTGAATACCCTTGGATGTTGAGTTCCCAGTCTTGGTCACCCTGATTAGGAAACGGGGAGGTGCGACGAGACCTGGGTGTCATGGTACATCAGTCATTGAAGGTTGGCATGCAGGTACAGCAGGCGGTTAAGAAAGCAAATGGCATGTTGGCCTTCATAGCGAGGGGATTTGAGTACAGGGGCAGGGAGGTGTTGCTACAGTTGTACAGGGCCTTGGTGAGGCCACACCTGGAGTATTGTGTACAGTTTTGGTCTCCTAACCTGAGGAAGGACATTCTTGCTATTGAGGGAGTGCAGCGAAGGTTCACCAGACTGATTCCCGGGATGGCGGGACTGACCTATCAAGAAAGACTGGATCAACTGGGCTTGTATTCACTGGAGTTTAGAAGAATGAGAGGGGACCTCATAGAAACGTTTAAAATTCTGATGGGTTTAGACATGTTAGATGCAGGAAGAATGTTCCCAATGTTGGGGAAGTCCAGAACCAGGGGTCACAGTCTAAGGATAAGGGGTAAGCCATTTAGGACCGAGATGAGGAGAAACTTCTTCACCCAGAGAGTGGTGAACCTGTGGAATTCTCTACCACAGAAAGTTGTTGAGGCCAATTCACTACATATATTCAAAAAGGAGTTAGATGAAGTCCTTACTACTAGGGGGATCAAGGGGTATGGCGAGAAAGCAGGAATGGGGTACTGAAGTTGCATGTTCAGCCATGAACTCATTGAATGGCGGTGCAGGCTAGAAGGGCCGAATGGCCTACTCCTGCACCTATTTTCTATGTTTCTATGTTTCTATGGAGCCATGTCTCCGTGATGCCAATCACATCATATCCGTTAACTGCTATCTGCGCAGTTAATTCATCCACCTGATTCCGAATACTCCTCGCATTGAAGCACAGAGCCTTCAGGCTTGTCTTTTTAACACACTTTGCCCCTTTTGAATCTTGTTGTAATGTGGCCCTTTTTGCTTTTTGCCTTGGGTTTCTCTGCCCTCCACTTTTACTATTCTCCTTTCTATCTTTTGCTTTTGCCCCCCTTCTATTTCACTCTGTCTCCCTGCATAGGTTCCCATCCCTCTGCCATATTATTTTAACTTCTCCCCAACAGCACGAGCGAGCACTCCCCCTAGGACATTGGTTCCAGTCCTGCCCAGGTGCAGACCATCTGGTTTGTTCTGGTCCCACCTCCCCCAGAACCGGTTCCAATGTCCCAGGAATTTGAATACCTCCCTTCTGCACCACTGCTCAAGCCACGCATTCATCTGAGCTATCCTGCGATTCCTACCCTGAGTAGCACTTGGCACTGGTAGCAATCCCGAGATTACTATTTTTGAGGTCCTACTTTTTAATTTAACTCCTAGCTCCCTAAATTCGTCTCGTAAGACCTCATCCCATTTTTTACCTATATCGTTGGTACCTATATGCATCACGACAACTGGCTGTTCACCCTCCTTTTCAGAATGTCCTGCACTCACTCCTTGACCCAGGGAGGCAACATACCATCCTGGAGTCTCAGTTGCGGCCGCAGAAACGCCTATCTATTCCCCTTACAATCGAATCCCCTATCACTATCGCTCTCCCACTCTTTTTCCTGCCCTCCTGTGCAGCAGAGCCAGCCACGGTGCCATGAACTTGGCTGCTGCTGCTCTCCCCTGATGAGTCATCCCCCTCAACAGTACCCAAAGCGGTGTATCTGTTTTGCAGGGGGATGACCGCAGGGGATCCCTGCACTACCTTCCTTGCACTACTCTTCCTGTTTGTCTTCCATTCCCTATCTGGCTGTGGACCCTTTACCTGGGGTAAGACCAACTCACTAAACGTGCCATTCATGATGTCATTCTCAGCATCGTGGATGCTCCAGAGTGAATCCACCCGCAGCTCCAGCTCCGCAATGCGGGCCGTCAGGAGCTGGAGGCGGACACACTTCCCGCACATGTAGTCGTCAGGGACACCGGAAGTCCGAGCTATCCTGCCATGACTTAACCCTTAGATACACTTAAATTGGCAACAACAATGCTAAAAGTTAATGACTGATATATATATAAGGACGGGAGAGTGGAGAGCACCAGTTCCATCTGTCGCAGGAGAGAGAGTGGAGAGCACGAGTTCCAGAGTAGTGAGGCTTCACTGGATAAACAGCCCTCACTGGGTAAGCTGTTCTCATTGGGTAATCAGGCCTCACTCAGTAATCAGGCCTCACTCAGTAATCGGGCCTCACTGGGTAATCAGGCCTCACTCAAAATTCAGGCCTCACTCAGAATCTGACTTCACTGGATAATCAGGCCTTTCTGGATAATCAGGCCACACTCAGTAGTCACTCTGCAGTGGGTAATCAGGCCACACTGGGTAATCAGCCCTCACTCAGTAATTAGGCCTCACTCGGTATTCAGGTCTCACTCAATAACCAGGCGTCACTCAGTAATCAGGCCACACTAGGTAATCAGGCTACACTGAGTAATCAGGACTCACTGGGCAATGAGGCCTCACTGGGTAAACAGGCCTCACACCGTAATCAGGCCTCACTGGGTAATCCGGTCTCACTCAGTAATCAGACCTCACTGGGTAATCCAGTCTCACTCAGTAATCAGGCCTCACTCAGTAATCAGGCCTCACTTCATAATCAGTCATCAGGATGTTGAGTTCTCAGCCTTGGTCTCCCTGGAGCCATGTCTCCGTGATGCAGGACATTCTGAAAAGGGAGAGTGAACAGCCAGTTGTCGTAGATACCAACGATATAGGTAAAAAACGTGATGAGGTCCTACAAGATTAATTTAGGAAGCTAGGAGCTAAATTAAGAAGTAGGACCTCAAAAGTAGTAATCTCAGGATTGCTACCAGTGCCACGTGCTAGTCAGAATAGGAATAGCAGGATAGCTCAGATGAATACGTGGCTTGAGGAGTGGTGCAAAAGGGAGGGATTCAAATTTGTGGGACATTGGAACTGGTACTGGGGGAGGTGGGACCAGTACAAACCGGACGGTCTGCACCTGGGCAGGACCAGAAACAATGTCCGAGGGGGAGTGTTTGCTAGTGCTGTTGGGGAGGAGTTAAACTAATATGGCAGGGGGATGGGAACCTAAGCAGGGAGACAGAGGGAAATAAAATGGAGGCAGAAGCAAAAGATAGAAAGGAGAATCGTAAAAGTGGAGGGCAGAGAAACCCAAAGCAAAAAACAAAAAGGGCCACATTGCAGAAAAATTCGAAAGGCGCAAAGTGTTTTAAAAAGACAAGCCTAAAGGCTCTGTGCCTCAATGCGAGGAGTATTCGGAATAAGGTGGATGAATTAACTGCGCAGACAGCAGTTAATGATTATGATGTAATTGGCATCACGGAGACATGGCTCCAGGGTGACCAAGACTGGGAACTCAACATCCAGGGGTATTCAACATTTAGGAAGGATAGACAGAGAGGAAAAGGAGGAGGGGTGGCGTTGCTGGTTAAAGAGGAAATTAATGCAATAGTAAGGAGGGATATTAGCCTGGATGATGTGGAATCAGTATGGGTTGCGCTGCGGAATTCCAAAGGGCAGAAAACACTAGTGGGAGTTGTATACAGACCACCAAACAGTAGCAGTGATGTTGGGGACAGCATCAAACAAGAAATAAGGGATGTGTGGAATAAAGGTACAGCAGTTATCATGGGCGACTTTAATCTACATATTGATTGGGCTAACCAAACTGGTAGCAATGCGGTGGAGGAGGATTTCCTGGCGTGTATTAGGGATGGTTTTCTAGACCAATATGTTGAGGAACCAACTAGAGAGCTGGCCATCCTAGACTGGGTGATGTGTAATAAGCAGGGACTAATTAGCAAGGCCCCTTGGCAAAGAGTGACCATAATATGGTAGAATTCCTTTTAAGATGGAGAGTGACAAAGTTAATTCGGAAACTAGGGTCCTGAACTGAAGGAAAGGTAACTTCGGCGGTATGAGGCGTGAATTGGCTAGAATAGACTGGCAAAGGATACTTAAAGGGTTGACTGTGTATAAGCAATGGCAAACATTTAATGATCACATGGATGAACTTCAGCAATTGTACATCCCTGACTGGAGTAAAAATACAACGGGGAAGGTGGCTCAACCATGGCTAACAAGCGAAATTAAGGATAGTGTTAAAGCCAAGGAAGAGGCATATAATTTGGCTAGAAAAAGCAACAAACCTGAGGACTGGGAGAAATTAGAATTCAACAGAGGAAGACTAAGGGTTTAATTAAGAGGGGCGAAATAGAGTACGAGAGGAAGTTTGCAGGAAACATAAAAACTGACTGCAAAAGCTTCTATAAATATGTTAAGAGAAAATGATTAGTGAAGACAAACGTAGGTCCCTTGCAGTCGGATTCAGGTGAATTTATAATGGGGAACAAAGAAATGGTAGACCAATTGAACAAATAATTCGGTTCTGTCTTCATAAAGGAAGACACAAATAACCTTCCGAATGTACTAAGGGACAGTGGGTCTAGTGAGAAGGAGGAACTGAAGGATATCCTTATTAGGCGGGAAATTGTGTTAGGGAAATTGATGGGACTGAAGGCCGATAAATCCCCGGGGCCTGATAGTCTGCATCCCAGAGTACTTAAGGAAGTGGCCCTAGAAATAGTGGATGCATTGGTGATCAATTTCCAACAGTCTATCGACTCGGGATTAGTTCATATAGACTGGAGGGTAGCTAATGTAACACCACTTTTTAAAAAAGGAGGGAGAGAGAAAACGGGTAATTATACACCGGTTAGCCTGACATCAGTAGTGGGGAAAATGTTGGAATCAATCATTAAGGATGAAATAGCAGCGCATTTGCAAAGCAGTCACAGGATTGGACCAAGTCAGCATGGATTTATGAAAGGGAAATCATGCTTGACGAATCTTCTGGAATTTTTTGAGGATGTAACTAGCAGAGTAGACAAGGGAGAACCAGTGGATATGATGTATTTGGACTTTCAAAAGGCTTTTGACAAGGTCCCGCACAAGAAGTTGGTGTGCAAAATCAAAGCGCATGGAATTGGGGATAATGTATTGACGTGGATAGAGAAATCGTTGCCAGACAGGAAGCAGAGAGTCGGGATAAACGGGTCCTTTTCAGAATGGCAGGCAGTGACTTGTGGAGTGCCGCAGGGCTCAGTGCTGGGACCCCAGCTCTTTACAATATACATTAACGATTTAGATGAAGGAATTGAGTGCAATATCTCCAAGTTTGTGGATGACACTAAACTGGGTAGCGGTGTGAGCTGTGAGGAGGACGCTAAGAGGCAGCAGGGTGACTTGGACAGGTTAGGTGAATGGGCAAATACATGGCAGATGCAGTATAATGTGGATAAATGTGAGGTTATCCATTTTGGGAGCAAAAACACGAAGGCAGAATATTATCTGAACGGCTTCAGATTAGGAAAATGGGAGGTGCAACGAGACCTAGGTGTCATGGTTCATCAGTCACTGAATGTGGGCATGCAGGTACAGCAGGCGGTGAAGAAGGCAAATGGTATGTTGGCCTTCATAGCTAGGGGATTTGAGTATAGGAGCAGGGAGGTTTTACTGCAGTTGTACAGGGCCTTAGTGAGGCCTCACCTGGAATATTGTGTTCAGTTTTGGTCTCCTAATCTGAGGAAGGACGTTCTTGCTATTAAGGTGCAGCGAAGGTTCACCAGACTAATTCCAGGGATGGCTGGACTGTCATATGAGGAGAGACTGCATCAACTGGGCCTTTATTCACTGGAGTTTAGAAGGATGAGAGGGCATCTCATAGAAACGTATAAGATTCTGACGGGACTAGACAGGTTAGATGCGGGAAGAATGTTCTCGATGTTGGGGAAGTCCAGAACCAGGGGACATATTCTTAGGATAAGGGTTGGCCATTTAGGACTGAGATGAGGAGAAACTTCTTCACTCAGAGAGTTGTTGACCTGTGGAATTCCCTGCCGCAGAGAGTTGTTGATGCCAGTTCATTGGATATATTCAAGAGGGAGTTAGATATGGCCCTTACGGTTCAGGGGATCAAGGGGTATGGAGAGAAAGCAGGAAAGAGGTACTGAGGGAATGATCAGCCATGATCTTATTGAATGGTGGTGCAGGCTCGAAGGGCCGGATAGCCTACTCCTGCACCTATTTTCTATGTTTCTATCACTGGGTAATCAGGCCTCACTCCGTATTCAGGCCTCACTCAACAATCAAGCGTCACTCAGTAATCTGGCCTAACTTCATAATCGGGCCTCACTGGGTAATCAGGCCTCTCTGGGTCATCAGGCCTCACTGAATAATCAGGACTCACTGTGTAATCAGGCCTCAATCAGTAATCAGGCCTCACTGAGTAATTTTGCCTTACTGGTCATCTAGCTTTACTGAGTAATCAGGCCTCATTCAGTTATCAGGCCTCACTCAGCAATCAGGCCTCACTGGGTAATCAGGCCTCACTGGGTAATCAGGCCTCACTCCGTATTCAGGCCTCACTCAATAATCAGGCGTCACTCAGTAATCTGGCCTAATTTCATAATCGGGCCTCACTGGGTAATCAGGTCTCACTGGGTAATCAGGCTTCACTGAATAATCAGGCCCCACTCATTAATCAGGCCTCACTTCCTAAACGGGCCTCACTGGGTACTCAGGCCTCACTGGGTAAGCAGACCTCACTCAGCCATCAGGCCTCACTGGGTAATCAGCCATCACTGAGTAATTGGGCCTCACTGGGTGATCATGCCTCACTGGGTAATTAGGCGTCATTCAGTAATCGATCGACACTCAGTAATCATGCCTCATTCAGTAATCAGGCATCGCTCAGTAATCAAGCCTCATTGATTAATCAGGCCTCACTCAGTAATGAGGCCTCACTGGGTAATCAGGCCTCGTTGAATAATCAGGCCTGACTGGGTAATCAGGCCTTAGTAATCAGGCCCAACTGCGTAATCAGACCTTACTCAGTAATCAGGCCTTACAGGGTAATTAGAGCTCACTCAGTAATCAGGCTTCTCTGGGTAATCATGCCTCACTCAGTAATCAGGCCAACTCAATAATCATGCCTCACTGGGTAATCAGTTCTCACTCAGTAATCAGACCTCACTAGGAAATCAGGCCTCACTGTGTATTCATGCCTCTCTGGGTAATTAGGCCTCACTGGGTAATCAGGTCTCACTGGTAATCAGGCCTCTTTCAGTAGTCAGGCCTCACTGGTTAATCAGGCCTCACTCAGTAATCAGGCATCACCAGGTAATCAGGCATCACCAGGTAATCAGGCCTCACTCGGTAATTAGGCCTCACTCAGTAATCAGACCACACTGGGTAATGAGGCTTCACTGGATAATCAGGCCTCATTCAGTATTCAGGCCTCACTGGGTAATCAGGCCTCACTGGGTAATCAGGCCTCCCTCAGTAGTCAGGCCTCACTGGTTAATCAGGCCTCATTGTGTAATTAGGCCTCACTCAGTAATCAGGCCTCACTCAGTAATTAGGCCTCACTGGGTAATCAGGCCTTACTCAGCAATCAGGCCTCACTGGGGAATCAGGCCTCACTGGGTAATCAGGCCTCACTGGGGAATCAGGCCTCACTGGGTAATCAGGCCTTTCTCAGTAATCAGGCCTCATTGGGTAATTAGGCCTCACTTGTGGGCTCCCCAGCCTAAGTGGCATCTTGGCAAAGGCTGAGATCATTGTAATTTCACTGTTACCTTCTGACTGTTGGAGGATTTTCTCCGTGTGTTGGACAGGAGTTTGATGTTGGCAAAAGGGATGTGTCTAAGAGAGGTAGATAGAGAGAAATATGACAAGGGAAAGAACTCTGCATTGAGCGGATCCACATGGTCCAAGAATCCTCCAGAGGTCATGGGTCTTGACATCTGTTTCTGCTCTGAGGTTCGAACCAGAAATAACTTTAAAGCTGCGTTAACAGAATGTGAGTTTTGATTGCAGCAATATAAAGACACAACCACTTCTCCTTTCATTTTTCATGTGGCCGACTGCACACTCCTATGGAAGCAGTCAATTTAAATCAGGTGCCAAGGGGTCATCAGGGCTGCACAAACACAGGAGCTGACAGCCTATAAAAACTGCCCTGCAGAGAACTGACTCCCAATCTCATTAAGACCCCAGTCCTGTCGCTAGTAAAAGACTAAACAAAAAAAAGACTTCAAATATTCAGCTTTCCAGTAACTGGTCATGTCTCCTCCGCATTGGAAAGAATTGGCCCCTTTTTAATCTGTAAACCAGATGATCAGACATGAGCTGCATGAATATACCAAGCTCTGGGGTGCCTTTCCCTTCGACTGTTACAAATATTCCCCATGACCCCTACCCATAGTTCAGGATTTGACACAATTGTCTCTGAGTCACACCATTGCGGGTTAGAGCTGGGTGGCATGGTTTGCAAGCGGTGCTGAGGGAGTGCTGCACTGTACCACGTCCCTTAGTCTGGATCAGGCCGTTGTGCCGAGCATCCAACCTCGATCCACATTTGTTCATGGGATGTGGGTGAGACTGGCGCGTCGCGATTTATTGCCCATCCCTAGTTCCCTCAGGGCATTATGGGGGAGAATTCCCCCTGCGCCCTGACTGGGGGCGGGAACCTGCTCGGGGCGGGACTTCCTACACATGAAACACAAAAGGTTAATATGCAGGTTCAGCAAGTGATCAGGAAGGCCAATGGAATCTTGGCCTTTATTGCAAAGGGGATGGAGTATAAAAGCAGGGAAGTCTTGTTACAGTTATACAGGGTATTGGTGAGGCCACACCTGGAATACTGCGTACAGTTTTGGTTTCCATATTTACGAAAGGATATACTTGCTTTGGAGGCAGTTCAGAGAAGGTTCACTCGGTTGATTCCGAGGATGAGGGGGTTGACTTAAAAGGAAAGGTTGAGGAGGTTGGGCCTCTACTCATTGGAATTCAGAAGAATGAGAGATGATCTTATCGAAACGTATAAGATTATGAGGGGGCTTGACAAGGTAGATGCAGAGAGGATGCTTCCACTGATGGGAGAGACTAGAACTAGAGGGCATGATCTTAGAATAAGGGGCCGTCCATTTCAAACAGAGATGAGGAGAAATTTCTTCTCTCAGAGGGTTGTAAATCTGTAGAATTCACTGCCTCAGAGAGCTGTGGAAGCTGGGATATTGAATAAATTTAAGACAGAAATAGACACTTTCTTAACCGATAAGAGAATACGGGGTTATGGGGAGCAGGCGGGGAAGTGGACCTGAGTCCATGATCGGATCAGCCATGATCTTATTAAATGGCGGAGCAGGTTCGAGGGGCCGTATGGCCTACTCCTGCTCCTATTTCTTATGTTCTTATGTTCTTATATTTGGGAACAAAGATAGCAAACCCTGCAGGGCAAGTTAATTCACAGTCATGAGGAACTGAGGTAAACTGAACCACACATTGCGGGAGGGTGACATGTGATGGGAGATGGACAGGTGGGGGAACCACTCTGAGCCAGTCTGATGTAACTTCGCTGATAGCAGTCGGCCAATCGGTGGTTTTGTAGGAGGGTCGTGTACCTCGGAAACTGTATAACTGTAGATATAAAACCTTTGTTCTTAGAAGGTTCATCCATGAACCCTTCCCCTGCAGGCTTGAATAAAAATTGGTTGAACCGAGGTTTCGACTGAGTAATTCCGTGGTCGCTATATGGGCGGGGATACGGTCGGATATTAATTCCTTATATCAAGGAGTCCATCTTGAAGAAGAGAAGTCTTCTTTTTACCCCAACAATTGGTGCTGCAAGCAGGGTACAACCTGTGCTCCCCCCACTCCCCCCGGGCGAAAAGTGTTTCGCGCCCTGTTAGCACCTCCGGAGGCACTGATTGGCATCACAAAAAGTGGCAATTTTGACCCATAAGAGTCAACCATTTTGTGTAGGACTGGAGTCACATGTAGCTCTGGACCAGATAAGGACAGCAGGGTCCTTTGCTGAAGGACATTTGTGAACCAGTTGGGTTTTACAACAATCGAGCAGCTTTCATGGTCATTCTTCCTTGATCTAAATTTTTGAATATCAATTTGAAGTCACAACCTCTGTATTACAATCCTTACCATAACCGTATATTGCACCCTGTCTATCCCATGGCTCTATTCAAATACTAACAGGGAGCTCCCCTGAGCCAACATTCCTCCCTCAACTCACACCACCAAACCACAGATTAGCTGCTCACTCGGGGACCTTGCTGACACATAAGAACATAAGAATTAGGAGCAGGAGTCGGCCATACAGCCCCTCGAGCCTGCTCCGCCATTCAATAAGATCATGGCTAATCTTCGTCCTCAACTCCACTTTCCCGCCCGATCCCCATATCCCTTGATTCCTCGAAACTCCTAAAATCGTTCAATCTCAGCATTGAATATGCTTAATGATTCAGCATCCACAGCCCTCTGGGGCAGAGGTCCAAAGATTCACAACCCTCTGAGTGAAGAAATTCCTCCTGATCTCAGTCTTAAATGGCCAACCCCTTATCCTGAGACTGTGACCCCTGGTTCTAGACACTCCAGCCCGGGGCAACAACCTCAGCATCTACCCTGTCAATCCCACTCAGAATTGTATAGGTTTCATTGAGATCACCTCTCATTCTTCTAAACTCCAAAGAGTATCGGCCCAATCTACTCAATCTCTCCTCCTGGGAGCACACTCCCACCCCAGGACACAAGGTCACAGAATGGTTCATAGAATCATTGAATTCTTACAGCACGGCCATTCGGCCCGTCGAGCCCATGCCGGCTCTCTGCAAGAGCACCTCAGCGAGTCCCACTCCCTCGCCCTTTCCCCGGAGCCCTGCACATTCTTTCTTTCAGGTATTTATCCAACTCCCTTTTGAAAGCAATGATTGAGTCTGCCTCCACCACCCTTTTAGGCAGCGCATTCCAGATCATAACCACTCGCTGCGTAAAAATATATTTTCTTACGTCGCCTTTGGTTTTTCTGCCAATCACCTTAAATCTGTGTCCTCTGGTTCTTGACCCTACCACCAATGGGAACAGTCTCTATCTACTTTGTCCAGATCCCTCATGATTTTGAACACCTCGATCAAATCTCCTCTCAACCTTCTCTGCTCTAAGGAGAACAACCCCAGCTTCTCCAGTCTATCCCCATAACTGAAGTCCCTCATCCCTGGAATCATTCTTGTAAATCTTTCCTGCTCCCTCTCTAAGGCCTCCACATCCTTCCTAAAGTGTGGTGCCCAGAATTGGACACAATACTCAAGTTGGGGCTGAACCAGTGTTTTATACAGGTTCATCATAACTTCCTTGTTTTTGTACTCTATGCCTCTCTTTATGAAGCCCCGTATCCCGTAAGCCTTTTTAACTGTTTCTCAACCTGCCCTGCCACCTTCAACAATTTGTGCGCACATACCCCCAGGTCTCTCTGTTCATGCACCCCCTTTAAAATTATACCCTTTAGTACACAATTTGCCTCAAATCCATGCTGGCTTTCCTTAATTAATCCACACTTGTTCAAGTGACTGTTAATTTTGTCTCAGATTATCCTTTCAAAAGGTTTCCCCACTACCGAGGTTAACCTGACCGGCCTGTAGTTGCTGTGTTGTTATGGTTGCCTGTGTAAGACCTGATGTTTGGAGCATTTTGGTGCGATAAGGAAGTGCCAAGATCTCAGTGTTAGTTATTGTTACACTTGCTGAGCCATGTACTCCAGGAGAGCGCCTTGCTCAGTGCTCTGTGCTGTGTTGGCTGGGCCGGGTTGGGATGGTGGTTGGGTGGAGCTAGAATTGGCCTCAGCATCTTTGGTTAGGGAAGGAAGCAATCTGCCTGGATTTGTGTTCTCGAAAGGCAACCAGTGAGTCTTGTGTGCTCATCAAACGAGGACAGGATCAGGCTCAGCGGTGATGGCTTCCATGGTCAAATTGCCCCCTGAACTATTCTCACCCCGAAGAGATTGAAAATCGATGGAAATTGATATTAGGCAACATCTCCATTGTGGTTGTGTGATGTGATGAGCTTCACTTGGCCCTTGCTTGTCCAGCATATCCTCTGTCCCAATGAGGTAAGCTCACCTTTACAATAATGCTCATTGCACTTTGCCTTGATTACAGGGCCCTTTCAGTATTTGACCAATTATTTTTGCTCCTTCAGCTCTTTATTTTTAAATGAGTTATTTGAGTCTCAGTACTTGGCCAGAGATTTGTGCTAAGTCTGGAGAGAGTGATGGGATAGCATGAGTGGTCTGCAGATCCCTGAAAACAGGCTCATTATTGACCATCCAGGTCGCAACCATTGGCTGTGGATAACATGGATTACTGAGTAGCCAATGCACACACTCAGCCTGCATTACCATTTACTGGGCACTGCAGGTGCCGATTCTCGTTGTTCCCTAACACGACATGAGGAGTCCATGATCCATTGTATGTACAGTGTGTGAGGTTGCAGCCTCTCTTCCAATATTTGAAGGGGCTGCTCCTCAAATTCTGGTTGCACTTCAGTCCCACACTCCTGATCTTTGGGCACCCTGTGCGGAGGGGAGCGGGCAGGTCGGAGGGCTGCTCCTGGGCCTGGCCAAGTGGGCCATCTTCTGGTCCAGGCAGCGGGTGGTCAAGGGGGTCGTTCAGCCCGACTGCCTGTCTCTCTTCCGCGGTTATATCCGGGCCAGGGTGTCCCTGGAGATGGAGCACGCAGTGTCCACCGGTACGCTCGCGGCCTTCCGCTAGAGGTGGGCGCCGGAGGGACTGGAGTGCATCATCACCCCCGGCAACCAAATTTTAATTTGATCCATTTACTGTTAAAAGTTTGATTTGTTTAATTTGTCGCTTTTAGTGCCCCTTTGGTCAAGAGGGCATTTGATTATTGATTCAACAAAATAGTTGTAACCATTTGCTCCTTTGAACAGAGTTTGATTGCCTGCACCCTTGCTACAACCTGGGCAAAATACGACAGGATCTCATTGGTTATTTAGTTCAATTCACACAGTTCACATACAGACAAATGGAAATGACCACCAGGAAAAGACTTACTGGTCCATCCAGCCCGACCCGTACAGTTATGTGCCCCATGTGTCATGTTACAGACACTGCCCACCTATGTGATCTCCTGGGAGGGGCGAAAAGCCAGGTTAAAATCCAAGCCAATTCGGGAAAAGAATCTGTGAAATTCCTCTCCGACCCCCCCCCCAAGGCAATTGAAGCTAATCCAGGAGATCACTCTTGCCCTTCAGTACCTATGTTTGTACGAGGTGATCTCTGCCCCAGCCAGACACAGGTCTCGCTTTCGCTTGAAGGAATTCAGCGAATCAGCATCCACTGCACGAGATGGTAACCTGGTCCATAGGTCCATCATTCACTGGGAAAAGAATCCTCCTGACATCTAACCGAGATCTGCCTTTACATAACATGTAAGTGGAATCCCTGGTCTGCCCGAACCTGTCCAGTTGCAATAATTAGTCCTTATAAACAAAATATAGACCTTTCATAACTTGTTAGACCTCAGTCAGATCACCCCTAAGTCTACGTGTCTCTACAGTGTACAGTCCCAGCTCTTTTAGCCTATCTGTGTAACTAAGATGCTTTAACCTGAGAAATAGTCTAGTGACCCTCCTCTGAACCCTTTCCAAAGGCTGAATATCACTCACCGTGTGAGGGGACCAAAACTGGACACAGTATTCCAACTGAGGTCTAACCAAGGTCTAGTACAAGGACAAAATGGTATGCTATGTTTTATAGGGAATTGTCTGGTAACGACGACCTGGAGACCAGTTTGTTTCAGCTGTATTTTCACAACATTGGTCACGAAATGTTTGCGAGCGATGCACTGACCAGATCACTCAGATCGCTGCCTTTCACCATTGGATTTAGTTCCATTCCCTGTAGTGTGTAGGTATAGTCGGCATTTGATATTGTACTTTCTAAGTTAAAAATCATTTGCCAATCACAGGCCCATCAAATTCTGCTTGAGTAGTCGAGCATTGTCCTGACTCTCACACAGAGCTTGGTATCATCTGCAAACTTACAAATCAGTCCCCCATCCCCTGCATCTAAATGATTAATACCAATAGTATAAAGGTCCTAACTGTGACCCCTGAGGGTCACCATTCGTAACCACTCTCCAAACAGATCCCAACCAATGGGCGTTCTGGCAATTCTCAGTCCACCGCTGGAGATTATCGCTGAGGCACCACTGTCTTATCTGGAAGCTGCGTTTGTTGGCCCTGATATGGTCTTCTCTATCTGTGCAGTTTTACGCGGCATCCTTAATGATTCCCTCGAACCTCTTACCTGTTATTGAAGTCAAGCTAATGGGCGTATAGTTACCAGGTCCAGCATTATCCCCCTTCATAATACTTGGAACTACATTCACATCCTTCCAGTCTGAGGGAACAGTCCCTGATTCCAGCGAACTGGTAAATATACGTGCAAGAGGCTCACACCACACCCACCCCATCGCCTCATGGACACTTTCATTTGTTCTTTTTATTAGGAACATAGGAACATTAGGAACAGGAGGAGGCTATTCAGCCCCTCGAGGCTGCTCCGTCATTCAATTAGATCATGGCTGATCTGTATCTCAACTCCATTTACCCGCCATTGCTCCACATCCCTTGATACACCAGCAAATCACCCTCGAGCCTGCCTCACTCGATGTCCCATCAGCTGACCCTTGACCCTGCCCCTTGTGTGTGCACAGGATGGTGGAACCATGATTGGGTTTTTAAAGCCCGCTTTCTAGTGAGGTGACTTTTCCCAGACTACATCAACAAACTCAGTACACGCCAGGGTCTGATCCTGGGAGATGCCTAACGTGGTACATGGTACAGTTAATGACCCAGCCTTTGCAGGAGTGGGAGAGAGAAATAACGAAAAAATGAAAGAAAGAAAGAAAGAATGAAGGAACGAAAGACTTGCATTTATATAGCGCCTTTCATGACCACAGGATGTCCCAAAGTGCTTTACAGCCAATGAAGTGCTTTTGGAGTGTCGTCACTGTTGTAATGTAGGAAACACAGCAGCCAATTTGTGCCCAGCAAGCTCCCACAAATAGCAATGTGATAATGACCCGATAATCTGTTTTTGATGGTATTGGTTGATGGAAAATAATTGTCCAGGACACCGGGGAGAATCTCCTGCTCTTCTTCGAAATAGTACAATAGGATATGTTATATCCAACAACAACATCAATCTACATTTATATAGCACCTTTAACATAGTAAAACTTCGCAAGGCGCTTCACAGGAGCGTTATCAAATAAAAGTTAACAGCGAGTCACATGAGGAGATATTAAGACAGATGACCAAAAGCTTGTTCAAAGAGGTAGGTTTTAAGAAGCATCTTAAAGAAGGAAAGAGAGGTTTAGGGAGGGAGTTCCAGAGCTTGGGGCCTAGGCAACAGAAGGCACGGCCACCGATGGTGGAGCGATTAAAATCAACGATGCTCAAAAGACCGGAATTGGAGAAGTGAAGATATCTTGGAGGGTTGTGGGCTGGAGGCGATTATAGAGATAGGGAGGGGCAAGGCCATGGAGGGATTTGTAAACAAGGATGAGAATTTTGAAATCAAGCTGTTGCCGGAGAGGAAACCAATGTAGGTCAACGAGCACAGGGGGTGATGGGTGAGCGGGACTCGGTGCGAGTTAGGACACATGGCAGTGAGCACAGGGGGTGATGGGTGAGCAGGACTCGGTGCGAGTTAGGACACGGGGCAGTGAGCACAGAGGGTGATGGGTGAGCGGGACTTTGTGCGAGTTAGGACATGGGGCAGTGAGCACAGGGGGTGATGGGTGAGCGGGACTTTGTGCGAGTTAGGACATGGGGCAGTGAGCACAGCGGGTGATGGGTGAGCAGGGCTCGGTGCGAGTTAGGACACGGGGCAGCGAGCATAGGGGGTGATGGGTGAGCGGGACTCGGTGCAAGTTAGGACACGAGGCAGTGAGCATAGGGGGTGATGGGTGAGCGGGACTCGGTGCGAGTTAGGACACGGGCAGCAAGCACAGGGGGTGATGGATGAGCGGGACTCGGTGTGAGTTAGGACACGGGGCAGCCGAGTTTTGGATGAGCTCAGATTTATGCAGGGTGGTAGATGGAAGGCCGGCTAGGAATAGTCAAGTCTAGAGATAACAAAGGCATGGATGAGGGCTCCAGCAGCAGTTGAGCTGAGGCAAGGGTGGAGCTACAGAGGTGCAAGGAGGCAGTGTTGGATATGTGTTGTAAGCTCATCTCAGGGTCACACAGGGACCAAGGTTGCCAGAGTCAGACAGTGTCCAGGGAGAGGGATACAGTTGGTGGCTAGGGAACGGAGTTTGTGGTGGGCACTGAAGACAAGGGCAGACAGAGCCTCGGTTTAATGTCGCAAATGAAAGATGGCACCTCGGACAGTGCAGCGCTCCCTCGGTACTGCACTGCACTGGATGGCAGCCTAGATTTTGTGCTCAAGTGGGATTTGAACCCACAACCTCCTGACTCAGATGAGAGTGCTACCCACTGAGCCACAGCTGATTGAGTGCCTCACAATTAAAACACATTTGTCTATTGAAGATTGTGTTTGAAATATATTACACATAGATATTGTGGATTTTTACAAATGAGCTCACAGGTCTTGTCCAATTCTGAACGGTGTTTGATTGAAATTGCCCAATGACATTTTGCTTGCAGAGCCACTAGGAGCCAGCAGGGGGGAGTATTGGCCTGGGCTCGATTCACCCACAGGAGCCAGAGGTGCAAGGGTGGCCTTGTAGTGATGGAGGCCTCAGTAATCAGCGCTCGCGTTTATAAATCTCCTCCCCAGACCCTCGGAGCCGCTCCTCCGCCTTACTCCACAGGACACAATGCAAGTCCTCGCTCTCTGCTCCCACTGTGGCCATGTGACTTCCTCGGGAGCAGTGCCCAGGAATTATCCGGAATTTGGCCTAGAGTTTAGAGACGGCCCAAAAACAGACAGGGGCATTGCGCAGAGCTATGTGCCTGCGTCCGTTCAAAGTGGTGCAGGCAGCATGCTAAATTCGTGCTGCCTGCTCATTCTAAAGATTACACAAGATCATAAGAAATAGGAGCAGGAGTAGGCCATTCGGCCCCTCGAGCCTGCTCCGCCATTCAATAAGATCATGGCTGATCCGATCATGGACTCAGCACCACTTCCCCGCCCGCTCCCCATAACTCTTGCACCACACTCACTCACACACTTCACCCAAACATCATCGTCATCATAGGCAGTCCCTCGGAATCGAGGAAGACTTGCTTCCACTCTAAAAATGAGTCCTTAGGTGACTGAACAGTCCAATACGGGAATTACAGTCCCTGCCGCAGGTGGGACAGACAGTGGTTGAAGGAAAGGGAGGGTGGGACCGGTTTGCCGCACGCTCCTTCCGCTGCATGCGCTTGTTTTCTGCATACTCTCGGCGATGAGACTCGAGGTGCTCAGTGCCCTCCCAGATGCACTTCCTCTACTTAGGGCGGTCTTTGGCCAGGGACTCCCAGGTGTCAGTGGGGATGTTGCACTTTATCAGGGAGGCTTTGAGGGTGTCCTTGTAACGTTTCCTCTGCCCACCTGGGGCTCGCTTGCCGTGAAGGAGTTCCGAATACCACACTCACTGACACACATCACCCAACACACTGCTCTTGTATTCTATGCCTCGGCTAATAAAGGAACACATTCCGTCTGCCTTTTTAACTACCTTATCAACCTGTCCTGCTACTTTTAAGGCTCTGTGGACAAATACGCCAAGGTATCTCTGTTCCCCCACACCGGTCTGTGTGCTCCCATTTATTGTATATTCCCTTGCCTTCTTGCCCCTCCCCAACATGCATGACCTCACACTGTTTGGGATTGGATTCCGTTTGCCACTTTTCTATCCACCTGACCAGTCCATCGATATCTTCCTGCAGTCTATAGCTTTCCTCCTCACTGTCACGCACACGGCCAATTTTTGTATCATTTACTAATTTATTTATCAAGCCCCCTACATTTCGGTCCAAATCATTAATATATAGTATAAAAAGTGAGGGACTTAGTACTGAGCCCTGTGAAACTCCACTGGATACAGCCTTCACGTCATAAAAACTCACCTCAAACATCACCCTTTGCTTCCTGCCACTGAGCCAATGTTGGATCCAATTTGCCGCTCTCCCGATATCTTGTTTTCTCCCCACTCCCATCACCTCTCTCATTTTGTGGATATCTGAACGGAATATATGGAATTAAGGACAGTAAAGTAAACGGGATATATGAAAATGTATAAGCCATGGAAGAATAGCTGGGAGAATGTCAGATTGCAAATAGTGCAACATCAGCATAGCTAACAGTCTGTCTCAAGGTTTCAAGTCACTAATCCTGCCAATAATATATAATTGTAACATGAAATACATCTGCAGAATTGCAAGGTCTCAGTAAATAGTCACACCATTAGATTGAAACATTTGGAGGCAATACTTGAGCTTTCAAGAAGAACATCTCATATAGATTGACTAATGAGTGGCTGAGTTAGACTGTCAATCCATTTGTATTTTGTTATCTGATTTCAAAACTGTATAACTGTTAACGCTTTACGATGTAACTTCACCTATCCGTAGGGAGTGTGTACGCTCTATCCAGAGAATATATCTTCTGTCTGATAGGTCTTACTGGCCGGTAATAAAGACTGCTTTGTTCAAAGCACAAGAGGTATTCGACTCAGTAATTTTACTGAACCAGATTGAGGTAAAAGAATCCAGGAATTAACATTTGGTGTCAGAAGTGGGATCTCAACGGACGACTGCCGAAAACTTGCGAATTAAGAGCCAGACTAGCCTTGGACGAGACGAGGGGAAAATGGCCACTGGAGTGAGTATGATTTCAATACTGCTCCAGTTTCCCCCGGTTTCAAAAGTCTGAGGAAAGTTTAGCCACTCGCTGGTTCTCAGGTAGTGTCTGAACGAGATCCAGGACAATCTGGTGAATACCTTTCAAACTTAGAATAGGGATAGAGATAGGGAAATTGCGCGATGACGCAAACCAAGCGGCGACTTGGAAAGATAGTTAGAGCTAGATAGGGATAGATGATCAATCATGGATCCAAAAAAAATTAATAGGAAAGAAAAGAGACTCTTGTGAATGTCTGTTTAAATGAGAAATGCTTCTGTGACTTTTACTGTAAAAAAAAAGCCGGGGAGTTGTGGTTTGTTTTATCTCAAACAGAATGAAAGTTTGTTTTAACCCTTCGTAGTGTTGTCCTGTATGTGGGAAGTTTAAGAGTGTGAACCTTATTGAATTACGTATATTCGGATGATAAGTTGCGGAGCCAGGAAATGCCCAAAGGATAGATTTGTTAAAAAAGAAAAAATTACATGGTCCCGGTGGTTAAAAAAAAAGAAAAACTTGTTGAAAGCAAACATTCAGAGAAGGCACAGCAAAACAACTGAGATGGATTCAAAAGGATTTAAAAAAAAAAATTATATTAAGTAACACGACCTTGAGGCTGGAACAATTGAGATAACGAAAAGCAGTCCACAGCCTACGTGCCAGACTTCTCTCTAGTTATAAAAAAAAGTAACGTACTAAATAGGTGCTGAAAGAAAAAAAATGTTCTGAGATTTTAAATTATGAAAAATATAAAATCACTCCTGTCCAATTGGCAGAAAAACTCCATTAAATTAGGGCTTTCATTGACTGATTGAATTTAAACTGCGCAGTAACGCGAAAGGATAGGGAAATTTGGAGACTGAAAGAAATTAATTGAGGCTCATAAGAAATCAAAATTAGAAAATTAGGCTCACAGGGAATAAAATGGGGATTTAAATAGAAGATAGGTGTTCAACTCAGGTACGACGTCGACCTTGTATATCACTTGGCCCGTCTAGGCTCTGATTGAATTTAAAAAAAAAACCCCGCAGCAACTCGGAAGGTAGGGCCGACGCGAACGCGCGGCCGAGAGAAGGGCCGAAGCAAACGCGCAGTGACGTAAACGCGCAGTGAAGCGAACGCGCAGTGACGTCAACGCGCAGTGACGTAGACGCGCGGTGACGTAAACGCGCAGTGACGCCGACGCGTAGTGACGCAGAGGCGCAGCAACGCGAATCGCGAAAGTCAGTGCTAATGGCAGTAAGTCTGTAAGTCTTAAAGTGTTTAGAGTTTTAAGTAAAGTTTTAAGTATTGAAATCGCGCGAAGTATCTTAACTCGCGCGGCGACGCGAACCACGGGCGACGTGAACTGCGAGGCAACGCGGATTGCGCGGCGACGTGAACTGCGAGGCGACGTGGTAGTTTAGTATTGAAATCGTGTGGCGACGCGAACCGTGCGGCGACGCGGGTAAGTGTTAGCATTAGTAAAGTTTGGTTATTTGGAGTTAGTTAAAGTCCGTGTTAGTTCTGTAAAGTCTGTGTCTATTTTTAAGTTTGTTTAAATTGCATGACGACACGAACGCGTAGCGACACAGTAATACGAGGGGCAGTGTGAAAATGGGTAATCAGTTAGATAAAACCATGGATGCGGATAATCCGCTACAAAAGCTATGTGAGGAATTCCCTGAAAGAGCTGAAGACTTTAGAAAATTATCAGGAGCCCTGAACAAATTATTAGGGGATGACCAGTGGCCTCTAAGTGACACTAGAAGCGTAGAGGTAAAAAAAAAAAGCACAGGAATTAATTTGGAGAAGGGGACGAGGAAAAGGGGATAAAAAAATGTAATTGCAACCTGGCGACATTATTGTCAGAAATTAAAAGATGCATCACTTCTATCGAGTTGGCAAACAAATGCTATTAAATTAGGACTTGCATTGACAGAGGGAACACATGTTAAAACTGTAGACGTCTTTAAAAAAAAAGAATGAATGTGCGCACGAGAAACTTGCTAAGAGATCCTCTGGGACCTCTGAGAAAGGTATTGATCAACTACAAGTTAAAATGGCTGGCTTTGTGTTAACCGAGGCTGATGATGAAATTGATGAGTGGCCACTGACTCAGCGCCCAACGGCGCCTCCCGCACCCCCTGGCCTCTTGCTCCAGTCCTCTTCCCAACACCCTCCACCTAACACTCCGGTAAAAAGAGTTAGGAACAACCACATATCACCAAAGCAACAAACCCAAACTGACTCCTCATCCTCTGATAGCGATTCGGATCTCCAGTTCACAGGCAATATAGCCGAAAGGACCAGATCTCACACTCGAAAGGGCAGAACTATATTTCAACATCACAAACAGTCCCGTAAATCTTCTAGTCAATCTACCAGTCCAAGTTGTGAAAGACATAGCAAACACCCCCGCCGATCGAGACGCAGAACTGTCAAGCAGTCAGACAGCTCTGAAACATCCTCCGGCCTAGAAATGATTTCCAAGATCCCAAAGTCCCGACACCAATTCCCTGTCAGACCAATGCCAAACCCTGATGCACAACAAGCTGCAGACCACCTCTCTATAGATGTCTGTGATCTTCAAACAACTATTTGATTGCTCACGCTATCCGGACAGATGGAAAGGGCAGTTAGATATTATTGGCAGAAAAAGAAAGGGGAGGGGGGAGGTGCGCCCCCAACCCGGGTCAAGACTAAATACGTGACTAGAAAGGAAGAGCCATCTCGGGAGGAAGGATCAATAGAACCGTAGTGTGGCATACAGGATTGGATGGATAAGCAAGGATACGGTTATACTAAACAACCAAACGGCCCGAGCCCTGCTAATAAACCTCCCTATTGTCCCCGGCATGGTATGGGAAGAGGCCGGGACTGGGTAAGAGGAATTGACTGTTTTAATTGTGGGCAGGAAGGACATTGGAATAAAAATTGCCCCTACCGTCAGCATGGAAAAGGAAGAGGAGGAAGAGGAGGGGGGCAAGGGGGGAGAGGAGGATCTTACACTAACTTCTCCCAGAACAACCCCTTTGGTCAATTGTCCCCCGATTGACTACGCAGCTTGATTGTGCAGGGATCCTCCACGGACGACGAACCCATTCTGAATGAGTGGCAACCCTTTTTGATAGATACGGGAGCCTTCATGTCTTCTGTACAATCAAAGCTTAAACTCCCTGCTTCTACTGAAACACAGGAACTTTCAGGATTCCTGGGACAAATCTCGACATTCCCAGTGTCAGAACCGGTTAAAATGGGTTACCAGGAAGAATCGGTGGAACATCGAGTTGTTATCACAACCAATCTGGACTGTAACTTGATGGCTAGAGACCTCCTTTGCAAATTCCAGTTGCATTTGGAGTGTGGAGATAATGGGATTATTGTAAAACAGGAAACCCTTAAGCGGCAGTATTATACCACTAGAACCCCTCAGTGGTGGTCTCTGGACCTGCCGCAGGCACCCTATCACGTGACCCTAGCATACGATCCCAGTGGAAAGAATCAGGACCTGCAGAACTTTTATCAGGATCACGAAGGGGAAGTGAAGGGAATTCTATTAAGGGCTAGAGTGACTGGACTGGAAAGAGAGGCAGATTTTGTGGAAGTGGATAAGAATCTGTGGAAACAGCCCCTAACAATGGCACCGCATATTGCTCCTGAAGTATTAGCCCCTCACCATGCTAAAGATTTGGGAGTTATGGTACGCAAGGCCATAGATGAGGCTGACCCTACCAGCCGGGATGTGCAAATCGTAAAACATGGCCGAACAGTCCAATTTAATGGGGACCCCGAGAAAGTATTAACAACTCTACGGCATCATACTGGCTCGGACATACCTGATTATGTGGATCCTCATGTGTGGGCAGAGGACCCCTTCCAAGTGGGTTATACTCCCATTAATTGAGATCCCAGTGCAGGGCAATGTGGACTGGCCCTCTATCCGACAGAACCCACTGAAATCACAGGCAATCCTAAACTGACTTTTCGGCACTGTACTGCAATTAATCCGGCCTGTTTTCTTACTGAGCCACCCCAAGATGAGGAAGAACCCAGTAATGATTGCTTATCTTTAATTTAAGAGGCCACATCAGTCAGGGAAGATTTAGTTGATGGAAGATCCAGACTGTATTCTTACTGAGCCACCCCAAGATGAGGAAGAACCCAGTCATGATTGTTTATGTATGTTGACGGAAGTACTTCTATTAATCCAGAAGATACACGAATCTCAGGATACGCCATAGTAAACCAGGAGAATCAGGTCTTGGAATTCTGCTCAACAATTCGCCCTCACCCAAGCCTGTATCTTGGCCAAAGATCTCAAAGTCAATATCTATACCGACTCTAGGTATGCCTTTGGGGTGGCGCATGATTTCGGACAATTATGGAAAAATAGGGGATTCCTAACCTCACAGGGGAATGAGATATCTCAAACAGCTAATATCTGATTTGTTGCAAGCCCTCATGTTCCCCAAACGCATTGCCATTGTCAAATGTACCGCCCAACCTACCGGAAATTCTCTGGTTGATATAGGGAATCGTTGTCCTGACCAAGAGGCCAAACAGGCCTCTCGTGACCAACAGATGGTAGTGCCCAAAATTATGAGTCAGACTAAAAATCCTGCGAAGGATAAGTTAGCCTCGGAAAAACCAATGCCAACCATCCAAGATGTTATAAAAGCACAGGGGGACGCTCCTGAAAAAGATAAACTGTTGTGGAAATATTATGCATGTACTTATGACAATGTTTCTAAACTCTGGACCACTCCCGCGGAACAGACTTGCATGTCTGACGAGTTGGCCTCATGGGTTATTGAATGTCTGCATTTTGCTACTCATTGTGGAGCAAGGACCACGAGTGACACACTTTTGGCTACTTGGTGGCACCCTAAACTCCAGGCGCTCACCCAGAACATCAGTAGTCATTGCCTGGTTGGCCAGCAACATAATCCAGGGAAGGGAGTCCCCTGTGATTGGGGTAAAACGCCCCTACCCGAAGGTCCCTTTGAGACATTTCAGTTGGACTACATTGAGTTGCAAAAAGTTCAGTGTTACAGATATGTGTTAGTAATAGTAGATGTGTTTAGCAGATGGATTGAAGCCTACCCTAACCTGGACAATAAGACTCAGACTGTTGTTAAGGTGTTAATGAGGGAAATTGTTCCTAGATATGAGATCTCAGCTAGACTGATGACCACCTGTGTTCTTTCTCTGACTCAGGCTCTGCGACTAGTTCACAACCAGGTTCAAGATGCTCACCTCGACCTCCCAGTTTTACCCGAATTGTCCCTCGTGGCACCAGGGAAGTATGGATTCGGAAGGGATTAGAGCCACAATAGGAGGGGCCTTTTTAGGTGTCACTCACTACCCCCACTGCAGCCAAGGTTGAGGGGAAAAGTGCCTGGGTTCACCTGCACCACTGCAAGCTCATCACCATTTAAACAAATTTTGCTGGTTAGTCTAATTCCTGTTTCTGTTCCAGATCTCCTCCTCCCTATAGCTGAACAAGGCAGTTGAAGGAGGATCAGTTTGAACTCTTACCTGTCAGACAGCCAAATACACTGACGGAGACCTGAAGGGAAACGTGAAAACAGAACTCTTTTTATCAGCTAAATAATTGGACTATTTATAAGATGAGACTGTGTCTGTATGCTACTGTCTGCATAATAGTGTTGATATATGACAGTTTTGGTGCACGGGAAGGAAGACAAAGGCGAGAGCTCCATGTAAACACCTTTTTGTATATGTCTTACGTTTATGCGGAAAAAGGGCACTTCACTAGATGCTGGGTGTGTTCACATATCCCTATACATTCCAAAGGGGGAATTCCTTTGCGCACCGTTCCCCTGACCCTAACTGAGACTGTTAGATGGATTCAAAGAAACGATATTGGAACAGGTAGCTAACCGCACTGCTGAGGCTCTGGAGGGCATCACAGCTGAAATGGTAGCGATAAGGACCGTAGCATTACAAAACCGAATGGCCCTCGATTACCTGTTAGCTGAGAAAGGGGGAACGTGTGCCCTGATAGGATCTGAATGTTGCACTTACATTCCTGATAGTTCAGAAAACATAACCCACCTTGCCGATCACATAAGGAGGGAGGTGAAAAAGTTATCCACACCAGCAAAAGAACTTAGCAGGTTTGATTGGTTTCTGGGTGGATCTTGGAGATCCTATCTAATACATGGGGCAATTGTTCTCATCATAATAATTACCTGCTGTTTGATTGTTGGTTGCCTTAACCTCTGCTGTAAAGCAATGACAAGGTTAGCAGACCCTCTTGTGGTCAAGGGTTCCCGGGTTATGATCCAACAAACTAGAGAACTACTCAACAATGCAATACTCATAGAATGATCCTAAATGTTATCATAGAATGATAAAAGGGGGGATGTGGATATCTGAACGGAATATATGGAATTAAGGACAGTAAAGTAAACGGGATATATGAAAATGTATAAGCCATGGAAGAATAGCTGGGAGAATGTCAGATTGCAAATAGTGCAACATCAGCATAGCTAACAGTCTGTCTCAAGGTTTCAAGTCACTAATCCTGCCAATAATATATAATTGTAACATGAAATACATCTGCAGAATTGCAAGGTCTCAGTAAATAGTCACACCATTAGATTGAAACATTTGGAGGCAATACTTGAGCTTTCAAGAAGAACATCTCATATAGATTGACTAATGAGTGGCTGAGTTAGACTGTCAATCCATTTGTATTTTGTTATCTGATTTCAAAACTGTATAACTGTTAACGCTTTACGATGTAACTTCACCTATCCGTAGGGAGTGTGTACGCTCTATCCAGAGAGTATATCTTCTGTCTGATAGGTCTTACTGGCCGGTAATAAAGACTGCTTTGTTCAAAGCACAAGAGGTATTCGACTCAGTAATTTTACTGAACCAGATTGAAGTAAAAGAATCCAGGAATTTACATTTTCAGATGTCTGCAGCCCAGCCTGTTCCTGGGGTGACGGAGGAGGAGAAAACTCACCAGGCTCTGACAATCACAGACACCCGCTCAGAAAGTGGCACAGCCATACATCAGAGGGTATAGGGGCGGGGTCCGCAGGTGGTCACCCAGCACGAGCAGGCTACAGCCAGGCCAGGGGGGAAGGGGAGCACCACCCCCACTGAGGGCCAGGTCAACATGGCACAGGCTTTGCGCGGAGCTTGGCGTCCATGAATTCCAGGATGGAAAGGATGGGCAACTCCATTAGAGAACTTGTGGACTCAACCATGGCGCAGGGTGTGATGGGCGATGCCACAGCTTCTATTGCAGTACAGGCGGATGTCTGAGTGCTGCACTGGAGGCTCAGACTGCTCTCTGGTGTCTCAGAAAGTCACAGCGCGCCAACAGATTGGGAGGGATGCCTCGGTACTGCCTCGGGGAGTGCCAGTGGCTCCGTGGACCCTGCTGCCCTCTCTCAGGGTCACAGCCTTCCTACTCCCACCCCTGTCACTCCGCCAGTGCCCTTGCTGTTTCCGGTGGTGCAGCCTACAGCCAAGCTGTCCAGTCCCAGAGCTGGGCGAGGTCACCCAGTAAGGCCATCTGCAGTGCCCCTCACTGAAAGTCAGCAGCCTTCCTCCAGCCTCGCTGCAACCAGTGGGGTAGCACTGCATAGGGACAGGAAAAAGGCCCAGAAATTGGCCTCCTTCGCGCCTCGCATTACTAACAAAGCGCTAACCACTTAGCGAGCGGGCGCGGCGAGATAAACGACCCCCGCTACCTTCGGCGGGATGCTTGTGGCGGCGGTAACATGTTGCACCTCGATCTCCTTTGCCCATAGATCGTGAAGTCATTGCCGTGTGCATCGCCCCATCAAAAATGGTGTCTGACATTTTTTTTTGATTCCTCTTCGGCCGCGGCCAATTAGCCCGGCCCTTTGCTGGTGTGTGGGGGCTGATGGGCCGGACCACGGGAGAGCGCGGGGCTGATTGGCCGGACCACGGGAGAGCGCGGGGCTGATTGGCCGGACTGCGGGAGTGCGCGGGGCTGATTGCTGATTGGCCGGATCGCGGGAGACCACGGGCTGATGGGCTGGATTGGGCTGCATCGTGGGGGTGTGTGGGGCCGGACTGCGGGAGTGCGTGGGGCTGATTGGCCAGACCGCGGGAGAGCGCGGGGCTGAGCGGGTCAGATCGCGGCTCCCGTCGGGGACCAGCTCACTGGGCCCAATGCAGAGCCTGCAGGGAGGGCCTAGCCCTTTAAGGGAGGGACAGAGCCTGGGAACACGGCAGCACTGTAGGGCCCAGAGAGCGGCAATGGTCTTCCTGCCCTGCCTGCTGCCTCTCGCCTCCTGGGAAGATGTGGGGCACTTGAAGCGCTCCACTTCCTGCCCGGAGTACAACCACCACATCCTTTTAAACATTGAAAATCATTAGCTCCTGGCAATTGTTTTTTCAACCGTTAAACGTTACTGTCCCCAATCTCTCGCCCAGAGAGTGATACGTAGACTTTGTGAATTTGATATGCATTTGAAACATTTGTGAATTTTGTTGTAATGTGTGTTTTGTGGAGGATTCCGAACAAGGTTGTGCCCAGGAGGACACGGCGATGTTCTGTGACGGGCGGATGGGAAGGTGGAGAATTGGTGAGCAATGGGGATCTGAGCTTTCATTCACTGGAACCGCAGTGTGAGGAGGGATCACCGAGACCTGTTGCCTGCCTATCTCTTCCTCGTCCTCCTTCTGAGCTTGTCCCACAATCCCTGCTGACAAGGGCAGCATGTCCACGATGGCCAAGTTGTGGAGCATGCAGCAGACCACCGCGGAATGGGACACCCGTTCAGCCGAGTACTGGAGGGCTCCTCCCCAGCAGCCAAGGCAGCAGAACCGTTGCTTCAGCACTCCGTTGGTCCGCTCAATGGTGTCCCTGGGGGAAGCACCTCTCTCATTGTACGAGTGTTGGGCAGGAGTGGTGGGGTTGCAGACACCCTCGAGTGTGATGTGGTGGCTGGAAGATTGCTGGCACACCGGACTGACGCAGGGAGAAGGCATCGTGGCTGCTGCCAGGTTAGCGGGCATTGACCATCAGGACATGCTGGGCGTGGTCACACACCAACCGCACATTGAGTGAGCTTTATCCTGAGTGGTTATGGAACATCTCAGGATTAATATGTACGTCACGTGGGGTGCAGTCGATGATGACCTGACAAAGCCCCATGGGTGCTCCTCCTGCTCATCAGACAATGTAATCCCTTCTCCTGAGCCTCAGGGACCTCCCGGATGCAGCGATGGACCATGAACTGGGCGATGTTTGCTATGTCCCCTGCTCCAGATTGGAAGGATAAGAATATATGAACATAAGAAATAGGAGCAGGAGTAGGCCATACGGCCCCTCGAGCCTGCTCTGCCATTTAATACCATCATGCATGATCTGATCAGGGACTCAGCTACACTTCCCTGCCCACTCCCCATAACCCCTTATCTCCTTATTGGTTAAGAAGCTGTCTATCTCTGTCTTAAATTTATTCAATGTCCCAGCCTCCACAGCTCTCTGGGGCAGCAAGTTCCACAGATTTACAACCCTCTGAGAGAAGAAATTCCTCTTCATGTCAGTTTTAAATGGGCAGCCCCTTATTCTGGTGGTGAAAGAATTTGAGGGGCACAGTGATCTTGAGGGCCACTGGGAGAGTGGTGGTCGCCCTGCTCTCAGGTTGCAGGTCTGGTTCCAGGAGGAGGCAGAGTTCTGTGGCCACCTCCTTGGTGAAGCGGAGCCTCCCAGTACACAGCTCCTGGCTCAGGTACAGGTCAAGGTGCTCTGTGCAGACCCTCAGTGGGGAAGGCCTCCTGCTGAAAGGCCCCCCTGCCCCTCCTCCTCCTCCCTCTGTGAGCTGCTTGTCCTCTCCTTCGCTGCCTCCGCTTCCGCTCCCTGCCTCACTCCAGTACCAGGGGCACTGCCAGTACAGCCCCATGACTGGAGCAAGTGGTGTGAGCCGCAGCCTTTAACTCAGAAGTAAGGCCTCCTCCACCTGTACCAACACTCTCAGCAACTTTCATTCACCGAGGAAGCTCCAAACCGCTGACATCGGAAATGGCAGATTGTGCCTCAAATCAGAGTGAAGAATGAGGGAGCATTGGGCCTTGGATCTGATGGATATAGACTCAGGAAGGATCAGAAAGCCCAGTACAGATGAGGGAGGCCATTCAGCCCATCTACCTCCATCGTAGCCTCAAAGGACCTGTGAATGGCCCCATGGTCTGTGCCTCCATTCTCCTGCAAAGAAGCCATCACAGATCTTCAGCACTTTTTGCATGAAGAAGTGACTTTACTGACTCCCTGTGTGTCCCTGTGCCCCCTCATTCTCCAGTCATGGTTTAACATGAAAGAGAGGCTCAGAATTAACCTTTTCTAGTCCACCTTTGACCTCATGCACGTCATACCAAGGCTGGGAGTTTGTGATCTAGCACCTCCTGCCGGAGGCCCGTGTGCATTGTAACTCAGGCCGGGCTGTGATGACCACTGTGGATGAATAGCCTGCTCACACACACACACACACACACACAGATAATGCCCCAGTTGGGTGAGGCATTGAAGGTGGCCTGGATCCTGAGAGTTGGTACCACAGGGTGGAAAGTTGGAGAGAGAGAGACGTTAAACCTGAGCAGTGGTTGCAAGTAACAGCAACGGCCAGCCTATGACAGATACTGCTTGTAAGTATCAGCCATGGCTCAGTGGGCAGCACACTTGCCTCTGAGTCAGAAGACTGTGGGTTCAAGTCTCACTCCAGGGATTTGAGCACAAAAATCTAGGCTGATACTCCGGTGCAATGCTGAGGGAGTGCTGCACTGTCGGAAGTGCTGTTTTTCTGATGAGACGTTAAACCGAGGCCCTGTCTGTTTTATCAGGTGGATTTGAAAGATGCCATGCACTATTTCGAAGAAGAACATGGGAGTTATCCCTGGTGTCCTGACCAATATTTATCACTCAAGCAGATTATCTGGTCATGATCACGTTGCTGTTTGTGGGAGCTTGCTGTGCACCAATTGGCTGCCGCGTTTCCCACATTACAACAGTGACCACGTTCCAAATGTACTTCACTGGCTGTAAAGCGCTTTGAGACGTCCAGTGGTTGTGAAAGGCACCATAGCAATGCAGATCAGCCTTTTCCCAATGGGCCGTGCCGTTCACCCAGGGTCACTCACTGACCGTTAACCATTTACTGACCAGGGCCACTCACTGACCGTTAACCATTTACTGCCCGGGCCACTCACTGACCGTTAACCATTTACTACCCATGGTTACTCACTGACTGTTAACCATTTACTGCCCGGGGCTACTCACTGACCATTAACCATTTACTGACCAGGATCACTCACTGACCGTTAACCATTTACTACCCATGGTTACTCACTGACTGTTAACCATTTACTGCCCAGGGTCATTCACTGACCATTAACCATTTACTGACCAGGGTCACTCACTGACCGTTAACCATTTATTGCCCAGGGTCACTCACTGACCATTAACCATTTACTGCCCGGGGCTACTCACTGACCATTAACCATTTACTGACCAGGATCACTCACTGACCATTAGCCATTTACTGGCCAGGGTCACTCACTGACCATTAGCCATTTACTGCCCAGGGTCACTCACTGACCGTTAGCCATTTACTGCCCGGGGCTACTCATTGACCGTTAGCCATTTACTGCCTAGGGACACTCATTGACCATTAACCATTTACTGCCCGGGGCCACTCACTGACCGTTGACCATTTACTGCCTGGGGACACTCACTGACCATTAACTATTTACTGCCTGGGGACACTCACTGACCATTAACCATTTACTGCCCGGGGACTCTCACTGACTGTTAACCATTTATTACCCGGGGCCCTCGTTCTTCCGCTCCGCTCACAGGGCACGGAAACAATTGTGCTGGATCATCCCCAGTCACATTGTGTAATGACTGGGACACACATGGAGCTGACACAAACCACGGCCCCTCCCCCGGGAGCTGTGAGCTTCACCGTCTTCCTGTTTACTGCAGCTCAGCCGAGAGCTGCTGGTTCCCGCGTTGGTGCTTTGGTGTCGAGCTCTGTGAATGGCCCAGACTGACCCCACAGTCCCTGAGCTCTGTGAATGGCCCAGACTGACCCCTGGTCTCCCCGAACTTTGTGAATAGCCCAGACTGACCCCTGGATTCCCCGAGCTCTGTGAATGGCCCAGACTGACCCCTGGATTCCCCGAGCTCTGTGAATGGCCCAGAGTGACCCCTAGATTCCCCGAGCTCTGTGAATGGCCCAGACTGACCCCTGGTCTCCCCGAACTTTGTGAATGGCCCAGACTGACCCCGCAGTCCCTGGGCTCTGTGAATGGCCCAGACTGACCCCTGGATTCCCCGAACTCTGCGACTGGCCCAGACTGACCCCGCAGTCCCCAAGCTCTCAGGACAGCTCGGGACCGAGAGCTGCAATGAGACAGTGAGGCCCTAGCTGAGTCTCCTCTGTCAGCAACAGTCAGACTGGGCTTCACCACACTGATCGCAGGCTGGCTCCGACCTCCTCACACAACCTTACAGCACAGCAGGCCATTCGGCCCATCCTGCCTGTGCCGCCTTTGTCAAAGAGCTGCCCAATCAGTCCCGCTCCCCTCCTCTTTCCCCACAGTGCTGCAAGTTTTCCCCTTCAAGTATTTATCGAATTCCCGTTTGAAAGTCACTATTGAATCTGCTCCCACCGCCCTTTCAGGCAGCGCATTCCAGATCGTAACAACACCATTAACTGTTAACTCTCCTGCTCACTTCCTGCGATATTGGCTACGTCAGTGTAATATCTCATATTACACTATTACAGTCACCATGAAAAGTAATTGCAATGTATGCACCTATGACGATGCTTGCAAGTTTGTAGAGACATTGCCCCATCCAGAATTCCTCATTGGCGTCAAGCCCCGAAACCTCCCTCGGGAGTCAGCGCCTCACAACTTGAGCCTCCTCCGGGAAATCCCCTCCGTGCCTTTCAGTTCTGCGTGGAGGGTTTCCTGTACGGGCTGCTCTTGCACACGCTCCCCTTTGCCATCCTCGTCTGCCGTCCGGACACACCATGGCGTACCATCTTGCAGAGGAGTGGGGGTCCCCAATGGAGTGCACTCTACGTGGGAGTCCTCCCTCTATTTATCGGGGAATTGGCTTGGAGTGTGGTGCACGGAGCAGTCCCGTGCAATAAGTTTTTAAGTCGTCACGGGCTCCCAGGCCGTCTGCAATTTCTGCGGTCTGGAAGAATCCGTGTTCCATGTTTTTATCGAATGCACGAGATTGCAGCCCCTGTTCCAATATTTAAAGGGGTTGCTCCTCAATTTCTGGCTGCACTTCAGTCCCACACTCCTGATCTTTGGGCACCCTGTGCGGAGGGGAGCGGGTAGGTCCGAGGGCCTCCTCGTAGGACTGCTCCTGGGCACGGCCAAGGGTGCCATCAGCCGCTCCAGGCAGCGGGCGGTCGAGGGGATCGTTCAGCCCGACTGCCTGCCTCTCTTCCGTGGTTACATCCAAGCCAGGGTGTCCCTGGAGATGGAGCGCACGGTGACCACTGGTACGCTCGCGGCCTTCCGTGAGAGGTGGGCGCCGGAGGGACTGGAGTGCATCACCACCCCCGGCAACCAAATTTTAATTGGAGGCATGTCTAAATTTAATTTGTCTATGTTTGTCGGTTTTAGTGCCCCTCCCCCACCTTATAGCCCGGGGGCACTTGTATAATTTGTGTTTTTAGTACCCTCAAAAAAAACAAGAGGGCACCTGTTTATTGTCTAAACAAAATAGTTGTAGAGATCTTGCCTTGTCCAGACGGAATTCCTCATCGGCGCCAAGCCCCGAAACCTCCCTCAGGAGCCGGTGCCTCACAAATTGAGCCTCTTCCGGGAAATCCCCTCCGTGCCTCTTCGTTGCTCATCCCTCCAGTCCCCTAACTCCCCCATCGAAGCCCCTCCCTCCAGTCCCCTAACTCCCCCATCGAAGCCCCTCCCTCTAGTCCCCTAACTCCCCCATCGAAGCCCCTCCCTCCAGTCCCCTAACTCCCCCATCGAAGCACCTCCCTCCAGTCCCCTAACTCCCCCATCGAAGCACCTCCCTCCAGTCCCCTAACTCCCCCATCGAAGCCCCTCCCTCTAGTCCCCTAACTCCCCCATCGAAGCCCCTCCCTCTAATCCCCTAACTCCCCCATCGAAGCCCCTCCCTCCAGTCCCCTAACTCCCCCATCGAAGCCCCTCCCTCCAGTCCCCTAACTCCCCCATCGAAGCCCCTCTCTCCAGTCCCCTAACTCCCCCATCAAAGCTCCTCCCTCCAGTCCCCTAACTCCCCCATCGAAGCCCCTCCCTCCAGTCCCCTAACTCTCCCATCGAAGCCCATCCCTCCAGTCCCCTAACTCCCCCATCGAAGCCCCTCCCTCCAGTCCCCTAACTCTCCCATCGAAGCCCATCCCTCCTGTCCCCTAACTCCCCCATCGAAACCCCTCCCTCCAGTCCCCCAACTCCCCCATTGAAGCCCATCCCTCCAGTCCCCTAACTCCCCCATTGAAGCCTTGACTTCTCGTAGATATTCTCTTCTCTCACAGCATCCAGTTGCATCTTGAACATGCTCACTCTTTTTTCACTGACTACTTTGCTCAGTAGATTAACAGAAAGAAGTTTTCTCAGCAGCAAACACACATTGACTTTTCTCACTGCTGTTAATCTACATAAGTGCTCTGGCTCCAATTTCTCAGTGTGCGTTGAGAGGACACAGATGGAAATTCGACATCTCCCCAAGTCGACACACACGTCGCTGAATTTATCAATGAGTCGACCAAGACCAGCCAGGCTGGGTATACTGTGCCAATTGTAAGTGAGCTGAGCCCAGTTCAGTATCAACTGTAGGAATCAATGTGAAGGTACTCAGTGCATATAATGGCCCATCGATCAGACTGGGGCAACTCGGGATACACCAGGGCGGTGCCCCACCATTCTCAGCTCAACCACCAGACCAACGTGGGAGCGTCCAACGGGATAGGGTATGTGGGTAACACAGGTCTCGGATTAGTCACATAACACGGGGGTTGGGGGTGAGGGGTCTGCTAGTCGGGACGCAATGTATTTGCTTCATGGGTTCTTGGCTTAAGAACTCATAGCAACACATTGTTATTAAGAACTAATTGGATTATTACTAAAAGGTTTAACAATCTCACTACACTTTACCAGTTCAACAACCACCTGTCCCATCGTGGATCCCCCGAACCTAACTGACTGGGGTTTTATTGAGTCTTGTGAATATCACGTGACTAGCTAAGCCACTCCCAACTCAACAGCTCTACACACTGTGAGCATACTCACGGGGCATACATTACAGTGATGCCTGTTACTGTGGGGGTGGGGGGGGCGGTGCTGGGGGCTGTTACTGGATCTGTTCCTGGGGAGTCTGTTACTGGGGTTCTGTTACTGGGGGGGTCAGTTACTGGGGGGGGGGGGCTGTTACTGGGAGGGCTGTTACTGGGGGGGCTGTTACTGGGGGGGGGGGTCAGTTACTGGGGGGTCTGTTACTGGGGGGGCTGTTACTGGGGGAGGGGGGTCAGTTACTGGGGGGTCTGTTACTGGGGGGGCTGTTACTGGGGGGGTCCGTTACTAGGGGTGCTGTTACTGAGGGAGGTCTGTTACTGAGGGGGCTGATACTGGGGGGGGCTGTTACTGCGGGGGCTGTTACTGGGGGGGGCTGTTATTGGGGGGGGTCTGTTACTAGGGGGGCTGTTACTGAGGGGGGTCTGTTACTGAGGGCTGATACTGGGGGTCTGTTACTGGGGGGGCTGTTACTGGGGGGGGTTGTTACTGGGGGGGTCTGTTACTAGGGGGGCTGTTACTGGGGTGGCAATACTGGAGGGTCTGTTACTAGGGGGGCTGTTACTTGGGGGGCTGTTACTGGGGGGGCTGTTACTGGGGGGGGTCTGCTACTGGGGGGACTGTTACTGGGGGGGCTCTGTTACTGGGGGGGCTGTTACTGGGGAGGGGTCCGTTACTAGGGGGACTGTTACTGGGGGACTGTTACTGGGGGGGCCTTTACTGGCGGGGCTTTGTTACTGGGGGGGCCTGTTACTAGGGGGGCTGTTACTGGGGGGGGGTCTGTTACTGGGGGGTTCTGTAACTGGGGGGGTGGGCTGTTGCTATGGGGGCTATTACTGGTGGGGGGGAGTCTGTTACTGTGGGGGCCTGTTACTGGGGACGGTTCTGTTACTGCGGGGTTGGGGGGGGGCGGGGGTTCTACAGGGCTGTAGTGATACCCGCCCTCCTGTATGGCTCAGAGACGTGGACCGTGGACCATATACAGTAGACACCTCAAAGCACTGGAGAAATACCATCACTGCCACCGCAAGATCCTACAAATCCCCTGGAGGACAGACGCACTAACGTTAGTGTTCTCGACCAGGCCAACATCCCCAGCATTGAAGCACTGACCACACTCGACCAGCTCCACATTGTTCGCATGCCTGACACAAGACTCCCAAAGCAAGCGCGCTATTCGGAACTCCTACGCGGCAAGCGGGCCCCAGGTGGGCAGAGGAAACTTTTCAAGGACACCCTCAAAGCCTCCTTGGTAAAATGCAACATCCCCACCGACACCTGGGAGTCCCTGACCAAAGACCGTCCAAAATGGAAGAGAAGCATCCGTGAAGGTGTCAAACATCTCGAATCTCTTCGCCGAGAGTAAGCTGAAAGCAAGTGTGGACAGCGGAAGGAGCACATGGTAACCCAGACTCCTCACCCACCCATCCCTCCAACCATCATCTGTCCCACCTGTGACAGAGGCTGTAGGTCCCACATTGGACTCATCAGCCACCTGAGAACTCATTGTAGTGTGGAAGCAAGTCATCCTCGACTCCGAGAGACTGCCTTAGAAGGAGAAAAAGGATGTCACGCAGTGCTACCCAATGACTGCAGCCTGGCTGTGGAAGGCTGCTGACTTTTAGTGGGGGACACAGCAAAAGGTTTTGCAGCAAGAGCTCGAGGAGCTAGTGGTTGGGCATGTGAAATTGGGCAGTGCTTCTTATTCTTTACTCTCCTCTCCCTCTTCTTGGTCAACCATTGGCTGGGCCGGCTGGATTTCTTTGTTGTCTGAAATGGGGAAGGCACAACAGTAGGGTTGTGGTGAGGGGACACCATGTGCAGCTTGTAAATCAGAAGAGAATGTGGGATAAGGGGGAAGTGGGATGTGGGAAGGAGGATAACGTACGAGGATACCCGCATCTTGTATCCGTTCAGCCCCACCGCTGGCCAAAGGCTCAGCCAGGCCACTGCCAAGAATGGTCAGCATCATCTCCTCCAGGGGGGTGAGGTGAGGCTAGGAATCGGAGATGTGCCCGTGATAGAAACATAGAAAACAGGTGCAGGAGTAGGCCATTCGGCACGTCAAGCCTACACTGAGGTCATGGATGATCATTCCCTCAGTACCCCTTTCCTGCTTTCTCTCCATACCCCTTGATCCCTTTAGCCGTAAGGGCCACATCTAACTCCCTCTTGAATATATCCAATGAACCGGCATCAACAACTCTCTGCGGTAGGGAATTCCACAGGTTAACAACTCTCTGAGTGAAGAAGTTTCTCTTCATCTCAGTCCTAAATGGCCTACCCCTTATCCTAAGACTATGTCCCCTGGTTCTGGACTTCCCCAACATCGGGAACACTCTTCCCGCATCTAACCTGTCCCGTCCTGTCAGAATCTTATATGTTTCTATGAGATCCCCTCTCATTCTTCTAAACTCCAGTGAATAAAGGCCCAGTTGATCCAGTCTCTCCTCATATGACAGTCCAGCCATCCCTGGAATCAGTCTGGTGAATCTTCGCTGCACTCCCTCAATAGCAAGAACATCCTTCCTCAGATTAGGAGACCAAAACTGAACACAATATTCCAGGTGAGGCCTCACTAAGGCCCTGTACAACTGAACTAAGACCTCACTGCTCCTATACTCAAATCCCTAGCTATGAAGGCCAACATACCATTTGCCTTCTTCACCGCCTGCTGTACCTGCATGCCAACTTTCAATGACTGATGAACCATGACACCTAGGTCTCGTTGCACCTCCCCTTTTCCTAATCTGCCGCCATTCAGATAATATTCTGCCTTCGTGTTTTTGCCCCCAAAATGGATAACTTCGTATTTATCCACATTATACTGCATCTGCCATGCATTTGCCCACTCACCTAACCTGTCCAAGTCACCCTGCAGCCTCTTAGCATCCTCCTCGCAGCTCACACCGCCACCCAGCTTAGTGTCATCTGCAAACTTGGAGATATTACACTCAATTCCTTCATCTAAATTGTTAATGTATATTGTAAAGAGCTGGGGTCCCAGCACTGAGCCCTGCCGCACTCCACTAGCCACTGCCTGCCATTCTGAAAAGGACCCGTTTATCCCAACTCTCTGCTTCCTGTCTGCCAACCAGTTCTCTATCCACGTCAGTACATTACCCCCAATACCATGCTCTTTGATTTTGCACACCAATCTCTTGTGCGGGACCTTGTCAAAAGCCTTTTGAAAGTCCAAATACACCACATCCACTGGTTCTCCCTTGTCCACTCTGCTAGTTACATTCTCAAAAAATTCCAGAAGATTCATCAAGCATGATTTCTCTCTCATAAATCCATGCTGACTTGGACCTATCCTGTCACTGCTTTCCAAATGTGCTGCTATTTCATCCTTAATGATTGAATCCAACATTTTCCCCACTACTGATGTCAGGCTAACCTATCTATAATTACCCGTTTTCTCTCTCCCTCCTTTTTAAAAAGTGGTGTTACATTAGCTACCCTTCAGTCCAGAGGAACTGATCCAGAGTCGATAAACTGTTGGAAAATGATCACTAATGCATCCACTATTTCTAGGGCCACTTCCTTAAGTACTCTGGGATGCAGACTACCAGGCCCCGGGGATTTATCGGCCTTTAATCCCATCAATTTCCCGAACACAATTTCCCGCCTAATAAGGATATCTTTCCGTTCCTCCTTCTCACTACACCCACTGTCCCCTAGTACATTCGGAAGGTTATTTGTGCCTTCCTTCGTGAAGACAGAACCGAAGTATTTGTTCAATTGGTCTGCCATTTTGTTGTTCCTCATTATAAATTCAATTGGTGCAGATTGTTGGTCGGCGAGTGATTGAGGGTCGTGCATTGAGCCGTGTGTGAGGCTAGTGCTGCAGTTGGTGGGAGAAGGATTTTGAAGATGCATTCACTGACCTTGACCACTGGCCTGACGTCATGAAGCTTCTTTGGGCACTAGAACCAGGTGGTGGGGGCGACACTGCTGGCAGTGATGGTCTTGGTAATATGGTTCCACATCCTTCTTCCTGTAGGGCCTCCTAGCCCCTGTGGGCCTCTCTTACAGTGTTGACCTGCTGCACAAAGTTGGAGTGCTGCGTGCGAGACCCTGGGTGCCCTTCCCGGGCTTGCTGAGACATTTGTATTAATACTGAGGTATTTTTACCTTGTTTTATGTGTAGAAAGCTTTAAGAAGCTTTAAGAGCTGAAGACTGCCTCAAACTGTTGCTTCAAACTGTTGTAACCAGAGATCTGAGCAGTGCCAAAAAATGATTGTTTAAAGATAATTTTGTCTGCACTGCTGCTTCAGAGAGTTTACCCGGTGTGGGGCTCAGCTGTTGGGATTGCAAGGTTCCCAAACTCCGGTCCGATGGGCGGTCAGTAATCTGAGCGCAGTCAGGGTGGCAGTGACCGTGAACAGATTGGCCTCAGAGACCCTCGGTTATACAGCGCCCAGTCAACCAGCATTCCTCATTTATATCCATCGGCACATAGAGGGGCGGGTACAGTGGGTGGGGGGTACAGTGGGTGGGGGTACAGTGGGTGGGGGTACAGTGGGAGGGGTTATTGGGTGGGGAGTACAGTGGGTGGGGGTTCAGTGGGTGGGTGGTACATTAGGTGGGTGGTACAGTGGGTGGGGGTACAGTGGGTGGGGGTTCAGTGGGTGGGTGGTACATTGGGTGGGGGGTACAGTGGGTGGGGGTACAGTTGGTGGTGTTTCTATGGGTGGGGGTTCAATGGGTGTGGGTTCAGTGGGTGGGGGTATAGTGGGTGTGTGTTCAGTGGGTGGGGTTCAGTGGTTGGGGGTACAGTGGGTGGGGGTTCAATGGGTGGGGGTTCAATGGGTGGGGGTTCAGTGGGGGGGTACAGTGGGTGAGAGTTCAGTGGGGGGGGTTCAGTGGGTGGGGAGGTACAGTGGGTGGGGAGGTACAGTTGGTGGGGGTACAGTGGGTGGAGGTTCAGTGGGTGGGGGTACAGTGGGTGGAGGTTCAGTGGGTGGGGGGGGTTCAGTGGGTGTGGGGTACAGTGGGTGGGGAGGTACAGTGGGTGGGGGTTCAGTGGGTGGGGGTACAGTGGGTGGAGGTTCAGTGGGTGGAGGTTCAGTGGGTGGGGGGTACAGTGTGTGGGGGTTCAGTGGGTGGGGGGTACAGTGGGTGCCGCAACAGTGGGTGGGGATACAGTGGGTGGGGTTCAGTGGGTGGGGGTACAGTGGGTGGGGGTTCAGTGGGTGGGGGTTCAGTTGGTGGGGGTTCCGTGGGTGGGGGTTCAATGGGTGGGGGTTCAGTGGGTGGGGGTACAGTGGGTGGGGGTTTAGTGGGTGGGGGTTCAGTGAATGGGGATACAGTGGGTGGGGGTTCAGTGGGTGGGGGTACAGTGGGTGGGGGTTCAGTGGGTGGGGGTACAGTGGATGGGGGTTCAGTGGGTGGGGGTACAGTGGGTGAGGGTTCAGTGGGTGGGGGGTTTAGTGGGTGGGGGGTACAGTGGGTGGGGGTTCAGTGGGTGGGGGGTTTAGTGGGTGGGGGGTACAGTGGGTGGGGAGGGACAGTGGGTGGGGGTACAGTAGTTGGGGGTTCAGTGGGTGGGGGGTACAGTGAGTGGGGAAACAGTGGGTGGGGGTACAGTGGGTGGGGGGGAACAGTTGGTGGGGGTTCAGTGGGTGGGGGGGAACAGTTGGTGGGGGTTTAGTGGGTGGGGGGTACAGTGGGTGGGGGTACAGTGGGTGGGGGTTCAGTGGGTGGGGAGGTACAGTGGGTGGGGGTACAGTGGGTGGGGGTTCAGTGGGTGGGAAGGTACAAGTGGGTGGGGGTACAGTTGGTGGAGGTACAGTGGGTGGGGGTTCAGTGGGTGGGAAGGTACAAGTGGTTGGGGTACAGTTGGTGGGGGTTCAGTGGGTGGGGGTACAGTGGGTGGGGGTACAGTGGGTGGAGGTTCAATGGGTGGGGAAACAGTGGGTGGGGGGTTCAGTGGGTGGAGGTTCCATGGGTGGGGGTACAGTGGGGGGGGTACAATAGGTGGGGAGGTACAGACGGGGAGGTACAGTGGGTTCATCACACTCCGATATCCCCAACACACAGAGTGACCCTGGGTCACGGGCCTCTGCTGTTGCCTAGCAACAAGGAGAACTCGTATGGTAGGGTCAAAAAAAAAATCGATGTTTTAAAATTGGCCGAGAATATTTATTATTTGGGATATTTCAGCATAAAATGGTCGAATACTTTGCTCAACAAGTACACTTCCTTTCCCTTTAAACCGAGTGTGTGCATTGATGGCTCCTGATCTCTGGATTATGCTTCACACATTACTTTGTAAATCTTTACAGGAAGTAGGGCATTCCTGGGGTTAAGTTTGAGCCTGGAGCTTAGTCTCTTAGTTTGTGATTTCTTTCATCAAGCTGACATTATGTGAGCTCTGCGATCGTGTTACGTGTCAGTCACTCCCTACTATCGAGTGTCGCGCTTTATCTGTTGGTGCCCTTGTACTTCAGTGTGGATGATCTGACAAAAGCCCGAGGGAAGAGACACACGAGGGAAGGGACAACTAACCGAGCTGTGCCCTGAGTTGTGTGGTGGATTCCTATTTCCAAATTAGACCGGGAGTGTGACTCATTGTTTCAAATGAAGAGGATGAATTATTCCATAACTGGGAGATTAATAAAGGCATCTTCTTCGCTGGTTGATGCTGTAATTCAGTATTTCCTGTTTTCACTACACACACACTCTTTGTTGTTTAAAGACAAATCACCCAATTTCCCTTTCTCTTTTCTCTCTCTCAGCCCTAAGCACCATCTGTGGCTCAGTGGTAGAGCTCTTAACTCTGAATCAGAAGGCGCTGGGTTTAAGTCCCACTTCTGAATCTGGAGCACAGAATCGAGGCTGATGCTCCCAGTGCAGTGCTGAGGGAGTGCTGCACTGTCAGGGGTACCGGCTTTTGGGTGAGACATCAAACCGAGGCCCCGTCTGCACTCTCGGTTGGATTTAAAAGATCCCACGGCACTATTCAAAGAGAAGCAGGAGATTTATCCACAGTGTTCTGGTCAGCCAATATTTATCCCTCAATCAGCATCACTACAACAGATTATCCAGTTATTATCACATTGCTGTTTGTGAGAGCTTGCTGTGCGCAAATTGACTGCTGCGTTTCCTACATCAGCACAGTGACTACACTTCAAGAGTATTTCATTGGCTGTGATGCGCATTGGGATGTCCGGGTTCAAACTGTCACAGGATGGAGAGTGTCTTTAATCGTGTCTTTGTAACTTAATTCCTAACGGTCAAATGTGGGTTATTTGCATCTCCTCGGGTACACTAACTGGGCTCCAACGACATTTCACCAGGCGCAGTGCCACTGCCGACTCTCGCAAAATCCGGCGGCTGTTTAGCGGCGGGGCTAATCGGTAGCGTCCCGCTCCTACGGTGTAATGCCACACTCCGACCGTGTAACGCCCCGTCCCGACCGTGTAACGCCCCGTCCCGCTCCGACCGTGTAACGCCCCGTCCCGCTCCGACCGTGTAACGCCCCGTCCCGCTCCGACCGTGTAACGCCCCGTCCCGCTCCGACCGTGTAACGCCCCGTCCCGCTCCGACCGTGTAACACCCCGTCCCGCTCCGACCGTGTAACACCCCGTCCCGCTCCGACCGTGTAACGCCCCGTCCCGTTCCGACCGTGTAACGCCCCGTCCCGTCCCGACCGTGTAACACCCCGTCCCGTCCCGACCGTGTAACGCCCCGTCCCGCTCCGACCGTGTAACGCCCCGTCCCGCTCCGACCGTGTAACACCCCGTCCCGCTCCGACCGTGTAACGCCCCGTCCCGTTCCGACCGTGTAACACCCCGTCCCGTCCCGACCGTGTAACGCCCCGTCCCGCTCCGACCGTGTAACGCCCCGTCCCGCTCCGACCGTGTAACGCCCCGTCCCGCTCCGACCGTGTAACACCCCGTCCCGCTCCGACCGTGTAACGCCCCGTCCCGTTCCGACCGTGTAACACCCCGTCCCGTCCCGACCGTGTAACGCCCCGTCCCGCTCCGACCGTGTAACGCCCCGTCCCGCTCCGACCGTGTAACGCCCCGTCCCGTTCCGACCGTGTAACACCCCGTCCCGTCCCGACCGTGTAACGCCCCGTCCCGCTCCGACCGTGTAACGCCCCGTCCCGTTCCGACCGTGTAACACCCCGTCCCGTCCCGACCGTGTAACGCCCCGTCCCGCTCCGACCGTGTAACGCCCCGTCCCGTTCCGACCGTGTAACGCCCCGTCCCGCTCCGACCGTGTAACGCCCCGTTCCGACCGTGTAACACCCCGTCCCGTCCCGACCGTGTAACGCCCCGTCCCGCTCCGACCATGTAACGCCCCGTCCCGCTCCGACCGTGTAACGCCCCGTCCCGTTCCGACCGTGTAACACCCCGTCCCGCTCCGACCGTGTAACGCCCCGTCCCGTTCCGACCGTGTAACACCCCGTCCCGTTCCGACCGTGTAACGACCCGTCCCGCTCCGACCGTGTAACGCCCCGTCCCGTTCCGACCGTGTAACGCCCCGTCCCGCTCCGACCGTGTAACGCCCCGTCCCGTTCCGACCGTGTAACACCCCGTCCCGTCCCGACCGTGTAACGCCCCGTCCCGCTCCGACCGTGTAACGCCCCGTCCCGTTCCGACCGTGTAACACCCCGTCCCGTTCCGACCGTGTAACGCCCCGTCCCGTTCCGACCGTGTAACGCCCCGTCCCGCTCCGACCGTGTAACGCCCCGTCCCGTTCCGACCGTGTAACACCCCGTCCCGCTCCGACCGTGTAACGCCCCGTCCCGCTCCGACCGTGTAACACCCCGTCCCGCTCCGACCGTGTAACGCCCCGTCCCGCTCCGACCGTGTAACGCCCCGTCCCGCTCCGACCGTGTAACGCCCCGTCCCGCTCCGACCGTGTAACGCCCCGTCCCGCTCCGACCGTGTAACGCCCCGTCCCGCTCCGACCGTGTAACACCCCGTCCCGCTCCGACCGTGTAACACCCCGTCCCGCTCCGACCGTGTAACGCCCCGTCCCGTTCCGACCGTGTAACGCCCCGTCCCGCTCCGACCGTGTAACGTCCCGTCCCGTTCCGACCGTGTAACACCCCGTCCCGCTCCGACCGTGTAACGCCCCGTTCCGACCGTGTAACACCCCGTCCCGTCCCGACCGTGTAACGCCCCGTCCCGCTCCGACCATGTAACGCCCCGTCCCGCTCCGACCGTGTAACGTCCCGTCCCGCTCCGACCGTGTAACACCCCGTCCCGTCCCGACCGTGTAACGTCCCGTCCCGCTCCGACCGTGTAACGCCCCGTCCCGCTCCGACCGTGTAACGCCCCGTCCCGCTCCGACCGTGTAACGCCCCGTCCCGTTCCGACCGTGTAACACCCCGTCCCGCTCCGACCGTGTAACGCCCCGTCCCGTTCCGACCGTGTAACGCCCCGTCCCGCTCCGACCGTGTAACGCCCCGTCCCGTTCCGACCGTGTAACACCCCGTCTCGCTCCGACCTTGTAACGCCCCGTCCCGCTCCGACCGTGTAACACCCCGTCCCGCTCCGACCGTGTAACGCCCCGTCCCGCTCCGACCGTGTAACACCCCGTCCCGCTCCGACCGTGTAACGCTCCGTCCCGCTCCGACCGTGTAACACCCCGTCCCGCTCCGACCGTGTAACACCCCGTCCCGTCCCGACCGTGTAACGCCCCGTCCCGCTCCGACCGTGTAACACCCCGTCCCGTTCCGACCGTGTAACGCCCCGTCCCGCTCCGACCGTGTAACGCCCCGTCCCGCTCCGACCGTGTAACGCCCCGTCCCGCTCCGACCGTGTAACGCCCCGTCCCGTTCCGACCGTGTAACACCCCGTCCCGTTCCGACCGTGTAACACCCCGTCCCGTTCCGACCGTGTAACGCCCCGTCCCGTTCCGACCGTGTAACGCCCCGTCCCGTTCCGACCGTGTAACACCCCGTCCCGTTCCGACCGTGTAACACCCCGTCCCGCTCCGACCGTGTAACACCCCGTCCCGCTCCGACCGTGTAACACCCCGTCCCGTTCCGACCGTGTAACACCCCGTCCCGCTCCGACCGTGTAACGCTCCGTCCCGCTCCGACCGTGTAACGCCCCGTTCCGAACGTGTTTCAGGAAACAGGAAATTAGGGACGCGTGCAATAAGGGTACAGCAGTTATCCTGGGTGACTTGAATCTACGTATTGATTGGGCTAACCAAACTGTTAGCAATACTGTGGAGCAGGATTTCCTGGAGTGTATTAGGGATGATTTTCTAGACCAATATGTACAGGAACCAACTAGAGAACAGGCCACCCTAGACTGGGTGATGTGTAATGAGAGAGGATTAATTAGCAATCTGGTCGTGCGAGACCCCTTGGGGAAGAGTGACCATAATATGGTAGAATTCTTCATTAAGATGGAGAGTGACACAGTTAATTCTGAGATTAGGGTCCTGAACTTAAAGAAAGATAACTTTGATGGCATGAGACGTGAATTGGCTAGGATAGACTGGCAAATGATACTTAAAGGGCTGATGGTGGATAGGCAATGGCAGACATTTAAAGATCACATGGATGAACTACAACAATTGTACATTTTTGGCGTAAAAATAAAAAGGGGAAGGCGGCTCAACCGTGGCTAACAATTAGAGATAGTGTTAAATCCAAGGAAGAGACTTATAAATTGGCCAGAAAAAGCAGCAAATCTGAGGACTGTGAGAAACTTAGAATCCAGCAGAGGAGGACTAAGGCTTTAATTAGCAGGGGAAAAATAGAGTACAAGAGTAAGCTTGCAAAGAACATAAAAACTGACTGCAAAAGCTTCCATAGATATGTGAAGAGAAAAAGATTAGTGAAGACTAATGTAGGTCCCTTGCAGTCAGAATCAGGTGAATTAATAATGGGGAACAAGGAAATGACAGACCAATTGAACAAATACTTTGGTTCTGTCTTCACTAAGGAAGACACGAATAACCTTCTGGAAATAGTAGGGGACCGAGGGTCGAGCGAGAAGGAGGAACGGAAGGAAACCCTTATTAGTCAGGAAATTGTGTTAGGGAAATTGATGAGATTGAAGGCCGATAAATCCCCGGGGCCGAATAGTCTGCATCCCAGAGTACTTAAGAAAGTGGCCCTAGAAATAATGGATGCATTGGTGATCATTTTCCAAAATTCTATAGATTCTGGATCAGTTCCTATGGATTGGAGGGTAGCTAATGTAACACCACGTTTTAAAAAAGGAGGGAGAGAGAAAACAGGGAATTATAGACTGGTCAGCCTGACATCGGTGGTGGGGAAAATGTTGGAATCAATTATTAAAGATGTAACAGCAGCGCATTTGGAAAGCAGTGACAGGATCGGTCCAAGTCAGCATGGATTTATGAAAGGGTTATCATGCTTGACAAATCTTCTAGAATTTTTTGAGGATGTAACTAGTAGAGTGGACAAAGGAGAACCAGTGGATGTGGTGTATTTAGACTTTCAAAAGGCTTTTGACAAGGTCCCACACAAGAGATTAGTGTGCAAAATTAAAGCACATGGTATTGGGGGTAATATTTTGACATGAATAGAGAACTGGTTGGCAGACAGGAAGCAAATTGTAGGAATAAACAGATCCTCTTCAGAATGGCAAGCAGTTACTAGTAGAGTACCGCAAGGTTCAGTGCTGGGACCCCAGCTATTTACTATATACATTAATGATTTAGACAAAGGAATTGAATGCAATATCTCCAAGTTTGAAGATGACACTAAACTGGGTGGCAATGTGAGCTGTGAGGAGGATGCTAAGAGGCTGCAGGGTGACTTGGACAGGTTAGGTGAGTGGGCAAATGCATGGCAGATGCATATAATGTGGATAAATGTGAGGTTATCCATTTTGGGGGCAAAAACAGGAAGGCAGAAAATTATCTGGATAGAGAAAGATTAGGAAAAGGGGAGGTGCAATGAGACCTGGGTGTCATGGTACATCAGTCATTGGCATGCAGGTACAACAGGTGGTGAAGAAGGCAAATGGCATATTAGCCTTCATAGCGAGAGGTTTGAGTATAGGAGCAGGGAGGTCTTACTGCAGTTGTACAGTGCCTTGGTGAGGCCTCACCTTGAATATTGTGTGCAGTTTTGGTCTCCTAATCTGAGGAAGGACATTCTTGCTATTGAGGGAGTGCAGCGAAGGTTCACCAGACTGATTCCCGGGATGGCAGGACTGACATATGAAGAAAGACTGGATCGACTAGGCTTATATTCACTGGAATTTTGAAGAATGAGAGGGTATCTCATAGAAATATATAAAATTCTGACAGGATTGGACAGGTTCGATGCAGGAAGAATGTTCCCGATGTTGGGGAAGTCCAGAACCAGGGGCCACAGTCTAAGGATAAGGGGTAAGCCATTTAGGACCAAGGAGAAACTTGTTCACTCAGAGAATTGTGAACCTGTGAAATTCTCTACCACAGAAAGTTGTTGAGGCCAGTTCGTTAGATAGGGAGTTAGGTGTGACCCTTATGGCAAAAGTAATCAGGGGGTATGAAGAGAAAGCAGGAATGGGGTACTGAAGTTGCATGATCAGCCATGATCATATTGAATGGTGGTGCAGGCTCGAAGGGCCGAATAGCCTACTCCTGCACCTATTTTCTATTTTTCTCTGTAATGACCCGCTCCAACTGTGGAAGTGGGGTGGGGTGGGGGGGGTTCTCATCCTGCCAGCACTACGTGCCCCACCTTAACCCTAAATTTGCATATTTCTCTAATTTCTCTCCTGTTTCCTCTCGTACTCTTTCAAAGTTCATCTTGTCAATGAGTTCGCCCTCCTGCTCTCTCGACCCTCTTCCCACTAATCTGCTGACCACCCAACATCCCTTACTGGCTCCCAAATTAGTGGATATGGTTAACGGTTCTCTCTCCTCAGGTACTGTCCCCCTCTCCTTCAAATCTGCCATCATCACCCTTCTCCTCAAAAAAAACAACTCTTGTCTCCTCCGTCCTTGCAAACTATCGCCTCATCTCCAAGCTTCCTTTCATCTCCAAAGTTCTTGAACGTGTTGTCATCTCCCAAATCAGTGCCCACCTTTTCCAGAACTCCTAATTGACTGCGACAAAGGTTCTCATACAGATTGATTAAGACGGGAAAAATAGATTTTGAAGGTAAACTTGCAAGGAAATAAAAAACGACTGTGAAAGTTTCTACAAGTACGCAAAAGAAAAAAGATTAGTGAAGACAAATGTAGGTCCTTTCCAGTCAGAAATGGGAGAATTTATAATGGGGAACAAGGAAATGGCAGAACAATTAAATAAATACTTTGACTCTGTCTTCACAGAAGAGGACACAAATAACGTCCCAGAAATGTTAGGGAACAAAAGGTCTAGTGAGCAAGAGGAATTAAAGGAAATTATTATTAGTAAGAAAATAGTGCTGGAGAAACTAATGGGACTGAAGGCCAATAAATCCCCAGGGCCTGATGATCTGTATCCCGGAGTACTAAAAGAGGTAGTCATGGAAATAGTGGATGCATTGGTTGTCATCTTCCAAAATTCTATAGATTATGGAACAGTTCCTGCAGATTGGAGGGTGGCAAATGTAACCCCACTATTTAAAAAAGGAGGGAGAGAGAAAACAGGGAACTACAGACCGGTTAGCCTGACATCAGTAGTAGGGAACATGCTGGAGTCTATTATAAAGGATGTGATAATGGTACACTTAATTAATATCAATGGGATTAAACAAAGTCAACATGGATTTATGAAAGGAAAATCACGTTTGACAAACCTGGAGTTTTTTGAGGATGTAACTGATAGAATAGATAAGGGAGAACCAGTGGATGTAATGTATTTGGATTTTCAGAAGGCCTTTGACAAAGTCCCACATAACAGATTAGTGTGCAAAATTAAAGCTCATAGGATTGGGGTAATGTACTGGCATGGATTGAAAATTGGTTAACTGACAGGAAACAGAGAATAGGAATAAACGAGTCTTTTTCGGGGTGGAGGGCAGTGACTAGTGGGGTACCACAGGGATCAGTGCTGGGGCCCCAGCTAGTCACAATATATATAAATGATTTGAATGAGGGAACCAAATGTAATATTTCCAAGTTTGCTGATGACACAAAATTAGGTGGGATTGTAAATTGTGAGGAGGATGCAAAGACGCTGCAAGGCAATTTAGATAATTTGAGTGAATGGGCAAACACATGGCAGATGCAGTATAACGTGGATAAATGTGAAGTTATCCACTTTGTTAGGAAAAACATAAGGACAAAGTATTATTTAAATGGTGATGGCTTGGGAGATGTCGATGTGCAGAGGAACCTGGGTGTCCTTGTACACCAGTCATTGAAAGCAAACATGCAGGTGCAGCAAGCAGTTAGGAAGGCAAATGGTATGTTGGCCTTCATTGCAAGAGGATTTGAGTACAGGAGCAAGGATGTCTAAGAAGCTGCAGGGTGACTTGGACAGGTTAGGTGAGTGGGCAAATGCATGGCAGATGCAGTGTAATGTGGATAAATATGAGGTTATCCACTTTGGGGGCAAAAACGCGAAGATAGAATATTATCTGAATGGCGGCAGATTAGGAAAAGGGGAGGTGCAATGAGACCTGGGTGTCATGATTCATCAGTCATTGAAAGTTGGCATACAGGTACAGCAGGCCATGAAGAAGGCAAATGGTATGTTGGCCTTCATAGCTAGGGGATTTGAGTATAGGAGCAGGGAGGTCTTAGTTCAGTTGTACAGGGCCTCAGTGAGGCCTCACCTGGAATATTGTGTTCAGTTTTGATCTCCTAATCTGAGGAAGTACGTTCTTGCTATTGAGGGAGTGCAGCGAAGGTTCACCAGACTGATTCCCGGGATGGCAGGACTGACATATGAGGAGAGACTGGATTAACTGGGTCTTTATTCACTGAAGTTTAGAAGGATGAGAGGGGATCTCGTAGAAACATATAAGATTCTAACGAGACGGGACATGTTAGATGCAGGTAGAAAGGTAGAATGTTCCCGATGTTGGGCAAGTCCAGAACCAGGGGACATAGTCTTAGGATAAGGGGTGGGCCATTTAGGACCGAGATGTGGAGAAACTTCTTCACTCAGAGAGTTGTTAACCTGTGGAATTCCCTGCCGCAGAGAGTTGTTGATGCCAGTTCGTTGGATATATTCAAGAGGGCGTTAGATACAGCCCTTACGGCTAAGGGGATCAAAGGGTATGGAAAGAAAGCAGGAAAGGGGTACTGAGGAAATGATCAGTCATGATCTTATTGAATGGTGGTGCAGGCTTGAAGGGCCAAATGGCGTACTCCTGCACCTATTTTTTATGTTTCTATGTTACTGTTACTATAGCTATACAGGGCCTTGGTGAGATCACACCTGGAGTATTGTGTGCAGTTTTGGTCTCCTTACTTAAGAAAGGGTATACTTGCCGTAGAGGGAGTGCAGCGAAGGTTCACCAGACTGATTCCTGGGATGGCAGGACTGTCGTGTGAGGAGAGATTGGGTCAACTAGGCCTGTATTCACAAGAGTTTAGAAGAATGAGAGGGGATCTCATTGAAACATATAAAATTCTGATGGGGTTGGATAGACTGGATGTGGGGAGGATGTTTCCCCGGGCTGGGAAGTCTAGAACAAGGGGTCACAGTCTCAGGATACGGGGTAGAAAATTTAAGACCAAGATGAGGAGAAATTTCTTCACCCAGAGGGTGGTGAACCTGTGGAATTCTCTGCCACAGAAGGCTGTGGAGGCCAAGTCACTGAATATATTAAGAAGGAGACAGATAGATTTCTAGACACAAAGGGCATCAAGGGGTATGGGGAGAAAGCGGGCATATGGTGTTGAAATAGAGGATCAGCCATGATCATATTGAATGGTGGTGCAGGCTCGAAGGGCCGAATGGCCTACTATTGCTCCTATTTTCTATGTTTCTGTGTTTCTCATCCTTCTCGACCTGTCTGCAGCTTTTGACATGGTTGACCGCAAAATTCTGCTCCAACACCTCTCCATCGTCCTCCAGCTAGATGGGACTGCACTCGTTTGATTTTAATCCTATCTTTCCAGGCGTAACCATAGACTTGACTATTCCAACGCACTCCTGGCCAGCCTCTCTGGTTCTACTCTCCATAAACTTGAGGTCAACCAAAACTCGGCTGCCCATGTCCTAACTTTCCCCGCTCACCCATCTCCGCTGTGCTCGCTCACCTACATTGGTTCCTCGATTTTAAAATTCTCATCCCTGTTTTCAAATCCCTCCGTGGCCTCGTCCCTCCTTAACGCTGTACTCTCCTCCAGCCCCACAATCCCCCTACATCTCTGCGCTCCACCTATTCTGGCCTTTTGAGCATCCCCGATTTTAATCACTCCACCATTGGTGGCCATGCCTTCAGCTGCTGAGATCCTAAGCTCTGGAATTCCCTCCCTAAACGTCTTGTCTCCGTTTCCTCTCCAAAGTCGTTCCTTAAAACCTACCTCTTCGACCAAGCTTCAGGTCATCTGCCATAACAGCTCCTGACGAAGGGTCATCAACCCGAAACATTAACTCTGCTTCCTCTCCACAGATACTACCTGACCCGCTGAGATTTCCAGCATTTTCTGTTTTTATTCCAGATTCCAACATCCGCAGTATTTTGCTTTTGCACCTCCTTACATGGCTCGGTGTCAAATTATTTTTTATAACATTCCTGTGAGACACCTTGGGATGTTTTATTATGTTAAAGGTGCGATATAAGTATAAGTTGGTGTTGCCCTGAGCTTGTGACAGGCAATGTATAAATGCAAGCCTTTCCTTCTTTATCTAGAAGGCCAGACAACCCAGTCCCAGGCCTCCAGCAACACTGCACTACATGGGCTCCTTGGAGGTAGACGTTGCCAAGAAGGGGACTTCTGTCCCTCGGGTACATGGGTACAGGTCGTTGGGTACATGGGTACAGGACACTGAACAAAGGCTGGCCAGTGGCTTCAAAACTAGCTCAGAAATAAAACAAGCAACTTCACCGAAAGTGCAGCGGGACATGCGGCCAGACTTTTGGCTTCATTGTCGGTGATTTTCTCGGCATTACAGATGGGTTTCCACCCGCCGAGAGTTTCCAGGTAAGTTTTTGAGCATTATCGCCCACATCTGAAGTGGCGCGCTGGAACCAAACCGCCCACGTGCAACGCCGAGAACAACCACCAGGGGCGTAAGTTTGGCCTTAACCGCCGGCGTCCAGATCACTGAGCGACCCGCCCGGTAAACACAGTTTCAACAGGGCGGTAAGGGGGGGCCCTGCAAAGAAAGGTCAATTAAAGGTTCTTTAATTAGTTTTTAATTTTAAAATGGTGATTAGGTTCAAAACTGTCTTGGGAATGGTTTGTACGTTTTTGTTTATTTAATGAACATTTTTTTTAAGTTTTCCTCCCTCCCTAGGCCCAACCGCAGCCTCAGACTAAATTTTACTACTTTCCATTCCGGGAACGACCGCCCATGTTGTTAAGTTTCCATTTACTCGCCGAGGAACCCGCCGACAATGAGTGTGCAATGCCCATTTTCCCGGTGGCAATTAGTTTTACTTTAAACATAGAAATGGAAATTCTCAGCAGCTTTTCTCGCCGAATGTTAGTGGATCTTCTCATCGGGCAATCGGGCGTTGAGGGCCTTTAGGGAAAGTCTGGCCCATGGGCTTGTAATTCAACCTGTAGCTATTCTGAGTCTCTGCTTCAGGAGATCCTTTCCCTAAGAGAGAAGATTGACCAATCGACGCACTTGGTGGATTTCGACGACTTCCTGACTGGGCCGAAAATTAAGTCTTCGTTGCCGTACATTGATATTACTACTTTGGATTCTCTTATTACTTCAAACACGTATACCCCAGGGGGCTTTGTGATTTGGAGAACACGACAAGCAATGAGGCCAGCACCAGTGACAGTCAATGCTCATATCAGCAGCTTGGAAAACATTGCATCAACCGAAGCGTAGCTGATAGAGACATCCCCAGGGCAAGGCTGCAAAGTCCAAGAGGACTTTGTTTGAACAGCCAAGGAAGAGCAAGAGGCAATGGGCAATCCTCACGGGGGACTCCATCATCAGACACACATCAGCACCTTGTGTAGAGGAAGGCTCTGTCTCGAGCAGTTCCCTGTTTTCCAGGGGCCAAGGTGGCTGATCTCCAGGATCGTGTGGATAAGCTAATGAAAGGTGAGTGTAAAGATACTGGAGTAGGTTTACATATTGTGATATTATGGATAGAAGTCCATTTGTTTTGCAAGGTTCCGACAAATGCCTCACAGATGCCTGTCAGCAAAGGGGTGCGAGGGCAGTAGTCTCTGGGCTATTACCCGTCATGCCCAGATCGATGGCGAGGAATAGCCCAATCGTGGGATTCCACATCTGGCTTCGGCGTTCGCTGGGCAAGGCAAGTTGTTTAGGAGGGACGGCCTCCATCTTAACTTCGTGGGAGCAAAGAGGCTGGCAGAGGGTATTGAGCAGGCTTTCAGAAAGCATTTAAATTCATTCAGCACGGGGATAGTGCAGATCAGTTCAAAGTTAGTGATAACTACATAGATACAAAGCATGAAGATGAACCAGTTAGGAAGCACGTAAGAATGAATAACTTTAAGAAATTAGATGGGAGACCATTAAATTGCTTTTATGTAAATTTAAGGAGTGTTAGAAGCAAATTGTTAGAAATGCAATCCTATGCTGTGGTGGAGAATTTAGACGTATTGTGTATCTGAGACATGGCAAGCTGATAATAATGGCACAGACATTCACCTAAAGGCTACAAGGGTTTTAGAGAGGATAGGGCAGGTTGCTAATTTTATCGGTGAGAATCTAACAGCTAGAGAGAGACTTGATACTGCCTCATCAGGCTCAGCTGGAGCTATCTGGGTTCAAGTGGATCGCGCTCACGGGCAGAGATTAATTATCGGTGATTGTTAGAGGCCCCCGGGTCAGACACTTGAACATGATGAGTTATTATGGAACAGATCACTCAAGCTTTTAATATAAAATGCCACCTTTGTCTGGTGGCTGATTTTAATTTTCCTGGCATTCAGTGGATTACCTGCTGTTATGGTGGGAAGTGCAGCCGAAAAATTTATAGAAAATATGCAAGACTGTTAATGCAGCAACTCGGGAGAATCATATATTGGACTTGGTGTTTAGTAGTCGTATCAGGCCTCCATGTGGGGGAACATCTGGGCATTATACGGTTCCAATTGGCTGGTAGAACTAAAAGTCCTGAGAACCTGCAACTTGTACCAGATTTCAGAAGAGCAAACTTCTCCAAAATAGCCCATGACTTGGAAAGGGTAAATTGGCTAACCTACCTTGGCGGAGAAGTTCCTGCCTCCGTAAGATCCTGCAAATCCCCTGGGAGAATAGATGCACCAACGTCGGTGTTCTCACTCAGGCCAACATCTCCAGCATTGAAGCACTGACCACACTCGACCAGCTCCGCATGCTCGACACGATACTCCCAAAGCAAGCGCTCTACTCGGAACTCCTACATGGCAAGCGAGCTCCAGATGGGCAGAGGAAACGTTTCAAGGACACCCTCAAAGCCTCCCTGATAAAGTGCAACATCCCCACTGACACCTGGGAGTCCCTGGCCAAAGACCGCCCTAAGTGGAGGAAGAGCATCCGGGAGGGCGCTGAGCACCTCGAGTCTCGTCGCCGAGAGCATGCAGAAACCAAACGCAGGCAGCGGAAGGAGCGTGCGGCAAACCAGTCCCATCCACCCTTTCCTTCAACCACTGTCTGTCCCACCTGTGACAGAGATTGTAATTCCCATATTGGACTGTTCAGTCACATGAGAACTCACTTTTAGAGTGGAAGCAAGTCTTCCTCGATTTCGAGGGACTGCCTGTGATGATGATAAGACCGATGTTGAACATAAGTTGAAAGTTTTTAAGAACAAGATTACAAATGTGGAATACAAACATGTACCTAAAATCAAAAGATGGAAATGTGGGAAGTAAATGCCAAGGTGGCTGACTGGCTATGTACAAAGACAAATAAGATTTAACAGAAATGTTTCTATAAATTAAAAACATTTAATACTCAAATAAACAGGGTTGAATACAAGGAACAACTAAAGCAAAGGCTGCTATTCGATCAGCAAAAAGGCTAATGGAAAAGAGGATTGTAGGCAACTGTGGCAGTAATGGGAAGAGGTTGTTTAGTTATGTCAAGAATTATAGAAATATAGAAACATAGAAACATAGAAACTAGGTGCAGGAGTAGGCCATTCAGCCCTTCGAGCCTGCACCGCCATTCAATAAGGTCATGGCTGATCATTCACCTCAGTACCCCTTTCCTGCTTTCTCCCCATATCCCTTGATCCCTTTAGCCGTAAGGACCATATCTAACCCCCTCTTGAATATATTCAATGAACTGGCATCAACAACTCTCTGCGGTAGGGAATTCCACAGGTTAACATCTCTCTGAGTGAAGAAATTTCTCCTCATCTCAGTCAGAGAACTATCAAAGACTGTATTGGGCCTCTGAAGGGTGTTCAAGGACAGGTTACACAGGACTCACTAAGTAGGCGGAAATATTAACTGAGTACTTTGCATCAGTCTTCACCCTTTAACATCATGCTCAAATATTAGAGTGTAATAATACTAGTTTAGTTAGTAACATTAACATATATAAACATAGCAACATAGAAACATAGAAATTTACAGCGCAGAAGGAGGCCTTTTCGGCCCATTGTGTCCGTGCCGGCCGACAAAGAGCCGCACTGCCCTCGGTCAGCAGCCCTAAAGGTTACATATAAACCTATGAACAATGAACAATGACGGAAAGGCAAAGAGCACCCAGCCCAACCAGTCCACCTCACACAACTGCGACACCCCTTATACTGAAACATTCTACACTCCACCCCAACCGGAGCCATGTGATCTCCTGGGAGAGGCAAAAACCTGATAAAAACCCAAGCCAATTTAGGGAAAAAAAATCTGGGAAAATTCCGATCCAACCCATCCAGGCGATCAAAACTAGTCCAGGAGATCACCCTGGCCAAGTATATTCCCTGCAGTACTTACCATTATTTCTGCGCCGTCCAACAAAAGCTCATCCAGTCTAATCCCAATATATTCAAGAGGGGGTTAGATATGGCCTTTATGGTTAAAGGAATCAAGGGATATGGAGAGAAAGCAGGAAAGGGGTACTGAGGTGAATGATCAGCCATGACCTTATTGAATGGTGGTGCAGGCTCGGAGGGCTGAATGGCCTACTCCTGCACCTAGGGGTCAGAGGGTCTAGTAAGGAGGAGGAGCTGAGGGAAATCCTTATTAGTCGGGAAATTGTGTTGGGTAAATTGATGGGATTGAAGGCCGATAAATCCCCAGGGCCTGATGGACTGCATCCCAGAGTACTTAAGGAGGTGGCCTTGGAAATAGCGGATGCGTTGACAGTCATTTTCCAACATTCCATTGACTCTGGATCAGTCCCTATGAAGTGGAGGGTAGCCAATGTAACCCCACTTTTTAAAAAAGGAGGGAGAGAGAAAACAGGGTATTATAGACCGGTCAGCCTGACATCAGTAGTGGGTAAAATGATGGAATCAATTATTAAGGATGTCATAGCAGCGCATTTGGAAAGAGGTGACATGATAGGTCCAAGTCAGCATGGATTTGTGAAAGGGAAATCATGCTTGACAAATCTTCTGGAATTTTTTGAGGATGTTTTCAGTAGAGTGGACAAGGGAGAACCAGTTGATGTGGTATCTTTGGACTTTCAGAAGGCTTTCGACAAGGTCCCACACAAGAGATTAATGTGCAAAGTTAAAGCACATGGGATTGGGGGTAGTGTGCTGACATGGATTGAGAACTGGTTGTCAGACAGGAAGCAAAGAGTAGGAGTTAATGGGTACTTTTCAGAATGGCAGGCAGTGACTACTGCGGTACCGCAAGGTTCTGTGCTGGGGCCCCAGCTGTTTACACTGTACATTAATGATTTAGACGAGGGGATTAAATGTAGTATCTCCAAATTTGCAGATGACACTAAGTTGGGTGGCAGTGTGAGCTGCGAGGAGGATGCTATGAGGCTGCAGAGCGACTTGGATAGGTTAGGTGAGTGGGCAAATGCATGGCAGATGAAGTATAATGTGGATAAATGTGAGGTTATCCACTTTGATGGTAAAAACAGAGAGACAGACTATTATCTGAATGGTGACAGATTAGGAAAAGGGAAGGTGCAACGAGACCTGGTTGTCATGGTACATCAGTCATTGAAGGTTGGCATGCAGGTACAGCAGGCGGTTAAGAAAGCAAATGACATGTTGGCGTTCATAGCGAGGGGATTTGAGTACAGGGGCAGGGAGGTGTTGCTACAGTTGTACAGGGCCTTGGTGAGGCCACACCTGGATTATTGTGTACAGTTTTGGTCTCCTAACCTGAGGAAGGACATGCTTGCTATTGAGGGAGTGCAGCGAAGGTTCACCAGACTGATTCCCGGGATGGCGGGACTGACCTATCAAGAAAGACTGGATCAACTGGGCTTGTATTCACTGGAGTTCAGAAGAATGAGAGGGGACCTCATAGAAACGTTTAAAATTCTGATGGGTTTAGACAGGTTAGATGCAGGAAGAATGTTCCCGATGTTGGGGAAGTCCAGAACCAGGGGTCATAGTCTAAGGATAAGGGGTAAGCCATTTAGGACCGAGATGAGGAGAAACTTCTTCACCCAGAGAGTGGTGAACCTGTGGAATTCTCTACCACAGAAAGTTGTTGAGGCCAATTCACTAAATATATTCAAAAAGGAGTTAGATGTGGTCCTTACTACTAAGGGGATCAAGGGGTATGGTGAGAAAGCAGGAATGGGGTACTGAAGTTGCATGTTCAGCCATGAACTCATTGAATGGCGGTGCAGGCTAGAAGGGTCGAATGGCCTACTTCTGCACCTATTTTCTATGTTTCTATGTTTCTATGTTTACCAGCACAACGTCCGTAACCCTGCAGATTGCTGCACTTTAAGGGCCCATCCAACCATCTCTTAAAAGTGGTGAGAGTTTCTGCATCTACCACTCTTCCAGGCAGTAAGTTCCAGATCCCCACAACCCTCTGCGTAAAGAAGCCCCCCCTCAAATCCCCTCTAAACCTTCCACCAACCACCTTAAAACTATGCCCCCTCGTAATAGACCCCTCCACCAATGACAATAGACCTTCACTATCCACTATGTTCAGGCCCCTCAATATTTTGTACACCTCAATGAGGTCTCCTCTCAATCTTCTCTGTTCCAATGAGAACAAACCCAGCCTATCCAATCTGTCCTCATAACTAAGATTCTCCATTCCAGGCAGTATTCTAGTAAATCTCCTCTGCACCCTCTCTAGTGCAATTACGTCCTTCCTATAATAAGGCGACCGGAACTATACGCAGTATTCCCAGCTGTGGCCTAACCATAGTATTATACAATTTAAGCATAACCTCCCTGCTCTTGTATTCTATGCCTCGGCCAATAAAGGCAAGCATTCAGTATGCCTTCTTAACCACCTTATCCACTTGACCTACTTTCAGGGATCTGTGGACAAGCACTCCAAGATCCCTTTGTTCATCTACACTATTAAGTGGCCTACCGCTTAATGTATATACCTTTTCCTTATTAGCCCTCACACTTCTCTGAATTAAATTCCATTTGCCACTGCTCTGCCCACCTGACCAGTAGATTGATATCCTCCTGCAGCCCATGACTTTCCTCTTCATTATCAACCACACAGCCAAATTAAGTGTCGTCTGCAAACTTCTTAATCATAGTCCCTATATTCAAATCTAAATCGTTGATATATACCACTAAAAGCAAGGGACCCAGTACTGAGCCCTGCGGAACCCCACAGGAAACATCCTTCCAGTCACAAAAACATCCATCAATCATTACCCTTTGCTTCCTACCTCCAAGCCAATTTTGGATCCAACTTGCCACTTTGCCCTGGATCCCATGAGCTTTAACCTTCATGACCAGTCTACCATGTGGGACCTTATCAAAAGCTTTGTTAAAGTCCATATATACTACATCGTACGCACTACCCTCATCGACCCTCTTGGTTACCTCCTCAAAAAATTCAATCAGGTTAGTCAGACACGATCTTCCCTTAACAAATCCATGCTGACTGTCCCTAATTGATCCTTGCCTTTCCAAATACAGATTTATCCTGTCTTTCAGAATTTTTTCCAATAATTTTCCCACCACTGAGGTTAGGCTGGCAGGCCTGTAATTACTTGGCCTATCCCTTTCTCCCTTCTTAAACAAGGGTACTCCATTAGCAGTCCTCTAATCCTCCGGCACCATGCCCAGATACAAAGAGGACTGGAAAATGATGGTCAAGGCCTCTTCTATTTCCTCTTTTACTTCGCTCAATAGCCTGGCGACTTATCTACTTTCAAAGCTGGTAAAACCTTTGATAATTCCTCTCTCACTATATTTATTTCATCCAGAATATCACACTCCTCCTCGATAGCAGTATCTGCATTGCCCCTTTCCTTTGTGAAAACAGATGCAAAGTATTCGTTAAGAACCCTCCTCACATCTTCCACGTCCACAAAAGATTACCCTCATGGTCTCTAATAGGCCCTACCCTTTCTTTAATTACCCTCTTACTCTTAATATATTTATAGAACATCTTTGGGTTTTCCTTAATTTTACTGACCAAGACTTACTCGTAGCATTACTGATATCCTTTTTAATTTTGCCTCTTAACTTTCTATATTCCTCTAAAGATTCTAAAATATTTAGCCGTTGATATATGACATAAGCGTCCCTTTTTTTCTTAATCCTCCCCTGTAAGTCCCTAGACATCCAGGGGGCTCTAGAATTATTTTTTCCAGCCTTTTTCTTTAAGGGCACATGTTTGACCTGAGCCTTCCGGATCTCCTCCTTGAATGTGTCCCACTGTTCCGACACTGATTTACCCACAAGTAGCTGTTTCCAGTCCCCCATGGCTAAATCACTCCTTAACTTAGCAAAATTAGCTTTTCCACAATTCGGAACTTTTATTCCAGGCCTATTCTTGTCCTTATCTATAACCAACTTGAATCTGACTGAATTATGGTCACTGGCACCCAAGTGCTCTCCCACTAATACCCCTTCAACCTGCCCAGCTTCATTCCCCAAAACTAAATCCAAGACCGCCCCCTCTCGTGTTGGGCTTGCTACATACTGACTAAAAAATTCTCCTGAATGTATTTCAAGAATTCCGCACCCTCTATAACCTTCACACTAAATTTGTCCCAATCAATATTAGGATAGTTAAAATCCCCTACTATTACTGCCCTATGATTTTTTGGACTTCACAGCAATTTGCTACATATTTGCTCCTCTATCTCCCTCCCGCTGTTTGGGGGTCTATAGTACACGCCCAGCAGTGTGATCACCCCTTTTTTATTTTTCAATTCGACCCATATGGCCTCATTGATGATCCCTCTAACATATCATCCCTCCTCACCGCTGTAATAGTTTCTTTAATCAGTACTGCAACACCCCCCTTTTTACCCCTCTCTCTATCTTGACTAAAAATCCTGTAGCCAGGAATATTGATCTGCCAAACCTGTCCCTCTTTCAGCCATGTTTATGTAATGGCTATCATGTCATACTCCCAAGTGTCTACCTGTGCTATTAGCTCATCCGCCTTATTCTCTATACTCTTTGCATTCAAGTATATGCCATTCAGCACAGGAAGACCTCCTTTCTTACTACATACTAAACCCTGTTTCCTCTGTCTTACAGATTCACTTTCTAGATTCTTGCTATCCAATGTCTGCTTTACTTCCTTCCCTTTTGAATTTGTTCTCAGGTTCCCATCCCCCAGCCAAGCTAGTTAAACTCTCCCCAACAGCACTAGCAAAACTCCCCGCGAGGATATTGGTCCCGGCGCAGTTGAGGTGCAACCTGTCCGGTTTGTACAGGTCCCATCTCCCCCAGGAGCGGTCCCAATGTCTCAAGAATTTAAAGCCTTCCCACTTACACTAACTTTCCAGCCACGTGTTCATCTCTCTATCCTTCTATTCTTATATTCATTAGCATGCGGCACCAGTAGTAACCGGAGATTATTACCTTTGAGGTCCTACCCTTTAATTTTCTTCCTAGCTCCCTGAATTCTTCCTGTAGGACCTCATCCCTTATTTTACCTATGTCGTTGGTCCCGATATGCTGTTTACCCTCCCCCACCCCCCCCCCCCCCCGTCCCCCCAGGATGCCCTGCGTCTGCTCTGTGACATCCTTGACCCTGGTACCAGGGAGGCACAAAACCATTCGGGAGTTACATCTACGTCCGCAGAAACGCCTGTCTGTTCCCCTAACTATAGAATCCCCTATCACTAGGGCTCTTTTGTTCTTTGTCCCTACTCCCTGTGCAGCTGAGCCACCCGTGGTGCCTTGGAATTGGCTCTGGCTGCACTCCCCAGAGGCACCATCGTCCTTACCGATACTCAGAAGTGAATATTGGTTTGAATGCGAGATGGACTCACGGGGGAACTCCTGTGCTACCTACCTAGCACACTTACTACGTCTGGTGTTCATCCAAGTCCCTTCCACCTGCACGCCTTTAAGCTGCAGGGTAATCACCTCCTGAAACACGCTATCCATGTAATTCTCAGACTCGCGGATGCACCTTATTGACTCCACCCGCTGCTCCAGCTCCGAAACACGGAGCTCGAGCAGTTGAAGCTGGAGACACCTCCTGAACACAGGGTTGTCTAGGCTGCGCGAAGCGTTCAGGACTTCCCACATGCTGCAGGATGTGCACTCCATTCCAACATACTGATTTAGAAAGAATTAAGAACTTGTAAATAGATCGAGCAGCAGGGCTGGATGATATCCACCGGAGGGTCCCCAGGGAGTTGGGACGTGTGCTGTGTGAGCCCCTGGCCTGTATTTTTATAGCTCACTGCACTCTGGCATGGTCCCTACAGATTGGAAGGAGGCTAATGTAGTCCCCATCTTTAAAAAAAGGTGAGCTGGCAGATCTGGTAATAATAGGACCTTTAGTTTAACATCAGTAATAGGTAAAATGCTTGAAAGAATCATAAGGGATGCAATAAATGAGTACTTGGATAGGGAGGGACATATTCGGGACAAAAGCAAAATACTGCGGATGCTGGAATCTGGAATAAAAACAGAAAATGCTGGAAATCTCAGCAGGTCAGGCAGCAGAGTTAACGTTTTAGGTCGATGACCCTTCATTAGAACTGCAGAGTGTTCGGAGAGAATAGATTCTTAACAAGCACTGAAAGGGGGAGGGGTGGAATTGGATATTGTTGGGGGAGATGGCTCACCAGGGGAAAGCAGCAGCAGCCAAGTTCATGGCACCGTGGGTGGCTCTGCTGCACAGGAGAGCAGGAAAAAAGAGTGGGAGAGCGATAGTGATAGGGGATTCTATTGTAAGGGGAATAGATAGGCGTTTCTGCGGCCGCAAACAAGACTCCAGGATGGTATGTTTCCTCCCTGGTGCAAGGGTCAAGGATGTCTCGGAGCGGCTGCAGGACATTCTGGAGAGGGGGGGGTGAACAGCCAGTTGTCGTGGTGCATATCGGTACCAACGATATAGGTAAAAAGCGGGATGAGGTCCTACAAGCTGAATTAGGGAGCTAGGAGTTAAATTAAAAAGGAGATCCTCAAAGGTAGTAATCTCAGGATTGCTACCAGTGCCACATGCTCGTCAGAGTAGAAATAGCAGGATAGCTAAGATGAATTTGTGGCTTAAGGAGTGGTGCAAGAGGGAGGGATTCAAATTCCTGGGACATTGGAACCGGTTCTGGGGGAGGTGGGACCAGTACAAACCGGACGGTCTGCACCTGGGCAGGACCGGAACCAATGTCCTAGGGGGAGTGTTTGCTAGTGCTGTTGGGGAGGGGTTAAACTAATATGGCAGGGGGATGGGAACCTATGCAGGGAGACAGAGGGAAATGAAATGGGGGCAGAAGCAAAAGATAGAAAGGAGAATAGTAAAAGTGGAGAGCAGAGAAACCCAAGGCAAAAATCAAAAAGGGCCACATTACAGCAAAATTCTAAAGGGACAAAGAGTGTTAAAAAGACAAGCCTGAAGGCTCTGTGCCTCAATGCGAGGAGTATTCATAATAAGGTGGATGAATTAACTGCGCAGGCAGCTATTAACGGTTATTATATAATTGGGATTACGGAGACATGGCTCCAGGGTGACCAAGGCTGGGAACCCAACATCCAGGGGTATTCAACATTCAGGAAGGATAGACAGAAAGGAAAAGGAGTTGGGGTAGCGTTGCTGGTTAAAGAGGAAATTAACGCAATAGTAAGAAAGGACATTAGCTTGGATAATGTGGATTCTGTATGGATAGAGCTGCGGAATACCAAAGGGAGAAAACGCCAGTGGGAGTTGTGTACAGACCACCAAACAGTAGTAGTGAGTTTGGGGATGGCATCAAACAAGAAATTGGGGATGCATGCAATAAAGCTACAGCAGTTATCATGGGTGACTTTAATCTACATATAGATTGGCTTAACCAAGTTGGTAGCAATGCATTGGAGGAGGATTTCCTGGCATGTATTAGGGATGGCTTTCTTGACCAATATGTAGAGGAACCAACTAGAGAGCTAGCCATCCTAGACTGGTTGGTGTGTAATGAGAGAGGACTAATTAGCAATCTTGTTGTGCGAGGCCCCCTGGGGAAGAGTGACCATAATATGGTAGAATTCTTTATTAAGATGGAGAGTGACAGTGTTAATTCAGAGACTAGGGTCCTGAACTTAAGGAAAGGTAATTTCGATGGTATGAGATGTGAATTGGCTAGGATAGACTGGCAAATGATACTTAAAGGGTTGACAGTGGATAGGCAATGGCAGACATGTATTGATTACATGGATGAACTTCAACAATTGTGCATCCCTGTCTGGAGTAAAGATAAAAAGGGGAAGGTAGCTCAACCGTGGCTAACAAGGGAAATTAGGGATAGAGTTAAATCCAAGGAAAAGCTATATAAATTGGTGAGAAAAAGCAGCAAACCTGAAGATTGGGAGAAATTTAGAATTCAGCAGAGGAGGACAAAGGGTCTAATTAGGAGGGTGAAAATAAAGTATGAGAGGAAGCTTGCAGGAAACATAAAAACTGACTGCAAAAGCTTCTATAGATATGTGAAGAGAAAAAGATTAGTGAAGCCCAACGTAGGTCCTTTGAAGACAGAATCAGCTGAATTTATAATGGGGAACAAAGAAATGGCAGACCAATTGAACAAATACTTTGGATCTGTCTTCAGTAAGGAAGACACAAATAACTTTCCGGAAATCCTAGGGGTTTGAGGGTCTAGCGAAAAGGAGGAACTGAAGGAAATCCTTATTAGTCAGGAAATTGTGTGAGGGAAATTGATAGGATTGAAGGCCTATAAATCCCCAGGGCCTGATCGGCTGCATCCCAGAGTACTTAAGGAAGTGGCCCTAGAAATAGTGGATGCATTGGTGATCATTTTCCAACATCCGATGGACTGGAGGGTAGCTAATGTAACACCACTTTTTAAAAAAGGAGGAAGAGAGAAAATGGGAATTATAGACCGGTTAGCCTGACATCAGTAGTGGGGAAAATGTTAGTATCAATTATTAAAGCTGAAATAGCAGCGCATTTGGAAAGCAGTAACAGGATCGGTCCAAGTCAGCATGGATTTATGAAAGGGATATCATGCTTGACAAATCTTCGAGAAGTTTTTGAGGATGTAACTAGTAGAGTGGACAAGGGAGAACCAGTGGATGTGGTGTATTTGGACTTTCAAAAGGCTTTTGACAAGGTCCCATAGAAGAGATTAATGTGCAAAATTAAAGCACATGGTATAGAAACATAGAAACATAGAAAATAGGTGCAGGAGCAGGCCATTCAGCCCTTCTAGCCTGCACCGCCATTCAATGAGTTCATGGCTGAACATGAAACTTCAGTACCCACTTCCTGCTTTCACGCCATACCCCTTGATCCCCCGAGTAGTAAGGACTTCATCTAACTCCCTTTTGAATATATTTAGTGAATTGGCCTCAACTACTTCCTGTGGTAGAGAATTCCACAGGTTCACCACTCTCTGGGTGAAGAAGTTTCTCCTTATCTCGGTTCTAAATGGCTTACCCCTTATCCTTAGACTGTGACCCCTGGTTCTGGACTTCCCCAACATTGGGAACATTCTTCCTGCATCCAACCTGTCCAAACCCATCAGAATTTTAAACGTTTCTATGAGGTCCCCTCTCACTCTTCTGAACTCCAGTGAATACAAGCCCAGTTGATCCAGTCTTTCTTGATAGGTCAGTCCCACCATCCCGGGAATCAGTCTGGTGAATCTTCGCTGCACTCCCTCAATAGCAAGAATGTCCTTCCTCAAGTTAGGAGACCAAAACTGTACACAATACTCCAGGTGTGGCCTCACCAAGGCCCTGTACAACTGTAGCAACACCTCCCTGCCCCTGTACTCAAATCCCCTCGCTATGAAGGCCAACATGCCATTTGCTTTCTTAACCGCCTGCTGTACCTGCATGCCAACCTTCAATGACTGATGTACCATGACACCCAGGTCTCGTTGCACCTTCCCTTTTCCTAATCTGTCACCATTCAGATAATAGTCTGTCTCTCTGTTTTTACCACCAAAGTGGATAACCTCACATTTATCCACATTATACTTCATCTGCCACGCATTTGCCCACTCACCTAACCTATCCAAGTCACTCTGTAGCCTCATAGCATCCTCCTCGCAGCTCACACTGCCACCCAACTTAGTGTCATCCGCAAATTTGGAGATACGACATTTAATCCCCTCGTCTAAATCATTAATGTACAATGTAAACAGCTGGGGCCCCAGCACAGAACCCTGCGGTACCCCACTAGTCACTGCCTGCCATTCCGAAAAGTACCCATTTACTCCTACTCTTTGCTTCCTGTCTGACAACCAGTTCTCAATCCACGTCAGCACACTACCCCCAATCCCATGTGCTTTAACTTTGCACATTAATCTCCTGTGTGGGACCTTGTCGAAAGCCTTCTGAAAGTCCAAATATACCACATCAACTGGTACTCCTTTGTCCACTTTATTGGAAACATCCTCAAAAAATTCCAGAAGATTTGTCAAGCATGATCTCCCTTTCACAAATCCATGCTGACTTGGACCTATCATGTCACCATTTTCCAAATGCGCTGCTATGACATCCTTAATAATTGATTCCATCATTTTACCCACTACTGAGGTCAGGCTGACCGGTCTATAATTCCCTGCTTTCTCTCTCCCTCCTTTCTTAAAAAGTGGGGTTACATTGGCTACCCTCCACTCGATAGGAACTGATCCAGAGTCAATGGAATGTTGGAAAATGACTGTCAATGCATCCGCTATTTCCAAGGCCACCTCCTTAAGTACTCTGGGATGCAGTCCATCAGGCCCTGGGGATTTATCGGCCTTCAATCCCATCAATTTCCCCAACACAATTTCCCGACTAATAAAGATTTCCCTCAGTTCCTCCTCCTTACTAGACCCTCTGACCACTTTTATATCCGGAAGGTTGTTTGTGTCCTCCTTAGTGAATACTGAACCAAAGTACTTGTTCAATTGGTCTGCCATTTCTTTGTTCCCCGTTATGACTTCCCCTGATTCTGACTGCAGGGGACCTACGTTTGTCTTTACTAACCTTTTTCTCTTTACATACCTATAGAAACTTTTGCAATCCGCCTTAATGTTCCCTGCAAGCTTCTTCTCGTACTCCATTTTCCCTGCCCTAATCAAACCCTTTGTCCTCCTCTGCTGAGTTCTAAATTTCTCCCAGTCCCCAGGTTCGCTGCTATTTCTGGCCAATTTGTATGCCATTTCCTTGGCTTTAATACTATCCCTGATTTCCCTAGATAGCCACGGTTGAGCCACCTTCCCTTTTTTATTTTTACGCCAGACAGGAATGTACAATTGTTGTAATTCATCCATGCGGTCTCTAAATGTCTGCCATTGCCCATCCACAGTCAACCCCTTAAGTATCATTAGCCAATCTATCTTAGCCAATTCATGCCTCATACCTTCAAAGTTACCCTTCTTTAAGTTCTGGACCATGGTCTCTGAATTAACTGTTTCATTCTCCATCCTAATGCAGAATTCCACCATATTATGGTCACTCTTCCCCAAGGGGCCTCGCACAATGAGATTGCTAATTAATCCTCTCTCATTACACAACACCCAGTCTAAGATTGCCTCCCCCCTAGTTGGTTCCTCGACATATTGGTCTAGAAAACCATCCCTTATGCATTCCAGGAAATCCTCCTCCACCGTATTGCTTCCAGTTTGGCTAGCCCAATCTATGTGCATATTAAAGTCACCCATTATAACTGCTGCACCTTTATTGCATGCACTCCTAATTTCCTGTTTGATGCCCTCCCCAACATCACTACTACTGTTTGGAGGTCTGTACACAACTCCCACTAACGATTTTTGCCCTTTAGTGTTCTGCAGCTCTACCCATATAGATTCCACATCATCCAAGCTAATGTCTTTCCTAACTATTGCATTAATCTCCTCTTTAACCAGCAATGCTACCCCACCTCCTTTTCCTTTTATTCTATCCTTCCTGAATGTTGAATACCCCTGGATGTTGAGTTCCCAGCCCTGATCATCCTGGAGCCACGTCTCCGTAATCCCAATCACATCATATTTGTTAACATTTATTTGCACAGTTAATTCATCCACCTTATTGCGGATACTCCTTGCATTAAGACACAAAGCCTTCAGGCTTGCTTTTTTAACACCCTTTGTCCTTTTAGAATTTTGCTGTACAGTGGCCCTTTTTGTTCTTTGCCTTGGGTTTCTCTGCCCTCCACTTTTCCTCATCTCCTTTCTGTCTTTTGCTTTTGCCTCATTTTTGTCTCCCTCTGTCTCCCTGTATAGGTTCCCATCCCCCTGCAATATTAGTTTAACTCCTCCCCAACAGCACTAGCAAACACTCCCCCTAGGACATTGGTTCCGGACCTGCCCAGGTGCAGACCGTCCGGTTTGTACTGGTCCCACCTCCCCCAGAACCGGTTCCAATGCCCCAAGAATTTGAATCCCTCCCTGCTGCACCACTGCTCAAGCCATGTATTCATCTGCGCTATCCTGCGATTCCTACTCTGACTAGCACGTGGCACTGGTAGCAATCCCGAGATTACTACTTTTGAGGTCCTACTTTTTAATTTAGCTCCTAGCTCCTTAAATTCTTTTCGTAGGACCTCATCCCTTTTTTTACCTATGTCGTTGGTACCAATGTGCACCACGACAACTGGCTGTTCTCCCTCCCATTTCAGAATGTCCTGCACCCGCTCCGAGACATCCTTGACCCTTGCACCAGGGAGGCAACATACCATCCTGGAGTCTCGGTTGCGTCCGCAGAAACGCCTATCTATTCCCCTCACCATCGAATCCCCTATCACTATCGCTCTCCCACTCTTTTTCCTGCCCTCCCCTGATGAGTCATCCTCCCCAACAGTACTCAAAGCAGTGTACCTGTTTTGCAGGGGGATGACCACAGGGGACCCCTGCACTACCTTTCTTGCACTGCTCTTCCTGCTGGTCTTCCATTCCCTATCTGGCTGTAGACCCTTCTCCTGCGGTAAGACCAAGTCACTACACGTGATACTCACGTCATTCTCAGCATCGTGGATGCTCCAGAGTGAATCCACCCTCAGCTCCAATTCCGCAACGCGGATCGTCAAGAGCTCGAGGCGGATACACTTCCTACACACGTAGCGCCCAGGGACACCGGAAGTGTCCCCGAGTTCCCACATGGTACAGGAGGAGCATATCACATGGCCGAGCTCTCCTGCCATGTCTTAACCTTAGATACCCTTAAATTGGTAATAACAATGTTACAGTTCACTTACTGCTATAAAAAAGAAAAGAAAAGCTACTCACCAATCACCAGCCAATCACTTACCCCATTGGCTGTGACGTCACTTTTTGATTACTTTCTACTTCTATTTTGCTTTCTCTCCCGCTGTAGCTGCACCGGTATGCTTTTGACAGGTCGCTCCCCTCTCACCAACTGCCGCTGGCTCTCGATCTCCCGCTGGGCTTTTGACAGGTCGCTCCCCTCTCACCAACTGCCGCTGGCTCTCGATCTCCCGCTAGGCTTTTGACAGGTCACTCCCCTCTCACCAACTGCCGCTGGCTCTCGATCTCCCGCTGGGCTTTTGACAGGTCGCTCCCCTCTCACCAACTGCCGCTGGCTCTCGATCTCCCGCTGGGCTTTTGACAGGTCGCTCCCCTCTCACCAACTGCCGCTGGCTCTCGATCTCCCGCTGGGCTTTTGACAGGTCGCTCCCCTCTCACAAACATTGGGGATAATGTACTGACGTGGATAGAGAACTGGTTGGCAGACATGAAGCAGAGAGTCAGAATAAACGGGTCCTTTTCAGAATGGCAGGCAGTGGCCAGTGGGGTGCCGCAGGGTTCAGTGCTGAGACACCAGCTATTTACAATATACATCAATGATTTAGGTGAAGGAATTGAATGTAATATCTCCAAGTTTGCAGATGACACTAAGCTGGGTGGCTGTGTGAGCTGTGAGGAGGATGCTAAGAGACTGCAGGGTGACTCGGACATGTTAGGAGAGTGGGCAAATGCATGGCAGATGCAGTATAATGTGGATAAATATGAGGTTATCCACTTTGGTGACAAAAACAGGAAAATAGAATATTATCTGAATGGTAACAGATTAGGAAAATGGGAGGTGCAATGAGACCTGGGTGTCATGGTTCATCAGTCATTGAAGTTTGGCATGCAGGTACAGCAGGCGGTGAAGAAGGCAAATGGCATGTTGGCCTTCATAGCGAGGGGATTTGAGTATAGGAGCAGGGAAGTCTTATTGCAGTTGTATAGGGCCTTGGTGAGGCCACACCTTGAATATTGTGTTCAGTTTTGATCTCCTAATCTGAGGAAGGACATTCTTGCTATTGAGGGAGTGCAGCGAAGGTTCACCAGATTGATTCCTGAGATGGCAGGACTGACATATGAGGAGAGATTGGATCAACTGGGCTTGTATCCACTGGAGTTTAGAAGAATGAGAGGTTATCTCATAGAAACATATAAAATTCTGATGGGATTGGACAGGTTCGAGGCAGGAAGAATGTTCCCGTTGCTGGGAAGTTCCAGAACCAGGGGGTCACAGTCTAAGAAATGTAAACCATTTAGGACCAAGATGAGGAGAAACTTCTTCACTCAGAGAGTGGTTAACCTGTGGAATTCTCTATCGCAGAAAGTTGTTGAAGCCAGTTCATTAGATATATTCAAAAGGGAGTTAGATATGGCCCTTACGGCCAAAGGGATCACGGGGTATGGAGAGAAAGAAGGAAAGGGGTACTGAGGTTGAATGATCAGCCATGATCTTATTGAATGGCGCTGCAGGCTCGAAGGGCCGAATGGCCTGCTCTTGCACCTAATTTCTATGTTTCTATGAAAGAACAAAAGGGAAGGTCTGTGATAGGATGGAAGACAGGAGAGATTAGGGAGACAAAAGGGATGATGAGCCGAATTCAAATGGTAATGCCAGGAGTTGGAAAAATATATTAGACATGTTAGGGACACCCAACATGACTTCATAAAAAAAGAGGCCGTGTCTCACAAATCTGATTGTATTTTTTGAAGAAGTTAGAAAGTTGATGGACGAGGGAATCCCAGTAGACATTGGGGCCGAAATTCAGGCCGGCCAGAAACCTGACGCTCCTACCGCCTTTTTGCCGCCATTACCGCCGCGAGGGTTGCGGTGGACATTGGCTCGATTTTCACCGATTTTTAAGAAAAAATGAGGGCCAGTGGTAATGAGCGGCAGAAACAGGATGTTACAGCGGTGTGGGTGGGTAGATTGGAACGTAATTACCACGGGGAAATTCACCCTTCTGGTAACTTGCAGCTAACAAGCCAGGGTTTGCACTAGGCCCTGCCGAGCGAAGACCTTGCAGTGAAGGCCATGGCCAATGCTGCTGTACCAAGGAGGGAAACTCGATTCTGGTATGGGGGGCTGGAGACCCTAATGCAGTGTGAGTCCTGCACCCAGATGCAGGGAGACCCAGTCGGGAAGATTTTACTAATACCTGCAGGGAGATAATTGTGGAGGTCTTGGGGACCTCGAACGATGATCGGACGGCTAGCCAATGAATGACATCGTCCATCTGATGAAAGTGAGTACCTGTTCCACCGACTGCTGACCTTGTACCTGCGAGCCTCTCCTTCATCCTTCTCTTATTTCTCACCTTCACTATATAGTCACTGAAGAAGCATTTCATCATTGAGGCATCTCTCTCTCTCTACATATATATATATATATATATATGTGTGTGTGTTCTCACAATGGAGGCTCCCTTATATGTCACAGTTACAGCTGCATGTTAGGGACACACTTGTGTACTTATTTCTGATGCATCATCACAGAGGTACTCAGCAACCACTGTATGTTTTTCAGGCCAAACTTGCTCACAATAGAATGGAGCAGAGGAGGATTGGTGGTGGCGAGGCCGAGCTCCAAATCCTCACGCCCTTGGAGCTGAGGGTCGAGGCGCTCATGGGCAGACACGGTGCACTGCCAATGCTGATGTGGGTAAGTGAGGCCCTCCTTTAATGCTCTCTCTCCCTGAATGTTCCAGCACCGACCGTGCCTTTCCCTCTGAAAGTGTGCCAGTTGCAGCCTCCATACGTCAATCCCCCACCTCTCCCTCACCGTAGCTCTTCTCCCATTCATGCTCACCGATGACAGACCGAGTGGCAGCCGAGGTGAGGGAGAGGATCCTCCTGAGGCACCGTCGCCAGGTCTGGAGCGGACCCTTGAGGACAATGAGAGGCAGCTACATCCTGACAGCATCGAGGGACGTTGAGGACTCCAGCCTTGCTGACACCCTGGATTGGCACTCCATCATTTGGGGACCTGTCCCATGGGGAAGAGGAGGACACTGCTGGCAGCACTGTGTCACTGCTTGCACCTACACCGCCAGCTCAGATACTGGGCGTGTGAGGTCCGATCTAGTTCACAGACTACCGAGGTCTGCATTGGGTGTTGCACCGGGGCCTAGCGGGCTGCAGCATGGTGACGGGGCTAGGCAACCTCGAGTACCATCTCTCCGGGGGGGGGGGGGCCCAGTCCGCACCGGAGTTCTGCCAATGAGGACTCAGACGAGCCCATCGATGTTGAGGCTTACGAAAGAAGGGTGGAGGCCATGCATTCCCAAATGTTGGGGGGCACTGGCAAGGGTGCCAGAGAGCCTGTTGGAAGTGGAGAGGAGTATGGAGGATCCCGCTTCCACATAGTCGACAGCTCTGCGCACTCCATGGAGCCCATCATTGCCAGTCATTTTATGTATTTATGCAGGTTTTGCTGTAAGATACGAAGCGGTTTAAACATTTTGTCGATGTTTCTCTTTTTATTTATCATTTTTTTGTTGCCAGTGTGCAGGCGATGGTGGACTCCCAGAGAGACCGTGTGGATCCAGTTGTGATGTTGCGTCTTTGATGATGTGGCAGCTGCCATTGCAGCACAGGCGCGAGGGAACGAGTGTATCGGTGCTGCTTTGGAGAGGATGACCGTGGCTCTGCGAGAATCGACGGAGCGTCTAAGTGCTGTCATATCTGGTGGCTTTCAGACCGTGGCTGCTCACATGTAGTCTCAGCTGGATGCCCCCCGAGACCTCAGTGTTGCTTTCACTGCTGGGTCCATCACGGGCCACGGGGTACCTTCCGGTGTGGGGCCACAGAACCGACCTGAGCTCCCTCAGATTGATGGTGGTGGTACTGTGCCGCCCCTGGTGAGTTACTCAGGCTCCTCGGGCCAGGACATGGATGACGCGCTCCCTCTGGCTCGCAGCATTCCTGGCCCCAGACCTGTCACTCCGCCAGTGCCCCCACGCATGGCCTCACCCGAGCCAAGCCAGACTGAACCGTTCCAGGAGGCTGTTGACCAGTCTCCAGCCGACCCTTCCAGGTCCAAAGCTGCTCAAGGGCGTCCCAGAAGGACATCTGCAGCTTCCACACAGGGAACACAGCAGCCTTCCCAGACCCATGGGTCAGCCACAGGGGAGACACTGAGCCAAAGTCGCAGGTTAGGCACACGTAAGAGGGTTACAAGGAAATGCACAAGGGTGGTAAATGATGTTTTGGTGTTACTTTTTTACCCTGTTTTTGTTGTGTTCAATGTTTGCAATGCTTTTGATGATGTATCACATCTTTATTTTTTGCGTCTATATCTGGGCAGGTGTATCATTTGATGATGGGCAATTATGTATCAAGACACTCAGAGGGATGGACATGGAACATAGACAACCCCCACCACCACCGTCTCCGTCTCTTACCCCCTCCTCCTCTCCTTACCCCCTCCTCCTCTCATCATCCCCCTCCTCTCACTCCTCCTCCCCTCCTTCTCCTCTCCTCCTTCTTCCTCCTCCTCTCCTCCTTCTTCCCCTCACTCCTCCTCCCCTCCTCTCACTCCTCCTCCTCCTCTTCCTCTTCCCCCTCACTCCTCCTCTTCCTCTTCCCCCTCACTCCTCCTCTTCCTCTTCCCCCTCTCACTCTTCCTCTTCCCCCTCTCACTCCTCCTCTTCCCCCTCTCACTCCTCACTCCTCCCACCACCACTCCTCCTCCTCATTCCCACTCCCACTCCCACTGCTCTGGCACTGCTGCCTGGATACCAGGCATTGACTGCCAGGTCCCCGCGCTGGTGGTCACACACCAACTGGACGTCGAGGGAATGGAATCCCTCCATTGATGAATATCTCTGGATGGTGTCGTGGTGCCCTCAGTGCGACGTGTGTGCAGTCGATGACCCCCGACCCCCTGCACCCTGGGGAACCCTGCAATACGGACAAATCTGGCCTGGTGCTCCACCTGCTTCTCCCTGGTCATCGGGAAGGAGATATATTGCAGTCTTCACTTATAGAGAGCATTGGTCACCTGCCGGATGGAGCGATGGGCGGAGAATTGGGATATATTAGAAATGTCTGCAGTTGCAGACTGGAAAGAGCCAGCAGTGTAGAAGTTGAGAGCTATGGTCACGTTTGTCTTAATGCTGAGTGTTGTTCTGAGCCTTGTGTGAGGCTCAAGATCTTGCCGCAGGACATGGCTTAACTCCCTCAGGATGTCCTTCCTAAACCTCAGCCTTCGCAAACATTGCTCATCGCTGAGCTCCAGGAAGGAAAACGGACGGTGGTACACCCTTGCACTGTCGGGCCTCCTTCACCCAAGTCTGTGCTGGGCCCCTCCGATGGAAGCTGGCTGATCGGCCTCTCCTTGTTCCTGCTGATGTTCATAAGCCTCTGCAGGCTGCTGCTGGCAAGGCTCCTGGCCCGGTATGTGGTGCGGGGGATCAGCAGTACCTCACCCTCCTCCTCACGCCAGCTCCCTCCTGACCAGCCTCTCCACATTGAGGTCTGGGGCCTTCTGCAGGTCCTTCTCCATGTTGACCAGCCATGGCTGCTGCCTCCCTTGCCCGTTGCCTCTGGACCCGTTGCTGACGGCGCCGCCTTCTCCTGCGTGATGCCCGGTCTCCCGCAATGTGGACAAGGCGTTCCCCTGGCAACACTGAGCCCATGTGTCTGCAGGCTGGGCCCTCACTCGGAGGCCTGTGTGGAGCAGAGAATGAGGCCCTCAGGCCACGACTAATCACTGAGAGTGAAAAACTTTTCCAAACTCTCCGAAAGTTCTCAGAAGTCCGACGCCATTTGTGCAAATCCCTACAAATAATTCAGCAAAATTGTCGTCAAAATAAACCCGATCCCAACACGACTCCCTTCCTTTCTCTCTCCGCTGGTGGTCTCGAGCAGCCCGGTAAAGTGTTCCGACTCAAAGAGCGGGCGGGGACAGTGTCAGTAACAGGTGGGCTTTTTATGCTGAATATGTGTCCCGGGCGGAGTGGCCGCGGTGCGCATGCTGATTGCGTCACCACGGCCGCAAGCCCCACACCGCGACGGAGGTCGGGGGATCGGGGTGGAAATGGACACCGCCCCAAAAGCCCCCATGGTAAACATCGGTCATGGTGGCCGTGGGATTCCGCCGCCTGGCCGCTGGGGTAATGGGCCTCATCCGGATCCTGAATTCGGCCCCTTTGTCTACTTAGCTTTCCAAAAAGCTTTTCACAGGGTATCGCACAAGAAGCTTCTCTAAGATCGGAGCCTCTGGTATTATTGGAAATATATTGGGCTGGATACAGATCTGGCTGGCAGGACTCAGGCAAAGAGTAATTATAGATGGATTTGGATCTGTTTTAGACCTCTGGAACAAGCTGCTCTCTCATGTGGTGGATACAGACTCGCTGAACTCCTTCAAGCAAAAGCTGGATGTGTTTCTGGCTGTGGCAGAGATTAACCCTTACAGAAGGTAGGTACTGCAGGGAATTGATGGTTTCAGGGGTGGGGATGGGGGGTGGAATGTATATGTTGTGATACACAAGGTATCGCCATTGTGTGGGACGGGCTCAATGGGCCAGAGGGTCTTTACCTGTCCGTCATTGTTCGTATGCTTGTATTCCCTCACATCCACTGAGCAGCAGCATCAGGTACGAGTACACGAAAGTTTGAAGAAGAATCTAAGTGGTGAAGGTATAAGATTTATTTTCTGAACAAGGGGGAGATCTGCAGTCAGGGCCCACGCTAAATGTAATGCTTGTTACTTTATTTGGTGCACTATTTTGGACTCTACAATAGGCATTGTTTTTAATGAAAAGGAAAGTTTTTTTATGCTGAATTTTATTGAAAACCTTTTATTGGAAGTTCCTTTTTGCTGCTTGTTAATTAATTATTTTTCTTTATATTTTAAAACGTCTTTCTCCCAGTAGCAGCAAGGAATGTGTTAGTGGGAGAGGAGAGCCCAATTTGAATTGCCGAATGAACTTCAAAGCAGACTCGGGCTGAATGTTTCAAGCGTTGCTCCTGCCTGTATCCAACAGTTGCTGCGTTTCAAGGTGGAGCATGAGCCATATCGCCACAGTACATACACCATGCTGCATTACGCTTATTACCGAACAATTTGATATTTCACAGTTGATCGATGTTCAAATTATAAAAATGAGGGAAAATGTAAATGGTATTTTGGCTTTTAACAGACCAACCAGCCTATACCTTGCCCAAAAGCTAACTCAGCAGTCCATCTCTTCCTCCCAGTTCACTGAGACACTTTAACTCCTTCAATCCCTCCCTCCCAGTTCACAGAGATTGCTTCCTCCTCCAACTCGTGCATTTCGTCCATTTCAGGCTGGAATTCTTTCAGCACCCCCCCTCAAATTATGCTGGCATCTATATTCCTGCACCTCCCCCATCCATTACCATCCAATCCCTCATGGGACTCCATCCCAAATCACCCCCCACCCCATACCCCCACTCACAGCACTGCCCCAGCTTTCCGACTGTGCTGAGATACACAGTCCGTGTAACACCAACGACAATGTATGCTGCAACACCGATCTGTGCTCCTTCTCATTTGCGCACAGAACATCGATGGATGTCCACTGGAAATGTGGATGGCTGGCCTCATCTCACATCTCCCAAACTGAAGCTGTGCAATCGAGCTGATGCTCCTTTGCCGCATCGATCTTGCTCCACACTGCCCCTGCCCTCCTCACCCAACACTGGCATTTGGCCTGAAACTTTGTCCAAATGGCCATTCCGCAGGCATGGGCCCTGAAGGTGCGTGCCATTGGGCTGATGGTCAAAGTCAACATCTTCACTGAGGTGTACGAAAGCATGGGCCTTACACTAAACATCCGTAAGACAAAGGTCCTCCACCAGCCTGACCCCACCACACAGCACTGCCCCGCAGTCATCAAGATCCACGGCGCGGCCCTGGACAACGTGGACCACTTTCTGTACCTCGGGAGCCTCTTATCAACAAGGGCAGACATCGACGACGAGGTTCAACATCGCCTCCAGTGCGCCAGCGCAACCTTCGGCCACCTGAGGAAGAGAATGTTCGAAGATCAGGCCGTCAAATCTGCCACCAAGCTCACGGTCTACAGGGCTAGTAATACCCACCCTCCTGTATAGCTCAGAAACATGGACCATGTACAGTAGACACCTCAAGTCGCTGGAGAAATACCACCAACGATGTCTCCGCAAGATCCTACAAATCCCCTGATCGGATAGACACACCAGCGTTAGTGTTCTCGATCAGGCCAACATCTACAGCATCGAAGCACTGACCACACTCGACCAGCTCCGCTGGGCAGGCCACATTGTTCGCATGCCTGACATGAGACTCCCAAAGCAAGCGCTCTACTCGGAAATCCTACACGGCAAGCGAGCCCCAGGTGGGCAGAGGAAACGTTACAAGGACACCCTCAAAGCCTCCCTGATAAAGTGCAACATCCCCACTGACACCTGGGAGTCCCTGGCCAAAGACCGCCCTAAGTGGAGGAGGACGCTGAGCACCTCGAGTCTCATCGCCGAGAGCATGCAGAAATCAAGCGCAGGCAGCGGAAAGAGCATGCGGCAAACCAGTCCCACCCACCCTTTCCTTCAACCACTGTCTGTCCCATCTGTGACAGACTGTAATTCACGTATTGGACTGTTCAGCCACCTAAGGACTCACTTTTAGAGTGGAAGCAAGTCTTCCTCGACTTCAAGGGACTGCCTATGATGATGATGATGGACACATGGACAGCTTCACTGCCAGTCCTGATCTTGCCCTTGTCCAATACCAACATCCAGCAGGGGCGACTCGGCAGAGCTCAGGAGTGGGAAGCTGATTGGTCCTGGTCTAACCCAGGGGTTCTGAGCCCCACTGTACACAGACATCACTCCTTCCATCTGACACAAGTAAGCTTTGCTCTCCAGATTACTGCCATGAATCAAAGAGAAGGGGGCTGAATTATCGGCATGTTCCATGCAGTGCAAACTAGCAACAGACTGTTGCAGGCTTGTTTCAGGCCTGCTCATATCCTGTCCCCGATCAAAGGTCACAAACAGTCGGGTCCGCTTGACCTAAAAGCTGTTGGTTTCTGAATTCAGGGCTGCTCACAGGGGTCTTTTCTTTAATTGATAAGGACGGAAATAGATGAGAGGGGATCTCACAAACTGCCCTGACCTTCTGTTAACCCCTCCAGCTGTAACCGGTGTAAGTCCTGGTCGGCAGGATCGCTGCAAACTTTGGCCTGATTTTCCTGTTACGTTGCTCCAGGACATTCTGGGCCAATGCTTTAACCGGCGGCTTTAAACGTCGCTCCTGTTGCTATGTACAGTGACATCATTAATGCAATTGTAAAGGTCTCCTTCAGCTGGGTGTTTCTGACGAATTTACAAACATATCCTGAAAGATCGCACTTATGGTTCGTAGTGTCACTGACGTGTTCGCTGTGTCACCACACATACTAACACTCTGAGGCAGCACTGCAGGTTAGATGGATAAATACAGACAGGAATGGTTGAATGGGGCTGAGAGTCAGATGGAAGAGTACAGATAGGGATGGTTGAATGCCCTGTTAAACATGTTTCCTGAACTGTTCGGATCATAAAAATGTTAGGGTTAATTAGTTTAAGGAAGGGGACTGGTAAAGGATGTATCATATAGATACCAGGCCAGATAAATAAGTTGGGATGTTGCTTGTTTTGGAAGGCAGAAGATTAAATGGATGGTGGAGTCCAGGATAGGCCAGAGCAGCGGCGAAAAAAATATGACCCGCCAGTATCTGGATCACCGGTGGATTCAATCCGGCCTGTGACAGCCTGGCTTCCATCGCACCTGACCCTTATCCTGATTCCGCCCCGCGTAATGTCAGGACGGGGTGTCATCGAGGCAGCAAGGAAGTGACGCAATGGGCTTTGGAGCCAGGAGGAAAGGGACAGGGACCAGCTGCTGAGCTGGACTAAAGGTGATCTGGAATCGCTGATTGGGCCACGACCCCCCCCCCCCCCGGGTCTGAGCCTTTTACCCTTTGAATTCAATGGGTGGGTAGGGTCCATTATCGGGGAGAGTGTACCTGGGCTGTGGGAGGGGATTCAATGGGTGGGTAGGGTCCATGATAAGGGAGAGCCATACATGGGTTTTGGGAGGAAACTGAATGGGTGGGATAGAGCCAATGATAGGCTGCACATTGAGTGCACAAAGGTTGTGGAAGGAGCCAATGTCAGTGAAACAGATTATCTGGTCATTATCTTACTGCTGTTTGTGGGAGCTTGCTGGGCACAAACTGTGTTTACCTATACCTGACAAAACAAATGAATGAGCGGCTTTGGAGCATTGCGAGGTTATGCGAGGTGCTATATAAATACATGTTTGTACTTTCTCTCTTTCACACACGGAGGCTTGAGCCTGGGATGGTCCTGAGCTCCAATGGAGTGAAGCAGCTCTCGATTCAGTGGGCAATGGCTCGTTCCCCCAATTGCTTTGAAACCTTGTGTGTGATCGTGAGCAAAATGTAAACCTTGGTCATGCCATTTGTTAGTGCTTTCCTGCTTTCTGCTGTCTGTTTTTTTTAATGATTAAAGGTAAAGTGATAGTTGTCTGGACTGACAGGTCAGGAGCCAGTCTCATGTGTCCAGTTTGTGGGAGCTCAGTGTGAAAGATATAAACAACTGCTGGCTGTGAGGGGAGCTGACCTTTCACCTTCGGACACAGCTGCGAAGTGGCTTTGGTTGTGTTGTAACGTACTGCAGACTGTGGGCTGTACAACCCCGACACGCTGTGGGACTGACTGTACTGCAGCAGGTCCTAAAAAGAACATAAGAAATAGGAGCAGGAGCGGGCCATACGGCCCCTCGAGCCTGCTCCGCCATTTAATACGATTATGGCTGATCCGATCATGGACTCAGCTCCACTTCCCCGCCCGCTCCCCATAACTCCTTATCAGTTAAGAAACTGTCTATCTCTGTCTTAAATTTATTCAATGTCCCAGCCTCCACAGCTCTCTGAGGCAGCGAATTCCACAGATTCACAACTCTCTGAGAGAAGAAATTTCTCCTCATCTCAGTTTCAGTTTCGGCTCTACCTTGTGAATTTGCCCCTGTTGCCCCTCTGCGCAGATTCAGAGACTGGTGCGTAAGACAGGGATGTCTGAGGAAACATTTTCACCCAGAGGGTAATCAAGTTGTGGGATAAATTCCCAGCAAAGGACATTATAGTGGGCAAGGGACAAATAGAGGTATGTCTGGAGGGAGAGGATCGTGGGCTGTGGTGAGAAGACGGTTAGTGGGATTGTGGGATTGAATGGTCTTACAACGGGTGTGTTCACCTTATAATCCTTGCTCTTTAGGCTTTAACTGTCGAGGGGAAAGGCTTCAGTGTCACTTCCTGCAGCTGGAGCTCAATCAGTTTCATTTTAATACAAAAGATCCTGGAGTAAAGTTCAGGTTCTTCCTTAAAAAACGTCCTCAAGATGTTGAACTGGTTCCCTTCCCTTCAGGACTTAGCGTGCTGTCTATAACTCTGGCACTGGTCCATGTAATCTCAGCTCCCCCTTTGTGCCCACTTTGGCTGCTTACTTCACACTCAAATTCCACACGCCACTTCCCCACACCTCCATGTTAGGCTATTTCCTGATCCTGTACCCTTGTCTTCACCCTTCATCTCCACCATCCCTTTCCACCTCTCTTTCTCCAGTACCATGTACTGCTCATTCTCTCGCCCGACTCGTACAACTACCCAACTTCCCCACGCTCTCACAGGCTTCAATCACCCAACAGCATCCTTCAACTCCATCCACCCTTTGTATTGTATGCCATACACATCAGGGCACCCATCATTGGTCACCCATCAGGGCACCCATCATTGGCTCACTCATCAGGGCACCCATCATTGGCTCACTCATCAGGGCACCCATCATTGGCTCACCCATCATTGGCTCAACCCATCATTGGCTCACCCATCATTGGTCTCCCATCAGGGCACCCATCATTAGTCACCCAACATTGGCTCACCCATCAGATCCCTTATCATTGGTCCCCCATCATTGGCTCACCTATCAGGACACCCATCATTGGTCATCCATCATTAGTCACCAAGCACAGCAACTCCAATTGTCTCATCTTCCATTCCTCACACACATCTTGCCCACTCCTGAAGGATTAACCTCCCTAACATCTTTCTCAATCGTCTTATCTCTTCCAGTGATGCCCCTCAGCGCCAACAATGGACCATTGCCCTTTTCCCTGCTCTCCAGAGCACAGTAAAGACTGCATGACTATCAGGATGGGGCAGCCATGCTCAATAGTACGTGTACTGCCTGTAAGACCTGGGTGCCTTGGGCACACATTACAATTGAAGGCCTTAATGCACTCACATATTCTAGGAGCTTCACTTATAACACAACATAGGTGCATGGTGCCTTCCAGAACCCCATGATGGCCCACAGCTTAAGAACATACCTGTCACTCTATATTTCTTCAACTTACAACATGCCATAACTACTTTTTTGTGGCACTTAATACAAGGGAGCAGGCCCAAACTGGAGGAGGCATCGGAAATGACACCTCCTTGACTGTTTAGCAGTGGGTTACCTTGGACAACCTTGCCTATAGGAGCATCGAGGAGGTTGTTGCAGCCATGGGCCTCCACAAGCTATAGGCTGGCACCATATAGTACTTGCCGGCCCCTCACTGGCCTGTAGATAGCCACACACACACAGCACACAGAAGAACATAAGAAATAGGAGCAGGAGTAGGCCATACAGACCCTCGAGCCTGCTCCACCATTTAATAAGATCATGGCTGATCTGATCATGGACTCAGCTCCACTTCCCTACCCGCTCCCCATAACCCTTTACTCCCTTATCGCTCAAAAATCTGTCCATTTCCGCCTTAAATATATTCAATGACCCAGCCTCCACAGCTCTCTGGGGCAGAAAATTCTTTATATTTACAACCCTCTAAGAGAAGAAATTTCTCCTCATCTCAGTTTTAAATGGGCGGCCCCTTATTCTAAGACTATGTCTCCTAGTTTTAGTTTCCCCATGAGTGGAAATATCATCTCTGCATCCACATTGTCAAGCACCCTCATTATCTTACAAGTTTCGACAAGATCATCTCTCATTCTTCTGAACTAAAATGAGTATAGGCCCAACCACCTCAACCTATCCTCATAAGTCAACCCCCTCATCCCCGGAATCAACCTAGTGAACCTTCTCTGAACAACTTTCAATGCAAGTATATCCTTCCTTAAATATGGAGACCAAAACTGTACGCAGTACTCCAGGTGTGGCCTCACCAATAACCTGTACAGTTGTAGCAGGACTTCTCTGCTTTTAGACTCTATCCCCCTTGCAATAAAGGCCAACATTCCATTTGCCTTCCTGATTACTTGCTGTACTGCATACTAACTTTTTGTGTTTCATGCACAAGGACCCCCAGGTCCTTCTGTACTGCAGCACTTTGCAATTTTTCTCCATTTAAATTATAATTTGCTTTTCTATTCTTCCTACCAAAGTGGATAACCTCACATGTTCCCACATTATACTCCATCTGACAAATGTTTGCTCACTCACTTAGCCTGTCTATATCCCTTTACAGCTTTTTTTGTGTCCTCCTCACCCACCCATCTTTGTATCATCAGCAGCAAAATTGCTTAGATTACACATAGTTAGGTGTGACTCATGTCCGTTGTGCCCCGTAGGGGACGAAATCCGCACTGTGACTCCGGGAGATCCTACAAATCCCCTGGGAGGACAGATGCACCAACATTAGTGTTCTCGTCCAGGCCAACATCCCCAGCATTGAAGCACTGACCACACTTGATCAGCTCCGCTGGGCAGGCCACATTGTCCGTATGCCAGACACGAGACTCCCAAAGCAAGCACTCTACTCGGAACTTCTTCATGGAAAACGAGCCAAAGGTGGACAGAGGAAACGTTAAAAGGACATCCTCAAAGCCTCCCTGATAAAGTGCAACATCCCCACCGACACCTGGGAGTCCCTGGTCAAAGACCACCCTAAGTGGAGGAAGTGCATCCGGGAGGGCGCTGAGCACCTCGAGCCTCATCGCCGAGAGCATGCAGAAACCAAGCGGGAGGAGCGTGCGGCATACCAGTCCCACCCTCCCTTTCCTTCAACCACAATCTGTCCCACCTGTGACAGAGTCTGTGGCTCTCGTATTGGACTGTTCAATCACCTAAGGACTCATTCTAAGAGTGGAAGCAAGTCTTCCTTGATTCCTAGGGACTGCCTATGATGACGATGAGGTGTGACTTGGTGAAAACATTGGCACAGAATTTGCTGGGAGTGACAGTGAGTGTAATGTGCGCTGTGTTATTAGTGTATAAATAACCCAGTACGTTGTGGCAAGGAAGAGATACTCAGCAAGTTGCGAATTGTTACGAGTTGATGAACGATTTTCATCGCTCCGCTATTAACCTCACAAAAACAGGAGCTCGCCGACAACCTCCTCGTGAGTTTCAGGAAATTGCTGCATTGGCCCATTAATTACCAATTAAACTGGCCACAGAGAGTGCAGACCGGTACTTAACGACTCTTTTAATGAGGAGATTGATGTTACTGCGCTGCCACTCAACCTCTGCGGCCCAGAAAGGGGGCAAATCAAACTGTGGAGCCGCAATCCGGCAGCTAGTAATTTACAATTTGTTCTGAATGATTTGTAATGGAAAAAAATACACATTTTCTGTCTTTTCTTTTTCTCTTAATCCAATCTTTTTTCCCTCTCTGTATCTGAATTGTCTCTATTACTTTCTCTTATACCTTCAAGTGATATGGGTGTCACTGGCAAAGCCAGCATTTATTGCCCATCCCTCACTGAAAGAAAGAAAAACTTGCATTTAAATCAGCATCATCATCATAGGCAGTCCCTCGAAGCAAGGATGACTTGCTTCCACGCCGAAAAGGGATGAGTTCACAGGTGTTTCAATGAAGGACCTAATATTCCAGGTCCCGAACTACATCCTGAAGGGTGGAAGATGCCTGTGCGTGGATAATTTTATCGTGGGGTGACCGTTGCACACCAACCACCACACGGGCTTGACAGAGCTAGGTCTTGGTCCAGTGGCAAGGATTAACCAGGACGACTAGAGACCAGCTCTGCTGCACAGACCTAGTGCGCACACATATCGCAATGTGGGCTGGCCGGTGCTGCCTCTGGGCCCTCGCCTTAGCTGGGCCCTGATCACATCCTCGCCGTCCCTTTGCTCCGACCTCGCCACTCCTGCTGTACCTGCCCACACTGCAGTCAGCCGTCGCCCTCCTGCAGCAGCACGCGCTACTCCCTGCAGTGGTATGCCCCCACACGCTGCTCCCTCTAATAGCCCCGGGCCTTTATATTTATATAGCACCTTTCACGACCGCCGAACGTTTCAAAGCGCCTTACAGTATTTTTGAAGTGTAGTCACTGCTGTAATGTGGGAATTGCCCTCAAGAAGGTGGTGGTGAGCCATCTTTTTGATAACTGAGCGGCTCGCTAGGCCATTTCGGAGGGATAGTTAAGAGTCAACCACATTTCTGTGGGTCTGGATTCACATCGAGGCCAGCGCAGGTAAGTATGGCAGGTGTCCTTCCCTAAAGGACATGAGTGACCCAGGTTTGTTTTTACAATAATTCGGTAGTTTCAAGCTCACCATCACCGAGACTAGCTTTTTATTCCAGATGTATTTAATGAACTGTATTTAAATTCCCCAGCTGCCATGGTGGGATTTGAACTCATGTCTCTGGATCATGAGTCCAGCCCTCAGGATTACTGGTCCATTAACACAGAACCACTATGCCACCATACCCAATAATTTACACTCTCTCCTTCACTCCTCTGTTTCTCACTCAATACTTAAGTCGCATTAAGGGGATACCTTGTTGGTCCATCGTTCACTAAGGTCCAGACATTCTGTGACTCTTATCATTATCACCTCACATTTCCAGTAACTTTTAGGGCAAAACATTTTTGAGCTGAAGGATGAGGAGAAAGAGGCAACAAATGGGACACAGTGCAAGATGCTCCACTCCAGCAAAATCTGGGCCAGTTAGTAACTTTTCTCTACCAGTGTACAGAAGGTCAGTATCTCACCGCCTCGAGCCCCTCTGCCAGCAGTACGCAGCTGCAGACATTTGGGGGATGTGGTTTGTGAGTTGGAGGAAGTTGCTGTGGGTTGTATCAGGAGTGACCCGGGTAACCCACCTTCCAGGCATGTCCTGGAGTCTCCCGTCATCGAAGGTCAATCCTGACATTCCCGCCAGCAACCGGGCAGGAAATAAAAGAACATAAGAAATATGAGCAGGAGTAGGCCATACTGCCCCTCGAGCCAGCTCCGCCATTTAATACAATCATGGCTGATCCGATCATGGACTCAGGTCCACTTCCCTGCCCGCTCCCCATAACCCCTTAATCCCTTATCGGTTAAGAAACTGTCTATTTCTGTCTTAAATCCATTCAATGTCCCAGCTTCCACTGCTCTCTGAGGCAGTGAATTCCACAGATTTACAACTCTCTGAGAAGAAATTTCTCCTCATCTCAGTTTTAAGTGGACGGCCCCTTATTCTAAGATCATGCCCTCTAGTTCTAGTCTCCCCCATCAGTGGAAACATCCTCTCTGCATCCACCTTGTCAAGCCACCTCATAATCTTATACGTTTCGATAAGATCACCTCTCATTCTTCTGAATTCCAATGTGTAGAGGCCCAACCTACTCAACCTTTTCTCATAAATTAACCCCCTCATCTCCGGGATCAACCTAGTGAGCCTTCTCTGAACTGCCTCCAAAGCAAGTATATCCTTTCGTAAATATGGAAACCAAAACTGCACGCAGTATTCCAGGTGTGGCCTCACCAATACCCTGTATAACTGTAGCAAGACTTCCCTGCTTTTATATTCCATCCCCTTTGCAATAAAGGCCAAGATTCCATTGGCCTTCCTGATCACTTGCTGTACCTGCATATTATCCTTTTGTGTTTCATGCACAAGTACGCCCAGGTCCCGCTGTACTGCAGCACTTTGCAATCTTTCTCCATTTAAATAATAACTTGCTCTTTGGTTTTTACTGCCAAAGTGCATGAGCTCACACTTTCCAACATTATACTCCATCTGCCATCGGGACATTCTCTTCTCCTGTTTCTCTCTGAGAGGACTCCAACAACCAGCAAGGCTGCAACATTCCCAGCTGGCAAATTAGATTACAATGACCTCCATTGTGTTGGGGTCCTAGCTGTCAGTGAACAGAGGGCGAAACCAACAATAGAGTCAATAGGGATACTTTGACCCTATTTACCAGTGGAACCTTGAAATGGGCAGAGTCCTTCCTTAAATATGCAGGTTATCATTGGGCCCTGACTGCAATTTTAACTCTGGCCCGAGACGGGAGGTTACTGTGAATCCAGGACCAGAAGAGGCCATTTAAGGTAAGCTTTGGTTCATTTCCTTGTGGGGTCAAGGGCTCCAGCCCAAGTCCCACAGGAAAGTTTCGACCTCCCCTGAACCGGCTCCTTCGCCCCCCCCCCCCCCCCCCTGCCTTCCCTCCTGCGAGACCACTCTACCCCTTCCCTGTGACCTACCCAAAGGCCGGCCAGTTGCTACTTTGCCTCTTTTGGTCTGTCAGCTGACTGCCCGCAGTTAAAAGCGCTCTGCCCGCATGCTGCCAAGGTCGGGGGTGGAGTGGGTGTTGGTGGTTGCCCTGCCCCCCGCCTGCCCAGGTAACGCAGGCACCAGTAAGGTCCAGGAATGGGTGCAGCGTCCGTCAGCAAGCTCTGATGGCAAGCTTCAGTCAGGGTCAAGCTTTCAGAAGGCAAAACCCAAACAGTTGCTTGGAAAATGTGGCATGGAGTACCTAAGACACTCCATGTCCAACTTTCCGCTGCTGTAAGGCCAACTCACACCCTGGGGCCTTGGACAATAAGGCTCAGTCACTGCAACAATGGAAAACTGGTAGAGGTCACAGTCGTGGTGTCCCCTCAAAATGACCTTTCAGTGCATTGATTATGTCTGTGATACTTTACGGGGGCGAAATTGGGCTCCTGTGCACCTGTCATTAGTGCCTCTGGCATCATTGCCGTGCGCCGCACCCCATTTTCGCCAGCCCCGCGGGTCGTGAACCAGGACGCACTCCGCTCGCGTGCCGAACATTAAAGGTGGGTGCGCGGTGCCATCTTTTTCTCACGGCTGACTTACGGGTCTGGCCTAAATGGGGGAGGGAAGGGTGTTCGGGGTACCCACGGGAAGGGTCCCCGTCAGTCAGTCAAGTGGTGAGGTGATGGGGCGGGGGGTGGTTCCGAGGGAACGGTCTCCGTCTGTTATGGGGAGCGGGCGGGGAAGTGGAGCTGAGTCGAGGATCAGATCAGCCATGATCGTATTGAATGGCAGAGCAGGCTCGAGGGGCCGTATGGCCGACTCCTGCTCCTCTTTCTTATGTTCAGTCAGCTAAGTGGTGAGGGTGGCGGGAGGGGCGAGAGCACGCTGGTCAGGGTGTTGGGAAGTCCGGGCGAGGGAGGCCCCAAGGTCTACTTGTGGTGTCCTGTGTGTCAGCTTGGCTCAGTCGGTGTCACTCTCACCTCTGGGTCAAAGGCGGTGGGTCCTAGCGGCACTGTCTGCTCCGCTTTGTGCCGCCAATCTCCCGGCCCGGAATGCGCCGTAACGCGGCCCACGCCATTTGAGTGAAGCCTGGGGCAGGAGCCAAAACATCCCGGGCCTCGAGCTCACGCCGAGCCGGTGAACGGCGAACTGGGACCAAGCCTCAGCTGCAGAAAGCTCTCCCCCCCCCCCCCCCCCCCACCTCCCGGTGACTGACCCGACAGGCAGGCCAGAGTTGGTGCTCTCTAGGGCTGAAATAACACAGGCAAGGGGCAGGGTTCACACACACACGGAAAGCCTAACCCGCTGCCCATACACAACGGGCCTGCCAACATCTGTAAGGAGAAATGACAGGTTAATAATCTGTATATAGAATGCACATCTCCCAAATTCTTCACCCCACTGTTTGTGGCCGTGCCTTCAGCTGCCTGGACCCCAAGCTCTGGAATTCCCTCTCCGCCTCTCTCTCCTTTAAGACGCTCCTTAAAAGCTAGTTGTTTGACGGAGCTTTTCGTCACCTGTCGTAAGACCCCCTTATGTGGCTCGGTTCACATTTTGCCTGGCAACGCTCTTATGAAGCGCCTTCGGACATTTTGCGAAATGAAATCTGCCGTTTAAACGCAAGTAGCAGTTGTTGTTGTTGCATAGGATACCGTGCGGAACTTTCGCTCAGTGTTCTGGCTGTTATTTGCCATTACAGTTTTTAACCATCTGATAATATGTTTGTGGTCCTACATATTCACCAATGCAGTGGTTGCTAGGGTCTCTTTGGTTCACCAATGCAGTGGTTGCTAGGGTCTGTGTTAGTTCACCAATGCAGCGGTTGCGAGGGTCTGTGTTGGACCACCAATGCAGTGGTTGCGAGGGTCTGTGTTGGACCACCAATGCAGTGGTTGCGAGGGTCTGTGTTGGACCACCAATGCAGTGGTTGCGAGGGTCTGTGTTGGACCACCAGTAGCACACTCTGAAGGATTTTAGACTTTCCAATGCGGTTACTTAGAACTAGTTTTAAAAGAAGAAAGTTTTGCATTGATTTAGGGCCTTTCACGCCTCAGGATGTCACAAAGCGCTTCACAGCCAATGAAGTACTTTGGAAGTTTAGTTGCTGTTGTAATGTGGGAAAAGCAGGAGCCTATTTATACACAGGATGATCCCACAAGCTGCAATCAGACAAATGACCGGATAATTTGTTTTAGTGATGTTAGTTGAAGGCTAAATATTGTCCAAGGTCTTGATAAGAACTCCCCTGCTCTTCTTCGAATATTGCCTTGGGATCTATTATTTTCACCTGAGAGGGTATACGGGGCGTATAAGGGTTTAACGTCTCATCCGAAAGTCTAAATGGCTGGGCTAGAAACCCTGGATTCCAATAAGTTACTAAGGTACTGTTACGGCTTCAGACCCATGAAGTCCAACTGAGGCTCAATGTGCTTTTGCAGCGATTGGAGCGAGATTCAAGCTAAGGCAAGGGCCCCGTGAGGCCTTGGAAAATGGTGAGAAACTGACATCAACTGGTTTTGCTACAGTGAGTACGATATAAAACTTTTCATTTTTGTAAGTTGGAGAAGACAGACCAGGAGCAGGGAGCCAGGGGAAGACAGACCAGGAGCAGGGAGCCAGGGGGAGACAGACCAGGAGCAGGGAGTCATAGGGAGACGGACCGGGAGCAGGGAGCCAGGGGGAGACAGATCAGGAGCAGGGAGCCAGGGGGAGACAGACCGGGAGCAGGGAACCAGGGGGAGACAGACCGGGAGCAGGGAGCCGGGGGAGACAGACCAGGAGCAGGGAGCCGGGGGAGACAGACCGAGAGCAGGGAGCCAGGGGGAGACAGACCAGGAGCAGGGAGCCGGGGGAGACAGACCAGGAGCAGGGAGCCAGGGGGAGACAGACCGGGAGCAGGGAACCAGGTGGAGACAGACCAGGAGCAGGGAGCCAGGAAGTGACGGACCGGGAGCAGGGAGCCATGAAGTGACGGACTGGGAGCAGGGAGCCAGGGGGAGACAGACCGGGAGCAGGGAACCAGGGGGTGACAGGCCGGGAGCAGGGAGCCGGGGGAGACAGACCGAGAGCAGGGAGCCAGGGGAAGACAGACCAGGAGCAGGGAACCAAGGGCAGACAGACCAGGAGCAGGGAGCCAGGGGGAGACAGACCGGGAGCAGGGAACCAGGTGGAGACAGACCAGGAGCAGGGAGCCAGGAAATGACGGACCGGGAGCAGGGAGCCAGGAGCAGGAGATGGAGAAATTACCCATCAGTCTCGCAAAGCTGAAGAATTTGAACTCTCTGATTTTTGAGTTATACTACTGAACAAGTTTGTAAGCAGAGAAAATCCCCTTGGCAGACATCACAAGGGAGAGGTATGTAAAGTCAAAATAGGAGGTTCTCACTGTGGGTGTCTCAGTTGTACCAAATGGTGTGTTGGGTGGGGGCTGCGGACACACAGTGAGCTGTCCCTCAAGAACCACTGTTGAGTTGAGTCAGGTGTGGCTCAGTGGTTTGCACTCTCGCCTCTGGCTGTGGGTTCAAAGATCACTCCGAACAACTTGAGCCCATAATCCAGGTGGACACCAGTCAGAGATGTCGTCTTTCGGAAGAGACGTTAAACTGACTGTCCCCTCGCGTGGATGTAGAAGATTTTGAAGAAGAGCAAGGGACCAGGCCAATATTTCTCTCTCAACCAACATCACTAAAACAGACGATCTGGTCATCACCTCATTGCTGTTTGTGGGAGCTTGCTGTGCACATATTGACGATTCTTACATTACAACAGCGACTACACTTGTTTGTAAAGCGCTTTGGGAAGTCCTGAGGTTGTGAACGGCGCTGAAGAAATGCACGTCTTTCATTTAAGTTTTCCACCTCGATTGATTTTTACCTCTGGGTTCTCTAAAGACTAAAAGAAAGAGTTTTTAAAAAAACATGACAACTCCCTTACCATCGCTATTTATTTCACAGCACCGGCAGAGATCTGAGAAAGAGGCTTTGTGGAGCCTCAGTGAACTGAGAGATATGACAGGAATCAGTCACGCTGAACCAATTGGAACTTTGGCACAGTTGCATTCTGCGAATTAAATCTGTTTTGGAACCAGCGGGTGATTGATGGGACACGCACACCTTCTACGTCAGCGCATAGCGCAGGGAAACCCCCCTCGGCAGTCATCACGAGAGAGAGAAAGGTAAAGTCCAAATAGGAGACTTTCATTGTAGGTGCCTCAATTATACTCAATGGTGTGTTGGGTGTGTGTGTGGCAGGGGGCGGGGGGCAGAGTGAGCTGTGGATAAATCAGCTCCCTCTCAACAGGGAACAAAACACATACTCATTGGAGTTTCCGACAGTTACTGGAGTGATATTCAACACAAATAATTACAATACTGCAGCCTCCTCATGAGTCACTGCCTGATCTCCAACCAGTTTCACTCCACATTGTAAGGAACGGTATTCCTCCTTTTGATAAACTCTTTAGTGTCAGCCGTGGCCCACTGGGTAACACTTTGGTCTCTGAGTCAGAAGGGTTTGGATTCGAGCGTCTCCGAGATCCACTTGGCCATAAGAAACATAAGAAATAGGAGCAGGAGTCGGCCATTCGGCCCCTTGGGCCTGCTCCGCCATTCAGTACGATCATGGCTGATCTGATCATGGCCTCAACTCCACTTCCCTGCCCGCTCCCCATAACCCTTGACTCCCCTATCATTCAAAATCTGTCTATCTCCACCTTAAATATATTCAATGACCCAGCCTCCACAGCTCTCTGGGGTAGAGAATTCCACAGATTTACAACCCTCTGAGAGAAGAAATTCCTCCTCATCTCAGTTTTAAATGAGCGGTCCCTTATTCTGAAACTGTGCCCCCTAGTTCTAGATTCCCCTATGAGTGGAAACATCCTCTCTGCATCTACCTTGTTGAGCCCTTCAGTATCATACTTTTCAATAAGCTCACCTCTCATTTTTCCAAACTCCAATGAGTACAGACTCAACCTGCTGAACCTTTCTTCATATGACAAACCCCTCATTTCAGCAATCAACCTCGTGAACCTTCTCTGAACTGCCTCCAAGGTAAGAAGAGTGGCTGCAATGCTAGGCTTCAGAACGATTATTTTTGGGCCTCTTGCTTTGAGTGTGCGCTGTGCCAGAGAATAAGCCCAGACTAATTGCAGCCCTATTTGATTTTTTGACCTCACTCAGTGATTTGGGAAGCCAATCTCACTCAGCTTTGCTGTGAAAGTGCATCTCAATGAAATGGGCATCCCGGGCTGCAGGACTCAGAGTGAGAGCAGTTGGTCTGACCCAGCCATCAGTTGAGGTGGGGTGTGGGGGGGTGGCGGGCAGAGGTGAGAGTAGGGAGGGCCCCGTGGTTACTCAGGAGGGGAGTCTGGTTTGACCTGAGTAAGATGGGGCAGAAGAAGTGTTGATGTAAGGGCCATGACCCTCTGTGAGATTTTACAAATGGAATCCTATATAATCTAATGGTTTATAAAAAAGAAAGACAGATTTGAAAGTTTTACATTTATATAGCACCTTTCAGATAACTCCCCTGCTCTTCTTCCAATAGTGCCACAGGATCTTTTACATCCATCTGAGAGAGCAGACGAGGCCTTGGTTTAACGTCTTATCCAAATGACGGCACCTCCGACAGAGCAACACTCCCTCAGTACTGCACTCAGGCCCTCAAATCTACCACCAAGCTCATGGTAGTAATACCCGCCCTCCTGCATGGCTCAGAGACATGGACCATGTACAGTAGACACCTCAAGTCGCTGAGAAATACCACCAACGATGTCTCTGCAAGATCTTGCAAATCCCCTGGGAGGACAGATGCACCAAACGTTAGCGTCTTCGACCAGGCCAACATCCCCAGCATTGAAGCACTGACCACACTTGATCAGCTTCGTTGGGTGGGCCACATTGTCCGCATGCCTGTTTCGAGACTCACAAAGCAAGCGCTCTAGTCGGAACTCCTTCACGGCAAGCGAGCCCCAGGTGGGCAGAGAAAACGTTACAAGGATACCCTCAAAGCCTCCCTTATAAAGTGCAACATCCCCATCGACACCTGGGAGTCCCTGGCCCAAGACCGCCCTAAGTGGAGGAAGTGCTGTAAGGGGTGGTTTTCAGGGGGTCAGCTTTCCCTTCTGACCTTATATGAGCGGTTCCGAATCGCTCCCATACCCTTGGTTCTAGACACTGGAATTATGAAGGGACTGTGACAGACTTGGACAGACAATCGGTTTCAAGGTAGGAAGCAGGTATGGCTTTATTGTGTTTAAAAAGAAGTAAAAGGCACACCTTTAATAACACACAAAGACCAATACACACTGAGGGGTACAACACATTGAATAAAATGTCAAATTACAGCCTGTGGGGAAAAGAATACAGCTTAAACTCTAAATGGGGTAAAGAGGAGAATGCAGATACATTTACACAAGTTATCCCAGCCTCCCCCCTCCCAATTCCCCTAACTAACTAAGTTATAGCTCTGGGGGTTCAGGGGCTATGCTCACCAATCCCTTTAGACAGTTGCCGGTGAATCACGGTTTCGGGGTTTGCTGCACTTGGCCTTCTAGGCGAGCCGTACCCCGGACGGAGGAGAGGACTTCGGACTGCGTAGTCTTCAGATGGGGTGCGTCCGTTGATGCGGTAAGTTGCATTTTGGATGTATGGGATAAGTACCCACTTTCTTTGGTTTTAGTTTTAGTTAGTCCCTTTTGGGTAATTTCTCACCCATTGGCCGTTCAGAAATAGATTGTAGAGTGGAAATAAATGTTGATTCTTCTGTTTTTGCTGAGTTGGTTTTGGTTGGTCGTTTCGCTGGTTGTGGTAGCCCGGGTTTGTCAATTTGGTTGCTGACAACCTTCCATTTCATGAGCCTCGTGCTCAGTCGGTCCTTAACGATTTCTTGTAGGTTCCTTCATGACTCCATTTCTTCACTCCCCAGCTCTGGCTGCTTGTGTCTGTGTTCCAGTCTGTTCCTTGTTCGAGTCTGTGTTCTGCTAGCTTTCCTTGTTCTGCTATTCTGCGTGCTGCTCTGCTAGTTTTCCTTATAAAACTGGGGGATAAATATATCCCAAAAAAAGGCTCCGTTATCTCCCATCAAATCTCTTGGGCTCTGTTTAAACTGTTCCGTCCATTGATTTTCAAATGTCTCCTTTGTCAGCAGTAACTCGATTAGGGTGTGAGAATGTGCTATCACTGGTTTTGCATTGTTTTAGGATTGTCCAGTTTCCTGACCATGATTTCCATTGTGCTTGATTGGGTAATTCGATTATCTCTTAGAGGGTGAATAGTTCCCCCAGACAGTCTGGGATCCTCAATACACGAATTTGCTTCAGACGTTGGCTCCACCTCCTGTATTTGGTAACTCTTTTTCGCAGCCAAAATGTTGTAGAATCTTAAAATTGATATGCTCCTTCCCATAGATGTTTAGGGGATCTCAAGCTTCTGTAATTTAGGTCCATTTTGAATTCCCTTTCTTATGAGTCCAAACACTGGGGGGAGGGGGTCTCCATGAATGCATCCCCTTTTATCCCCCGTAGGCTTCGTCTGCCCCTCTAAACTCATTTTAAAAGCCCATAAAGGGATTTTTCTCCTCTGTAGGGGCAAGGTGCCTGGAATCTTTGCAAGATATTGGTAAATTCTACTTTCCCCCCTGTGATACCATATCACTTATGGTATCATTCTTCGAGGTGAGCAAAGTTCCTGACTCCCAAGAGATAACCTTCCCCGTAAATTAGCTAAACTAATACCCAAAATGCATTACACTTGTGCAACATCACCATAGATGCACACTTTTCCCTTTTTCAGGTACAAACTTTTTACATTTATACCCTCCCAGCTTGGAGGTGGTTCAATCACTACAATTGCATTTCAGCACAGTTACATTTCATTTCAGTTACATTATATTCACCAGCATATAGGCAACATACAACCACATTACAGAAGGAAAAAAACATAGATTAAAATTAAACAACATCAATTGGTCTCCTGAGGTTTGTCCATCACCCGGTAATGTCTGGATCCTGCCCTTGAGAACTGCTCTCAGGCTGGCTGACACACAAGACAAACTCAAAACAATCACCTAAACATTACTGCAACATTAACCTCAATTCTAAACTAAACCTTAAAATGTAAAACGGTGCAGTCAGCTGCCTTAAACTAAAATTAGAGCTATGTACAACCGCCACCCGTCTCCGGGTGGCCTGGTTAGTCCCTGTCAGGCCCATGCCTTGTGCGGCCTGATAGCCGCCTGGATGCAAGGGTTTCCCGGAGCCGGTGAGCTGGAGACCCTTGTCTCTGGGACAGCTCGTTGCTACTGCTTCTGTGAAACCCTCACCGCTGGAGGGGGCTGGCTGGAGCTCCCTACTCTGAGCGACCTTTGTACTTCTGACCCTCGGCCTTTCCTGTCGGGCTGCCCTTCTCCTCGGGTAGAATCGCTGAGGCTCAGATGCCAGTGACCACGGTATCTTTGGCCGTGGTGTACGGAGGGTCCTTCTCAGGGCTTGGGTTACTGGGGGTGCGCCGAATCCCAAACGATGGGTGGGATAGCCCCTCCAGTACTGCAATTCACCGTCCCTATAGGCACGGTTTCTGAGCCTGCCACATTCCCTGTGGGCCCTCCACTGTTGGGGGCGGCCAACGGAGGGTCCCTGTCCTGAGGACGGTTCACACCTCCCGGCTGCCCTCTGTGCTTGGCTGACCCTGGGTTGTACAGCTTGCACTGGTTGATGTGGAACCACTTAGTACGGCGGGGCAGCTTTATGGCATAGACCATCGGGCTTGCCTTATCCACAATGCTGTATGGCCCCATATATAATGCTTTAAAAACCCCGACCCGAGCATTGTTCCTCACCATGACCTGGTCCCCTATCTCCCATTCGTGGTGTTTGCTGGGTTCTAGCAGCAATTGGTTACTCTGATGCTGTCTGCCCATGTTACTAGCAGCCTGCCAGTGAATCTGTTTGAGGTGTTCAAACAGGTTCCTGACAAACCGATCCCGGTTCACCTCTCTGAGCTGACCTTCTGTGAGCACCGGGGCTAGGACATGGGTGGGGGTCCGCATGATCCGGCCAGTCATGAGCTCGTATGGGGAATACCCGGTGCTGTTTGACTGGCTGGCTCGGATCCCCATTAGGACCAATGGTAAGACCTCCACCCACTTTTGGGGTGAGTCTCCCGTTTCCTTCCGCAGCCTTTCTTTAATGGTGCGGTTTAAACGCTCCACAATACCCGATGACTGTGGATTGTGGGCAACGTGCCATTTCCCCTCAATGCCGAGCACCTTAAGGGTTGCCTGCATTACCTGCCCGGTGAAATGGCTCCCCTGGTCCGACTCCACATACTGTAGGAGTGCCCAGTGGAAGAACACTTCCCTCACTCGAATCTGAGCTGTCCCTAGTGCGGTGGCTGTTTGGCAGGAGAAGCCTTCAACCCATTTTGAGAACACGTCCACCAGGACTAGGCAGTATTTGTGGCCTCCCTGGGCGGTGGATAGGGGCCCGATGTAGTCAATTTGGATTGACTGCCATGGTCCCTCTACCCTCCTGACGTGTCCTAGGGACACCTTCCTTTTCTGGGGGTCAGGGTTGTTCGCAGCACACACCAGGCAGTTCGCACAGAACTTGCGGACGTCCTCCCTGAGTCCCGGCCACCATCCTGCCTGTTCCACCCGTTGCCAGGTGGTCTCAGGCCCGGGGTGTCCCGCTCCTGGACCCTCATGGGCCAGTTTTAGGAATTCCCTCTGGTGCTGCTGTGGCACGACCCATTGTCCCTCTTTAAACAGCATGCCTTCCTTAACGGTAATGGCTGCTGTGCCGTACGGACCTTCTACTCTCTCTCCTCTAGCTAGCACGTTCAGGACAGCTTTCAGGACTGGGTCCTGTGCCTGAACTGTTTTTAAGTCCGGAGCCAAGGCTATCCCTGTACTCTCTGCTGCCCTGTTCTTATTCTTGACCGCTGCTATGCGGCCGGTGTCATAGGGGTCACAGAACTTTCCCGTGCGGGCACCTTCTTTGGTCAGTTTGTCAGCCTGTTGGTTTCCCTCTGCACGGGGTTCGGTTTTTGAATGGGCCTTCACCTTATGTATATAGACCTTTCCCTCTTTCCCCCACCGCTGTCATGATTTTCTCCAGCAGGGGCTTGATTGCCAGGGGTCTCCCGTCAGCGGACGTGTATCCGCGACGGGACCAGATAGCCAGGTACTCCGTACATGAATTGCAGGTGAACATACTGTCCGAGCAAATCGTGTACGGGGTAGGGAATTCCTCGGGGTGGGTCACCACGTACATTACGACGGACAGTTCAGCATGCTGGGCGCTCGTGCTGGGGAGCTTGATTGCCAGGGCAATACCTGCCCTTGGGTCGTAGACTCCGCACCCAGTGAGTTGTTCGCCAGCAGATACCGTGCTGGACCCGTCCACGTAGAAGTCCCGGCCTGTAGGGTGTAACCCAGCCCGAGGGCCAATGTTTACCTCCCATACCCCTTCTATGGAGCACCTGTGGGCTTTTCCTGGGTAGATTAGGTTGGCTGCGAGCCTTGGCTCGCGGGGGCCTTCTACTCTGAGGTCCATCTGGGAGAGGAGCAGGGTCCAGCGAGCAATGCGGGCAATGCTCACCGTACCGTCCTTAATCCTCCCATCTAGGAGCATCTGAGTCGGTGTGTGGTGGGTTAGGAGTGTTAGAGGAGACCCTCCCGTGAAGATCAAGGATCTTTTCACTGCCCAATGTGTGGCTAGGAGGTGTCTCTCACAGTTGGAGTACCCCTTCTCCACATCTGTGAGGATTCTGGAGGAGTAAACCACCGGCCTCAGCTGGCCGTGCCGCTCTTGAAGCAGCACTGAGCTCAAACTGTCCCCGCTGGCTGCCACCTCCAGGAAAAACTCCTTTCCCACATCTATCGCTCCTAAGGCTGGCACGGTCTGCAAGTCCTTCTTGAGCTGATTTAAATGCTGCCTCGCAACCCTCATCCCAGTCCCACTCTACATCCTTGTGTCAGAGCCTGAGCAGAGTGGCTGCAGTGGCTGCATAATCCTCAATGAAGTCTCTGCAGTACCCGGTGAGCCCTAGAAAGGATCTTACCCCTGTCACTGTGTTGGGGGCTGGTAACTCCTGTACTGCCTCCCTTCTAGCCTTGTCTATGGCCCTTTTCCCAGCGCGCACAGTCAGCCCCAGGAATTTGACTTCCTTCTGGCTGATCTGTGCCTTCTTGGGGTTTACTTTGAACCCTTCTTCTTTTAGCAGCTCCAGCAGCTCAGCCAGCAGTGGGCCATGCTCCTCCCGCTGATCGGTGAACAGGAGCAGGTCATCCACATACTGCACCAACTGCTGGGGTCTGCTAAAGCCCTTTAAACAGTTCGCCATACACTGGTGAAAAATGCTGGGGCTATTGTGGAAGCCTTGGGGAAGACAGTTCCACGTGTATTGTTGGCCCTTAAAGGTAAAGGCGAACTTGCACTGGTCTTCCCGTTTTAAAGGAATGGACCAGAACCCATTTGAAATGTCCAGCACGGTGAAAGTGGTCACAGATGCTGGAATACTCCCTATGAGATCCGCTACGGCTGCTACAGTGGGTGCACAGGCAGGGATATTCTTATTTAGTACTCGATAGTCCACGGTGGCCCTCCATGAGTTGTCTGGTTTCTAAACCGGCCACAGTGGAGAGTTCACATGGGTTGCTATCAGTCTTAACACCCCTTGCTTTACCAGTGATCCCAGCGCCGTTGTCAGGTCTGCCTCTGCCTCCCTGCCGAAGTTATATTGCTTTTGTGGTCGGGTCATGGGGTCCCCTTCGATACTAACTTCCACCCCCGTTACCCTGCCACAGTCATGTTTGTGGGTGGCGAATGCTGCAAGGTGTGCCCATACATATGCCTGGTACTCCACTGGGGTGTTACTGACCAGTAATTCCAAGTCATAACCCTTCTTTGGCTTCATGGTACACAATGTTCCCATGGCCCTTTTTCTGGGATCACCGCCACCTCACCTTCCCTGTCAGTCACTATGGCTCCCCATAGACAGCGATTCCTGAGATCCACTCGGATCTGGTGGCCAATGATAAAATCAGCCCTTAGGATCCCTTTTCCCTTCTGTTCCCATTTCATCAGGACACACTTCCATTTGGTTTTGAGTGTCCCTAACTGAATGGTGTGCGGGATGGAAAACAAACCAGTTTGCTCATTGCCAGTGAACCCCACTAGACTGTACGGGAACCCGTTCGATAGAGGTGAGGTAGCTGGGTTATCTGCATATATAAGAGTGCTGGAAGCACCAGTATCTAGCAGGTAGGTCCCTTTCATTTTCTCCACCTCCATCGTAACGCACGGTCTCTTCCAGGCATCGTACTCGAGGGAACACAGGTACACTAGCTGCATGACTGCTGGTTCTAGTCATGCATCTGGGTGGGTTGGAGCAGAGGGTTTTACCGTAGCGGCTACTGGACCGGTTGCGATGGCTACTGCTCCCTGTCCGTTTATGAGTGTCTGTAGGGCGGCTACGAGTGTCTCATATGTGTTGGGTGTTCCTGCCCCGGCCTTACGGGCTGGGGCTGAAGTGGCCTTTCCCTTAGTCTCTTTCCACGGGTTCCTACAGTCCTTCCTGCAGTGCCCACTTTTCCCACACACAAAACACTCGCCCCCTTTGTGGGGAGGGTTCCCACCTTCCTGATGCCACTCTCTCTTGCCTTGGCTGGGTTTAATCTCATGGACCCTCCCTTTAGAGAAGGGCTCCTCTGTCCCTCTACCGTTCCGGTAAGCCAGGGTCAGCTGTCTGACCACTGTCTCCTTGGTGGTTTTGGGATATCTTGGATCGAACCAGACCTGGGCTTTTGCCTTTACTCCAGGTAAGCTGTTTGCCACCAGGCTGTGGAGCCAGTGAGCCAGCTCGTTAGGGGTCAGGTGGGCCCGGTCAAGAACCCCACTACAGGCCCTTTCGTAGACCGGCTACAACCTGTCGGCAAAAGCCTGTGGAGTCTCCCCATAGAGCTGCACTGTTTTCTCCACTCGGGAGAAAGGACTCCCGTCGTTCATACCCATGGCCTCTAGAACCTCCTCCTTAACCGTAGCGTACGTGTTTCGTCCCTTTCTGCTGTCTGCAGAGAGGGAATGGCACAGCTTGGTGTCTAGCGAGAAGAGCAACAGCTTAGCCTGCTCTGAATCATCGCACCCGTTAATATCCCCTGTGTGTTCCACTTCCAGGAAGTGTACCGAGGGATCCCCCTGTTGGGTGAGCTTACTTAGGTGGCCTATCATAGCCCTCAGTTTTTGGGTGTCGTGGGGGACTACGAAGTTGCTTTCTAGGGGTCCTGCTGCCCCATTGGCATCAGGCGGGCCAAACTTCTGCTGCCGGACCGGGTGCATTGGCCCTGGCTCCGGCCCTTCTTGTATTGGCTTGCCCTCTTCCCCCTGCTGCCAAGCCGAGTTAAAACTTGGGGCTGCCGGTGTTGGTAGTTCGCAATCCTTACCTGCCCCGCACTCTGGCTGACACCCCTGCTGCCCCGGGCCATTCCTGGGAGCTGCAGGTGGTGACTGAGGGGTTTCTCCTTGCCCAACCAGGTGTTCCTGGGCTAAACCCGGGTTTAACAGACACACCATGCCTTTAGCCTGGGATAGAGCAAGGTTCAAGCTTTGGATCTGCTGCTGGCAGGGGCCGTGGTCTCCTGCCTCAAATTCCCTGGTACTGGCTACCTTATAGGCTACCTGAATGTCTCTCACCCTCTCCCCGTACTCTTTTTAACTTGCTTGGCGAGGCGGGAATTCTCTTCCCGCAATGCCAGTTCGCTATTCTTGGCTTCAATAATCTGACACTGTAAAAGGTCCAATTGGGTTTTGTGCCTTTCTTTAGTGAGCTCTCTACTTTCCTTTAACTGTCCCACCTCTGTCCACAGCCTTTCCCCGACTGTGGCCCTTGCGCTGGACCTCTCTTCTGCCTGTCTCAATACTCCCTTTAATTTCTCATTCTCCTCATCAAGAAGCCGGATCTGTTGCTGAAGGCAAATTAGCCAAATGGCCTTCTCTATCGAGTTTTTATGGTCCTTGCTCTCTGTCCATTGAGCTGCAGCATCTTCTGGACGCTCAGCATACAATAGATCGAGTACCCACTCCTGAGCCACATTTACCCTCTTAAACACATACAAGGAAATCCCCTCTACCATTTTGCTTCGTTTCCTGAAACCAGTCTCTCTCTTATCACAACCCTTGTACCAGTGTCCCATCTGGGTCGCCATTATGTAAGGGGTGGTTTGCAGGGGATCAGCTTTCCCTTCTGACCTTATATGAGCGGTTCCGAATCGCTCCCATACCCTTGGTTCTAGATACTGGAATTATGAAGGGACTGTGACAGACTTGGACAGACAATCGGTTTCAAGGTAGGAAGCAGATATGGTTTTATTGTGTTTAAAAAGAAGTAAGAGGCACACCTTTAATAACACACAAAGACCAATACATACTGAGGGGTACAACACATTGAATAAAATGTCAAATTACAGCCTGTGGGGAAAAGAATACAGCTTAAACTCTAAATGGGGTAAAGAGAAGAATGCAGATACATTTACACAAGTTATCCCAGCATCCCCCCTCCCAATTCCCCTAACTAACTAAGTTATAGCTCTGGGGGTTCAGGGGCTATGCTCACCAATCCCTTTAGACAGTTGCCGGTGAATCACGGTTTCGGGGTTTGCTACACTTGGCCTTCTAGGCGAGCCGTACCCCGGACGGAGGAGAGGACTTCGGACTGCATAGTCTTCAGTTGGGGTGCGTCCGTTGATGCGGTAAGTTGCGTTTCAGATGTATGGGATAAGTACCCACTTTCTTTGGTTTTAGTTAGTCCCTTTTGGGTAATTTCTCACCCATTGGCCGTTCAGAAGTAGATTGTAGAGTGGAAATAAATGTTGTTTCTTCTGTTTTTGCTGAGTTGGTTTTGGTTGGTCGTTTCGTTGGTTGTGGTAGCCCGGGTTTGTCAATTTGGTTGCTGACAACCTTCCATTTCGTGGGCCTCGTGCTTAGTCGGTCCTTAACGATTTCTTGTAGGTTCCTTCATGACTCCATTTCTTCACTCCCCAGCTCCGGCTGCTTGTGTCTGTGTTCCAGTCTGTTCCTTATTCGAGTCTGTGTTCTGCTAGCTTTCCTTGTTCTGCTAGTCTGCGTGCTGCTTTGCTAGTTTTCCTTATAAAACTGGGGGATAGATATATCCCAAAAAAAGGCTCCGTTATCTCCCATCAAATCTCTTGGGCTCTGTTTAAACTGTTCTGTCCATTGATTTTCAAATGTCTCCTTTGTCAGCAGTAACTCGATTAGGGTGTGAGAATGTGCTATCACTGGTTTTGCATTGTTTTAGGATTGTCCAATTTTTCTGACCATGATTTCCATTGTGCTTGATTGGGTAATTTGATCATTTCTTCGGGGGTGAATAGTTCCCCCAGGCAGTCTGGGATCCTTAATACACGAATTTGCTTCAGACGTTGGCTCCACCTCCTGTATTTGGTAACTCTTTTTCGCAGCCAAAATGTTGTAGAATCTTAAAATTGATATGCTCCTTCCCATAGATGTTTAGGGGATCTCAAGCTTCTGTAATTTAGGTCCATTTTGAATTCCCTTTCTTATGAGTCCAAACACTGGGGGGGAGGGGGTCTCCATGAATGCATCCCCTTTTATCCCCCGTAGGCTTCGTCTGCCCCTCTAAACTCATATTAAAAGCCCATAAAGGGATTTTTCTCCTCTGTAGGCGAAAGGTACCTGGAATCTTTGCGAGATATTGGTAAATTCTACAGTGCATCCGGGAGGGCACTGAGCACCTCGAGTTTCATCGCCGAGAGTATGCCGAAATCAAGCGCAGGCAGCGGAAGGAGCATGCGGCAAACCTGTCCCACCCTCCCTTTCCTTTAACCACTGTCTGTCCCACCTGTGACAGGGACTGTGGCTCTCGTATTGGACTGTACAGCCACCTAAGGACTCATTTTAAGAGTGGAAGCAAGTCTTCCCGGATTCCGAGGGACTGCCTATGATGACGATGACTGGATTATCAGCTCAACTGTCGGAAGCACCTCGGGATATCCTACGTTGAGGCTGCGATATGAATGCAAGTTGTTGTTGTTATTGGGTGGGGCTTGAACATGTGACCTTCTGACTCAGAAGCAAATGAGCTACCAATCGTGAGGGAGGGAGATCAGGTGGGTGATCAGGTGAGCTGCCTTAAGTGAGCCCGACACTCACGTATTGAGTCTCGTGTGTAGAGCGACCATGAGGGGAGGCGTTGGAACCTGCCGCCGTCCGTTCAGTTAACTAAATCTGAAATAAAAAGCGAGTATCAGTAATGCTGATAATGAAGCTGTTGGATTGTCTCTAAAAATCCAACTGGTTCACTAATTTTTATCGCATAATACTCCTGAGAAGCGCCTTGGGACGTTTCACTATTTTAAAGGCGCTATATAAATACAATATGTTGTTGTTGTACTGTCCTTTAGGGAAGGAAATCTGCCGTCCTTACCCAGTCTGGCCTATATGTGACTCCAGACCCACAGCAATGTGGTTGACTCTCAACTGCCCTCTGAAATGGCCCAGCGAGACACTCCATTGTAACAAACCGCAACAAGAAATAATGTTAAGAATAAAACCAGACGGACCACTGGCATCGACCTCGGCACCGGTTTCAGACACTACAACAGCACACCCAGTCGACCCGGCAAAGTCCTCCTCACTAACATCTGGGGACTTGTGCCAAAACTGGGAGAGCTGTCCCACAGACTGGTCAAGCAACAGCCCGATATGGTCATACTCACAGAATCATATCTTTCAGCCAATGTCCCAGATTCCTTCATCACCATCCCTGGGTATGTCCTGTCCCATTGGTAGGACAGACCCACCAGAGGTGGTGGCACAGTGGTATACAATCGGGAAGGAGTGGCCCTGGGAGTCCTCAACATTGACTCCGGACCCCATCAAGTCTCATAAATTCAAGTCAAGCATGGACAAAGAAACCTCCTGCTGATTACCACCTCCCGCCCTCCCTCAGCTGATGAATCAGTATCCTCCATGGTGAACACCACTTGGAAGAAGCACTGAGGGGAGCAAGGGCCCAGAATGTACTCTAGGTGGGGGACTTCAATGTCCATCACCAAGAGTGTCTCGGTAGCACCACTACTGACCGAGCTGGCTGAGTCCTAAAGGACATAGCTGCCAGATTGGGCCTGCGGCAGGTGGTGAGAGAACCAACATGAGAGAAAAACCTACTTGACACCAATCTACCTGTGCTAAATGGAATAGTTTCAGAATAGATCGAGCGGCTCAAAACTGGGCATCCATGAGGCACTGTGGGCCATCATCAGCAGCAGAATTGTATTCCACCACAATCTGTAACCTCATGGCCCGGCATATCCCTCACTCTACCATTACCATCAAGCCAGGGGACCAACCCTGGTTCAATGAGGAGTGTAGAAGAGCATGCCAGGAGCAGCACCAGGCATACCTAAAAATGAGGTGCAAACCTGGGAAGCTGCAACACAGGACTGCATGCATGCTAAACATCGGAAGCAGCATGCTATAGACAGAGCTAAGCGATCCCGCAAACAATGGATCAGATCAAAGCTCTGCAGTCCTGTCACATCCAGTCGTGAATGGTGGTGGACCATTAAACAACTGACTGGAGGAGGAGGCTCCATGAATATCCTTATCCTCAATGATAGCGGAGCCCAGCACCTGAGTGCAAAAGACAAGGCTGAAGTGTTTGCAACCATCTTCAGCCAGAACTGCCGAGTGGATGATCTATATCGGCCTCCTCCTGAGGTCCCCACCATCACAGAAGCCAGTCTTCAGCCAATTCGATTCACTCATCGTGATATTAAGAAACAGCTGAGTGCATTGGGTACAGCAAAGGCTATGGGCCCTGACAACATCCGGATGTTGTGCTGAAGACTTGTGCTCCAGAACTAGCCGCGCCTCTAGCCAAGCTGTTCCAGTACAGCTACAACACTGGCATCTACCCAACAATGTGGAAAACTGCCCAGGTATGTCCTGTCCACAAAAAGCAGGACAAATCCAATCCGGCCAATTACCGCACCATCAGTCTACTCTCAATCATCAGCAAAGTGATGGAAGGTGTCATCGACAGTGCTATCAAGCGGCACTTACTCACCAATAACCTGCTCACCGATGCCCAGTTTGGGTTCCACCAGGACCATTCGGCTCCAGACCTCATTACAGCGTTGGTTTAAACATGGACAAAAGAGCTGAATTCCAGAGGTTAGGTGACAGTAACTGCAGCATTTACTGCAGCAAGGCAGCATTTGACCGAGTGTGGCATCAAGGAGCCCGAGTAAAATTGAAGACAATGGGAATCAGGGTAAAAACTCTCCACTGGCTGGAGTCATACCGAGCACAAGGAAGATAGTTGTGATTGTTGCAGGTCAATCATCCCAATTCCAGGACATCACTGCAGGAGTTCATAGAAACATAGGAAATAAGTGCAGGAGTAGGCCATTCGGTCCTTCGAGCCTGCACCACCATTCAATATGATCATGGCTGATCATTCAACTTCGGTACCCCATTCCTGCTTTCTCTCCATATCCCCTGATCCCTTTAGCCATAAGGGCCACATCTAACTCCCTTTTGAATATATCGAATGAACTGGCCTCAACAACTCCCTGCGGTAGAGAATTCCACATGCTCACAACTCTCTGAGTGAAGAAGTTTATCCTCATCTTGGTCCTAAATGGCTTACCCCTTATTCTTAGACTGTGACCCCTGGTTCTGGACTTCCCCAACATCGGGAACATTCTTCCTGTATCTAACCTGTCCAATCCCGTCAGAATTTTATATTTCTATGAGATCCCCTCTTATTCTTCTAAATTCAAGTGAATACAGGCCCAGTCGATCCAGTCTTTCTTCATATGTCAGTCCTGTCATCCTGGGAATCAGTCTGGTGAACCTTCGCTACACTCCCTCAATAGCAAGAATGTCCTTCCTCAGATTAGGAAACCAAAACTGTACACAATATTCAAGGTGTGGCCACACCAAGGCCCTGGACAACTGTAGTAAGATCTCCCTGCTGCTATACTCAAACCCCCTCGATATGAAGGCCAACATACCATTTGCCGCCTTCACCGCCTGATGTACCTGTTTGCCAACTTTCAATGACTGATGTACCATGTACCAGGACTCGTTGCACCTCCCCTTTTACTAATCTGTCACCATTGAGATAATAATCTGTCTTCCTGTTTTTACCACCAAAGTGGATAACCTCACATTTATCTACATTATACCGCATCTGCCATGTATTTGCCCATTCACCTCATTTATCCAAGTCACCCTGCAGCCTCTTAGCATCCTCCTCACAGCTCACACTGCCACCCAGCTTAGTGTCATCTGCAAACTTGTAGATATTACATTCAATTCCTTCGTCTAAATCCTTAATTTATTTTGTAAATAGCTGGGGTCCCAGCACTGAACCTTGCGGTACCCCACTCGTCACTGCCTGCCATTCTGAAAAGGACCCATTTATTCCCATTCTTTGCTTCCTGTCTGCAAACCAGTTCTCTATCCATGTCAATACATTATCCCCAATACCATGTGCTTTAATTTTGCACACTAATCTCTTGTGTGGACCTTGTCCTAGGCCCAACCATCTTCAGCTGCTTCATCCATAATCTTCCCTCCAGCATAAGGTCAGAAGTGGGTATGTTCGCTGATGATCGCACAGTGTTCAGTGCCATTCGCAACTCCTCAGATAATGGAGCAGTCCATGCCCGCATACAGCGAGACCTGGACAACATTCAGGCTTGGGCTGAAAGTTGGAAGTAACATTCGCGCCACACAAGTGCCAGGCAATGACCATCTCCAACAAGTGAGAGTCTAACCACTGCCCCTTGACATTCAACGGCATTACCATTGCTGACTCCCCCACCAGCAACATCCTGGGGATCACCATTGACCAAAACTAAACTGGACCAGCCACATAAATACTGTGGCAACAAGAGCGGGTCAGAGGCTGGGTATTCTGCAGCGAGTGTCTCACCTCCTGACTCTCCAAAGTCTTTCCACGATCTACAAGGCACAAGTCAGGAGTGTGATAGAATACTCTCCACTTGCCTGAATGAGTGCAGCTCCAACAACACCCATGAAACTCAACACAATCGAGGACAAAGCAGCCCGCTTGATTGGCACCCCATCCACCACCTTCAACATTCACTCCCTCCACCACTGGCGCACCGTGGCTGCAGTGTGTACCATCTACAAGATGCACTGCAGCAACTCGCCAAGGCTTCTTCGGCAGCACCTCCCAAACCTGCGACCTCTAACGCCTAGAAGGACAAGGGCAGCAGGCACATGGGAACACCATCACTTCCACATTCCCCTCCAAGTGGGTGTCGTTAGCAAGGCCAGCATTTATTGCCCATCCCTAATCGCCCTTAAGAAGGTGACGGTCAGCTGATTTCTTGACCCGCTGCAGCCCGTGTGGTGAAGGTGCTCTCACAGTGCTGTCAGGGAGTTCCAGGATTTTGACCCAGCGATGATGAAGGAACAGCGATATATTTTCAAGTCAAGATGTTGTGTAACGTGGAGGTGATGGTGTTCCCATTCGCCTGCTGCCCTTGTCCTTCTCGGTGGTAGAGGTCGTGGGTTTGGGAAGACAATGAAGCCTTGGCGAGTTGTTGCAGTGTGTCTTGTAGATGGTGCACACTGCAGCCACGGTGCGCCGGTGGTGGATGGGGTGTCAATCAAATGGAATGCTTTGTCCTGCATTCTCTCTCCTCAGGTACTGTCCACCTCCTTCAATTCTGCCGTCCTCACCCCTCTCCTCAAAAAATCAACCCTTGACCCCACTGTGCTTGCTAGCTACCGTCCCATCGCCAACCTCCCTTTTCTCTCCAAAGTCCTTGAACATGTTGTCGGCTCCCAAATCCTGCCCATTTTTTCCTGAACTCAATGTTTGAATCCCTTCAATCCGGTTTCCCCGCCTGCCACAGTACCGAAACAGCTCTCATCAAAGTCACAAATGACATCCTCTGTGACTGAGACAAAAGTAAACTATCCCTCCTCATCCTTCTCGACCTGCCTGCAGCCTTTGACATGGAAGACCGAAGCCATTGTCTTTGGTCCCTGTCACAAACTGCGTTCCCTAACCACTGACTTCCTCCCTCTCCTTAGCAGCTATCTGAGGCTGAACCAGACTGTTCGCAACCTGTGTGTGATATTTGCCACTAAAATGAGCTTCCACGGCATAACTAAAACCACCTTCTTTCACCTCCATAACATTCCCCGTCTCCGCCCCTGCCTCAGCTCATCTGCTGCTAAAACCTTCATCCGTGCCTTTGTTACCTCTAGACTTGACTACTCCAACTCACTCCTGGCTGGCCTCCCACATTCTACCCTCCATAAACTTGAGGTCATCCAAAACTTGGCAACACATGACCTAACTCGCACCAATTCCCGTTACCCCATCAGCCCCTGTGCTCACCCACCTACATTGGCTCCCAGTTAAATAACACCTTGATTTCAAAATTCCCATCATTGTTTACAAGTCCCTCCATGGCCTCGCCCCTCCCTATCTCTGTAATCCCCTCCAGCCCCACAATCCCCCGAGATATCTGCGCTTCTCTAATTCTGCCCTCCTGAGCATCACTGATTATAATCGTTCAACCATCGGTGGCTGTGCCTTCAGCTGCCTGGGTCCCAAGCTCTGGAACTCCCTCCCTAAACCTCTCCGCCTCCCTACCTCTCTTTCCTCCTTTAAGACGCTCCTTAAAACCTACCTCTTTGACCAAACTTCTGCCGTCATTTCTTCCTATATGGCTCGGTGTCAAATTTATTTGTTTTGTCTTGTAACATTGCTGTGAAGCACCTTGGGACATTTTACTACATTAAAGGCACTATACAAATAAAAGTTGTTGTTGCTGCATTTATCCAGGAAAGTGGAGAATATTCCATCACACTCCTGACTTGTGCCTTGTATTCTGTAATGAGTGAGGAGTTGCGTCACTCACTGCAGAATACCTAGCCTCTGACCTGCTCTTGTAGCCAAGAAATTACTTACCTTACAGCCACCCATTATCGCTTGAATTTTGAAAGAAAAATGGCAGCCTCCATTCTAGCGCCTTTCTCTGGCAGGGGACTCGGCGGCCGCCATTTTGGTGAGGACCTTAGCGTTGCTGATAGAACTAGGTCCTAAGCTCGCTCTGACAAGCAAATACTCAGCAGACCGACAGAGACACTGTCAGCACCATTTCAAGAGACACACACATTTTTCAGGTAAGTTTGCATTTAATCTTTCGGACTGGATTTTATTTTATTTCATTGAAGTAGTGGCTTGGTGTAATACATGTTAAGTTTTTTTCAGTGTGCAGGGAGTGCTGCAGGATGCTTGCATGGCCTCGGATGGTAAAGGAAGGCCTCTGAGAAGACAGAAAATGCTGGAAATACTCAGCAGGTCAGGTAGCATTCATGGAGAGAGAAACAGAGTTTGCGTCTCAGGTTGAGATGCTGCCTGACCAGCTGAATATGTCTTGCATTTTATGCTTTTATTTCAGATTTACAGCATCCCCTCATAGAGGGAAGAGGACGAAGAAGAAGAGGAGGAAGCAGAGGGAAGGATGGATCCCAGACAGTCCCTTTGTGGCTGGGATATTTCCGGATGCAATCATCCGCCTGCGGTCCCAGTGACCACAATTCCCCTTTCAGCATTAGTCCCACACCTTCCTTCCCTCTGTTACTGACCATCGCAGCGTCCTCTTGGCCACGATGCTGAAATAAAAGCCACCACAAAGCAAACTTCCCAATCCAATTTTATACATCGATCCATCCAACAAGACATCAAGAAATCAACTCATCACCCTTGTGCATTCTCTAGTGAGTGTCTTGTGTGTGCCTTTGCCGATCCGTCCCGATGTCCTGCCCCCCATACCTATTCCCTCCCCCAACTTGTTCTATTCCCCCATTTCAAAATCAGGAGGGGTTCAGACAGAGAAGATAGCGAGAAACTGTTCCCGTTGGCAGAAGGGTGGAGAACTAGAGGGCACAGATTGAAGGTGATTGGTCGAAGAACCAAAGGCGACATAAAACAACAACTTGTATGTATATAGGTTTGGGGGAGCGAAAATTTAGAAGTGAAAGAATAAGGAGAAGGCAGTAGATCAGGTTGCACTGAGGGAAACGAAAACCAGAGTGTGCCAGGAAGGGACAGAATGTATAAACAGAAAGGTGAATCAGAAAGTGGGGTCAAAGCAGGAAAAAATGGTAAAAGCACTTTATCTGAATGCACGCAGCATTCTAACAAAATAGATGAGTTGACGGCACAAATAGATACAAATGGGTTTGATCTGATGGCCATTACAGAGATGGGATTGCAAGGTGACCAGGACTGGGAACTAAATATTCAAGGGTATTTGACAATGCAGAAGGACAGACAGAAAGGGAAAGGAGATGTGGTAGCTCTGTTAATAAAGGATGGGAATCAGTGTGTTAGTGAGAAGCAATATTGGCTCAGAAGATCAAGATGTTGAATCAGCTTGGGTGGAAATAACGAATAATAAGGGGAAAAAGTCATTGGTGGGCGTAATATATAGGTCCCCTAACAGTAGCTACACTGTTGGACAGAGTATAAATCAAGAAATAATGGAGGCTTGTAAAAAAAGAACGGCAATAATCATGGGCGATTTTAACTTTCACATTGATTGGACAAAGCAAATTGGCCAGGGTGGCCTTAAGGAAGAGTTCATAGAGTGTATCTGGGATAGTTTCCTTGAACAGTACGTTGCCGAACCAACCAGGGAGCAGGCTATCTTAGATCTGGTACTGTGTAATGAGACTGTAATGAGATTAATAAATGACCTCGTAGTAAAGGATCCTCTAGGAATGAGTGACCATAACATGGTTGAATTTCAAATTCAGTTGGAGGGTGAGAAAGTTGGATCTCAAACCAGTGTCCTAAGCTTAAATAAAGGAGACTACAAAGGTATGAAGGCACAGTTGGCTAAACTGGACTGGGAAAATAGATTACAGAGTGGGATGGTTGAAGAGAAGTGGCAGACATTTAAGGAGATATTTCATAACTTGCAACAAAACTATATCCCAATGAGAAGGAAAGGCTGTAAGAGAAGGGATAATCATCCGTAGCGAACTAAGGAAATAAGGGATGGTATCAAATTGAAAACAAGGGCATACAATGTGGCCAAGACTAGTGGAAGGCCAGAGGATTGGGAAACTTTTAAAAGCCAGCAAAGAACGACCAAAAAAATAATAGAGAGGGAAGATAGGTTATGAAAGTAAACTAGCACAAAATATAAAAACAGATAGTAAGAGTTTCTACAGGTACATAAAAAGGGAAAAAAATGGCTAAAGTAAATGTTGGTCCCCTGGAGGATGAGACTGGGGAATTAATAATGGAGAACAGGGAAATGACAGAGAATTCAAACAAATATTTTGTATTGGTCCTCACAGAAGAAGACACCAAAAATATCCTAATAGGGGATAATCAAGGGACTATAGGGAGGGAGGAACTTAATACAAGCACTATCGCTAAAGAAGTAGTACAGGTTGAGCGTCCGAAATCCGGAAACCTCGGGACCGAGGCCGTTCTGGATTCCGGGTATTTCCGGATTTTGGAATGTCTTTGCCTGGGCCGAGGTAGGTGCGGTCGGGCTGCTGAGGTAGGGGGGAGAGGGGGGGAGCCAGGGCTGGGGCGAAGTCGGGCCGGGGTGAGGTCAGGCCGCCGAGGGCCGGGTCAGGCGTAGTCGCGGCGAGAGAAGTCGGGCCGGAGGTCGGGCCGCCGAGGGCCAGAGCGAGGTACAGCAAGGGCGAGGTCGGGCCGCCAAGGGCCAGGGTGAGGTAGAGCCAGGGCGAGGTAGAGCCAGGGCGAGGTCAGACCGCTGAGGGCTGGGGCGAGGTAGAGCCAGGTCGGGTCGCCGAGGCGGGGGGAGTCTGGATTTCGGAACATTTTCCGGTTTCCGGATGACCCTGCCACGGATCGACCCGGTGACCAGATTCCAGAATATTCCGAATTTTGTAACTCCGGATTTCGGACGCTCAACCTGTACTCGGTAAAATAATGGGACTAAAGATGGACAAGTTCCCTGGACCTGATGTCTTGCATCGTAGGGTCCTAAAAGAAGTGGCTGCAGAGATAGTGGATGCATTGGTGGTAATCTACCAAAATTCTCTGGATTCTGGGGAGGTACCCATGGATTGGAAAAATGCAAATGTAATACCCTTATTTAAAAAAGGTGGCAGACAGAAAGCAGGAATCTATAGTCCAGTTAGCCTAACATCGTCGTTGGGAAAATGCTGGAGTTTATTATTTCAGAAAGCAGTAGCAGGACATTTGGAAAAGCAAAATTCAATCAAGCAGAGTCAGCATGGTTTTATGAAAGGGAAATCACGTTTGACAAATTTGCTGGAGTTCTTCGAGGATGTAACGAACAGGATAAATAAGGGGGAACCAGTGGATGTATTTGGATTTCCAGAAGGTATTCGATAAGGTGCCACATAAGAGGTTACTGCACAAGATAAAAGTTCATGGGGTTGGGGGTAATATATTTGCATGGATTGAGGATTGACTAACTAACAGAAAACAGAGAGTCGGGATAAATGGGCCATTTTCTGGTTGGCAAACTGTAACTAGTGGGGTGCCACAGGGATCAGTGCTGGGGCTTCAACTATTTACAATCTATATTAATTACTTGGATGAAGGGACCAAGTGTAATGTAGCCAAGTTTGCTGATGATACAAAGATGGGTGGGAAAGCAAATTGTGAGGAGGACACAAAAGATCTGCAAATGGATTTAGACAGGCTAAGCGAATGGGCAAAAATTTGCCAGATGGAGTATAATACGGGAAAATGTGAGGTTATCTACTTTGGCAGAAAAAATAGAAAAGCAAATTATAATTTAAATGGAGAAAAATTGCAAAGTGCTGCAATACATAAGGACCTGGGGGTCCTTGTGCATGAAACACAAAATGTTACTATGCAGGTACAGTAAATAATCAGGAAGGCAAATGGAATGTTGGCCTTTATTGCAAGGGGGGTAGAGTATAAAAGCAGAGAAGTTCTGCTACAACTGTACAGGGTATTGGTGAGGCCACACCTAGAGTACTGCGTACAGTTTTGGTCTCCATATTTAAGTAAGGATATATTTGCATTGGAGGCTGTTCAGAGAATGTCACTAGGTTGATCCTGGAGATGAGGGGGTTAACTTATGAAGTTAGGTTGAGTAGGTTGGGTGTATACTCATTGGAGTTCAGAAGAATGAGAGGTGATCTTATCGAAACATACAAGATAATGAGAGGGCAGGACAAGATGGATGCAGAACTGATATTTCCACTCAGGGTAAACCAAAACTAGGGGACATAGTCTTAGAATAAGGGGCCGTCCATTTAAAACTGAGATGAGGAGGAATTTCTTCTCTCAGAGGGTTGTAAATCTGTGGAATTCTCTGCCCCAGAGAGCTGTGGAGGCTGGGTCATTGAATATATTTAAGGCGGAGATAGACAAATTTTTGAGTGATAAGGGGATAAGAGTTATGGGCAGCAGACAGGGAAATGGAGCTGAGTCCATGATCAGATCAGCCATGATCTTATTGAATGACGGAGCAGGCTCAAGGGGCCAAATGGCCTATTCTTGCTCCTATTTCTTATGCTCTTATGTTCTTAAGATAGTAAAACATCCCAAGGCACTTGACAGGAGTGTTATGAGAAAAATTTGATACCAAGCCACACAAGAAGAAATTACGGCAGATGACCAAAAGCTTGGCTCAAGAGAGAGGTTTTAAGAAGCGTCTTAAAGCAGTAAAGAGAGGTAGAGAGGCAGAGAGGTTTAGGGAGGAAGTTCCAGAGCTTGGGGCCCAGGCAGCTGAAGGCACGGACACCGATGGTTGAGTGATTATAATCAGGGATACTCAGGAGGGCAGAATTAGAGGAGTGCAGACATCTCGGGGGGGTTGTGGGGCTGAAGGAGATTAGAGATAGGGAGGGGCGAGGCCATGGAGGGATTTGTAAACCAGGATGAAAATTTTGAAATTGAGGTGTTGCTTAACCGGGAGCCAATGTAGAGCACAGGGGTGATGGGTGAGTGGGACTTGGTGTGAGTTAGGACACGGCTGCCTCAGAATGTGGGCGGCCAGCCAGGAGTGCATTGGAATAGTCAAGTCTCGAGGTAACAAAGTAACAAAAGCATGGATGAGGGCTTCAGCAGCGGATGAGCTGAGGCAAGCGAGGAGACGGGCGATGTTAAGGAGGTGGAAATAAACGATTTTAGTTATGCTGCGTATAAGCGGTTGGAGCTCATTTCAGGGTCAAATATGACAGCAAGGTTTCGAACAGTCTGGTTCAGCCTTAGACAGAAGTTGGGGAGAGGGATGGAGTCAGTGTTTAGGGAACGGAGTTAGTGGCGGGGACCGAAAACAATGGCTTCGGTCTTCCCAATATTCAATTGGAGAAAATTTCTCATCCAGAACTGGATGTCGGACAAGCAGTCTGACAATTTAGAAACCATGGAATGGCCGAGAGAAGAGGTGGTGAGGTAGAGCTGGGTGTCATCAGCGTACATGTGGAAACTGACGCTGTGTTTCCGGATGGTGTCGCCAAGGGGCAACATGTAGATGAGAAATAGGAGGGAGCCAAGGATAGATCCTTGGGGGACACCAGAGGTAACGATGCGGGGATGGGAAGAGAAGGCATTGCAGGTGATTCTCTGGCTACGATTAGATGGATAAGAATGGAACCAGGTGAGTGCAGTCCCACCCAGCTGGACGATGGTGGAGAGGCGTTGGAGGAGGATGATGGAGTGGTCAACTGTGTCAAAGGTCGCAGACAGGTCCAGGAGGATGAGGAGCCATAGTTTACCTTTGTCTCAGTCACAAAGGTTATAATTTATGACTTTGATGAGCCATTTCGGTCCTGTGGCAGGGGCGAAAACTGGATGGAAGGGATTTGAACATTGAGTTCAGGGAAAGATGGTCACGGATTTGGGAGGCGACAACACGTTCAAGAACATTGGACAGGAAAGGAAGGATGGAGATGAGGCGGTAGCTAGGGTTAGTGGAGCAGGAAGTGGGCCTCATGGACAAGATGAGCTTGGAGAGGTCAAGAGGGGAGATCGGAGAGAAACTAGAGAAAGATGCGAGTTTAGGGCTCGGGCAGGGGGGCACCTCAGAGAAGGTTTAGCCCTGTGGGCTCGGGGAAGGGAAGTGGCAGAAGCAGCTGATCGGATGGTCTCAATCTTTGAGACAAAGAAGTCCATGTGCTCCTCACACTTGTTGGGAGGTGAGTGTGGTCGAGACAGGGGAGAGGGGTTTAAGGAGACGTTTAGCAGTAGAGTATAGTAGCCTGGTGTTATCTTTGCATCCCAGAATGATCCTGGAACAGTGAGCAGTTTTTATAGGCAAGAGTAGGACCCAATAATGCTTTATGTGTTTGAGCCAGATCTGGCGGTGAATGGCTAAACTAGTTGTCCGCAACATCTGTTCAAGTCTGCGCCCTTTGGGCTTGAGGGAGCGAAGATGAGGGCTGTACCAAGAGGAATAGCCAGGGTGAGAGAGAGAGCAATGGTTTTAATAGGGACTGGGGCATCAAAGGTGGTGGTGAGGGTGTGATTGAGCAGATCACTGGCTGCAGAAATGTCATGGAGAATGGAGGGCCAGAGGCTGGACATTTCAGATTTTATAAGTGCAGTTGTAAGAGAGTTTGGAGAGAGTTTTTTCCAGGGTGGATGCAGATGGTGTGGAAGGGGAATGTGGGTGGAGAGTGATACAAGGAAGTGGTCAGAGATGGCCTTCACTGCAATTGACAGTGGGAACGGTGGTGGACATAAGAAAAAGCTTTTTTTACGCAGCGAGTGGTTAGGATCTGGAATGCGCTGCCTGAGAGGGTGGTGGAGGCAGACTCAATCGTAGCTTTCAAAAGGAAATTGGACAAGCATCCGAAGGAAAAGATACTGCAGGGCTACGGGGAAAAGGCGGGGGGAGTGCACGTAGCTGAGGTGCTCTGACAGAGAGCTGGCACCGGCTTGACGGGCCAAATGACCTGTGTTGTAGCCATTCTGTGATTCTATCCCGATCTCCTCCCCCTCTCTGATAAAACAGGCACTGATTTTGTGTGGTCCTTTTGCTCATCAGTTTGGGCCCAGTTCCAGTGGTCTGGAAACAGCAGTCCTGAAGGGGAGGCCTTGTTTGTTTGTCTTGCGTTCTTCGGCCTCCATCAGTATATATGTATCACACGCGGAACGAGATTGACAACTCCCTTAACTGGGCCCAGTGAAGTGAGGTGTGGCTCTTTATTTGCAGCAGTGCTCAGGGGCTGAATAGAAACCTCATTAGAGGCTGAATTGACACTAGGTCCCTTGTCTTCTCCGCGTCCTCGGATAACAGAAGAAATGAACATGCTGTCAGATCGTGTGACTCAACAATAAACAACAAATCAGGTTGATCAGGTGGCGTTCCAGCACACCTCACCTGAATATAGAGACATCTTAGATTGAAATTACAACACGGAATCAGATGGCTTGGCCCACCCAGTCCATATTGGTGTTTATCCTCCACACAAGCAGTATCCTCATCTCAGGTGCCCACCCTCTTCCCAGCTCCCTTTATCCGCCTTTCCTTCAACCGCCTGTCAAACCTATTCTTAAATCGTGACGCAGCCCTAGATCTCCCGGCCCTCTGCTTCCTACGGGCAGAAAATGCTAAAAAAGATGCTCACCTACCTGTTCCTACTGTGCCCACCGATCCTGAGGCCTCCTCTCTCTGTGCATCGCAGCGCGTGCACGTCGGGACATGCGTATGCTGGAATTGGAGTCACATGGCACTGGCAGCCAATCCAGGTACAGTATTTTCTCATTCATAATAATGGGAACTCCATAAGTAGGAGTTATTATTATGATTGAGAAACCACCCACCCAAACACAAATATAAAACGGAAACAATACACCACATATTTAAGATTAATTTAAATTAAAGTTAATAAATGTCTTCGAAAAATATATATCTTTCTGATTTTTAAAAAAATGTTTTAATTATATTTTAAAATAAACTTACCTTAGTGGGCAGGGTTTTTAACATTAAAATGTGTTTTTTTAATTTCATTTTGCTATGTTTTTGTGTGTTTTCAAACTCTTACGCCGGTAACAGTGGGCTACGCTCCTGCTTTTATCAGGCACAAGGGTAAATCCCGCAATCTTGCCCGTGCGAATGTCCTCGCTCCCGAGATGCGGAGGATCTGTCGAGCTCCAGATTGACGGATCGGAAAAGCTGGTTTTCAGCACATGCGCATTGTGCGCTGAAAACCGGCTTTTGCGATGTCTTTCCGGGTCTGTACACACGCCGTACACACCCCCTTCACACTCTGTCATGTATTCAACCAGCATTGTAACCCATGTATAATCTGACCTAATCTGATCTGATCGAAGAAGCTGACCACCATCACGACACACAAGGTTTGTTTGAGTACAACAGATGTCCGTTCAGGATTCGCTCGTCCGCCGCGATCTTCCAACGAAATATGGAAAGCCTCCTCAAGTCGATTCCAGGGACGGTGGTTTTTTCAGGACAACATCCTCATTACGGGTTACGATACTGAAGAACACCTCCACAACCTGGAGGAGGTGTTACGCAGACTGGACCGGGTAGGGCTGCGACTAAAAAAAGCGAAGTGCATCTTCCGAGCTCCAGAGGTAGAATTTCTGGGAATGAGGGTAGTAGCAGACGGGATCAGCCTGACTGCGTCCAAGACGGAAGCGATCCAGAGAGCACCCAGACCCCGTAACACGACGGAACTGTGTTCGTTCCTGGGGCTCCTGAACTATTTTGGTAACTTTCTTCCCAAATTGAGCACGCTGCTAGAGCCGCTACACGTGCTCCTACGCAAAGGTCGCGAATGGGTCTGGGGGGACAGCCAGGAAAGGGCTTTTAATAGAGCACGCAATTTGTTATGTTCCAACTCTCTGTTAACACTATACGACCCATGTAAGAAACTTGTGTTAACATGCGATGCGTCGTCCTATGGTGTCGGGTGTGTGTTGCAACATGTCAATGTCAAGGGTCAGTTACAGCCGGTAGCTTATGCCTCCAGGAGTCTGTCCCAGGCAGAAAGGGGCTACGGGATGGTAGAAAAGGAGGTGCTCGCATGTGTATATGCGTTAAAGAAAATGCACCAGTCCCTGTTTGGCAGGAAATTTGAGCTAGAGACAGATCACAAACCCCTAACATCCCTTTTGGCCGACAACAAGGCCATAAATGCAAATGCATCGGCCCACATACAGAGGTGGGCACTCACGTTAGCCGCCTATGACTATACAATTCGGCACAGACTGGTCACTGAAAACTGCGCCGATGCACTCAGCAGGCTCCCACTAGCCACCACTGAGGGGGCTACCGAGCATGCTGCTGAGATGGTCATGGCTGTTGAAGCTTTCGGAAGCGAAGGCTCACCCGTGACAGCCTGTCAGATTAAAGTCTGGACAAATAGAGACCCGCTATTGTCTCTCGTCAAGAAATGTGTCCTGAATGGGGACTGGACAGCCACATACAGGGCATGCCCTGAGGAATTTAAATCATTTCACAGGCGCAGGGATGAACTCTTGATTCAGGCCGATTGCCTACTATGGGGAAACCGCGTAGTCATGCCACAGATGGGCAGAGAGGTGTTCATCAGAGAACACCGCAATGAGCACCCGGGCATTGTCATGATGAAGGCAATTGCCAGGTCACACGTTTGGTGGCCAGGGATAGACGCAGATCTGGAACTTTGTGTTCGCAGGTGCAACACGTGTGCCCAGCTGGGCAATGCGCCCAGGGAAGCCCCCCTTAGCCCCTGGCCATGGCCCGCCAAGCCTTGGTCACGCATCCGTGTGGACTACGCAGGTCCTTTCATGGGAAAAATGTTTTTGGTTGTAGTAGACGCCTACTCCAAATGGATCGAGTGTGACATTTTAAATTCAAGCACATCCTCTGCCACGGTAGAAAGTCTACGGGCAATGTTCGCTGCCCATGGTCTACCGGACGTCTTGGTCAGCGACAATGGCCCGTGCTTCACAAGCACTGAATTCCAGGACTTCATGGCAGGCAATGGAATTAACCATGTCAGAACGGCACCGTTCAAGCCAGCCTCAAACGGCCAGGCAGAACGAGCAGTGCAGATAATCAAACAGGAGATGCTCAGAATCCAAGGGGGTTCCCTACAAAGGCGCTTATCACACCTCCTGTTGGCCTATAGATCCCGACCACACTCGCTCGCAGGGTTCCACCCGCAGAGCTGCTAATGAAAAGGACACTCAAAACCCGGCTATCCCTTATACACCCCACCATGAAAGAAATTGTTGAGAGCAGGCGCCAGCCACAATATGACTACCATGACAGGAATGCGAGGGCGCGATGTATTGATGTAAATGATCCTGTTTTTGTCCTCAACTACGCTGCAGGGCCCAAATGGCTCACAGGCACTGTGATTGCCAAAGAGGGAAATAGGATTCTGGTAGTTAAACTTACCAATGGATAAATCTGCCGCAAACACGTGGATCAAACAAAAAGGATGTTCAGCAACCTCATAGAAGAAGCAGAGGAAGAACACGATATAGAGTTCACTCCACCACAGGTGACCGCACACCAGAACCAAAGGGAGGAGAGCCCAGTCACTGTGGGCAGTCTGGATAGGCCTGAGGCACCGCAAACAGCAGACACTCAGGCCAGCGCCCAACAACCGGAGCCCCAACTCAGGCGCTCCACAAGAGAGCGTAAACCACCAGAGAGATTCCTGTGATCCCAATAGGACTTTGGGGGAGAGGTGATGCCATGTATTCAACCAGCATTGTAACCCATGTATAATCTGACCTAAGTTGTACACCGTGAGAACAATGACCACTAGGTGGGAGACACTCCTAACCTGCACCTTCAAGTATAAAAGGGGAAGCTCCACCCACCTTCATCACTTGAGTGCTAAGAAATAAAGGACAGGTCACAGACTGACCTCTCAAGCATGGGCCTCGTGTGCATTTATACTGTATAGTAAGGGCGTATTACACCCCGTACACACCAACCCCGTACACACTCCGTACACACCCTGTACACACGCCGTACACAATCCGTGCACATCCCGTACACATCCCTTACACACTCCGTACACACCCGGTACACACGCCGTACACAACCTGTACACACGCCGTACACACTCTGTGCACACCCCATACACACCCCGTACACACGCCGTACACACTCCGTGCACATCCCGTACACACCTCGTACACACTCCGTACACACGCCGTACACACCGCGTACACAGGCCGTACACATTCCGTACACACGCAGTACACACCCCGTACACACTCTGTACACACCCCGTATGGACCCGGGCAGGCCGGGATTTCTCGGTCAATATCTCTGCTTCAATCACTAACTCATAGTGCATAGCTTTAGAACTCTCTGTGTAAAAGAAGTTTATTTGTCACTGAGATTGAGACCATCCGTTTAGCTGCCTCTCCCCTTATTCCCTCCCCCATCCCTTTGCCCTGATCCCATGCCTTTCTCTCCTTTATCCCCTCATGCTTTTCCTGAGCTGATCTTATCCATGCGACCTACCTCCTGAGCCCACGACGCTATTCCTAGCAAACTGCTGACCACCTAACTTCCCTTCTTGGTTTTACTGTGAGCTGATATGGTGAATGGTTACCTCTCCTCAGGTATTGTACCCCTCTCCTTCAAACTTGCCATCATCAAAAAGCACACTCTTGACCCTCTGTCCTTCCAAAGCAGCCTCCCATCTCCAACCTCCCTGTGCTCTGTAAAGGCCATGAACATGGTAACACCGCCCGGACTCATCTATTCCAATGCTCCTCTGATGAAGCCTCACACAGAAGTGGTGCACTGGATGCTGTCCAGGTTTAGTGTTGATAGAGTGTTTGCTACATCTGTATATCTGAGGAGTTGCACATATCAGATGAAATTTGAAAGATTTAGGACAGAAAGCAACAACAGTTTCCATTGATAAAGCATGTTGAGCATCGGAACATGTCATGAGAGATTCACAGGGGCATAATCAGGCAGAAATAGTCACCAAGGAGTTATCAGGATAATAAGAACATAAGAAATAGGAGTAGGAGTTGGCCATATGGCCTCTCGAGCCTGCTTCGCCATTCAATAAGATCATGGCTGATCTGATCATGGACTCAGGTCCACTTCCCTGCGTGCTCCCCATAAACCCTTATTCGCTTATCGGTTAAGAAACTGTCGATCTCTGTCTTAAATTTATTCAATGTCCCAGCTTCCACAGCTCTCTGAGGCAGTGAATTCCACAGATTTACAACCCTCTGAGAGAAGAAATTTCTCCTCATCTCAGTTTTAAATGGGCGGCCCGTTATTCTAAGATCATGCCCTCTAGTTCTAGTCTCCTCCATCAGTGGAAACATCCTCTCTGCATCCACCTTGTCAACCCCCCTCATAATCTGCCCTCATTTTCTGCTCTCTCTCTCTCTGTCTATTTCTTTGTCCCTCTCCTCTCTCTCCACTCGTTTTCTCTCCCTGTTTCCTCTCTCTCTCCAGGCCTGCTAACTGATGTGCATTTGGATGGACTCTCAGTCAAGTAGTAAAATGCCCCAAGGTGCTCCACAGGATATCCTGATCTCCCGCCCTCACAGCTGGACATCATGATGCAGCACCCGCTGACTCCCCCTCTCCCCTGACTCCCCCTTGCCCCTGACTCATAGAAACATAGAAACAAAGAAAATAGGTGCAGGAGTAGGCCATTCGGCCCTTCTAGCCTGCACCAACATTCAGTGAGTTCATGGCTGAACATGCAACTTTAGTACCCCCTTCCTGCTTTCTCGCCATACCCCTTGATCCCCCGAGTAGTAAGGACTTCAACTAACTCCCTTTTGAATATATTTAGTGAATTGGCCTCAACAACTTTCTGTGGTAGAGAATTCCACAGGTTCACCACTCTCTGGGTGAAGAAGTTTCTCCTCATCTCGGTCCTAAATGGCTTAGCCCTTATCCTTAGACTGTGACCCCTGGTTCTGGACTTCCCCAACATTGGGAACATTCTTCCTGCATCTAACCTGTCTAAACCCGTAAGAATTTTAAACGTTTCTATGAGGTCCCCTCTCATTCTTCTGAACTCCAGTGAATACAAGCCCAGTTGATCCAGTCTTTCTTGATAGGTCAGTCCCACCATCCCGGAATCAATCTGGTGAACCTTCGCTGTATTCCCTCAATAGCAAGAATGTCCTTCCTCAAGTTAGGAGACCAAAACTGTACACAATACTCCAGGTGTGGCCTCACCAAGGGAGGGGGGAAAGGGACTCCCCCTCTCCCCTGACTCCCCCTCTCCCCTGACTCCCCCTCTCCCCTGACTCCCCCTCTCCCCTGACTCCCCCTCTCCCCTGACTCCCCTCTCCCCTGACTCCCCCTCTCTCCTGACTCCCCCTCTCCACTGACTCCTCCTCTCCCCTGACTCCCCCTCTCCCATGACTCCCCCTCTCCCCTGACTCTCCCCCTCTCCACTGACTCCCCCTCTCCCCTGACTCCCCCTCTCCCCTGACTCCTCCTCTCCCCTGACTCCTCCTCTCCCCTGACTCCCCCTCTCCCCTGACTTACACTCTCCCCTGACTCTCCCCTGACTCCCCCTCTCCCCTTGAATGTGCTGACTCTCCCCCCTCCTCCCCTGAAGGTGCTGACTCTCCCCCCTCCCCTGAAGATGCTGACTCTCTCCCCTCCCCTGAAGGTGCTGACTCTCTCCCCTCCCCTGAAGGTGCTGACTCTCCCCCCTCCCCTGAAGATGCTGACTCTCCCCCCACCCCTGAAGGTGCTGACTCTCCCCCCACCCCTGAAGGTGCTGACTCTCCCCCCGTCTCCCCTGAAGGTGCTGACTCTCCCCCCTCCCCTGAAGGTGCTGACTCTCCCCCCTCCCCTGAAGATGCTGACTCTCTCCCCCCTCCCCTGAAGGTGCTGACTCTCCCCCCTCCGCTATAAGGGGTGGTTTGCAGGGGGTCAGCTTTCCCTTCTGACCTTATATGAGCGGTTCCGAATCGCTCCCACACCCTTGGTTCTAGACACTGGAATTATGAAGGGACTGTGACAGACTTGGACAGACAATCGGTTTCAAGGTAGGAAGCAGGTATGGCTTTATTGTGTTTAAAAAGAAGTAAAAGGCACACCTTTAATAACACACACACAGACCAATACACACTGAAGAGTACAACACATTGAATAAAATGTCAAATTACAGCCTGTGGGGAATAGAATACAGCTTAAACTCTAAATGGGGTAAAGAGGAGAATGCAGATACATTTACACAAGTTATCCCAGCCTCCCCCCTCCCAATTCCCCTAACTAACTAAGTTATAGCTCTGAGGGTTCAGGGGCTATGCTCACCAATCCCTTTAGACAATTGCCGCTGAATCGCAGTTTCGGGGTTCGCTGCACTTGGCCTTCTACCGGACGGAGGAGAGGACCTCGGACTGCGTAGTCTTCGGTTGGGGTGCATCCGTTGATGCGGTAAGTTGTGTTTCGGATGTATGGGATAAGTAACCACTTTCTTTGGTTTTAGTTAGTCCTTTTAGGTAATTTCTCACCCGTTGGCCGTTCAGAAGTAGATTGTGGAGTGGAAATAAATGTCGATTCTTCGGTTTTTGCTGAGTTGGTTTTGGTTGGTCGTTTCGCTGGTTGTGGTGGCCCGGGTTTGTCAGTTTGGTTGCTGACAATCTTCCATTTCGTGGACCTCGTGCTCAGTCGGTCCTTGACAATTTCTTGTAAGTTCCTTCACGACTCCACTTCTTCACTTCCCAGCTCCGGCTGCTTGTGTCTGTCTGTGTTCCTTTCATGTCTGTGTTCTGTTCGAGTCTGTGTTCTGCTCCGTTCTGTGTTCTGCTAGCTTCTCCTTGTAAAACTGGGGGATAGATATATCCCAAAAAAAGGCTCCGTTATCTCCCATCAAATCTCTTGGGCTCTGTTTAAACTGTTCTGTCCATTGATTTTCAAATGTCTCCTTTGTTAACAGTAACTCGATTAGGGTGTGAGAATGTGCTATCACTGGTTTTGCATTATTCTAGGATTGTCCAGTTTCTTGACCATGATTTCCATTGTGCTTGATTAGGTAATACGATTATCTCTTCGAGGGTGAATAGCCTGGGGTCCTTAATGCACGAATTTGGCCCAATGTCCTGTATTCGGTAACTCTTTTTCGCAGCCAAAATGTTGTAGAATCTTAAAATTGATATGCTCCTTCCCATAGATGTTTAGGGGATCTCAAGCTTCTGTAATTTAGGTCCATTTTGAATTCCCTTTCCTCTGAGTCCAAACACTGGGGGGGGGGGTCTCCATGAATGCATCCCCTTTTATCCCCTGCAGGCTTCATCTGCCCCTTTAATGGCAGACATTTAGAGACCGCATGGATGAACTACAACAATTGTACATTCCTGTCTGACGTAAAAATAAAAAAGGGAAGGTAGCTCAATCGTGGCTATCTAGGGAAATCAGGGATAGTATTAAAGCCAAGGAAGTGGCATACAAATTGGGCAGAAATAGCAGCGAACCCGGGGACTGGGAGAAATTTAGAACTCAGCAGAGGAGGACAAAGGGTTTGATTAGGGCAGGGAAAATGGAGTACGAGAAGAAGCTTGCAGGGAACATTAGGGCGGATTGCAAAAGTTTCTATAGGTATGTAAAGAGAAAAAGGTTAGTAAAGATAAACGTAGGTCCCCTGCAGTCAGAATCAGGGGAAGTCATAATGGGGAACAAAGAAATGGCAGACCAATTGAACAAGTACTTTGGTTCGGTATTCACTAAGGAGGACACAAACAACCTTCCCGATATAAAAGGGGTCAGAGGGTCTAGTAAGGAGGAGGAACTGAGGGAAATATTTATTAGTCGGGAAATTGTGTTGGGGAAATTGATGGGATTGAAGGCCGATAAATCCCCAGGGCCTGATGGACTGCATCCCAGAGTACTTAAGGAGGTGGCCTTGGAAATAGCAGATGCATTGACAATCATTTTCCAACATTCCATTGACTCTGGATCTGTTCCTATCGAGTGGAGGATAGCCAATGTAACCCCACTTTTTAAAAAAGGAGGGAGAGAGAAAACAGGGAATTATAGACCGGTCAGCCTGACCTCAGTAGTGGGTAAAATGATGGAATCAATTATTAAGGATTTCATAGCAGCACATTTGGAAAATGGTGACATGATAGGTCCAAGTCAGCATGGATTTGTGAAAGGGAAATCATGCTTGACAAATCTTCTGGAATTTTTTGAGGATGTTTCCAGTAAAGTGGACAAAGGAGAACCAGTTGATGTGGTATATTTGGACTTTCAGAAGGCTTTCGACAAGGTCCCACACAGGAGATTAATGTGCAAAGTTAAAGCACATGGGATTGGGGGTAGTGTGCTGACGTGGATTGAGAACTGGTTGTCAGACAGGAAGCAAAGAGTAGGAGTAAATGGGTACTTTTCAGAATGGCAGGCAGTTCTGTGATGGGGCCCCAGCTGTTTACATTGTACATTAATGATTTAGACGAGGGGATTAAATGTAGTATCTCCAAATTTGCGGATGACACTAAGTTGGGTGGCAGTGTGAGCTGCGAGGAGGATGCTATGAGGCTGCAGAGTGACTTGGATAGGTTAGGTGAGTGGGCAAATGCATGGCAGATGAAGTATAATGTGGAAAAATGTGAGGTTATCCACTTTGGTGGTAAAAACAGAGAGACAGACTATTATCTGAATGGTGACAGATTAGGAAAAGGGGAGGTGCAACGAGACCTGGGTGTCATGGTGCATCAGTCATTGAAGGTTGGCATGCAGATACAGCAGGCGGTTAAGAAAGCAAATGGCATGTTGGCCTTCATAGCGAGGGGATTTGAGTACAGGGGTAGGGAGGTGTTGCTACAGTTGTACAGGGCCTTGGTGAGGCCACACCTGGAGTATTGTGTACAGTTTTGGTCTCCTAACTTGAGGAAGGACATTCTTGCTATTGAGGGAGAGCAGCGAAGATTCACCAGACTGATTCCCGGGATGGTGGGACTGACCTATCAAGAAAGACTGGATCAACTGGGCTTGTATTCACTGGAGTTCAGAAGAATGAGAGGGGACCTCATAGAAACGTTTAAAATTCTGACGGGTTTAGACAGGTTAGATGCAGGAAGAATGTTCCCAATGTTGGGGAAGTCCAGAACCAGGGGGTCACAGTCTAAGGATAAGGGCTAAGCCATTTAGGACCGAGATGAGGAGAAACTTCTTCACCCAGAGAGTGGTGAACCTGTGGAATTCTCTACCACAGAAAGTAGTTGAGGCCAATTCACTAAATATATTCAAAAGGGAGTTAGATGAAATCCTTACTACTCGGGGGATCAAAGGGTATGGCGAGAAAGCAGGAAGGGGGTACTGAAGTTGCATGTTCAGCCATGAACTCATTGAATGGCGGTGCAGGCTAGAAGGGCTGAATGGCCTACTACTGTACCTATTTTCTATGTTTCTATGTTAAACTCATTTTAAAAGCCCAGAAAGGCATTCTTCTCCTCTGTAGGGGAAAGGTACCTGGAATCTTTGTGAGATATTGGTAAATTCTACACCCCTGAAGGTGCTGACTCTCCCCCCTCCCCTGAAGGTGCTGGCTCTCCCCCCTCCCCTGAAGGTGCTGACTCTCCCCCCTCCCCTGAAGGTGCTGGCTCTCCCCCCTCCCCTGAAGGTGCTGACTCTCCCCCCTCCCCTGAAGGTGCTGACTCTCCCCCCTCCCCTGAAGGTGCTGGCTCTCCCCCCTCCCCTGAAGATGCTGACTCTCCCCCCTCCCCTGAAGGTGCTGACTCTCCCCCCTCCTCTGAAGATGCTGACTCTCCCCCCTCCCCTGAAGGTGCTGACTCTCCCCCCTCCCCTGAAGGTGCTGACTCTCCCCCCTCCCCTGAAGGTGCTGACTCTCCCCCTGACTTTAGCTGGGAAGTGGTTCCACAGGTGCCAACACCACTTGGAACCTCGCCAAAGTTCCTATTCCTCATAAGTGAGCCTGGATAGTGAGTGTTAACGGCAGTTCAACTGCAAATCCTGTGCTCACCCAATGTCCCCACACAGGCACACTTCCCGGGTCTGAGAAAGAGAGGGTGAGAGGGAGAAGGAGAGAGGTAGAGAGAGAAAGAGAGAGGGAGAGAGGAGATAGGGAGGGAGAGAGAGGGTGAGAGGGAGGGGGAGAGAGAGGAGAGAGACAAAAAGAGAGAAGGAGAGAGGTAGAGAGAGAGAGTGTGAGATGGAGAGGAGGTGGGCTGAAGAGAGAGTTGGAGAGAGAGGGAGATTAGTGAGAGAAGGTGAGAGAGAGAGAGGGAGGGAGAGAGAGAGAAAGAGAGGGTGAGAGAGAGTGTGCGTGAGAGAGAGAGTGTGTGTGTGTGTGAGAGAGAGAGAGGGAGGGTGAGAGAGGATAAGCAAAAGAAAAGAAAGACTTGCATTTATATAGCACCTTTCACAATCACCGGACATCTCAAAACGCTTTACAGCCAATGAAGAACTTTTGGAGTGTAGTCACTGCTAACGTGGAAACGCGGCAGCCAACTTGTGCACACAGCAAGCTCCCACAAACAGCAATGTGATAATGATCCAGATAATCTGTTTTTTTGTTATGTTGATTGAGGGATAAATATTGTCCAGGACACCCGGGATAACTCCCCTGCTCTTCTTCCAAATAGTGCCATGGGATCTTTTACATCTAGAGGGAGGGAGAGTAGTGAGAGAGAGAGAGAGTGTGAGAGAGAGAGAGTGATTGTGATAGAGAGGGTGAGAGAAAGAGCGTGTGTGTGAGAGAGAGAGAGAGGCAGATTTCCGCACAGCACTGCCTGCCTCTCTTCCGTGGTTACATCCGAGCCAGGGTGTCCCTGGAGATGGAGCACGCGGTATCCACCGGTACGCTCGCGGCCTTCCGCGAGAGGTGAGTACCGGAGGGATTGGAGTGCATCATCACCCCCGGCAACCAAAGTTTTAATTTGATTTGTTTAACGTCCAAAGTTTAATTTGTGAATTTGTCTGTTATAGTGCCTCCCTTTAAGGAGGGCACTTGATTTATAGTTTTACTTGAAATAGTTGTATGAATATTGCAATTATCCAACTTCAAAGGGATGGTACACTGGCAGTGTTCAGGTTAAACTTGCTTTGATCCAGATGTGATGAGTGAATGCTAAAAATAATTTCTGCCCTCGGGTTTACGGCAACCGCCACTGAACTTGTTCCAGATTGTTCTGAAAGCATGAAAGCTCTCAGTAGAAATGCAAAGTGTAGTTTGCAATTTGCAGAATTAGAGAGGCTGAAGGGGCCTGAAGGATTCCACAGTGCGAGGTGTTGAGTCTTGTCATGTATCTTACATTATTATATATAACTGTATCCTAACATGCTATACATGACTGTAATAAGATATAGAAACATAGAAAATAGGTGCAGGAGTAGGCCATTCGGCTCTTCTAGCCTGCAACCCCATTCAATGAGTTCATGGCTGAACATGCAACTTCAGTATCCCATTCCTGCTTTCTCACCATACCCCTTGATTCTCCTAGTAGTAAGGACTTCATCTAACTCCTTTTTGAATATATTTAGTGAATTGGCCTCAACAACTTGCTGTGGTAGAGAATTCCACAGGTTCACCACTCTCTGGGTGAAGAAATTCCTCCTCATCTCGGTCCTAAATGGCTTCCCCCTTATCCTTAGACTGTGTCCCCTGGTTCTGGACTTCCCCAACATTGGGAACATTCTTCCTGCATCTAACCTGTCTAAACCCGTCAGAATTTTAAACGTTTCTATGAGGTCCCCTCTCATTCTTCTGAACTCCAGTGAATACAAGCCCAGTTGATCCAGTCTTTCTTGATAGGTCAGTCCCGCCATCCCGGGAATCAGTCTGGTGAACCTTCGCTGCACTCCCTCAATAGCAAGAATGTCCTTCCTCAGGTTAGGAGACCAAAACTGTACACAATACTCCAGGTGTGGCCTCACCAAGGCCCTGTACAATTGTAGCAACACCTCCCTGCCCCTGTACTCAAATCCCCTCGCTATGAAGGCCAACATGCCATTTGCTTTCTTAACCGCCTGCTGTACCTGCATGCCAACCTTCAATGACTGATGTACCATGACACCCAGGTCTCTTTGCACCTCCCCTTTTCCTAATCTGTCACCATTCAGATAATAGTCTGTCTCTCTGTTTTTACCACCAAAGTGGATAACCTCACATTTATCCACATTATACTTCATCTGCCATGCATTTGCCCACTCACCTAACCTATCCAAGTCACTCTGCAGCCTCATAGCATCCTCCTCGCAGCTCACACTGCCACCCAACTTAGTGTCATCCGCAAATTTGGAGGTACTGCATTTAATCCCCTCGTCTAAATCATTAATGTACAGTGTAAACAGCTGGGGCCCCAGCACAGAACCTTGCGGTACCACAGTAGTCACTGCCTGCCATTCTGAAAAGTACCCATTTACTCCTACTCTTTGCTTCCTGTCTGACAACCAGTTCTCAATCCATGTCAGCACACTACCCCCAATCCCATGTGCTTTAACTTTGCATATTAATCTCTTGTGTGGGACCTTGTCGAAAGCCTTCTGAAAGTCCAAATATACCACATCAACTGGTTCTCCCTTGTCCACTCTATGACCTGTAACCACCAGCATACCTTACCACCAGGGGTGCACTTGCAAGAGACAAGTATATAAGGACAGGTCTTGGGCAAGTGCAGCATTCCAGAGCTGTGAAATAAAGGTGCAGGTCCAGAGTGATCTTGACTTCACTACATGCCTCGTGTGAATCTGTACTGAGGGGACAGGACTTTACAAGTCTGGCACAGGCCTTACTGTGGTGGGCGGGGAGGGGGGTGCAGCTCTGACTGTGAATCACGGCACAATCCCATTGGTACTGGAGAGCACGGCTGTCTGAATCAGATAGGAGCTCTTTCATAGTGCTCAACAAAAATATATTCCAGTGAAAAAGAAGGGCGGTAAGAGAAGGGATAACCAGCCCTGGATAACCAAGGAAATAAAGGAGAGTATCAAATTAAAAATTAAGGTGGCCAAGGTTAGTGGGAAACTAGAGGATTGGGAAAATTTTAAACGCAGCAAAGAATGACTAAGAAAGCAATAAAGAAAGGAAAGATAAATTACGAAAGTAAACTTGCGCAAAACATAAAAACAGATCGTAAAAGCTTTTACCGATATATAAAATGGAAAAGAGTGACTAAAGTAAATTTTGGTTCCCTTAGAAGATGAGAAGGGGGATTTAATAATGGGAAATGTGGAAATGGCTGAGACCTTAAACAATTATTTTGCTTCGGTCTTCACAGTGGAAGACACAAAAACCATGCCAAAATTTGCTGGTCACGGGAATGTGGGAAGGGAGGACCTTGAGACAATCACTATCACTAGGGAGGTAGTGCTGGACAGGCTAAAGGGACTCAAGGTAGACAAGTCCCCTGGTCCTGATGAAATGCATCCCAGAGTATTAAAAGAGATGGCGGAAGTTATAGCAGATGCATTCGTTATAATCTACCAAAATTCTCTGGACTCTGGGGAGGTACCAGTGGATTGGAAAGCAGCTAATGTAACGCCTCTGTTTAAAAAAGGGGGCAGACAAAAGGCAGGTAACTATAGGCTGGTTAGTTTAACATCTGTAGTGGGGAAAATGCTTGAAGCTATTATTAAGGAAGAAATAGCGGGACATCTAGATAGGAATAGTGCAATCAAGCACACGCAACATGGATTCATGAAGGGGAAATCATGTTTAACTAATTTACTGGAATTCTTTGAGGATATAATGAGCATGGTGGATAGAGGTGTACCGATGGATGTGGTGTATTTAGATTTCTAAAAGACATTCGATAAGATGCCACACAAAAGATTACTGCAGAAGATAAAGGTACGCGAAGTCAGAGGAAATGTACTAGCATGGATCGAGAATTGGCTGGCTAACAGAAAGCAGAGAGTCGGGATAAATGGGTCCTTTTCGGGTTGGAAATCAGTGGTTAGTGGTGTGCCACAGGGATCGGTGCTGGGACCACAACTGTTTACAATATACATAGATGACCTGCAAGAGGGGACAGAGTGTAATGTAACAAAATTTGCAGATGACACAAAGATTAGTGGGAAAGCGGGTTGTGTAGAGGACACAGAGAGGCTGCAAAGAGATTTAGATAGGTTAAGCGAATGGGCTAAGGTTTGGCAGATGGAATACTATGTCGGAAAATGTGAGGTCATCCAGCTTGGAAAAAAAACAGTAAAAGAGAATATTATTTGAATGGGGAGAAATTACAACATGCTGCGGTGCAGAGGGACCTGGGGATCCTTGTGCATGAATCCCAAAAATTTAGTTTGCAGGTGCAGCAGGTAATCAGGAAGGCGAATGGAATGTTGGCCTTCATTGCGAGAGGGATGGAGTACAAAAGCAGAGAGGTTCTGCTGCAACTACAGGGTATTGGTGAGGCTGCACCTGGAGTATTGTGTGAAGTTTTGGTCACCTTACTTAAGGAAGGATATACTAGCTTTGGAGGGGGTACAGAGACGATTCACTCGGCTGATACTGGAGATGAGGTGGTTACCTTATGATGATAGATTGAGTAGACTGGGTCTTTACTCGTTGGAGTTCAGAAGGATGAGAGGTGACGTTATAGAAACATTTAAAATACTGAAAGGGATAGACAAGATAGAGGCAGAGAGGTTGTTTCCACTGGTCGGGGAGACTAGAACTAGGGGGCACAGCCTCAAAATACGGGGGAGCCAATTTAAAACCAAGTTGAGAAGGAATTTCTTCTCCCAGAGGGTTGGGAATCTGTGGAATTCTCTGCCCAAGGAAGCAGTTGAGGCTAGCTCATTGAATGTATTCAAATCACAGATCGATAGATTTTTAACCAATAAGGGAATTAAGGGTTATGGGGAGCGGGCGGGTAAGTGGAGCTGAGTCCACGGCCAGATCAGCCATGATCTTGTTGAATGGCGGAGCAGGCTCGAGGGGCTAGATGGCCTACTCCTGTTCCTAATTCTTCTGTTCTTATGTTCTTATGCTTTGTAATGGAACAACTGCCTTAATTACTGACCAAACCTCCTCGAGGCCAAAGGGAACCCTTTCAGGCTGTGGGAGGATGAGCAGCTAGAAATCGGTGGCCGTCTATCTTTGGATTCAGCTATTACTCTGAATCCAGGTGTAATATATTTGTTTCAAGATTCTTTGCTTAAGAATTCATAGCAGCACATTGCTATTAAGAACTAGTTTGTTGATTAGCAACAGGTTTAACAATCACACTACACACATTACCGGTTCATCCACTAATCTCACAACCACGTGCCCCAAACCCAACTGGCTGGGGTTTTCTTGAGTCTTGAGAACACCACGTGACTGACTAAGCCACTCAAAACTCATCAGCTCGACAACTATTTTCGTGAAAACTATAATCCAAGTCCCCCCCTTAAAAGGGACAATAAAACCGACAAATTAAACCAATTAAACTTTTTACATTATTGGATCAAATTAAAATTTGGTACACCCGGGGTGATGATGCACTCCAGTCCCTCCGGCGCCCACCTCTCGCGGAAGGCCGCGAGCGTACCGGTGGACACCGCGTGCTCCATCTCCAGGTGCATCCTGGCTCAGATATAACCACGCAGAGAGGCAGGCAGTTGGGCTGAACGACCCCCTCGGCCGCCCGCTGCCTGGACCGGTTAACTCTACAACTTGTGAGCGTACTCACATGTGTATATGTTACACCAGGGGCTTTACAGCACCCAAGCTTGTGGTCTCCAGCACTATAACACCCAAAGTGTTTTCTCCGGACAAACTCCGAAACATGAGGTGGGCTATCTACAATTGAAGGCCCCACAAAGCCCAGTAGGGAGGGAAGTTCTAGTGGAGGATTTCTCTGCCTGGTGAGACTGCTGGCTTCCGTTGTTAACAAGGGATTACTTTGGAGAGAGGAAAAGTGCTGCCCTAACATTCCTTCACCGGTTAAGGATTAGTTTTCTCAGACAGGAGCAGCCCCTCACTGTTAGTAAATCACCCAAAGCTGGCACAAGTTGACCACCAGCCTCTGGAAGGCTGGAGCCCGAGAACGGCTGGCAGACCGATCACAGGCCGACCGATAAACCTGATACGGAATTATTGCGACTGAAGTTGCAGTTACACCCAGCAGGTAGATGTAGTGAGACCTGGAGGCAGGAGATTGGATGGGACCGAAGGGCATCGGCAGAAAATTTGGATTTTGCGCCTTAGGGGTGAAATTAGTCTTGGATTGTAACGTGAAATGGGCGATCGCGAATGATGATAGAATCTTACGGCATTGAAGGAATCAATTCCGCCCATCGTGCCTGCGCCGGCTCTTTGAAAGAGCTCTTCAATTGGTCCCACTCTCCCGCTCTTTCCCCATGGAACTGCATATTTTTCCTCTTTAACTCTTTATCCCAGTCCCTTTCGAAAGTTATTATTGAAGCAGCTTCCACTGCACTTTCACACAGTGCATTCCTGATCACAATGTGCTGGGGGAGAAAATCTCCTCACCCCTGCTTCTTTTACCAACTATCCTTTAATCTGTGTCCTCTGGTTACTGACCCTCCTACCAGTGAAAAGACTTTCTCTCCATCTGCGCGACCTGAAAAATATTTCACCTTGCACAATGAATAGTAGGAAAGAGACTAATCTAATGACTTGCTTCGATCAGCCTTCAGCCAAACAATTCATCAAACAAATATAATTATTTTGAACATGCCCTGAGAGACTCAGAGCTGTGTCAGGTATGGTCACTGAGCCGAGCTGTGTGTTACCATCCAGGCACTGAGCACAATGCACACACAGCAGCCAGCCACAACACACTCAGTGATTCCTACCCACGCCATATTCATTAAAACACTGCCCCCTCAAACACTCCCAGGGCAGGAACAGCATGGGTTAGGTACAGAGTAAAGCTCCCTCTACACTGTCCCATCAAACACTCCCAGGGCAGGTACAGCATGGGGTTAGATACAGAGTAAAGCTCCCTCTACACTGTCCCATCAAACACTTCCAGGGCAGGTACAGCATGGGGTTAGATACAGAGTAAAGCTTCCTCTACACTGTCCCATCAAACACTCCCAGGGCAGGTACAGCACGGGTTAAATACAGAGTAAAGCTCCCTCGACACTGTCCCATCAAACACTCCCAGGGTAGGTACAGCACGGGTTAGATACAGAGTAAAGCTCCCTCTACACTGTCCCATCAAACACTCCCAGGGCAGGTACAGCACAGGGTTAGATACAGAGTAAAGCTCCCTCTACACTGTCCCATCAAACACTTCCAGGGCAGGTACAGCATGGGGTTAGATACAGAGTAAAGCTTCCTCTACACTGTTCCATCAAACACTCCCAGGGCAGGTACACCACAGGTTAGATACAGAGTAAAGCTCCCTCTACACTGTCCCATCAAACACTCCCAGGGCAGGTACAGCACGGAGTTAGATACAGAGTAAAGCTCCCTCAACACTGTCCCATCAAACACTTGAAGCATTGGCTCTGTTTCTCTCTCTGCAGAGGCTGCCTGACATGTTGAGTACTTACAGCATTTTCGGTTTGAATTCTAGGCAGTGGGTAGTGGCCTTACTCAGCGCTCCCAGAGTGACTCAGTGCCTTCAGGGGAGGAAAGCTGGGGAGCCAGCCTTGGTGTGTTGATGCAGTGATCGGCCTCTTTCTCCCACTCAGCCTTGGCGGCTGGCTCTCCCAGCCTTCCGCTATACCTGTGACGGGAGATAGACGAGGCTCGCCAAGGAATGGTGTGCGTGACAGCGCACGGTGAATCAGGCCTTCTCTCTGGGAGTTCTGTCCGTCTCCTGATGGATTTACAGCCGCAGACGCGGAGAGCCCAGAGCAACTCCCAGGCTGCAATCTGTTACTATCTGCCTGTGCTCGAACTGCACACCTTCCAGGATTGGACTGGTGTGGCCAGCAATTAAAGACACATCTCCAGCACACTGCGGCTAGAAAACTCTGAGAGACAAAGGACAGGGGCTTTCACAAAATGGTGAATTAAAAAAAAAATCTTTGAAGATTTTTCTTTAACAGTTACAACAATGTCAGACTTGGCAAAAAAAATGGCTGTTTGAATGACAGTCAAAATCAGATTTCCCATTGGTGCAGGAAGGTGGGGCTCTCTGAGGAGGGAGCTCCGGGACGACCAATGGCGGAGTGTGGGGGCAAGATCTCCAGGACCCTGTCCAACCACAGTTCAGGACCCTAGCCCCTTTGTCCCTACAGTCATCCTATCCAATCAGGTTGTTGCTTGAAGGCCATGGGACCAGCATCAGAGTCCCACGTTGGCCTCAGACTTGAACACAACACAGTGCAGTGGCCAAAGTGGGACTCGATGCTGGATGGTTCAGAAACCGATAGGCCTAGGCCTGACTGTGGGACAGGGGGCCTGGGACTGACTGTGGGACAGGGGCCTGGGCCTGGGCCTGACTGTGGGATAGGAGCCTGGGCCTCGGCTTGATTGTGGGATCGGGGCCTGGGCCTGGGACTGACTGTGGGACAGGGGCCTGGGCCTGGGCCTGACTGTGGGACAGGGACCTGGGCCTGACTATGGGACAGGGGCCTGGGCGTGACTGTGGGACAGGGGCCTGGGCCTGGGTCTGACTGTGGGACAGGGGCCTGGGCCTGACTATGGGACAGGGACCTGGGTCTGACTGTGGGTAAGGGGCCTGGACCTGGGTCTTACTGTGGGACAGGGGCCTGGGCCTGACTGTGGGACAGGGGCCTGGGTCTGACTGTGGGACCGGGGCCTGGGCTTGGGTCTGACTGTGGGACAGGGGCCTGGGGATGAATGTGTGATGGATAAAAGATTGGCAACGAGTAGATCCACGAGGCTGGCGGTGAGATTGGCGGATATCTAACTATGTTTGACTGACACAGGGTTTGCGAACAGGAAAACAGTCCAGATTAAAACAGTTGGATTATTAATCGTGCAATATTATTCAAGCTTCAGTCATGTTGAAATAATCAGTTTGATGTGAGGTTGAAAGATGAACACTCTGAAACTGATTGAACAGAACTGTTTCAGTATCGGGTGTTGTGGCTGAATAAAGCCCACGGCAAATGGCAGTGATTCAAATATCTTCATATTTTCTTAATACCATATTTGAAAGCAATCGTTAATCAAAGGTGTGTTTCATAAATTAAAACTTTCAGACAATAGACCTGAAAGCAAGGCAGCCAGTTTATTTTGTTTAAAGGTCAGTTTGTTGAGGGCCCCAGGCAGAAAAGGGTTGGATTTTGTAATAAATCCGATAATCTTCCAGATGACGAGGCAAGAAGACGCTGCTTTTCTCGTGTAAGTAATATCTGCCAGCTCGTTATTAAAATTAAAATGAAATCTGCAATAAAGTACGTGGGTCGTTGCGGGATGCTGGTTCATAGCAAGTCCCGGCCACAGAACCCAAGCAGTGAAAGCTTCCCCAGTAATCTGTGACCCGCTGAGAAAGTCATGGAGGGGGTGAATGATCAGGACGGCCGTACTTGACACAAGAGGGAGGGGGGGGAAATTCGGTCGCGCCTCTGTTGCGGTGTTAATCCAGGCAGGGTGGTCCTTTTAGCACCTTGAAAAAGTTTGCGCCTCCCGCGCAGAAATTCATCTACATCGGTTGAGGATCTGACAAATCAGCTCGGGTGGGGGGGGGTGGGGGGAGAATGAAAGTTTGGTCGGTACATCTTGCAGACCCATTGGGCATGCACCAAACTCCGAATCAGATCCTGGGGAAAGCCGGGTCATGCACCCGTTAAGGTTTTTTGCAGTGCGACAGCTGCAGGAAAAATGCAGGGAACAGCACCAGCCCTTATACAAGGCCTTCTTCGACCTTACAAAGGCCTTTGACACTGTCAACTGCGAGGGTCTATGGAGCATCCTCCTCCGCTTCGCATACCCCCAAAAGTTTGTCACCATCCTCCGCCTGCTCCACGACGACATGCAGGCCGTGATCCTGACCAACGGATCCATAGACCCAATCCACGTCCGGACCGGGGTCAAACATGGCTGCGTCATCGCCCCAACCCTCTTCTCAATCTTTCTCACTGCCATGCTCCACCTCACTGTCAACAAGCTCCCCGCTGGAGTGGAACTAAACGACAGAACCAGCGGGAACCTGTTCAACCTTCGCCGTCTCCAGGTCAGGTGCAAGACCACCCCAACCTCTGTCATCGAGCTACAGTACACGGACGACGCCTGCGTTTGCGCACATACAGAGGCTGCACTCCAGGACATAGTTGACATATTTACTGAGGCGTATAAAAGCATGGGCCTTACGCTAAACATCAGTAAGACAAAGGTCCTCCATCAGCCTGTCCTCACCACACAGCACTGCCCCCCAGTCATCAAGATCCAAGCGCAGCCCTGGACAACACAGACCACTTCCCTAACCTCGGGAGCCTCCTATCAACAAGAGCAGGCATTGATGACAAGATCCAACACTGCCTCCAGTGCGCCAGTGCAGCCTTCAGTCTCCTGAGGAAAAGAGTGTTCGAAGACCAGGCCCTCAATCTGCCACCAAGCTCATGGTCTACAGGGCTGTAGTAATACCCGCCCTCCTGTATGGCTCAGAGACATGGACCATGTACAGTGGACACTTCAAGTCGCTGGAGAAATACCACCAACGATGTCTCCGCAAGATCTTACAAATCCCCTGGGAGGACAGGTGCACCAACGTTAGCGTCGTCGACCAGGCCAACATCCCCAGCATCGAAGCACTGACCACACGTGATCAGCTCTGCTGGGCAGGCCACATTGTTCTCATGCCAGACACGAGCAAGCGCTCTACTCGGAACTCCTTCACAGATAACAAGCCAAAGGAGGGCAGCGGAAACGTTACAAGGACACCCTCAAAGCCTCCCTGATAAAATGCAACATCCTCACCGTCACCTGGGAGTCCCTGGCCAAAGACTACCCTAAGTGGAGGGCGCTGAGCACCTCGAGTATCGTCGCCGAGAGCATGCAGAAACCAAGCTCAGGCAGCGGAAGGAGCGTGTGGCAAACCTGTCCCACCCACCCTTACGCTCAACCACTGTCTGTCCCACCTGTGACAGGGACTGTGGTTCTCGTATTGGACTGTACAGTCACCTAAGAACTCATGCTAAGAGTGGAAGCAAGTCTTCCTCGATTCCGAGGGACTGCTTATGAAGATGAAAGTTTTCAAAACCACTTGGTTTCAACCTGTCCTGCTAGGTCTGCCTGCCGCTGCAAACTGGGAGGCTCACGCACCATGCTGTGTGTAAACTGCCATGTATCTCACACTACTGTACATAACTGTATCTTACCATGCTATACATGACTGTAACTAGAGATGACCTGTAACCACTAGCTTACCTTACCACCAGGGGTGAACTTGCAGGAGACACTGGATACCTGTCCCAGACAGATATATAAGGATAGGTCTCAGGCAAGTGTGGCATTCGAGAGCTGTGTAATAAAGGCGCAGGTCCTGAGTGACCTTGACTTCAGCATGTGCCTCGTGTGAATCTGCACTGCAGGGACAGGACTTCACATAAACCTTGCACTGACTGTGACTGAGGCTCATGCACCGTGCTGTGTGTAAACGTTACACTGACTGTGACTGAGACTCATGCACCGTGCTGTGTGTAAACGTTACACTGACTGTGACTGAGACTCATGCACCGTGCTGTGTGTAAACCTTGCACTGAGTGTGACTGAGACTCACGCACCATGCTGTGTGTAAACGTTACACTGACTGTGACTGAGACTCATGCACCGTGCTGTGTGTAAACCTTACACTGACTGTGACTGAGACTCACGCACCGTGCTGTGTGTAAACGTTACACTGACTGTGACTGAGACTCACGCACCGTGCTGTGTGTAAACCTTGCACTGACTGTGACTGAGACTCACGTACCGTGCTGTGTGTAAACGTTACACTGACTGTGACTGAGACTCACGCACCGTGCTGTGTGTAAACCTTGCACTGACTGTGACTGAGACTCACGTACCGTGCTGTGTGTAAACGTTACACTGACTGTGACTGAGACTCACGCACCGTGCTGTGTGTAAACGTTACATTGACTGTGACTGAGACTCACGCACCGTGCTGTGTGTAAACCTTGCACTGACTGTGACTGAGACTCACGCACCGTGCTGTGTGTAAACCTTGCACTGACTGTGACTGAGACTCACGCACCGTGCTGTGTGTAAACCTTGCACTGACTGTGACCGAGACTCACGCACCGTGCTGTGTGTAAACCTTACACTGACTGTGACCGAGACTCACGCACCGTGCTGTGTGTAAACCTTACACTGACTGTGACTGAGACTCACGCACCGTGCTGTGTGTAAACCTTACACTGACTGTGACTGAGACTCACGCACCGTGCTGTGTGTAAACCTTACACTGACTGTGACTGAGACTCACGCACCGTGCTGTGTGTAAACCTTGCACTGAGTGTGACCAAGACTCACGCACCATGCTGTGTGTAAACGTTACACTGACTGTGACCGAGACTCACGCACCATGCTGTGTGTAAACGTTACACTGACTGTGACTGAGACTCACGCACCGTGCTGTGTGTAAACCTTACACTGACTGTGACCAAGACTCACGCACCATGCTGTGTGTAAACGTTACACTGACTGTGACTGAGACTCATGCACCGTGCTGTGTGTAAACGTTACACTGACTGTGACTGAGACTCACGCACCGTGCTGTGTGTAAACCTTACACTGACTGTGACTGAGACTCACGCACCGTGCTGTGTGTAAACCTTGCACTGACTGTGACTGAGACTCATGCACCGTGCTGTGTGTAAATCTTGCACTGACTGTGACTGAGACTCACGCACCGTGCTGTGTGTAAACCTTGCACTGACTGTGACTGAGACTCATGCACCGTGCTGTGTGTAAACGTTGCACTGACTGTGACTGAGACTCACGCACCGTGCTGTGTGTAAACCTTACACTGACTGTGACTGAGACTCACGCACCGTGCTGTGTGTAAACCTTGCACTGACTGTGACTGAGACTCATGCACCGTGCTGTGTGTAAACGTTGCACTGACTGTGACTGAGACTCACGCACCGTGCTGTGTGTAAACCTTACACTGACTGTGACTGAGACTCACGCACCGTGCTGTGTGTAAACCTTACACTGACTGTGACTGAGACTCACGCACCATGCTGTGTGTAAACGTTACACTGACTGTGATTGAGACTCACGCACCGTGCTGTGTGTAAACCTTGCACTGACTGTGAGCTCTGAGCGAAGTGCTTCCTCATCCCTTTAAATAGCCACAAGTTAACGACTCTGCAAGCCTGTACCCACTGCTTACCCAGACATTGTTCTTGGCGGGCACTCAATGAAGTGGCCGCTCCGAATTTACCGACTGGGGGCAAGTGTGGGTATTGCATCAGGAATACGTCAGGATGGGAGCGATCGTCAGCAGCTGGCAGTTTGCATCACCGCTGAGCCTCTAATGAATTTTCCAGTGGGGTGCTAAAAACTGCGTGACCGGTCGCTGAGCTCTGATGCTCCCATTTACGCCCCCTCTGGCTGCTAACTGAGGCATTAGACAACCCAAAATCCAGCCCCTTTAAGGAATTTTTGTAAAGATGAAGAATTCCAAATAATTTATTGGTGGCGAATGGGGCGTAGCCTCCACCCTCTGCCTCCCACTCCCCAGTGACAAGTTGCGGCAGGCACTCATTCTGTCCACAGGAACCAGACATGTTCCACTCGTGACTTCTCTTGGATTTGTTGGTCCCGATCTGCCCAAAGTTGCAGACTCTGCAATTGGCCTCTGCCAATCTCTGGGCTATGGGGAGTCGGGGGGGCGGTTCCTGGTCACGGCCCACTTGTTGAGGTTCCTGGCCTGGGGGACACTCATTGCCTCCTTCCCCAGTGCCAATCTCCATCACTTCACAAACACACATTCACCCAAACCGAATTCAGAAACCCAAACAGTGACCATTCCAACTGAAGCATGTTTCTCTGCAGACTATCGGCGGGCGATCTCCACATTTGCCGTAGGTTTGGAGACATCCCATTGTCCCAGAGCTCGGTTACAGCGAGCTTCCTCCTCACCTGTGACCCCCAGCAGACCTGCTGCTCGGTATAACACTGGACCTCCAATCACGTCCACTGTGCTATGTTGGCTCAACTAGAATTCAACATCATTCCCTTCTTGTAGGAAAGAAAGTCTTACATTTACATAGCGCCTTTCATAACCTCAGGCTGTCCCAATGTGCTTATTAAGTACTTTATAAGTGCAGTCACTGTTGTAATGTAGGGAAATACAGCAACCAATTTATGCACAGCAAGCTTCCACAAACAGCAATGATGACCAGATAATCTATTTTAGATTATGCTGATTGAGGGATAAATATTGGCCAAGACATTGGGGATAACTCCTCTGCTCTTCTTTGACATAGTGCCGTGGGATCTTTTTCGTGCACCTTTATCCGAAAGACAGCACCTCCGACAGTGCAGCACTCCCTCAGCACTGCACTGGGAGTGTCAGCCTGGATTATGTGCTCTAGTTCCTGGTTAAATGGAGGAACCTGGCCCCTCCCGAGCTGAGACTGCATTATTCTACATTTAGTGCATCCCCAGCCCATCCCTCCCACCTCTCTCCCTGTCAGCCAGAGTAACAGAGACTAAAGTTTAGCCTACTGGGAGCAGTAGCATAGTAGACGTCGCAGTCGGCTGACAAAAACAAACATGGCATCAACGGCCACAAGCTCTCCCCTCTAATGGGAGCCACAACGCCATTGCCAAAGGTCTCAGCCTCACTGCACTGCCGGGAAGAAGCTTGTTTTGGAGCCGCCCGGCGGGCCGAAGATTTTCATGGCGGTATTCCACCGTCGGGGAGGAACATCCGCGGTGTGCACGGTGATAATGCACTTAGGACGGATCGGCAGCAGCGGAGCAGTGGGGGGGAGTGGGTCACTGCCAGGATACCGCAGGAGCGCAATTTTGATCATGGCATCCATTGCACTCCACAGTGTGGCCACCGGTTTTCGGTGTTAAGAGGACTTCAGGAAAGGGGCAAGTTCGGCCCCGGGATCTTTTGTTTCTGATGGCTGCTGTCCTCCTACACCCTCAAAGTCTCCCTGATAAAATGCAACATCCCCACCGACACCTGGGAGTCCCTGGCCAAAGACCGCCCTAAGTGGAGGAAGTGCATCCGGGAGGGCGCTGAGCACCTCGAGTCTCATTGCCGAGAGCATGCAGAAACCAAGCGCAGACAGCGGAAGGAGCGTGCGGCAAACCAGTCCCACCCTCCCCTTCCCTCAACGACTATCTGTCCCACCTGTGACAGGGACTGTGGTTCTCATATTGGACTGTTCAGTCACCTCAGAACTCATTTTTAGAACACTATAATTGTTTGAAATTGCTCTATTGTCTGCCTATGATTATAAGATCATTCGTCATATGCACAATGCTGATCAGCTCCCCTCCCTTGCAGCCTGCAGGCAGTGCGTGGAACGAAATCTTACCCACAAATCTGGTACCATGCCTGACTAAATGGATTACAAAACCTCCAGGCAAGATTTAACGTATCAATTACACAACAACATTAGCTACTGCATTCTTTAAACACACCTTCACTTAACTCCCAAGCTCTCTGCCGATACTTTACTCTAATCCGTGAGTCAGAAAATGGTTTTGTCACATTTTGACATCAAATAAATATTTTTCTCAATTGCTTCCATGCGCTAGTGTTGCATCTGATATTGTGTAAATACTTCAACCAATTAATGAAACAAAGAAAATGGAGTTTATCAGCAAGGACCAGGGGCTGGATTTTCAGTGCATTGCCTTCTCTGCTCTCATCACCGAGAACATGCAGAAACCAAGCGCAGGCAGCGGAAAGAGCATGCGGCAAACCAGTCCCACCCACCCTTTCCCTCAACCATTGCCTGTCCCACCTGTGACAGAGACTGTAATTCCCATATTGGACTGTTCAGCCACCTAAGGACTCATTTTAAGAGTGGAAGCAAGTCTTCCTCGATTCCGAGGGACTGCCTATGATGACGATGGTGATGATTTCGGCCCGGAGGGGGGGGGGGTGGGCGGTAATGGTGTCGAAGAGCATCTCTGGGTGGGTGGCCAGCTGCCAGCGGTCTACCGGGACATTGGGTGCGGGGTTTGCGGGGGCGCGGAGCAGGACCGTCCGGGAGAGGCGAGCCGGTGCGCGACACCGGCTCGAAATTTGAAACTTACCAACCCGCAGCGCCCGCAGCGCCCCCTGGTGGGACCGTTGGTGAAAGCGGGCGGTCCGATCTGTGGTGGCTGCAGTGAAGGAGGGAACGTCTACTTAAGGTAAGTGTGTTGTTTTTAATTTTTGTGATTCATGTGGGAGTGGCATCAGGAAATAATTGGGAATGTTTTTGGTGTTTATTTTGGGATTTTGTTTTCATGGAAGCCTCCCTTATGGCGCCCCGAGGCCAGTTCTTTAGCTGGGGATTTTCCGTCACTCAGCCGACCTAGTGCCCTGAGAGAGGTGTAGAACGCCTCCCTTAGCGCTCCGCCCTGCCCCACACTCAGGGCCCAGCTGGTGAATTTACCGCTCCACCGCAACAGAGGTGCGGGCGAATTTCCAGCCCCAGATCTTTCAGGAGATTCAACTCGGTCTGTGAACTGCGTGCCTGATTAGGAGAGGCATAGAGGTTTCCAGTGGAATATAGGAATTGCCAGACAAAAAAAGATCAAGGTCTATCTGGTTCACCTTGTACCATCTTGGAAGTCGTGCGATACAACGATAATGGAGTTGTTGACTAGTCATGGCAATCAATTGCCATCAATTCGTCTACAACAGACATGAGGTGAGGAAAATCCCAGTGGTGGAGAATTTGGAGAACCATAGGTCCAAGTTACCTGTTCCTCCCAAACAGAAAACAGAGAGTGGGGATAAATGGTTCATTCTCGGGTTGGCAACCAGTAACTAGTAGGGTGCCACAGGGATCAGTGCTGGGACCCCAACTATTTACAATCTATATTAACGACTTGGAAGAAGGGACTGAGTGCAACGTAGCCAAGTTTGCTGACGATACAAAGATGGGAGGAAAAGCAATGTGTGAGGAGGACACAAAAAATCTGCAAAAGGACACAGACAGGCTAAGTGAGTGGGCAAAAATTTGACAGATGGAGTATAATGTTGGAAATGTGAGGTCACTTTGGTAGAAAAAAATCAAAGAGCAAGTTATTAATTAAATGGAGAAAGATTGCTAAGTGCCGCAGTACAGCGGGACCTGGGGGTACTTGTGCATGAAACACAAAAGGATAGTATACAGGTACAGCAAGTGATCAGGAAGGCCAATGGAATCTTGGCCTTTATTGCAAAGAGGATGGAGTATAAAAGCAGGGAAGTCTTGTTACAGTTATACAGGGTATTGGTGAGGCCACACCTGGAATACTGCGTGCAGTTTTGGTTTCCATATTTACGAAAGGATATACTTGCTTTGGAGGCAGTTCAGAGAAGGTTCACTTGGTTGATTCCAGAGATGAGGAGGTTGACTTATGAGGAAAGATTGAGTAGGTTGGGCCTCTCTCTACTAGTTGGGATTCAGAAGAGTGAGAGGTGATCTTATCGAAACATATAAGATAATGAGGGGGCTTGACAAGGTGGATGCAGAGAGGATGTTTCCACTGATGGGGGAGACTAGAACTAGAGGGCATGATCTTAGAATAAGGGGCCACCCATTTAAAACAGAGATGAGGAGAAATTTCTTCACTCAGAGGGTTGTAAATCTGTGGAATTCGCTGCCTCAGAGAGCAGTGGAAGCTGGGACATTGAATAAATTTAAGAGAGAAATAGACAGTTTCTTAAACGATAAGGGAATAAGGGGTTATGGGGAGCGGGCGGGGAAGTGGAGCTGAGTTCATGATCGGATCAGTCATGATCGTATTAAATGGCGGAGCAGGCTCGAGGGGCCGTATGGCCCACTCCTGCTCCTATTTCTTATGTTCTTATGCTATTATGTCACATTCATCACATGTCATGTCTGAAATTACTCATCTACTCCATCCCAAAAATGTTATTTTCTAAAAGAAATATAACTCATTTGCATTTAGAAACATGGAAACATAGAAATTTACAGCGCAGAAGGAGGCCATTTCGGTCCATCGTGTCCGAGCCAACCGACAGAGAGCCGCACGGCCCTCGGTCAGCAGCCCTGAAGGTTACATATAAACCTATGAACAATGACGGAAAGGCAAAGAGCATCCAGCCCAACCAGTCCGCCTCACACAACTGTGACACCCCTTGCACCGAAACATGCTACACTCCACCCCACCTGGAGCCATTAAAGGTGAGAGGTGGGAGCTTTGGAGTAGTGAGTGAATCAATACTAACTGTTCCTAACATCTCCCTGGGGAATCTGTTCCATAGATTGACCACTCGCTCACTGAAATATTGTTCCCATGCAGTATTTTTGAATCCCACTGTTTCGAGGACAGCGGACGATAGTTGTAGATCAGCCGCTGTCCTCGAAACAGTGGGATTTTCATTTTCACTGCAGAGTAAAGTTGGCCGTTTTTTATGATGGGAGGACAATCTGCATCATGAGTATTACAGCCAGCAGGCAAGTTTGAAATCTACCCCATCGTTCCATCATGTATTGAACCCAAAGCTCCCACCTCTCACCTTTAATGGCATCATCTCCAGTCTCTCTTCACCTCATTTTTAGTCTCATTATCGACCCCGATTTCAAAAGGAACTCTTAACCTCTACCTCAGAAAGATCATTTTCCTCTTCCTTGCTCAATAATTCTCCTTCAAATGGGGGAAGCCTGGCTGATGTGGACGGGCTGAGGGATTTGGGGGTTCAGGAACAAAGGCAGGAAAAGCTGCACCTTGAGTGCATGGAGTTAAAAGCAAAATACTGCGGATGCTGGAATCTGGAATAAAAACAGAAAATGCTGGAAATCTCAGCGGGTCAGGCAGCATCTGTGGAGAGAGAGCAGAGTTAACGTTTTCGTCAGAACTGGAGAGTGTTCGGAAAGAACACATACTGAACAAACACTGAAAGGGGGAGGGGAAGAAAGAACAAAAGGAAAGGTCTGTGATAGGGTGGAAGGCAGGAGAGATTAGAGAGACAAAAAGGATGATGGCCGAATTCAAATGGTAATGCCAGGAATTAGAAAAACATTAGGCAAGAGTTAATAGAATACTTGTCCTTCTGGCAAGAGAAACAGACTATAAAAGTTGAGATGTAATGGTGAATCTGTATAAAACCTCAGGAAGACCACAGTTGCAGTAATATGTGTAGTTTTGGGCTCCATCGAGGAAGACTTGCTTCCACTTCAAAAGTGAGTTCTTAGGTGGCTGAACAGTCCAATTCTGGAATTACAGTGTCTGTCACAGGTGGGACAGACAGTTGTTGAGGGAAAGGCTGGGTGGGACTGGTTTGCCGCACGCTCCTTCTGCTGCCTGCACTTGGTTTCTGCATGCTCTCAGCGATGAGACTCGAGGTGCTCAACGCCCTCCCGGATGCACTTCCTCCACTTAGGGCGGTCTTTGGCCAGGGACTCCCAGGTGTCGGTGGGGATGTTGCACTTTATCAGGGAGGCTTTGAGGGTGTCCTTGTAATGTTTCCTCTGCCCACCTGGGGCTTGCTTGCCGTGTGGGAGTTCCAAGTAGAGCGCTTGCTTTGGGAGTCTCGTGTCAGGCATGTGGAGGAAGGATGAGAGAGGGTACAGTGCAGATTCACTCGGATGCTGCTATGAGATAAACGACCAAATAATCTGGGATAAATACTGGCCAGAACTCCCTTGCTCTTCTTCAAATTGTGTCATGATTTTACATCAGTTTGATGTCTTAATGCCTCCACCTGTGCTGGCCTTTTTTAGTAGTAAGTGAATAATGTGGTCCGTGCTGGCTCAATGGGCCAGACGTTTGGCTTCATTGTCGGCGATTTTCTCACCGATACAGCTGGTTTTTCGCCCGGCGAGAGTTTCCAGCTAAGTTTTTCCCTTGGTATCGCCCACATCTGAAGTCACCCGCTGGGAACAAACCGCTCGCGTGCTATGCCGAGGACAGCTGCCAGGGGGCGTAAGTTTGGGCTCAACCGCCGGCGTCCAGATCGCTAAGAGACCCGCCCTGTAAACGCTACTTCAACAGGGCGGTAAGGGGGAACCCGGCAAAGAAAGGTCATTGAAAGAGTCTTTAATTAGTTTTTTAAACTTTTACTGTGGCAATTAGGGTTAAAACTGTCGGGAATGCTCTGTATGTGTTTTTTATAATGATCATTTGTTCTTTAGGTTTACCACCTCCGTAGGCCCAACCGTCCATTCCGGTAACGACCGCCCATTTGGCTAACTTTGCACTTACCTGCCGAGAGACCGCCGAGAATGAGTGTGCAACGCCCATTTACACACCTTTACCCTCAAAATGGAAATTCTCACCCGCTTTTTTCGTCGAGCGTTAGTGATCCTTCTCAGCGGGCAATCGGGCGTTGAGGCCCTTTATGGAAAGTCTGGCCCCGAGTTACTAGTTAGTGAATAATCAGGTCTACGCTATATCCCAGGTTGTTTTGTTACAGTCCTCACTTTCCAAGCATAAAAAGTCAGGCAATTCTACCGATGATACTTTAGTTACGAATAATTTGAAAATGAATGTATGGGATTAATGTCACTCAGGTGAGCAGTGGACTATATAAAGGTTACCAAATGTGAGAGGGCTGGGAGGTGCACAATGAAACACAACACCCACAACATGAATGAAAACTGGCAGTGTAGCCCTTCCTACTGAAACGAGCTATTACATTCCTTTGTTGTAGGTGCTGCATTAGGAAATGGAGCCCAGGCAGAAAGCCAATGCCACACAGAGGCGTATCAGTGAGGAAGGACTAAAGTGTTTGAATTGGGCAGAAAATCCAACAATTCTTGCAAATACTTTGTGTATTGTGTTACAGCTTAGAGCAGAGTTTGGAAACTGAACAGGATATCTCTTGAGTGATTTCATCTTTCGTTTTATAAATTCGCATTAACGTTGATCACACCAAGCTGAATCTTTTAGGAAGAGGAAAATTACACTGGGCGCAGTGGATCGAATCCACCGACACACAAGATGCCTCAGTCACTTCTCTCCCCATGATACAATCATCCCTTCAACACATTGATATTGTTTAACTCAATGTTCTTCCCTGGGAAGTTATTGCACCACTCGATTATTCATAGTTTGTAGCATTTCACCAGAACTTCCATTCTGACACCTTACCCCATTCTCCTTTTATCTGTAATAGAGTCAAAAAATGCTGGAAATACTCAACAGGTCAGGCAGCATCTGTGGAGAGAGAAACAGAGTTAGTGTTTCAGGTCAATGACCTGTCAGAACTGGAAAAAGTTGAGATGTGTCAGGCTTTAAGCAAGTGCAGGGGCAGGGAAAGGCGGGAGGGGAGGGGGGAAGGAACGAACAAAAGGGAAAGTCTGCGATAGGATGGAAGGCAGGAGAGATTAAATGGCAAAAGGTGTGATTACCCAAAGCAAAATGAGATGGTATTGGACAAGTAAAGAAAGAAAAGATGGATCAAGAAGAGGTGTAAATGGGAATGGCAGAAACATCAAAAGCTGTCATCTGAAAAAATATGAGCAGCAGTTGCGGTCTGAAATTGTTGAGCTCGATGCTGAGTCCAGAGGCTGTAAAGTGCCTAAAGGAAAGATGAGGTGCTGTTCCTTGAGCTTGCGTTGAGCTTCATTGGAGGTGGGACCAGTACAAACCGGACGGTCTGCACCTGGGCAGGAACTAGGGGGAGTGTTTGCTAGTGCTGTTGGGGAGGAGTTAAACTAATATGGCAGGGGGATGGGAACCTATGCAGGGAGACAGAGGGAAGTAAAATGGGGGCAGAAGCAAAAGATAGAAAGAAGAATAGTAAAAGTGGAGGGCAGAGAAACCCAAGGCAAAAATCAAGAAGGGCCACATTACAGCAAAATTCTAAAGAGACAAAGTGTGTTAAAAAAACAAGCCTGAAGGCTCTGTGCCTCAATGCGAGGAGTATTCGTAATAAAGTGGACGAATTAACTGCGCAGATAGCAGTTAATGGGTATGATGTAATTGGCATCACGGAGACATGGCTCCACGGTGACCAAGGCTGGAAACTCAACATCCAGAGGTATTCAACATATAGGAAGGATAGACAGAGAGGAAAAGGAGGCGGGGTGGCTTTGCTGGTTAAAGAGGAAATTAATGCAATAATAAGAAGGGACATTAGCCTGGATGATGTGGAATCTGTATGGGTGGAGCTGTGAAATACCAAAGGGCAGAAAACGTTAGTGGGAGTTGTGTACAGACCACCAAACAGTAGTAGTGAGGTTGGGGACAGCATCAAACAAGAAATTAAGGATTCATGCAATAAAGGTATAGCAGTTATATGGACGACTTTAATCTACATATACATTAGGCTAACCAAACTGGCAGTAAAACGGTGGAGGAGGATTTCCTGGAGTGTATTAGGGATGGTTTTCTAGACCAATATGTCGAGGAACCAACTAGAGGGCTAGCCATCCTAGGCTGGGTGATGTGTAATGAGAGAGGACTAATTAGCAATCTTGTTGTGCGAGGCCCCTTGGGGAAGAGTGACCATAATATGGCAGAATTCTTTATTAAGATAGAGAGTGACACAGTTAATTCAGAGACTAGGATCCTGAACTTAAGGAAAGGTAACTTCGATGCTATGATACGTGAATTGGCTAGAATAGACTGGCGAATGATACTTAAAGGGTTAACGGTGGATAGGCAATGGCAAACATTTAAAGATCACATGGATGAACTTCAACAATTATACATCCCTGTGTGGAGTAAAAATAAAATGGGGAAGGTGGCTCAACCGTGGCTAACAAGGGAAATTAAGGATAGTGTTAAATCCAAGGAAGAAGCATATAAATTGGCCAGAAAAAGCAGCAAACATGAGGACTGGGAGAAATTTAGAATTCAGCAGAGGAGGACAAAGGGTTTAATCAGGAGGGGGAAAATAGAGTATGAGAGGAAGCTTGCTGGGAACATAAAAACTGACTGCAAAAGCTTCTATAGATATGTGAAGAGAAAAAGATTAGTGAAAACAAACGTAGGTCCCTTGCAGTCAGAATCAGATGAATTTATAATGGGGAACAAAGAAATGGCAGACCAGTTGAACAAATACTTTGGTTCTGTCTTCACAAAGGAAGATACAAATAACCTTCCGGAAATACTAGGGGACCGAAGGTCTCGTGAGAAGGAGGAACTGAAGGAAATCCTTATTAGGCGGGAAATTGTGTTAGGGAAATTGATGGGATTGAAGGCCAATAAATCCCCAGGGCTTGATAGTCTGCATCTCAGAGTACTTAAGGAAGTGGCCCTAGAAATAGTGGATGCATTGGTGATCATTTTCCAACAGTCTATCGACTCTGGATCAGTTCCTATGGACTGGAACGTAGCTAATGTAACACCACTTTTTTAAAAAGGAGGGATAGAGAAAAAGGGTAATTATAGACTGGTTAGCCTGACATCAGTAGTGGGGAAAATGTTGTAATCAATTATTAAAGATGAAATAGCAGCGCATTTGGAAAGCAGTGCCAGGATCATTCCAAGTCAGTATGGATTTATGAAAGGGAAATCATGCTTGACAAATCTTATGGAATTTTTTGAGGATGTAACGAGTAGAGTGGACAAGGGAGAACCAGTGGATGTGGTGTATTTGGACTTTCAAAAGGCTTTTGACAAGGTCCCACACAAGAGATTGGTGTGCAAAATTAAAGCACATGGTATTGGGGGTAATGTACTGACGTGGATAGAGAACTCGTTGGCAGACAGGAAGCAGAGAGTTGGGATAAATGGGAAGCAGTGACTAGTGGGGTGCCTCAGGGCTCAGTGCTGGGACCCCAGCTATTTACAATACACATCAATGATTTAGATGAAGGAAGTGAGTGTAATATCTCCAAGTTTGCAGATGACACTAAGCTGGGTGGCGGTGTGAGCTGTGAGGAGGATGCTAAGAGGCTGCAGGGTGACTTCGACAGGTTAGGTGAGTGGGCAACTGCATGGCAGATGCAGTATAATGTGGATAAATGTGAGGTTATCCACTTTAGGGGCAAAAACACAAAGGCAGAATTTTATCTGAATGGTGGCAGATTAGGAAAAGGGGAGGTGCAATGAGACCTAGGTGTCATGGTTCATCAGTCATTGAAAGTTGGCATGCAGATACAGCAGGCGGTGAAGAAGGCAAATGGTATGTTGGCCTTCATAGCTGGGGAATTTGAGTATAGGAGCAGGGAGGTCTTACTGCAGTTGTACAGGGCCTTGGTGAGGCCTCACCTGGAATATTGTGTTCAGTTTTGGTCTCCTAATCTGAGGAAGGACGTTGTTGCTATTGAGGGAGCACAGCGAAGGTTCACCAGACTGATTCCTGGGGTGGCAGGACTGTCATATGAGGAGAGACTGGATCGTCTAGGCCTGTATTCACTGGAGTTTAGAAGGATGAAAGGAGATCTCATAGAAACATATAAAATTCTGACAGGACTGGATAGGTTAGATGCAGGAAAAATGTTCCTGATGTTGGGGAAGTCGAGAATCAGGGGACACAGTCTAAGAATAAGGAGTAAGCCATTTAGGACTGAGATGAGGAGAAACTTCTTCACTCAGAGAGTTGTTAACCTGTGGAATTCTTTACCGCAGAGAGTTGTTGATGCCAGTTCATTGGATATATTCAAGAGGGAGTTAGATATGGCCCTTACAGCTAAAGGGATCAAGGGGTATGGATAGAAAGCAGGAAAGGGGTACTGAGGTGAATGATCAGCCATGATTTTATTGAATGGTGGTGTAGGCTCGAAGGGCCTAATGGCCTACTCCTGCACCTATTTTCGATGTTTTTATGTAACAGTGTAGGAGGCTGACAGAGATATCAGAGAGGGAGTGGAGCGAAGAATTCATTATATCTCTGTCTTATTCATATTTGAACCTTTCAGTCAGACTCAGCAGTGGCCCCCAGTAGCTATGTGAGTTGACTTCATCATCATCAAACTTCAATCAAATCGCTGGGTCACTTTTACAAGGAAAACAAGCTGCAATTCATGAAATATTTCTTCACAACTTCAATTCTTCCACTTTGAATATATCCTTGGCACCGCATTTTTACTGTACAAAATACAGAAATAGTCATCCTGTCTGTTAACCATCACCCTACACAGAGCTCCAGGTACACTGACCATCACCCTACGGTGCTCCAGATACACTGACCATCACCACACGGTGCTCCAGATACACTGATCATCACCACACGGTGCTCCAGATACACTGACCATCACCACACAGAGCTCCAGATACACTGACCATCACCACACGGTGCTCCAGATACACTGACCATCACCACACAGAGCTCCAGATACACTGACCATCACCACACGGTGCTCCAGATACACTGACCATCACCCTACGGTGCTCCAGATACACTGACCATCACCACACGGTGCCCCAGATACACTGACCATCACCCTACGGTGCTCCAGATACACTGACCATCACCCTACGGTGCTCCAGATACTCTGACCATCACTCTACGGTGCTCCAGATACTCTGACCGTCACCACACGGTGCTCCAGATACTCTGACCGTCACCACACGGTGCTCCAGATACACTGACCATCACCACACAGAGCTCCAGATACTCTGACCATCACCACACGCTGCTCCAGATACTCTGACCATCACCACACGGTGCTCCAGATACACTGACCATCACCCTACGGTGCTCCAGATACACTGACCATCACCCTACGGTGCTCCAGATACACTGACCATCACCCTACGGGTGCTCCAGATACTCTGACCATCACCACACGGTGCTCCAGATACTCTGACCATCACCACACGGTGCTCCAGATACACTGACCATCACCACATGGTGCTCCAGATACACTGACCATCACCACATGGTGCTCCAGATACACTGACCATCACCACATGGTGCTCCAGATACTCTGACCATCACCACACGGTGCTCCAGATACTCTGACCATCACCACACGGTGCTGCAGATACTCTGACCATCACCACACGGTGCTCCAGATACACTGACCATCACCACACGGTGCTCTAGATACACTGACCATCACCACACGTTGCTCCAGATACTCTGACCATCACCACACGGTGCTCCAGATACTCTGACCATCACCACACGGTGCTGAAGATTCTCTGACCATCACCACACGGTGCTCCAGATACACTGACCATCACCCTACGGGTGCTCCAGATACTCTGACCATCACCACACGGTGCTCCAGATACTCTGACCATCACCACACGGTGCTGCAGATACTCTGACCATCACCCTACGGTGCTCCAGATACACTGACCATCACCCTACGGGTGCTCCAGATACACTGACCATCACCCTACGGGTGCTCCAGATACACTGACCATCACCCTATGGGTGCTCCATATACACTGACCATCACCCTACGGTGCTCCAGATACACTGACCATCACCCTACACAGAGCTCCAGATGCACTGACCATCACCCTACACAGAGGGAGCAGCAGGCAGCGGCCCGGATCGTAAATCAACGCGGTCCCGGCCTGCAAGACCATTAGAGGGAGCAACGTGCGGCCTCCAAAGAGCAGCGCGTGTACAGCAGGAACAGAGAGGTCAGGGCGAAGGAGCGGCAAGAGTTCGTAGAGGGATGTGATCAGTGCCCAGGAGAGGCGTGAGTTCAGGGCCCCGAAGAGGCAAGGGCCCAGGGGCAGCACGGGCCAGCTCACACTGCGATATGTGTGCACACTAGGTCCGTGCAGCAGAGCTGGTCTCCACGCGTCCTTGCCACAGGACTAAGACCTCGCTCTGTCAAGCCCGTGTGGTGGCTGGTGTGCAGCAGCCACCCCATGTTAAAAAATCCACGCACAGGCATCTTCCACCCTTCAAGATGTAGTTTGGGATCCGGAATATTTGGTCATTCATTGAAACACCTGTGTACTCATCCCTTTTCGGCGTGGAAGCAAGTCATCCTCATTTTGAGAGACCGCCTATGACGATGACACAGTGACCCAGATACATTGCGAGAGATAGACTGCATATTGTGACTTACTTTTTCCAACATCACTAAGCACACTATACACAAGATGGCTCTGCAGCAACTTGTCATCATGAGACTTGTCACATGACCATTTTATTGTATTTTCATTAACAGTTGAATTACCATAGTAGTCCACTAGGTGGAACACTAGTCCCCTAGTGGGAGCTCTATATTACAGTACTCCCTCCTTAATGAAGAAATAATCATAACAAAATAATCATCATACATAACTTGCATGGTTATACACAACAAATGGACTTATTTTGCCATATTTACAAATTAAACTTAACCACTGGTTTACAGTTTCAAAGAGGATACCTTCGCTTTTAAACAGAACTTTCCACATTTGGTGTCGAACTTAGATTCATTCTAGGTTGAGCCTGAGGAGAGTTTTTCTCCAAGGACAACCCTTGATTTACCTTTGGACTCTCTACAACTTCAGACTGTTTGTCTGCCTGACTCAGACTCAGACTTAAATTCTGACTTTCTCTTGGACTTGTTTCTAGTACATCTGATGTAGTATTTGCTACAGGTACTCTACTCTAACAAGACTATCCGACTCATCATAAATAATCAAATCATTCCAACTTTCAACTCCTTCCACATTTATAGATAAAATATGATCAATGTGAACAAACCTAACCTGTCCATAATCAAACATTATATGTGCAAGGACCACATATCACCACTCTTCCTGGTAACCACTTTAACCATTTATGGTAATAGATCTTCACTCTAACCTTCTGATTCAATTATATTCTTCTCTCTCTTACTTTACCTCTATCATGATTCTCTTTCTGTCTTAAATGTTTCTCTTTTACTGACAGTGGCAAATTTGGCTTAAACAATGAGAACCTGGTTCGTGGCTGTCGTTTGAGAAACAACTCTGCTAGTGTTCTACCAGTAGTTGTAAGAGGAGTATTACGATTAGTAATCAGAAAGTTTGCCAGTTTGTGGTCCAATGATTGTTTCTTTGGATTTGGATCCCAACATTTGCTTGATGAGGTCACATTTTACAATTTGTACTGTGCGCTCTGCTCACCATTTGACACAGATTAGTACGGTGGAACTTTGATATGTTTCACAACATTTCTGCTCATGACTGTGCAAATTCTTCTGAATGGGCTGCAATTCTTCTGAACAAAATTGCGGCCCATTATCAGACACAATTTCTTCTGGGAGGCCATATGAAGAAAACAATCTTCACAATTTATCTAATGTTTCACTTGTTATTTTTCACATCGGAAACACCTCTAACCACTTCGAATGGCTATCAATCACAATTAACAATTGTTGTCTTTCTAGCTCAGCAAAATCTACATGTAACCTTTGCCACACCCTAGGAGGCCACTTCAATGGCTGTAATGGTACTGATGGTGGTTTCTTGCTTACCGATTGACATGTTGTACACTGACTGAGGATGTACTCTATATCTTTATTTAAACTTGGCCACCATAAGTAACTGTGTGCAAAACTCTTGGTCAAGCATACTCCCAGGCGCTGAAGATTTCCTAACAATTTGGACCAGAATTTATTTGGAATAACCAGTCTTGCACCCCACATGATACAATATTTATCGACTGATAATTCATTCCTATGAACAAAGTATGGCGGAATATCTTTCTCTGATACCTGGTTTGACCAGCCATTTGCTATGTAATCATACACCTTTGACATAACTGGGTCACGCTTGGTTGCTCTACCTATTTCTTCAGCTGTGACTGGCAGTTCATCAATGTATGAAAGTTAGAACACTCCTTCTCTATTAGGTTTAACTTGTGTTGGGATGGCAACCTGGACATAGCATCAGCATTACCATCTGACATAGGTACAACAACAATGGGTTTAGCTCAATTATTTAGCGATAATATTGGGCTAGACTTTTGGCACATCATCGCCCCTTTAGCACCCATTTATTGCCAAAACAAATGTGAGGATTCAGGCTATCGCCCATTTTTTATGAAAAATGGAAACCAGCGTCCGACTATAGCCCATTTATCACCGGCACAACTTTCGGCATACAGGAATGAGCTGCATTGCCCGGCCTATTTGAAAAAAAAATTACGTCATTCTTGTGCAAGGCCAAGAATAGTGCTCATAATGGAAACTTGCGCCCAATTATGGCCCAGGTTATCGCCGAGCGCTACTTTCGGCATAATTCGTCTGTAAGGGATATAGAATTCTAGCAGGCAAAGAGCAGACAGATAGGTGGTCATAACACAAAGCTGAAGGTAGTGAACTAATCAGTATAAGGAGGGTATGAGGAATAATTGCCTATATATGTAACACTTGCTTACGTAAGTATAACACACTTATAAGGCATTAAAACGGCACGGTTAACCTTAGTAACACTTAACTAAACAGCCGAAATCAGCAGTTCCAATTTTGATTAGAAGTCTCTGAGGAAGAGATAAGAAAGCCAGTATTTTGGAACAGTTACTTCAGGCGACACATCGACTGTGGCAAAGTGCAAATCATGGAACAAACGCAATTAACATATGATGGGAGATGGACAATTGCATGTACCACTCAGAGCCAGTCTGATAAGAGTCAACAAATCAATGTAACTCCGCCGATAGCAATAGACCTATCGATGATTTTATAGGAGGGTAGTCACTCTCCAAAACCTATATAAATTATACTCGAAACCTCTTGTATTTTGAAGGTTCCATGATTGAACCCTCCCTTGCATTTGCTCAAAATAAAGCCGGTTGAACCTAAGGTTTCGTTTGTTTGATTCGTGGTCATTATACGGAGCAGTGCTGTCCTAAAGAGGGCTGCTCAGTCGCCTGGGATGCTGCCGAGTTCCTCTGCTGCCCTGGATACAGAGTCGAGCAATCACTTGCCCACAGGCCGCCTATGGGCAGGTTTGAGGCTACGACTCCCAGTGATCACCTCCACCTGTCGCTTCGCCCCTCCCCCATCGCCGCAGGACTTGGTATGTTGGATGATGGTTAGCACAAATCTGTGCATAGATGCTTTTAAAGTGGGAAGGCCGGTGCACAGGGGCGGTCCCACTCTCTCCTCTGCAGAAGCCGGGTTTCAGTGCCCCAAAATTTGGTACAACTTCGTTGGCTGCAGCGGATGGCCATGACGTCGTTCGTGCTCTGCCATGCCCTATACACTCCACAGTGCATTGCTGTTCCACCTTCATGTCAGTTGCATCAAACTTGATTTCCTCCGCCCAATCCACCGCAACAGACTTCACATGCTGGAGTGAGCAGGTCCCAAAAGTCACCGGGGGAGAATTCCCATCGGCTACCCTCATCTGGTTTAGCCTGCCTGTCGAAGCAGTTTACCGGGGGTGTGGCCGCTGTGCATGCTACAGCTACTTGGAGCCACAGATGAGAGTTTGATGCCAGGTGGGGACCAAGGCAGAGGAACTACTCCGAAGAGCATGACAAGTCCACTGTCAGAGGTGCTACCCCTCCCAGACAAGTGCAGGGGAAGTGCATTGAGCAGAACATGGGCCTGTACGCTGTATTTATTGACTTCACTAAGGCCTTTGATACTGTCAACAGAGCAGCGCTGTGGTCAATCTTGATGAAACTTGGGTGCCCAAGGAAGTTTGTCCACATCACCGAGCTGTTTCATGACAAGTGAAGTGCTCTCAGACACACAACCACGGCCCCATTTGCCATCTCAAATGGAGTGAAACAAGGTTGTGTACTCGCTCCAGTTCTGCTCAACCTATTCTTTACCTGCGCCTTGAACTATGCCATAAAAGACTTGGAGTTTGGGGTCCACCTGAAATATCGATTAGATGGTTCACTGTTCGACCTCCGCCGCCTTGCTGCAAAGACCAAAGTACGGAAACGACTCATCCTAGAGGCACTCTTTGCTGACGACTGCACCCTTATGGCACACAGGGAGAGTGACCTACAATTCATACTCAGCAAATTTGCTGAGGCAACAGAATTGTTTGGCCTAACCATCAGCCTTAGTAAAACCGAGGTTCTCTATCAGCCTGCCCCGGCACCACAGCACCTGCTCCCACAGTCTCTAAAGTCAGTGGACAGCTTCAAGTACCTTGGCAGCACCATATCAAGTGATGGGTCCTTGGACAAGGAGATTGATGCAAGGATCTGCAAAGCCAGCCAGGCACTTGGTCACTTGCGCACTAAGGCGTTGAGTCACCACCACATCCGACTGTCAACTAAACTGTTGGTGTATAGAGCAGTCGTTCTCTCATCTCTCCTTTATGGATGTGAGACCTGGACACCCTACAGGCATCACATCAAAAAGTTGGAAGCTTTCTATATGCGCAGTCTCAGATCTATACTCCACATACGCTGGCAAGACCAGGTGTCAAACTTTGAGGTTCTGGAGAGAGCACAATCAACTAGCATCGAGGTGATGATCATGCGAGCCCAGTTCTGGTAGGCTGGACATGTCATCCACATGGATGAGTCAAGGATCCCTCATCAGCTTCTTCACGGCGAGCTCTGTGAAGGCCGAAGACATCAGGGGCGCCCCCGCAAGCGCTACAAAGATTGCATCAAGGCTAACCTCCAGTACTGTTGCATCCGACCAAAGGACCTCGAGAATACAGCAGCTAATAAAATCCAGTGGCGAACCCTGACGAGGACTGCCTGCGGGACACTAGAGATAGACGACACCAGGTGGCAGTACTGTCAGCATCAGGCACATCGAACTTCCCTTGTCCGACGTGCAAGAGACTATGTGCATCCAGAACTGGCCTATACAGCCACTTGAAGACACATGCCATTGATGATTAGCACATCAACGTCTTTGTTGGATACAACAGACTACCAAGAAGATACGGAGGGCGAAGGGCGAGGTGTCGATTACCGATATCAGGTAGTCCACCCCGAGGGAGAGAAGTCTTCTTTTTACCCCAACAATTGGCACTGCGAGTAGGGTGGTGGATGATGTGACAGTTAGCAATGGCAGTGAGTATGTTTTTGTACCACCTGCAGCTGACGGGGAAGGAGGTAATTTGTATAAAGAACTAGAAGGGGGTAATCTGTAGAACAATGTTATAGCGAACCACGGAAGGATGAAAACCAAGGTTGGGGATAGGTCTTTTGCCTGAAGAAGAAGGAATACAACCTAAAAAGTGGGGTGGGACCCCAGGATGTTAAGGAAAACTGGCCAGTAGGATAAAATGAAGACCAAGGGGGGGCTCTGAGATATGGACCAAAAGGGTCCCGCCTGTAAAGATAAAGATAAAACCCAAACGTCCAGTCGGAGTAACCAGATTAGGGAGGCAAGCAGTATTATTAGTCCGGCTAGATGTTAGAGGGGTCCAAAGGCTTGGAAACTGTACACGGAATCTGGTAGAGGGGTAAACATATCCAGACGAAAAAGTATTTGCAATTAAGTTGCTGAAAAAACATAGGATAAGCTGTATTTGGTGTGAATGTCTGTCTTTAAGTGAAAGTGTTCACGTGGAAGCTTTCTTGACTGCTGGATAAAACATTAAATTCACGAAGGGCAGCTTGTTTTTATCAAAAGATAAAGATGCAACCTTGAAGCTAGACTGATAAAAACAAAACAAATTGAATGTCTAATTGGGAAGAAGGTGGTTGCGATTGTTTTATGTAGTTTAAATTAACAAATTCATGGAGACACAAGCCTGCTGTGTAAAATGTTTGTTAGTTACAAAACCTAATTTGAAGAAAGGAGAAAAGATTGGAAAAGAGATAAAATACACTCTTAGTTGATAATGATTTTAAATTACGAGAAAGTTTCACTGCAGTAATGGAGATTTAAAGTTCGGGTTTGAAAATCTTTTCAAAATGGACGGTGCTTATCGAGGAGATAACGAAGGGAAACTATCTAAGCTATGCGAACTCAGCAAAGGAAGGGGAAAAAAACTGGGAATGGAACTGGCACGGAGGTTTTAGCTTTTGTGCCGAGAGAAATAAAACATAAGATTTGCTCAGTGAATGGGACCTTAAAAAATGAAATGCTGGAATGTATATAGCTTGTGTGAAAATGTAAAAAGTGTGGCAGTATCCCTGATTGTTTTGACTATGATTTACAGAGCTAAGAAAAATAAGCCACAGCTGCCAGTACTTTATTTTAAATTGGATTTCAGTAAACAAAATAGTTATTAAAAATGTGTGGTCTCGTTTTAAATCAATTAAAAAATATCTTTGGCAAGTATTTGAATTGGAAGTTTAGAAACAATTGGTGTTTAAACTAAAATGTTGTCTTTCCCGATGAGAATGTTTTATTTAAAGCTAATAACAGCTTTACTAATGATTTCTGCTGTTTTAACGGATTCCAAATTTCTAAGCAAGTTTTGAAGGCACAAAGACTTGGAAAAAATTCTGGTATCGGGAAAGGTTTAAAAAATTACACGAAGTTACGTACTGACGTCAGGCCTTCTTACAAACCTGCAAAAGAGTTAACCCTTTCCATTGACAGCTGTTTTATACTGGACATTATTAATTTGGGTTTCTTAATAAAAGAAATGAAAGCAACGATGGCAGCCAGTAGACTCACCTGGAAATGATGGGATAGTCAAAATAAGAATAGATACTCAAACAAAACAAATTCAAGAGTTAGAAGCTAAGGTAAATACACTGGAAGAGATAAAAGACGGGACCGGACGGATAGTGCAGTGCACAGTCGTAGCAAAAAATGCAAAAATTGGAATTGCTCAAGCACGGGATGTTTAAAGATGGGCTAGGAGAAGCCCATCCAATGATAATGAAGTTGGGATTTAGAGTGCGGGATGAAACGTTGGAGTGGGCAGAACACATCGAGGAGTTAAAGTCAGAACAAAGGGAGAAGATAGCAAAAATAACAGCAGCGATGGTAGCAGCAGAGGTGAAAGGGGAGGAGACACACCCCCGTGCAGCTCCCCTGATATGTTTTAGCTGTAATAAGGGAGGAGGCGCAGAAAGGCGAGGGCCCCCAACAGGCAAAGAAGGGAGCACCCTTTTGCAGTATGTGGATGATATCCTTATTGCCTCCAGTACAGAACAACAACCGTAATAGGTTTAACTACAGTGCTAGGAGTTCTACAGAGTGCGGGATTAAAAATAAATCCTAGGAAGGTGCAGGTAGGAAGGAACGAAGTAAAATATCTAGGATACATAATATCACAAGGGAAGAGACAGATACCCGAGGACAGAAAGGGAGCAATTCGATCAATGTCCAGGTCAGGGACCATGAAAGTGGTCAGGTAGGTACTAGGGCTATTCAACCACTGCAGAAAAAAACAAGCTCTCACAAGTGCTCCAGCCCTGGGATTACCCGACCAGAATAGGCCCTTCCACATCTATACCCACCACAGTAAAGATCATTACATGGGGACAGGCATAGGCCAGTGGCATAGTAATGTCGGGACACGTACCAGCATACCTTAGTAGAATTGCTTAACACAGGAAAGCTAAAACCAGTATCCGACATGCGAAGGGCTAGGTGGGAAGCAATGCTCTTACCCCCCCCAATGGGGCGGTAACAATAAAAGACAACTGTATCCACACTGCAGGGTGGATCATTATGGAGGGAGAGGAGCAACAGTGTAGCCCGACAGGAGAAGGCGAGGGAAGTATTCAGGCTTGAGGAGGCCGACATGGATCTATATGTAGGTGGATCTCAGCGCTATATATCAACGGGACACCACGGACGGGATGGGCCGTGGTAGATAGCAACGGACAGGTTAGATGGGAAGGACAGCTAGAAGGGGCCTATCAGCTCAAATGGCTGAATTGGTGGCTCTCACCGAGGCTCTGAGGCTGGCTAAGGGACAAAGAGTAAACATCTATGCAGATAGTCGATATGCTTTTGGAGTAGTGCATGATTATATGATAGCCTGGAGCAGACAGGGATACATGACCTCAGGAGGAGGACCGATTAAACACGAGGCGATTGTTAAACAATTAGTGGAAGCCTCCCTCCTACCCCAAGAGTGTGCGATAATAAAGGTCAAAGCGTACATAAAAATTATCGATCAACACTTGCCGGGGAAGCCTAGGTCGGAGCATGTACAATCGGGCCTGAGGAAGTAAACATGCTTAAGGTACAGGGAGAAGCTACCCCACAGGAAAAGGAGGGGTGGAAGTAGACAGGAGCCCAACAAGAGACCGACGGGATATGGAGGAAAAATGGGAATGTGGTGGCCCCGGAATGCATCCAGGGGAACCTATTAAATTTATACCATGGGTATGTCCATACAGGTAGAACCAACATGATAAGCTCGATGTCCAGATGCTGGTGGTGGAAAGGAATAGATAGAGATATAGAGGACCACTGTAGAAGGTGCCTGACGTACGCAAAATACAATCCAGAGGAAAGTAAATGTCAGAATGGGACATCAGCCCCGGCAGGAAGGACCCTGGGAAAACTTACAGATAGATTTTACTGGACCGTTACCCAGCAACAAGGGGAAGCCTAGTTATAATATCCCGATGGGGAATTCTACTACAGCTGCACTCAGACCAAGGTACACAGGGAAGATAAAGAAACAGGCCTGCGCTTTACTAGGGATCCCATATCATACGGAATCTTCCGGATTGGGGGAACGAATGAATAGGACCTTAAAAGTGGCCCTAGCTAAGGCAATCGAAGAGACTGGAAAGGGATGGGTAGACAGGTTACCCTGAGAACTGATGACGCTCAGGGCAACCCCTAGTTGAACGATAGGACTGATATCCTTTGAACCAATGAGACTGCCAGAAGTCTTGGTTACAGGAAACGAGGACGTAGGACCATATAAAGAGAGTATACGCAGATTTGTGATGGAACTCTGTAAGCAGTTACATGACTTAAAAGCACAGGCTAGAGATCAGCAAATAATCAAGGACTTTGAGAATGATGGGGTGGTGGTGGGGTTAGGTTCACCTCTGACCTTCTGAGTGGTTCGAATCGCTCCCACTCCCTGGGTTCTAGACTTTGGATTTATTTGGGGATGTGACAAAGTGCAAGAGACAACTGTTTTGGTGCAAAGAACTTCAATTTTATTACAGACAAGAAAAGTACAATGTCAAGCTTGAAATGACTAGAATAAAGAACACTTCACCACACATTCAAAAGAGGTTACAGAAATAATACACCTTCCACCTCCCAATTCCTAACTCTGACTAGGTCAAACTCCAGGGCAAACAGGGACAATGCTCACCAATCCTTTATTATCCGTTGGTGGTAGTTTGCGATTTCGGGGTTCGCTGGACTCTGTAGGTTCTGCTTGCCGTACCCTGAACGTCGTAGAAGACTTCTTACTGTGCAGTCTTCAGTTGGGTGGTATCCGCTGATGCGGTAGGGCGCGTATTGGACTTGTGGGGTGAGTACCCACTTTCTTCTGTTAGAAATAAGTTTTAAAGACTTTTTAAGTAATGTTTCAGCTGTTGGTAGCTAGGACTAGATTGTAGAGTGGAAACTTTCGAATCTTCGTTTCTTTTGAGGAGTTTTGGTTTTGGAACTGGTCGATCGCGGTGCTTTCTATTGTGTTCCTAACACAGATGAGGCTGCACACAGGGAGGTTAAAGTAATAAGACACTCCAGAGTGAGGAACAGGCCTTAGGGGCCAGCTTATATACAGTACTCCCAAGGGATGCTGGGATCCCTTGGGACTTCAGAGGATGAGCTCCCTGGTGGCAGAACATGGGAGTGCATGCTTTACAGATACACATCACTCCCCCCGCAAAGTCAAAGCGAAAACTATTTACAAGGTGAGGCGGTCGGGAGCCTTTCTTTCCCTGGTGGACCGCCTCGGTACAAACGTCTGTCCTGGTGTGTTGGCTGTGCCCTCGCTGGGCTGGCGTGCTGTTTGCCCTGCAGGGCTGCTAGGTGAGCTGGCCTTGCTGGGCTGTTGGGCGTGATGGGTTCGATCTCCTGGTCCGGGGTGGTGTCGTTGATCCTTTGGGTGTGTGCTGTGGGCTCGAAAAAGGTGGTGTCTGCTGTGGGTTGTTCAGGGCAGTCTGTGAACTGCAGCCTCGTTTGGTCCAAGTGCTTTCTGCAAATTTGTCCATTGTCTAGTTTGACTACAAGCACCCTTCTTTAGCTATCACCGTGCCCACGATCCACTTGGGACCATGTCCATAGTTTAGCACATACACAGGGTCATTCAGATCAATTTCCCGTGACACAGTGGCGCGACCATCGTTTACATTTTGTTGCTGCCGCATGCTCTCCACCTGATCATGCAGGTTGGGGTGAACCAGTGAGAGTCTGGTTTTAAGTGTCCTTTTCATGAGTAGTTCAGCCGGGGGCACCCCTGTGAGCGAGTGGGTCTCATGCAGTAGCTGAGCAGTATTCGGGACAGGCGGGTTTGGAGTGAGCCTTCAGTGACTCGTTTAAGGCTCTGTTTGATGTTTGTACTGCCCGCTCTGCCTGCCCATTGGAGGCTGGTTTAAACGAGGCCGAGGTGACATGTTTAATCCCATTCGGGTAATGAATTCTTTAAATTCGGCACTGGTGAAACATGGCCCGTTGTCACTGACCAGTATGTCAGGCAGGCCATGGGTGGCAAACATGGCCCTCAGGCTTTCAATGGTGGCGGTGATGGTGCTTCCCGACATTATTTCACATTCAATCCATTTTGAAAAAGCATCCACCACCACCACCACATTTTACCGAGAAACGGACCCGCATAGTCAACATGGATCCTCGACCATGGTCTGAAGGGCCAGGACCACAAACCTAGTGGTGCCTCTCTGGGCGCATTGCTCAACTGAGCTCATACGCTGCATTTCCAGACACAGGACTCTAATTCAGAGTCGATACCGGGCCACCACACGTGGGATCTGGCTATCGCTTTCATCATTACTATACCCGGGTGTGTGCTGTGGAGATCTGAGATGAACGTCTTCCTGCCCTTTTTTGGTAGCACTACGCGGTTACCCCACAACAGGCAGTCTGCCTGAATGGACAGCTCGTCCTTTTGCTGCTGGAACGGCTTGATTGGCTCTTGCATTTCAACGGGGATGCTGGTCCAGCTTCCATGCAGTACACAGTTTTTTTACTAGGGACAGCAGAGGATCTTGGCTGGCCCAAGTCCTAATCTGGCAGGCAGTGACAGGTGATTTATCATTTTCAAACGCTTCCATGACCATCAACAAGTCTGTGGGCTGCGTCACCATCAACAAGTTTGCAGGCTGCACCATTTCCACCCCCGTGGTGGGCAATGGTAGCCGACTGAGAGCATCCGCACAGTTCTCGGTGCCTGGCCTGTGGCGGATGGTATACTTATACGCTGATAGCGCGAGTGCCCACCTTTGTATGCGGGCTGAGGCGTTAGTATTTATCCCCTTGTTTTCAGTGAACAGGGATGTGAGGGGCTTGTGATCAGTTTCCAGCTCAAATTTGAGGCTAAACAGGTATTGATGCATTTTCTTTACACCGAACACACACGCTAATGCCTCTTTCTCAATCATGCTGTATGCCCTCTCGGCCTTAGACAAGTTCCTGGAAGCATAGGCGACAGGTTGCAACTTCCCCGCAACGTTAGCTTGTTGTAATACACACCCGACTCCGTACGACGATGCGTCACATGCTAGCACAAGTCTTTTACACGGGTTATACAATACAAGCAGCTTGTTAGAGCACAAAATGTTTCTGGCTTTCTCCAAAGCAATTACTTGTTTTTTTTTCCCATACCCAGTTCTCATCTTTGCGCAATAACACAGGTAGGGGCTCTAAAAGGGTGCTTAGCCCTGGTAGGAAGTTACCAAAATATTTGAGGAGTCCCAGGAACGACCGCAGCTCCGTGACGTTCTGTGGCCTGGGCGCATTCCTGATAGCCTCTGTCTTGGCATCTGTGGGCCGAATGCTGTCCGCCGCGATCTTTCTTCCCAAAAACTCCACTTCTGTTGCCGTGAAGTCGCATTTTGACCTCTTCAGCTGCAGCCCTACGCAATCCAGTCGCTGGAGGACCTCCTCCAGGTTTTGTAGGTGCTCGGCGGTGTCCCGACCCGTGACCAATATGTCGTCCTAAAAGATCACCATGTGTGGTACCGACTTGAGTAGGCTCTCCATGTTTCTCTGGAAGATCGCTGCAACCGACCGAATTCCAAACGGGCATCTGTTGTAGATGAACAGTCCCTTGTGCGTGTTGATGCAGGTGAAGCCCTTCGAAGACTCCTCCAGCTCCTGCGTCATGTAGGCCGAAGTCAGGTCGAGCTTGGTGAACGTCTTGCCTCCTGCCAGCATTGCAAGTAGGTCGTCTGCCTTTGGTAGCGGGTATTGGTCCTGTCGCGAGAAACGATTAATAGTTACTTTATAATCGCCGCAAATCCTGACCGTGCCTTCACTTTTGAGTACTGGAACAATTGGGCTGGCCCACTCGCTGAATTCCACTGGGGAGATGATGCACTCGCGTTGCAGCCTGTCCAGCTCGATTTCCACTCTCTCCCTCATCATGTGAGGTACTGCTCGCGCCTTGTGGTGAATGGGTTGTGCTTCTGGGACCAAGTGGATCCACACCTTCGCCCCGGAAAAGTTTCCAATGCCTGGCTCAAAAAGGGAAGGAAATTTGTTAAGAACCTGGGTACATGAGGCCTCATCGACATGTGATAGCACTCGGATATCATCCCAGTTCCAGCGGATTTTGCCCAGCCAGCTCCTTCCAAGCAGTGTGGGGCCATCGCCTGGGACAATCCAGAGTGGCATTTCCTGCACTGGGCCCTCGTAGGTGACCTTGACCATGATGCTGCCCAGGACAGTGATAAGCTCTTTGGTGTACGTTCTCAGTTTCGTGTGGATGGGGCTCAGGGCCGGTCTGAATGCTTTGTTGCACCACAGTCTCTCAAACATCTTTTTACTCATGATGGATTGGCTAGCGCCAGTGTCCAGTTCCATGGCTATGCGTAAGCCATTCAATTTTACATTTAGCATTATAGGTGGACATTTCGTCGAAAATGTGTGCACCTCGTGTACGTCAGCATCTGCCTCCTCTCTCTGAGGCTCAAAATTGCTTTGATCCACCATGGACCGATCTTCCTCTGCCACGTGGTGGTTAGTAGGTTTTGCAGAGCTTGCAGCTCATTTGCAAGCTCGTTGGAGGTGCCCCATTGTTCCACAGCTCTTGCAAACATACCCTTTGAAGCGGCATGAATAGGCTGAATGGAAGCCTCCACAACGCCAACAAGGTGTGAATTGCCTTGCATTCATCCTTTGCTGGGGACTCTGAGTCACCTGGGTCACCTGGGGCCTGCTGGCAGTTGCAGACTCGTGGGTTCTGCCCTGTACATTTTTGCTCGCAAACACAGTTGCAGTTAATTTATGAACATTGCTAGCACTTGTGTGCTGAGAGATTTGTTTGGTGTTATCACTGGTGGACATAAACGCCTGTGCTATCGCAATGGCCTTACTGAGGGTCGGTGTCTCCACAGTCAAAAGTTTTCATAGGATGGTCTTGTGGCCAATGCCCAGTGCAAAAAAGTCTCTGAGTATTTGCTCCAGGTAGCCATTAAAATCACATTGTCCTGTAAGTCGCCTTAGCTCGGCGACATAGCTCGCCACTTCCTGACCTTCAGATTGCTGACACGTGTAGAACCGATACCTCACCATCAGCACGCTCTCCCTCGGGTTAAGATGCTCCCAAACCAGTGTACACAGCTCCTCATACGACTTATCTGTGGGTTTCACCGGAGCCAGAAGATTCTTCATGAGGCTGTAGGTCGGTGCCCTGCAGACTGTGAGGAGGACCACTCTCCTTTTTGCAGCGCTTCCTTCTCCGTCCAGCTCGTTGGCTACAAAGTACTGGTCTAGCCGTTCAACATAGGCTTCCCAGTCCTCACCCTCCGAGGATGCCCACAGTTTGCTGCATCTTTACGTTGGATTCGTATTCTTCTCGCCAGTTATTGTGTTCCTAACACAGATGAGGCTGCACACAGGGAAATTAAAGTAACAGTGACCTCAGTCTTTATTAAGACACTCCAGAGGAACAGGCCTTAGGGGCTGGCTTATATACAGTGCTCCCAAGGGATGCTGGGATCCCTTGGGGCTTCAGGGGATGAGCTCCCTGGTGGCAGAACATGGGAGTTCATGCTTTACAGATACACAACACTTTCGACGTTACCATGTTGGCGGTGGTCAGTTGTTGCCACGATGGCGATGTCCGGAGTTATTGGGGCTGCTTTCTGCCGTGATGATGTTCTTCCTTCTTCTTTTGGTAGCGGGGCAGTGTGGCCCCGGGAGTGTCGTTGAGGCTGGAGAGGCTTGTTATAACTGCTGCGGTGGTCTCTCTCACCTTTCTCCCTTCTTGATGCTCTATGATGCCATGCATGAACTTCGTTAAGGCAGGATCCCAGTTTACTTAGGGAGCCATTCTAATCTTCGTGCCAAATCAGCCCCGATTCTTTGTTTAATTTTTGGCGGGCTTGATCTCTCTTTGTCATATTTTGGCAGGCCCATTAATGTTAACCTGTCTCGGATGTGTCGATCTCTTGAATTAGTTTCTTGATCGAGAAAAATTAACTTTGGTATTTGCAATGTCTGCCTAGGCCTGGGTTTCCATGTGGGCTGGATGGGCCATTAACATAATGTATGCATTGGATGGATTTCCTGCTCGAGATGATGGTCGGCTATCTCTGGGTTGATTGTTGCTATGTTACTGTCTCCTGGAGAGAAGGGTTTTCGTGTTTACACAATTCCCCAGATGATTTTTTTTAGCTTCAATACCCCAGACAGCTTCAATACCCAAAACTGGTTTCTTTTGAAGGATAGTTATCCTTTCGTTTTCAGCCCTTCCCACACGGACCCAATCTGCCTTGTAAAATTCCAAATTCGATTAAAACTCGTAGTTTCTTCCAGGTGCACTTTAGAATCCCAAACCTTCCAAATTAAATTCCCTTTCCAATGAATCCAAACACTGGGCGGGTTTTCCCACAAATTTTGCAATCCTACAGACACTAAGGAACAGAAGGTACAATTACCCCAAAGGGACCAATCAAGTGATGGTGAGGATGGTAAGGGACATGTATCGTCAAGTGAAAACACTGGACCAAGTTAAAAAAGCATGGTCACTAACTAACCGGTGACATCCGGGAAATATTGATTTTTTGCAGGACTCTGGTGCTCGTGGGAATAACGTGGGGTAACGCAGCCTCATACCAAGGACAACAGGCTGAGGGACAGCAAGGCCTGCATTACAGGGACTCGGGTGACATTAGTTGTGAAAAAGAATCAAAAATACTGATGGTGACGGACGGAGCAACAGTAGACTTAAATAACGGGCATAAAACAACGTAACAAGGAAATGAAACAACATTGGGGGTGGGCCAGTAATACGGGACCAATAATTAGTGAGAATAAGACCAGGATGTATTTTATAATCAGGAGAGACAGAGATGGTGGTGGAGGGATATCTCCCGAGATAGACCCACCACCATGGCCCCACCCACTACTTTAGCAACAGTGAGTACTACCAGGGCCCTGTCCACCACACCCCCAGCACCACAAACGTGTCCAACTGTGAATGCTGGGGCAAAAGGGGGATTGATAAGGCAGACCAAGGATAAGATACACTTCAGGGAATGCCAACGGATAATTACTGTATTCCTAAATTTAACAGACTTAACCATCCCCAACTTCTGCATAAAAACGTCACCCTGTGGGCACTTGAAGAGCCTGAATCAAAAACCATGAAGTTTATTGTGGAAAGAGGGTCAGGTTAAAAAGCAGGACCGGGAAAAAAGACGGATACTAGAAATGGTAGGCACGGGATACGCGGCGGGATACACAGCACGATACGCGGTGGGATACATGGCGGGATAAGTGGCGGAAGTTGCGATGGTAAACGCTATAGATGATCGAGTTGACGCCCTTACATGAACCTTACAGGGATTGTTGGAGAAAAATGCAGGAGAAACTCACGTACTAAGAGTCTCAGCATAGATAATTGTTATAAAAATAACCAAGTTGTTTTATGTTGAGATCCACTACGAATGATCAACGATGACTGTGGATATGACCAAGTGGACGTGTGCACCTTGAGCATCACCCCCCTAACACAGGACTACGAAATTATCGCTATTCCACGAGGAAATGGGGAATGTGAGCACCACGGCAACTGAAATGAAGAAAGGAACACCTCATGTAACATTATGGATACTGACTTCTGCTTTACTCCACTTGACGAGACCGATATAAACGGGTTTATTATAACCCCTGAACGAAAGGAGGAAACCATTGATGATGGACATTACCTGAGGAGGTTATGCGAAGGCCATCGGGCCGCAAGGAAAACCGATACACGAACTGAAAGAGGAACAAGCTCGACTGGATTGGACACCATTCGACAACATCGAGGGTACCCCAGGGGGGGCATAATTCGAACACTGAGAAAATGTTGGCTAGAAAGGACATATACATGTACTATGCTAAACGCAATGTACTGGTTGTAGTGCAAGGGAACTCACCTTGCTGGTATTATCCTGTAAAAAGGTGTAACCAACGTAAAAGGCAGGCCCTAGCCCGTACACTCGTTAAAACTATAAATAGAGGGAATATAGACAGTCCGGCAGAAAGGACTTATTTAATATAACCTTGATGGGAATGCCAACAAGTAGATCCTGCAGCTCAGGAAGTAGCACTGCCCAAGCGAAAGGACAACCCTGGAAGCTCACCCATGAGGAATTAATTGGGAAATGGCCTATCTTGGGCATATAGCCAAGGGCCATAAGGGGGAAATTGTAAGGGATATACAGGGGATGTAGCAGGCAAAGAGCAGACAGATAGGTGGTCACAGCACAATGCTGAAGGTAGTTAACTAATCAGTGTAAGGAGGGTCTGAGGAATAATTGCCTATGTATGTAACACTTGCCTATGTAAGTAAAACACACTTAAAACGCATTAAAACTGTATGGTTAACCTTAGTAACACTTAACAAAACAACGGAAGTCAGCAGTTACAATTTTGATTAGAAGTCTCTGAGGAAGAGATAAGAAAGCCAGTATTTTGGAACAGTTACTTCAGGCGACACATCGACTGTGGCAAAGTGCAAATCATGGAACAACACAATTAACATATGATGGGAGATGGACAATTGCATGTGCCACGCAGAGCCAGTCTGATAAGAGTCGACAAATCAATGTAACTCCGCTGATAGCAATAGACCTATCGATGATTTTGGAGGAGGGTAGCCCCTCTCCAAAACCTGTATAAATTATACTCGAAACCTCTTGTATTTTGAAGGTCCCATGATTGAACCCTCCCTTGCATTTGCTCGAAATAAAGCCGGTTGAACCTAAGGTTTTGTTTGTTTGATTCCATTATACGGAGGGCGAAGGGCGAAGTGTTGATTACCTATATCAGGTAGTCTGCCCGAGGAAGAGAAATCTTCCTTTTACCCCAACATCGCCCAAATGATTGCTGGCCCAAAAAGACACTGAAGAAAAGCTGCAATCACCTGACCTTAACTCGCCACTACAGACTCCATTTTGTAACTCGGAGGATCTTTAATAAAAGGCTGCTTGAAGTGGTTGGGGGGAGAAGCACTTTGTGAGCGATTTTAAGGACCTTTTTGGATCTTGCCAATCATCTAATCACATTGTGGTCATTTTTCAGTTTATATTATATTTGTTGAGGACAATTTAAGAACATTAAGGCATTTATAGAGCTTTATAGTGATAGCCTGTAATTTCTCAACCAGTATTGATGACTAATCACATGCTGCAGAATAGAGATGGGAGAAGGTTTACTGAAGAGCATTATGTGCCCAATCAAAGAGGTGGCAGATTGCTGAGGAGGATGAGACGTTACACCCAATGCATTTACAGGGATAAGCGATCATACCAATAACATGTGTATTAGAAGGCTGTGCTTCTGAAAGGAGATCATCGCTGAGATATGCCAACTCATTAAGGGAGATCTGCAGCCTACCATTGCCATCAGGACCGCACTGTCCGTTGAGGTTAAGGTTACTGCGGCACTTTCCTTCTAAGCATCGGGCTCCTATCAGGCCTCAGCTGGCGATATTTGAGGTATCTCTCAACATGCCACACATTGCTGCATTCGACGGGTGACTGAAGCCCTTTATGCTGGCAGGATGGACTTTATAAACTTCCCTATGAGCAGGGAGGCACAGACTGAGAGGCCTTTGGGATTCTCGAGAATAACAAACTTCCCCAAGGTGCCTGACTCTGCATGCTTGTTCATCAGTCTATTCGTGGTACCTTATCCAAGGCCTTTTGAAAATCTAGATAAATGACATCTAATACCTTGCACTTGTCTACGCTCTCTAATATCACTTCAAAAAATGTAATACTTAATGGAGGAGTCTGCCCTGCAGGGAACATGACCCCTAACCGAAGTCGTTGACCAGAGTTGCAGCGAGGCAACTATCCAACCCAGAAGAATTCCGGTCTCCACTTGCCGGGAGTGGGGTTCGAACTCTGTTGCCGTGATGGGAATACTCACACTCGGCCCAAAGGCTCGCTCCCCGACCCCTCACAAGTGGAGCGAATTCACCGAGGCTCACACTCCTGAACAGAGCAGGTAAATAGCCAACTATCGTTCTTGATGAGAAGTGTGTTAGGAGCGTAGCCAGGTTGGGAGATTTGCATACCCTCTGACATGTTTGTTGGCCGCCCTTTCATAGCATACTGTGACAAAGATGATCAAGCAGCCCATGTACTTGTTGTAAATGTTCCTGTGGAATGCGGCTGAGCAGGGTGAGGTCGATAATTACATTAGTTTGATGTCCCCCAGCATTACAAGAGTTACTGAGGGAGAACTTCAGCAGGTTGTTATTTTCTTGGCTGTTCTATTTACGGTTGCCCTGTCCCCTCCCTCGGAATAGTTGGGATTGCTCTTGATGTATATGAATAAACCGACTGAAATGGGCCAAGTGGTATTTCTCTTTCCACCTACACTCATCGTGCAAGAATGTTCAGGTGTTAGGTTCAACAAATTTGTTCTTTTTTCTTTGATCAACCTGAGCCCTGCCTTCTCTCTCCCCGCTAAATCCCTTCGCTTCCCACAGTCGTGTTTAATTGGGTGAAAATTTCCTCGGAACTGCTCCTATTCCTCCATTGCCCAAATTCTGGCCGGGTGTGCTGTGTGTTACTCACTGGAAGCCGTTTTTTCTGCACTTTAGCAAAGCAGGAAAGGATCTGAGAAAATTCCCGCCAATTGTCTCTGTAAGTAAAGAACTCTCATTTATATAGCACCTTTCACAACCTCAGGACGTCCCAAAACACTCTACAACCAATTTTGAAGTGTAGACACTGTTGCAATGCAGGAAACAGGGCTGGTCAATTTGTGCACAGCAAGCTCTCACAAACAGCAGTGGAGCAGGCCGGGGAGCGGAAGGAGCAGCGTGGTGACATACCATTCCAGGGAGCAGCACCTGCTGGAGCAGGAGAGCAACGGCATTGAAGAGGGAGACTGGATTGGACTGGACCAAGAACCAGGTCGCTGATTGGAGCGTGGGCAGGTACAGCAGGAGCGGCGAGGTCGGGGTGAGAGTTCATGGAGGGACGTGATCGGGACCCAGGAGAGGCGTGAGTTCGGGGCCCAGGAGAGGCGAGGGCCCAGGGGCAGCACAGGCCAGCCCACACTGCGATATGTGTGCACACTAGGTCCATGCAACAGAGCTGGTCTCCTGTCATCCTGGGTAACCCTTGCCACTGGACCAATACCTAGCTCTGTCAAGCCCGTGTGGTGGCTGGTGTGCAACGGTCACCACACGTTAAAAAAAATCCACACACAGGCATCTTCCACCCTTCAGGATGTAGTTCAGGATGTGGAATATTAGGTCCTTCATTGAAACACCTGTGAACTTTTTGGCATGGTAGCAAGTTATCATCAATTCGAGGGACTGCCGATGATGATGACAAATGAGCTGATCATCTGTTTTAGTGATGTTGGAAGGACCAAGCCACTGGGAAGAGCTTCCTGCTCTTCTTCCAATGGTGCCATGGGATCTTTTACTTCCACATGAGAGGGCAGACATCTCATCTGAAAGATGGCACCTCCGACAGTGCAGCACTCCTTCAGTACTGCACTAGGAGTGTCAGCCTGGATTATGTGCTCAAGTCCCTGGAGTGGGATTTGAACGCACAACCTTCTGACTCAGAGGCAAGTGTGCTACCCACTAAGCCACAGCTGACACTTGAACCCACTTTGATCTGCTTCCTTGCTAACTTATCCCATAGCTCAGTTAATCTTTGGGTGAAAAGTTCCCTCTGTTTTACCTTCGTAGCTCTAGCTAAATCATTTGAACTTGTGCTCCCTGTGAGGTGTGGTGACCAGTGAGCCTGGATCAGCTCAGTTGGTCCTTGAAGGTTCGGAAAAACTCTGTTAGGTTCACTGAATTCTCTTGTGTTCAGTAGGAAGTCTGGTCAGCTTGTCTCAGCTGGACGCACTCTTGCCTCAGAGCCAATCCCCAATTTAGAAAGAGAATACATAATCTAAGCCCACACTGCGGTGCAATGTTGAGAGAGTGGAATATTGTCAGAGGTGCTATCCATCAAGTAACATGTTAACCCATGGTCTTATGTGCATCTTTAGTTGAATGTTAAAGATCCCATGATACTATTTGAAAAAGATAGGCCAAAATCCGTCCCAAAATCCAGCTCCCTCAAAAATAACACAGGTTAACCGGCTATTTATTTCAATTCCTGTTTGTAGGACCTTGCTGTGTACAGAATTGGCTACTAGATTTGCCTAAATAACAAAATGTAAAGTAAGGGGGTCGGGGAGGAATTTTCCAGAATAATTTTTCCCTTATTCACACTGGGTTTATTTCTGTGTTTTTTTCCCCCTCCCCCAAGAGGCTGCCGGAGGGGTAAGTGTTGGGGCAGGATGCTCCAGGTGTAATGGGCTGGGCGGGGGGAACAGGCTCGGGGCGGGGGACAGGGGACTGGGTCGGGTCAGGATGCTCCAGGCAAGAACTCTTTCGTTCTAATTCCTGCTTCCTCCAATCTTCCTCGTTTAAAAAATAAATCACTCTCAGGATGTGGGCGTTGCTGAAAAGGCGGACATTTATTGCCCAACCCTAGTTGCCCTGGATGATGACCATATTTCTTTTTATGACAATCCGACAGCTTTGTGATCACTTTTACTGAAACCAACATTTTATTCCTGGTCTATCCTCAAATTCACAAACTATTGAACTCACGTACTCTGAATCGGCTAAAAGATTTGGGAATCTATACCTTAGAGCCACCTAGAATTAGCGGGGAAGGAACTATTGAGGTTTATGATAATGAAGGAAATAGACAGTGTTCCAGCTGACAGTTTATTTCAATTAAATAGGTTCGGCAGGACCAGGGGGCACACAGTTAAGTTGTATAAGGCTAGATCTAGGCTAGATGTTAAGAGGTGGTTCCTTTCACAGAGAACAGTAGATCTCTGGAACAAGCTGCCATTCCATGTGGTGGATGCAGACTCACTGAATTCCTTCAAGTGAAAGCTGGACTTGTTTCTGGCTGCGGTGGCGATCACCTCCTACAGAAGGTAGGTACTGCAGGGACTTTAATGGCACAGTGATCTCCTGGACTAGTTTCAATCGCCTAGATAGGTCGGAGAGGAATTTCCCAGATTTCTTTCTCCCAAAGTGGTCTGGGCTTTAATTACCTATTGTGTTGCCTCTCCCGGGACATCACATGGTTTCATGTGGCGTGTATATGTTGTGATACACAAGGTCATCATCATCATAGGCAGTCCCTCGGAATCGAGGAAGACTTGCTTCCACTGTAAAAGTGAGTTCTCAGGTGACTGAACAGTCCAATATGGGACAGTCTCTGTCACAGGTGGGACAGACAGTGGCCGCACGCTCCTTCCGCTGCCTGCGCTTGTTTTCTGCATGCTCTTGGCGATGAGACTCGAGGTGCTCAGTGCCCTCCCGGATGCACTTCCTCCACTTAGGGTGGCCTTTGGCCAGGGATTCCCAGCTGTTGGTGGGGATGTTGCATTTTATCAAGGAGGCTTTGAGGGTGTCCTTGTAACGTTTCTTCTGCCCAGCTTGGGCTCGCTTGCCGTGTAGGAGTTCCGAGTAGAGCGCTTGCTTTGGGAGTCTTGTGTCAGGCATGCGAACAATGTGGCCCACCCAACGGAGCTGGTCGAGTGTGGTCTGTGCTTCGATGCTGGGGATGTTCGCCTGGTCGAGGATGCTAACGTTGGTGCGTCTGTCCTCCCAGGGGATTTGTAGGATCTTGCGGAGACATCGTTGGTGGTATTTCTCCAGCGATTTGAGATGTCTGCTGTATACGGTCCACGTCTCTGAGCCATACAGGAGGGTGGGTATTACTACAGCCCTGTAGACCAATTATGGGACAGGCTCGATGGAGCCGAGTGTCTACCTGTCTGTCACTGTTTGCATGTTTTTATATGTTTTTGCTGGGATTATTAATGCAGCAACATCACCACCTCGCTACCGTAGCTACACAATACCCTCCAAGAGAAACAATGTCCTTAGTTCCTATGACCCTTGCCTGTCAGAAAATAGGGAGTGGTTTGACAGTCTCGGTTTGATGTTGGGAGTTTAGTGATTCCTCCACTTCCCAACCTGCATCCCCAGCCCTCATGGTCAGATTGAGATAATTTAGACTAGACGGGAGCTGCTCTTTTTGAGAAGGCTGGTAATCATCCTGTTGTGACTTGTGTTATGTGTCAGGTGATAATCAATCATAAAATGTTGCAAAAATGGGGCAGGTTGGTATGCGGGCTTGTGCGTGACATATTTTGGTTTTCATAATTCTAAGTAATTGATCCTATGCCTGCAGCTCCAGCAACCTAATTGATCAAATTAAAACCCTTTTGTTACACTTGTAATGATAGGTTCTGACTGCCAAAATGCATGAGAGAATCTGTAAGAGATTCTGCATGTTTTAAAAATAAAAGTCAGGTCCAAAAAACGGCACGCCTTTCAGTGACAGAGTGGTGAATCTCACCCTCCCTTTGGTCTGTGCCCAGCTTTGATCTGATTCACGCAGTTCCCCTGATCACACGGCGAGCGAGAAACTTGATGGCGCAGGGCCCATACTTCAGGCACGCAATGGGCATCAGGCACGGCGCACCGAGTGTGCCGAAATCGCAGCCCCTGCCGCAGTTTCCAAGGCTAAACCAGCTCTTGGCCTATTTGGTTGGCCTGTTTGAGACCCCCTTTGCAAAATTGGGCTACCCTGATGCAGCCAGTCCTGGGCCAGGTCTACATGTGCCTGATTGTATGTCAGCTGTGGCTCAGTGGGCAGCATACTTGCCTTCTGAGTCAGAAGGTTGTGGGTTCGAGTCCCACTCCAGGGACTTAAGCACATAAATATAGGCTGACGCTCCCAGTGCAGTGCTGAGCGAGTGCCATACTGCTGGAGGTGCTGTCTTTTGGATGAGATGTTAAACTGAGCCCCCATCTGCCCTCTCAAGTGGACATAAAAATCCCTTGAGCACCATTTCGAAGAAGAGCGGGGGGGTTCTTGCCGGTATCTTGGGTCAATATTTATCCCTCAATCAACATTGCAAAAACAGATTATCTGGCCATTATCATGTTGCTGTTTGTGGGAGCTTGCTGTGTGCAAATTGGCTGCAGCATTTCCCACATTACAATAATGACTACACTCCAAAAGTACTTCATTGGCTGTAAAGCGCTTTGAGACATCTGGTGAAAGGCGCTATATAAATCCAAGTCTTTCTTTCTTTCTTTCTTGCTAACTGGCTGCCTGTAAAAGGGCAGCCACTGTAGGTCACCACCAACAAGGCAAGTTTGCAAAATATATTGACCGAAATGTGGAGCCGAGAGGACTCAGAGTTCTGCTCCCAACTCCATTGCTGTGCTGAAGGCCACTGCCTGACTCCTCCCCAATTGACCCACTCCCACCTGATCGACAACCCCCACCCCCTCCCACGCTGTCCCCATCGCCTCCCCTCTCCCACACCCTACCTGAGGTTCACTACTGGCAATGCAGCAGTCCAAAATTCAAATGATCTTTGACGGCAAGCTGCCTGATGCCATCCTGCAGGTGATGTAACTGAGGACCAATAACAGGTGAGCCTACCTGTTCCAGCACACAGATCGATCCCAATTCCCAATCCCATGTCTTTGTGAATAACAAATAAAGCCTTTCAAAACACTGTCCACCATAATGGTTCTCCTTTAAGTGTGTGTGAATGAGTGTGTTTGTGTGTAAATGAGTGCGTGTGTGTATGTGTGAATGCATGTGTGTGTGAATGAGTGTGACTGTGCATGTGTGTGTGTGTGTGTGTAAGTGTGTTTGAATGATTATGTGTGTATGAATGAGTGTGTGTGTGGGTGAAGGTGTGTGAATTAGTGTGTGTGAGAGAGTGTGTGTGTAAATGAGAGTGTGTGTGAATGAGTGTGAGTGTGCCTTTGTGTGAGTGTGTCAGTGTTTTTGAATGAGTGTGTGTGTGTGTGTGTGAAGAAGTGTGTGAATTAATATGCGTGTGTGTATGTGTGCATGTGCAACTGTGTGTGAATGAGCAAGCATGTGTTTGTGTGAGTGTGCAAGTGAATGTATGTATGAATGTGTGAGAGTGTGTGTGCATGTGAAAACGTGTATTAATGAGTTTGTGTGTGTGAATGAGTGGGCATGTGTGTGAGTGTGTAAGTTTGTTTGAATGAGTGTGTGTGTGAATGAATATACGGGTGTCTGTGAGTGTGCATGTGAATGTGAATGAGTGTGCATGTGTAAGTGTGCATTTGAATGTGTGTATGAGTGTGAATGTGTGAAAATGAGTGCGTGTGAATGTGTGCGAATGTAAATGAGTGTGTGAATGAGTAAGTGTGTGTGTGTATACTGTTGGATTGTTTTCTTGCTCTTTTTCACTTTGTTGCTTTAAACATCAGATTACACACACACTCAGTTGCAGTAATGGCAGGACCAGGTCTTTATTTAAACCTTCATACTGCACCAAAACCAGTATGAAAATGATTAAGACACATGTTATGATTCCAGTATATGCCGCGAACACAACATGTTTCCTTACATCTCTAATACTAATGTCACCTTTGATCTCTACATTCCATACATACTATCCAATAAATCATGGCACATCAAAGGTACATACAAATGCTAATAGAATGACCATGTAAACGAAACACCCAGCCACCAACCTCGGATTGCTTTATTGCCGCGATCGACTCATGCCATGCATTTTATTACTATAACACACAGGTGATTAAAACTGACATATTCAAATATGGCTGAATGACTCTCACACCTTCGAGCATCTTCGTTCCTGTGGAGATATCCTCAGCTTTGATCTCAGATCCAATTTACAACCCATGCTCATCAGCAAGCTGCTTGAACTTTTAATCCAGCATGTGTTGCTCTCACAGTGTGCACAAAGCAAACAGCGAGGTATTCGGGCATTATGGACTGTTGCTCCCACATGTGTGAGTGTGCATGTGAATGAGTATGTGTGTGCGTGAGTGTGCATGAGCATGCGTGAGTTTGTGTGTGAATGAGTGTGTGAATGAATTTGCGTGTGTGTGAGTGTGCATATAAATGTGATTGTTTGTGTGAATGAGTATGTGGCTGTGTGTGAGTATGCAAGTGACTGTGTGTATGAATGATTGTGTGTGAGTGTGCATGAGTATGTGTATGTAAGTGTGCATGAAAATGTAAATGTGAGTGTGAATGAGTATACGTATGTCAATGATTGTGAATGTGTGTGTGAATGTGCACATCAATGTGAATGTGTGTGATTGAGTGTGTGTGTGATTGATTGAGTTCGCATGTGAACGTGTGTGTGAAAGACTGTGCATGTGTGCATGAATGAGTATGTGAATAAGTTTACGTGTGTATGGGTGTGGATTTTAGCAAAGAATGAGTGTGTGAATGAATAGAATCATAGAATCACAGATGTTTACAGCACGGAGGAGGCCATTTCGGCCCATCGTGTCCATGCCGGCCGACAAAGAGCTATCCAGCCTAGTCCCACTTTCCAGCTCTAGGTCCGTAACCCTGCAGGTTACAGCATTTCATGTGCACATCCAAGTATTTTTTAAATGTGGTGAGGGTTTCTGCCTCTTCCATCCTTTCAGGCAGTGAGTTCCAGACCCCCACCACCCTCTGCGTGAAGACATTTCCCCTCAAATCCCCTCTAACCCTTCTACCAATTACTTTAAATTTGTGCTCCCTGGTTGTTGACCCCTCTGCTAAGGGAAATAGGCCATTCCTATCCACTATATCTAGGCCCCTCATAATTTTATACACCTCAATGAGGTCTCCCCTCAGCCTCCTCTGTTCCAAGGAAAACAAACCCAGCCTATCCAATCTGTCCTCATAGCTTAGATTCTCCACTCCCGGCAACATCTTCGTAAATCTCCTCTGTACCCTCTCCAGTGCAATCACATCTTTCCTGTAATGCGGTGACCAGAACTGTACACGGTACTCCAGCTGTGGCCTAACCAGTGTTTTATAAGGTTCAAGCATAATCTCCCCGCTCTTATATTCTATGCCTCGGCTAATAAAGGCAAGCATTCCGTATGCCTTCTTAACCACCTTATCTACCTGGCCTGCTACTTTCAGGGATCTGTGGACATGCACTCCAAGGTCTCTTTGTTACTCTACACTTCTATGTGTCCTACCATTTAATGTGTATTCCCTTTCCTTGATAGCACTCCCAAAATGCATTACCTCACACTTCTCCGGATTGAATTCCATTTGCCACTGTTCTGCCCACTTGACCAGTTGATTGATATCTTCTTGCAGTCCGCAGCTTTCTTCTTCATTACAACCACACGGCCGATTTTAGTATCATCTGCAAATTTCTTAATCATACCCCCTACCATTGATATATACGACAAAACGTAAGGGACCCAGTACTGAGCCCTGCAGAACCCCACTGGAAACATCCTTCCAGTCATAAAAACATCCATCAACCATTACCCTTTGCTTCCTACCTCTGAGCCAATTTTGGATCCAACTTGCCACTTTGCTCTGGATCCCATGGGCTTTAACCTTCGTGACCAGTCTACCATGTGAGACCTGATGAAAAGCTTTGCTAAAATCCATATATACTACATCATACGCGCTCCTGGTTACCGCCTTGAAAATTTCAATCAAGTTAGTCAGACACAACCTTCCCTTAAAAAATCCATGCTGACTGTCCTTGATTAATCCGTTTCTTTCTAAGTGAAGATTTATCCTGTCCTTCAGGATTTTTTCCAATAATTTTCCTATGACTGAGGTTAGGCTGACTGGCCTGTAATTATTCGGTCTATCCCTTTCTCCCTTCTTAAACAAAGGTACCACATTAGCAGTCCTCCAGTCCTCTGGCACCACACCTGAAGCCAGAGAGGATTTGAAAATGATGGCCAAAGCCTCTACTATTTCCTCTTTTGCTTCACTTAACAGACTGGGATACATTTCATCTGGGCCTGGGGACTTATCCACTTTCAAAGCTGCTAAACCCTTTAATACTTTATCTCTCACTATGTTTATTTAATCTAATATTTCACATTCTTCCTCCTTGATAGCAGTGTCTGCATTGCCCCACTCTTTTGGAAAAGGCTCTTTGTGAAAACAGACGCAAAGTATTTATTAAGAACCATACCCACATAAGAACATAAGAAACAGGAGTCGGCCATTTGGCCCCTCGAGCCTGCTCTGCTATTCAATAAGATCATGGCTGATCTGATCATGGACTCAGCTCCACTTTCCCGCCCGCTCCCCATAATCCTTTACTCCCTTATCGCTCAAAAATCTGTCTGTCTCCGCTTTAAATATATTCAATGTCCCAGCCTCCACAGCTCTCTGGGGCATGGAATTCCACAGATTTACAACTGTCAGAGATAAGAATTTCCTCATCATCTCCCCTAGTTTTAGTTTCCCCTATGAATAGAAATAGCCTCACTGCATCCATCTTGTCGAGCCCTCTCATTATCATATTTCAATAAGATCACCTCTCATTCTTCTGTACTCCAATGTGTATAGGCCCAACCTACTCAACCTATCCTCATAAGTCAACTCCCTCATTTCCGGAATCAACCTAGTAAACCTTCTCTGAATAACCTCCAATGCAAGTATATCCTTCCTTAAATATGGAGACCAAAACTGTATGCAGTACTCCAGATGTGGCCTCACCAATACCCTGTACAGTTGTAGCAAGACTTCTCTGCTTTTATACTCTATGCAATAAAGGCCAACATTCCATTTGCCTTCCTGATTACTTGCTGTACCTGCATATTAACTTTTTGTGTTTCATGCACAAGGACCCCCAGGTCTCTCTGTACTGCTGCACTTTGCAATTTTTCTCCATTTAAATTATAATTTGCTTTTCTATTATTTCTGTCAAAGTGGATAACCTCACATTTTCCCACATTATACTCCATCTGCCAAATTTTTTCCCACTCACTTAGCGTGCCTATATCCCTTTGCAGATTATTTGTGTCCTCCTCACAATTTGCTTTCCCATCCATCTTTGTACCATCAGCAAACTTGACTACATTACACTCGATCCCTTTATCCAAGTCGTTAATATAGATTGTAAATAGTTGAGGACCCAGCACCGATCCCTGTGGCACCCCACTAGTCACTGTTTGCCAAGCAGAAAATGACCCATTTATCCCAACTCTCTGTTTTCTGTCAGTTAGCCAATCCTCTATCCATGTTAATATATTACCCCCAGCCCCGTGAGCTTTTATCTTGTGCAGTAACCTCTTATGTGGCACCTTATCAAATGCCTTCTGGAAATCCAAATACACCACATCCACTGGTTCCCCCTTTTTCCACCCTGCTCGTTACATCCTCAAAGAACTCCAGCAAATTTGTCAAACATGATTTCCCTTTCATAAAACCATGCTGACTCTCCTTGATTGAATCCTGCTTTTCCAAATGTCCGGCGACTGCTTCCTTAACAATGGACTCCAGCATTTTCTCAACAATAGATGTTAGGCTAACTGGTCTATAGTTTCCTACTTTTTGTCTGCCTTCTTTTTTAAATAGGGGTGTTAAATTTGTGGTTTTCCAATCTGCTGGGACCTCTCCAGAATCTAGGGACTTTTAGTAGATTACAACCAATGCATCCACTATCTCTGCAGCCACTTCTCTTAAGACCCTAGGATGCAAGCCATCAGGTCCAGGGGACTTGTCCACCTTTGGTCCGATTATTTTACTGAGTACTACTTCTTTAGTGATAGTGATTGTATTAAGTTCCTCCCTCCCTATAGCCCCTTGATTATCCACTATTGAGATGTTTTTAGTGTCTTCTCCCACCTCCACACAGAGATTACCCTCATGGGACTAGAACCTCCACTTTTTGGCATGCTTAACGCCCACTTAACGCCTATTTTACCGCTGAAATGACATATAATGCCCATATATTGCCCATTCTGGCACAAAATGGAACTGACGGGCTTTTTTAGGAGACAATGGGCTTAACGGCGATAAAAAATATCACCGCCCGCCCACTTTTTTTGGGGCGGAATCAGCAGAATGGGCGAATTCAATGCCCATAATATTGCCCAGCGTTACTTTCTGTGCGGAATTAACGCCGAGATTCAATATTGATGCCCGGTGACTGTTTTTGTCGTAAAGAGCATATTTACCCAAACTAACGGCCATGGAGATCGGCCATCTTCAATTTCACCACCTCGCACACATATCGTCCACAATATCGCTCGCTCAAAAAACAGCCCACAAAAAGTGGAACTAACTGGAACGAATGCCAGCGGTGTGGCTGGCATTTGTTAAATCCCACTCTTACGTGAGGAGTTGATATCGGAAAGATTTGACTGAAAGAGCGCTGATGTGAGTGACAACGCTGACAAACTGCTGTGTGTGTGCAGTTCAGACATCAATGGTGCCCATCACCTTGGTGCCAGTTAAAGTTTACGTTGTATTTAACCCTTTCATGGTAAGGAATCACCAGTGTGTAATGGTCCAGCTATCTGAGACAATACACAACAAGGTTATGTTCAATAACAAAAGTTTAATGCCAACATTGGTCTGAAATCATAAGTATCACAGCCAATAACACCCAACCCCCGCACACACCCCACTTTTTCCACTATTGACATCAATCACACGTTCAACATGTCCAGCAACACAGAATACAAAGGCAAAGCAGGAGCATGGTCCCCAGCCCCTTTACATTGAAACAAATTGCATACGCCCAGATGGAGATATAACACCGCCATCACCTGCGCACGTGCACCTCACTTTCCTTCCCCCCTCTCCTTCTTCCTACCTCCACCCCTTCCCCTCCTCACTCCATGGTGCCTGGCCGAGGAGCTTCTCAGGCAGTGCCTCATTGGAGGGATGAAAGCAGATGTGTTGGTTGCCATGGGTACGGGAGCGGGGGGTGCCAAGGGGGCAACATTCTCTGATGCAGAAGCAGTATCTTAGTCCTTGCTCTCATCTATCGTTCTCAGTGGTGGTGCAGAACCTAGGGATGGAGTGCTGCACTCTGGGACACTGGGAAGCCTGTGGCAGCAGTGTTCCTGGCTATCGCATCCAGGGACTCCACCATGCGCAGAATGTACTCGGTCATGGTGGCCAGGTGTCGGGTTATGCCCCCCAAAGCTTCGATGAGCTGGTCATCAATGTCTACAATGTCCTCCTGGACAACTGTACCATCTCTCCACTGTCATGTCGCGCTCGTGGAACAGATCTGCTGTGTCCACGAGGCCTCCGTGGGGTCGGCACCATCCTGGGGACAAATGGTGTGCCCTGTGGAGAGGTGCTTGGGGCTGGCACCTCCAGAGTGGAGATGGGAATGCCTGGAGGACCAATAGATGGCCTTGGGGTGGAATGGGTTCTGGAGCAGGGTGCTGCAGGCTCTTCGAAGTCCGCGCTCTCACCTGTCGAGAACAAACCCAGCGCGGCAATCGGAGCTCCTCAGCACCAGATGTAGTAGGATCATCCACTGACTCCTGCCCCACGCCCCCACCTTCTGGCCTCTGTGGCCTTGCCTGGGGCCATGCTGCTGGCTGAGCTGCAAGACACAAATGAGGTTGTTAGAGGAGAAGTGGGTGCTCGGGTGACAAGGTGAGTCCAGCGCTACATACAGTATATGCATGACAAAAGCACCACCATTCTCAAAATCATCGCAGACATCACATTTCATGACCATCAACACATTGTGCATTGCAATGATTTTCATTAGGCCAGCATTATTTTTTTGACCCTTTTAGAAATCATCCATCATATATGATTGGTCAGATATGAGTTGGTGTGGCATCTATTGACTTTACATCACGCAATGGTGTAAGCTTTACTCACGTGGCATCACTTCAGGGTCTGCAGATGCCCGGGGGTGCTTCCCCACGAGTGTGAGCACCTGCTCTTTCATCTCTGTGATGTCGTTGGGGACGGGTGGCCCCCATCACCCATTCACCTCTGCATGGACCTCATCGCCGATAGTTTCTTCTGTGAAAGGTGACAGGACGACATGGCATGAGATCATTGCGTGATATCATTGCTAGGTATTGCCACAGAGACTGATACAACACATAACCAACAGATGTAATCATGATTATTATGATTATTATCATTCTTTATCTAAAGACGTAAATCGTAACCGCAGGCTTTGAGTATAGCATTACCGGTAAAAGTGCAAGACCTCACATCTGCTGATAGTCACTCATGGCTGTTACAAATCAAATTATATAAATACGTAAGTACAAGTAAATCAATTTAATACTTACTCTTGTGGATCCCACAAGGTCGTTCCATCATTTGCGGCATTGGTTGCTCTCACGCACTTCGTTGGTCACCGACGAAACCACCTCTGCTATCTCGGTCCATATCCTCTGGTAAGCCTTTGGGATGGGCTTCCCATGCCCTCCCTGTGTCAAATCACCCCAGCGTAACTTGACCTCCTGCAGGAGGGAAGCATTTGTCTCGTTCAAGCACCTCCTGGCTCTTTTGCGGCCTCCAATGTGCTCCTCTCCCACCTCACTGCTCTCTTCAGCGTCAGTCTCCACAGCATGCTGTGATGCCTCCTCCTCTCCCTCCATTATAGGGCAAATTCGGTCAAATATGTGGCTGGTAACAGCTACTTTTTGATTGCCTACTTGCTGTGAAACTCTAAAGTCTCCCTCCTTCCTCCCAAAGCAGCCACACCTTCAGTCCCTCTGAGCTCCCTCTCTCTCTGTCTCCTCTTCGGCGCATGTCATGGTGACCCTTGACCTCCAGAATCGCGGGAATTGAGCGTTGCCATGCTGTTGCTAAGGACGGCCATGCTTTACGACAGAAGGTCAAAAAATTTTAACGTTACCGTCCATTTGATATCGCTCACGGTAATGCCCATTTTCAAAAACGTAAAATAGATGTTTTGAGAATGGGCGAGAAGCCGGTGATCTGAAAACCCTTTTTTACCACCCACACCAGAAATAACGCCCATTTTGGGGTGATAAGCACAAAGGTGGTGGTTCTAGCCCCTGGTCTCTAATAGGCCCTACTCTTTCTTTAGTTATCCTCTTGCTCTTGATATACTTATGAAACATCTTTGGGTTTTCCTTGATTTTACTTGCCAAGAATTTTTCATGCTCTCTCTTTGCTTTCTAATAACCCTTTTAATTTCACCCCTGAACTTTCTACACTCTGAGATATTCTGCAGTATTTAGCCCGTGGTATCGGTCATAAGCTTCGCTTTTTTCTTTATCCTATCCTGTATGTCCTAGACCTCGAGGGTGCTCTAGATTTGTTAGTCCCACCCTTTTTCTTTAAGGGCACAGATTTGGCCTGAACCCTCCGGATCTCCTCCTTGAATGTCTCCCACTGCTCTGACACAGATTTACCTTCAAGTAGCTGTTTCCAGTCCAATATGCCTAAATCACCTCTCAGCTCAGCAAAGTTGGCTTTTCCCCAATTTAGAACTTTTATTTCTGGTCTATCCTTGTCCTTTTCCATAACGACCTTAAATCTAACTGAATTATGATCACTAGCACCTAAATGCTCCCCCCACTGATACCCCTTCCACCTGCCCAGCTTCATTCCTTAAAACTAAATCCAGAACTGCCCCCTCCCATGTTGGACTTGCTACATACTGGCTCAAAAAGTTCTCTTGAATGACTTTTAGGAATTCTGCAACCTCCATACCCTTCACACTAATTTTGTCCCAACCAATATTAGGATAGTTCAAATCCCCTACTATTACTGCCCGATAGTTTTTGCACTTCACAGAAATTTGCCGACATATTTACTCTTCTATCTCCCTCCCACTGTTTCGGGGTCTATAATACACGCCCAGCATTGTGATCGTCCCTTTTTTGTTTTTCAGTTCGACCCATATGGCTTTGTTTGATGATCCCTCTAACATATCATCCCTCCTTACAGCTATAATAGTTTCTTTAATCAATACCACAACCACGCCCCTTTGTTACCCCCCTCTCTATCCCGTCTGAAGATCCTGTAACCAGGAATGTTGAGATGCCATACCTGCCCCTCTTTTAGCCATGTCTCTGTAATAACTATAATATCATACTCCCAAGCTCTCTAGCAAGATGTGCTCTCAGCCCATCTGCCTTATTTGCTATACTCCTTGCATTGAAGTATATATCATTTAATACAGCCAGACCTCATGTTGACTACTTTCTAGCCCTTGTTTTCTCTGTCCTTCAAACTCACTTTCTACATTTTTGCCTTCTAATTCCAGCTTTACACCCCTCCTTACTGAATCTATTCTCAGGTTCCCATCTCCCTGCCACGTTAGTTTAAACTTTCCCCAACAGCACTAGCAAACCTCCTTACGAGGATATTGGTCCTGGCTCTGTTGAGGTGCAACCCGTCCGGTTTGTACAGGTCTCACCTCCCCCAGAAGCGGTCCCAATGCCTCAGGAAACTAAAGCCCTCCTGCCTGCACCATCTCTCCAGCCACATATTCATCTGCACATTGTACTCACTCTATCTCTCGCTCTCACACTCACACACACACATTCACATGCACTCACACACACACACTCACACTCACATACACATTCATTCACACACACTCACACACACACACACACATTACACTCACACTTACACTCACACACATTCACATGCACTCACACACACACACACTCACACTCACACACAAACACACACACACACTCACACACATTACACTCACACTTACACTCACACACACACATTCATTCACACACACTCACACACACACACATAAATCCTGCAGGCAGAGTTTAGGGAGCTAGGAGAGAGATTAAAAAGCAAGACCTCAAAGGTAGCAATCATAATCAACGGATTTTACCGGTGCCATGTGCTAGTGAGTACAGAAATAGGAGGATAGAGCAGATGAATGTGTATGTGAGTGTGAGTGTGTGTGTGTGAGTGCATGTGAATGTGTGAGTGAGTGCATGTGAATGTGTGTGTGTGAGTGTGAGAGCGAGAGATAGAGTGAGTACAATGTGCAGTACTTTGCAGAGGCTCATTTGTCGAACATTTTTCCACATGCTCTGGATCAGGTAAAACTCAAATTACTAGCAGGTCTCTGTGCCAACTTGCCAACTATTTATATAAGAGATTAATGTACTTTACATTGTAAAATCTATGGGGCAATGCCTTGCGGATTAATAATGAAACACTTGCATCCAATAACACCTATCCTGTTGTTTCTCTGTGTCCTATGGCATGCGGTGATGTTTAGCAAACATTTGTCCTGCAGATATGTTTCTGCAATGTGTCACAATCTACCTTGGTGCGATGCCTTTTATTTCATTCTGCTCCAATGATTTGGCAGCGCTCCTTGTTGCCAATGGCAACCAGGTTGGATCAATCATCACCGAAGTTCATCTGTTACACCACGTAGATGGAAAACCACAGATCAACCACAAAAATCTGAAACATTGTCATAGTGTAAGGCAACGCCACAATGACAAGGACAGACAACTGTCGATTATCAGTACACGCATCCAACAGGAAACCGTTGTAACGGGATTGAAAATTCTGTTGCTAACAAATAATTTGGAAAAACCGCCTTCCAAACACTGCTCACTTGTATTTTTTCATTCTCTCTCACACTCTCACATTCTTTCTCTCACTCTCTCTCACGCACTCGCACATTCTCTCTCTCACACACTCTCTCACACTCGCACATTCTCTCTCTCACACACTCTCTCACACTCGCACATTCTCTCTCAGACATTCTCACACACTCTCTCACACACTTTCTCTCACACTCGCACATTCTCTCACACACTCTCTCTCACACTCGCACATTCTCTCTCTCAGACATTCTCACACACTCTCTCTCACACACTCTCTCTCTCTCTCTCTCACACTCGCACATTCTCTCACGCACTCGCACATTCTCTCTCTCACACACTCTCTCACACTCGCACATTCTCTCTCTCACACACTCTCTCACATTCGCACATTCTCTCTCTCACACTCTCTCTCACACTCGCACATTCTCTCTCAGACATTCTCACACACTCTCTCACATACTTTCTCTCGCACTCTCTCTCTCACACTCGCACATTCTCTCTCTCACACACTCTCTCTCTCTCTCACTCTCTCACACACTCGCACATTCTCTCTCTCTCTCACACTCGCACATTCTCTCTCACACACTCACACTCGTACATTCTCTCTTTCACACATTCTCTCACACACTCTCTCTCTCACACTCTCTCCCTCACACACTCACACTCGCACATTCTCTCTCTCACACATTCTCTCACACACTCTCTCTCTCACACTCTCTCCCTCACACACACTCACACACTCTCTCTCTCACACATTCTCTCACACACTCTCTCACACTCGCACATTCTCTCTCTCACACATTCTCTCACACACACTCATGCTCACACATTCTCTCTCTCACACACTCGCACATTCTCTCTCTCACACACTCTCACTCGCACATTCTCTCTCTCTCACACTCTCATTCTCTCTCACACACATTCTCTCTCTCACACTCGCACATTCTCTCTCTCTCACACTCTCATTCTCTCTCACACACACTCTCACACTCGTACATTCTCTCTCTCACACATTCACACTCGCACATTCTCTCTCTCACATTCTCTCACACACTCTCACACTCGCACATTCTCTCACACACTCTCTCACACTCGCACATTCTCTCACACTCGCACTCTCTCACACACTCGCACATTCTCTCTCTCACACACACTCTCTCTCACACTCGTACATTCTCTCTCTCACACACTCGCACATTCTCTCACACACACTCTCACACACTCGCACATTCTCTCTCTCACACACACTCTCTCTCACACTCGTACATTCTCTCTCTCACACATTCACACTCGCACATTCTCTCACACTCGCACATTCTCTCTCTCACATTCTCTCACACACTCTCACACTCGCACATTCTCTCTCTCTCATTCTCTCACACACTCTCTCACACTCGCACATTCTCTCACACTCGCACTCTCTCACACACTCGCACATTCTCTCTCACACACACTCTCTCACACTCGTACATTCTCTCTCTCTCACACTCGCACATTCTCTCTCTCTCACACTCTCACACACTCGCACATTCTCTCTCTCACACACACTCTCTCTCACACTCGCACATTCTCTCTCTCTCACACTCGCACATTCTCTCTCTCTCACACACTCTCTCTCACACTCGTACATTCTCTCTCTCACACATTTGCATCAATTTTTTTGGAGTAAGTTGTTTCTTTCTGGCATAAGTTAAAAAATGCCATTTTCCCCCCAAATATTTGCTCCAGAGTAAGTCAGTTAGGTACGATTTTTTTAGGTCAGTTTTTTTTTCAAGACACTTACGTCAGTTTTGGCCATTTGTGCCACTTTGGCCAGCAAAAACTTATCCAAATCCACTTAGGTCAGCCTATGTGGCCAGCTCTGGAAAATCTTGCGGGCAGTGAAGAAAAAGCAACGCACATTCGGCAGACATTCGGGCAGGGATAGAGGAGGGAAGGGAACTGGAGAGTGTGATGTATGTAGCACTCAAATCACTGACTCCACACGGTCTCCTGTTGTAGTAACTGCTGTGAACTTAGTCCTTTATTGTGTAACTCCAGAATGCCTCTCATGTGTGGTGGGCAGCCTTTTAAACTCTGTCTTGCAGGTACTTTCAGGTCTCCCACCACAGCGCCCTCTGTGGCGCACCATTGTAACCATACATTTAATGTACATAAGAACATAAGAACATAAGAATTAGGAACAGGAGTAGGCTATCTAGCCCCTCGAGCCTGCTCCGCCATTCAACAAGATCATGGCTGATCTGGCCGTGGACTCAGCTCCACTTACCCGCCCGCTCCCCATAACCCTTAATTCCCTTATTGGTTAAAAATCTATCTATCTGTGACTTGAATACATTCAATGAGCTAGCCTCAACTGCTTCCTTGGGCAGAGAATTCCACAGATTCACAACCCTCTGGGAGAAGAAATTCCTTCTCAACTCGGTTTTAAATTGGCTCCCCCATACTTTGAGGCTGTGCCCCCTAGTTCTAGTCTCCCTGACCAGTGGAAACAGCCTCTCTGCCTCTATCTTGTCTATCCCTTTCATTATTTTAAATGTTTCTAAAAGATCACCCCTCATCCTTCTGAACTCCAACGAGTAAAGACCCAGTCTACTCAATCTATCATCATAAGGTAACCCCCTCATCTCCGGAATCAGCCTAGTGAATCATCTCTGTACCCCCTCCAAAGCTAGTATATCTTTCCGTAAGTAAGGTGACCAAATCTGCATGCAGTATTCCAGGTGCGGCCTCACCAATACCCTGTAAAGTTGCAGAAGGACCTCCCTGCTTTTGTACTCCATCCCTCTCGCAATGAAGGCCAACATTCCATTCGCCTTCCTGATTACCTGCTGCACCTGTAAACTAACTTTTTTGGATTCATGCACAAGGACCTCCAGGTCCCTCTGCACCGCAGCATGTTGTAATTTCTTCCCATTCAAATAATATTCCCTTTTACTGTTTTTTTCACCCAAGGTGGATGACCTCACACTTTCCGACATTGTATTCCATCTGCTAAACCTTAGCCCATTCGCTTAACCTATCTAAATCTCTTTGCAGCCTTTCTGTGTCCTCTACACAACCCGCTTTCCCACTAATCTTTGTGTCATCTGCAAATTTTGTTACACTACACTCTGTCCCCTCTTCCAGATCATCTATGTATATTGTAAACAGTTGTGGTCCCAGCACCGATCCCTGTGGCACACCACTAACCACCGATTTCCAACCCGAAAAGGACCCATTTATCCCGACTCTCTGCTTTCTGTTAGCCAGCCAATTCTCTATCCATGCTAATACATTTCCTCTGACTCCGCGTACCTCTATCTTCTGCAGTAACCTTTTGTGTGGCATCTTATCGAATGCCTTTTGAAAATCTAAATACACCACATCCATGTGATTACAGTGTGGGTGGGATACATGTGATCACAGTGTGGGATACATGCGATCACAGTGCGGGATACATGTGATCACAGTGTGGGATACATGTGATCACAAAGTGGGATATATGTGATCACAAAGCGGGATACATGTGACCACAGTGCGGGATACATGTGATCACAGAGCGGGATACATGTGATCACAGTGCGGGATATATGTGATCACAGTCTGGGTGGGATACATGTGATCACAGTGTAGGATACGTGTGATCACAGTGCGGATTACATGTGATCACAGAGCGGGACACATGTGATCCCAGAGTGGGATACATGTGATCACAGTGTGACTGGGATACATGTGATCACAGTGTGGGATACATGTGATCACAGAGCAGGATACATGTGATCACAAAGCGGGATACATGTGATCACAGTGCGGGATACATGTGATCACAAAGCGGGATACATGTGGTCACAGAGCGGGATACATGTGATCACAAAGCGGGATACATGTGATCACAGAGCGGGTTACATGTGATCACAGAGCGGGATACATGTGATCACAGTGTGTGATACATGTTATCACAGAGCGGGATACATGTGATAGCAGCGTGGGATACATGTGATCACAGAGTGGATACATGTGATCACAAAGCCGGATACATGTGATCAGAGTGTGATACATGTGATCGCAGTGCGGAATACATGTGATCGCAGTGCAGGATACATGTGATCACAGAGCGGGACACATGTTATCTCAGAGTGGGATACATGTGATCACAGTGCAGGATACATGTGATCACTCTGTGGGATACATGTGATCACAGAGCAGGATAGATGTGATCACAGTGCGGGATACATGTGATCACAAAGTGGGATACATGTGATCACAAAGCGGGATACATGTGATCACAGTGCTGGATACATGTGATCGCAGTGTGGTATACATGTGACCACAAAGCGGGATACATGTGATTGCAGTGCAGGATACATGTGATCACAGAGCAGGATACATGTGATCACAGAGCGGGATACATGTGATCACAGTGTGGGTGGGATACATGTGATCACAGTGTGGGATACATGTGATCACAGTGCAGGATACATGTGATCACTCTGCGGGATACATTTGATCACAAAGTGGGATACATGTGATCACAAAGCGGGATACATGTGATCACAGAGTGGGATACATTTGATCACAAAGCCGGATACATGTGATCACAGAGTGTGATACATGTGATCGCCGTGCGGAATACATGTGATCACAGAGCGGGATACATGTGATAGCAGCGTTGGATACATGTGATCACAGAGTGGGATACATGTGATCACAAAGCCGGATACATGTGATCAGAGTGTGATACATGTGATCGCAGTGCGGAATACATGTGATCGCAGTGCAGGATACATGTGATCACAGAGCGGGACACATGTTATCTCAGAGTGGGATACATGTGATCACAGTGCAGGATACATGTGATCACTCTGCGGGATACATGTGCTCACAGAGCGGGATACATGTGATCACAGTGCGGGATACATGTGATCACAGTGTGGTGGGATACATGTGATCACAGTGTGGTGGGATACATGTGATCACAGTGCGGGATACATGTGATCACAGTGTGGGATACATGTGATCACAAAGTGGGATACATGTGATCACAAAGCGGGATACATGTGATCACAGTGCGGGATACATGTGGTCGCAGTGTGGTATACATGTGACCACAAAGCGGGATACATGTGATTGCAGTGCAGGATACATGTGATCACAGAGCAGGATACATGTGATCACAGAGCGGGATACATGTGATCACAGTGTGGGTGGGATACATGTGATCACAGTGTGGGTGGGATACATGTGATCACAGTGCAGGATACATGTGATCACTCTGCGGGATACATTTGATCACAAAGTGGGATACATGTGATCACAAAGCGGGATACATGTGATCACAGAGTGGGATACATGTGATCACAAAGCCGGATACATGTGATCACAGAGTGTGATACATGTGATCGCCGTGCGGAATACATGTGATCACAGAGCGGGATACATGTGATAGCAGCGTTGGATACATGTGATCACAGAGTGGGATACATGTGATCACAAAGCCGGATACATGTGATCAGAGTGTGATACATGTGATCGCAGTGCGGAATACATGTGATCGCAGTGCAGGATACATGTGATCACAGAGCGGGACACATGTTATCTCAGAGTGGGATACATGTGATCACAGTGCAGGATACATGTGATCACTCTGCGGGATACATGTGCTCACAGAGCGGGATACATGTGATCACAGTGCGGGATACATGTGATCACAGTGTGGTGGGATACATGTGATCACAGTGTGGTGGGATACATGTGATCACAGTGCGAGATACATGTGATCACAGTGTGGGATACATGTGATCACAAAGTGGGATACATGTGATCACAAAGCGGGATACATGTGATCACAGTGCGGGATACATGTGGTCGCAGTGTGGGATACATGTGATCACAAAGCGGGATACATGTGGTCACAGAGCGGAATACATGTGATCACAGAGGGGGATACATGTGATCACAGAGTGGGATACATGTGATCACAGAGCGGGTTACATGTGATCACAGAGTGGGATACATGTGATCATAGTGTGTGATACATGTGATCACAGAGCGGGATACATGTGATCACAGAGCGGGATACATGTGATAGCAGCGTGGGATACATGTGATCACAGAGTGGGAGACATGTGATCACAAAGCCGGATACATGTGATCAGAGTGTGATACATGTGATCGCAGTGTGGAATACATGTGATCGCAGTGCAGGATACATGTGATCACAGAGCGGGACACATGTTATCTCAGAGTGGGATACATGTGATCACAAAGTGGGATACATGTGATCACAAAGCGGGATACATGTGATCACAGTGCGGGATACATGTGATCACAGTGCGGGATACATGTGATCGCAGTGTGGTATACATGTGATCACAAAGCGGGATACATGTGATCGCAATGCAGGATACATGTGATCACAGAGCAGGATACATGTGATCACAGAGCGGGATACATGTGATCACAGAGTGGAATATATGTGATCACAAAGCGGGATACATGTGACCACAGTGCGGGATACATGTGATCACAGAGCGGGATACATGTGATCACAGTGCGGGATATATGTGATCACAGTCTGGGTGGGATACATGTGATCACAGTGTAGGATACGTGTGATCACAGTGCGAATTACATGTGATCACAGAGCGGGACACATGTGATCCCAGAGTGGGATACATGTGATCACAGTGTGACTGGGATACATGTGATCACAGTGTGGGATACATGTGATCACAGAGCAGGATACATGTGATCACAAAGCGGGATACATGTGATCACAGAGCAGGATACATGTGATCACAAAGCGGGATACATGTGATCACAGTGCGGGATACATGTGATCACAAAGCGGGATACATGTGATCACAGAGTGGGTTAAATGTGATCGCAGTGTGGTATACATGTGATCACAAAGTGGGATACATGTGATCACAGAGCGGGATACTTGTGATCACAGAGTGGGATATATGTGATCACAAAGCAGGATACATGTGATCACAAAGCAGGATACATGTGATCACAGAGTGGGTTACATGTGATCACAGAGCGGGATACATGTGATAGCAGTGCGGAATACATGTGATCGCAGTGCGGAATACATGTGATCACAGTGCAGGATACATGTGATCACAGAGCGGGATACATGTGATCACAGAGCGGGATACATGAGATCACAAAGCGGGATACATGTGATAGCAGTGTGGGATACATGTGATCACAGAGCGGGATACATGTGATCACAGAGCGGGATACATGTGATCACAGAGTGGGATACATGTGATCACAGAGCGGGATATATGTGATAGCAGTGTGGGATACATGTGATCACAGTGTGGGATACATGTGATCACGGAGCGGGATACATGTGCTCACAGAGCGGGATACATATGATCACAGTGTGGGATACATGTGATCACAGAGCGGGATACATGTGAACACAGTGTGGGTGGGATACATGTGATCACAGTGTGGGATACATGTGATCACAGTGTGGATTACATGTGATCACAGAGCGGGATACATGTGATCACAGAGCGGGATACATGTGATCGCAGACCGGGATACATGTGATCACAGTGTGGGATACATGTGATCACAGTGCAGGATACATGTGATCACAGTGTGTGATATATGTGATCGCAGAGCGGGATACATGTGATCACAGAGTGGGATACATGGGATAACAGTGTGGGCGGGATACATGTGATCACAGTGTGTGATACATGTGATCACAGAGCGGGATACATGTGATCATAGTGCGGGATACATGTGATCACCGACCGGGATACATGTGATTACAGTGTGGGTGGGATACATGTGATCACAGTGTGGGATACATGTGATCACAGAGCAGGATACATGTGATAGCAGTGTGGGATACATGTGATCACAGAGTGGGATACATGTGATCACAGTGCAGGATACATGTGATCACAGTGTGTGATATATGTGATCGCAGAGCGGGATACATGTGATCACAGAGTGGGATACATGGGATAACAGTGTGGGCGGGATACATGTGATCACAGTGTGTGACACATGTGATCACAGAGCGGGATACATGTGATCATAGTGCGGGATACATGTGATCACCGACCGGGATACATGTGATTACAGTGTGGGTGGGATACATGTGATCACAGTGTGGGATACATGTGATCACAGAGCGGGATACATGTGATCACAGTGCAGGATACATGTGATCACAGAGCAGGATACATGTGATAGCAGTGTGGGATACATGTGATCACAGAGTGGGATACATGTGATCACAGTGCGGGATACATGTGATCACAGAGCGGAATACATGTGATCACAGTGCAGGATACATGTGATCACAGAGCGGGATACATGTGATAGCAGTGTGGGATACATGTGATAGCAGTGCGGGATACATGTGACCACAGTGTGGGTGGGATACATGTGATCACAGAGTGGGATACATATGATCACAGAGCGGGATACATGTGATAACAGTGTGGGTGGGATACATGTGATGACAGTGTGGGATACATGTGATCACAGAGCGGGATACATGTGATCACAGAGCGGGATACATGTGATCACAGTGCGGGATACATGTGATCACAGTGCGGGATTCTATTTTCCCTTTCTTTGTCAAAATCTTGGTCCTCCTTTGCCGAATTCTAAAATCCTCCAAATCCTCAGGCTTACTGCTCTTTTGTAAGCTTCTTCCTTGGATCTAATACTATCTTTAACTTCCTTTGTTAGCTGCGGTTGGACACTCAATCTTGGCCAATCAGAGGTGAGGGTGCTACAGTCTTAGCCAAGTTAATGTTTGGCCTGTGTGAGGAGGTGTCCTTGCACGCAATGATATAATACTGCCTGTATCCAGCCTGGAATGCCCTGCAGCCAGTGTCCCCGCCCTGTCATCAATCTACACTGACCAGTAATATCTGCCACTTCTCAAATGTGATGAATCTGTGAGAGCTAACATGGAAACACACAGCGCTACAGGAAAACAACCAACAAAACAAGGACTTGGGAAAGAAAGCAATGCAATGTAAACTATAGTGATCCCACAGCATGGCATTAAATGTCACATTCCCAGGGACTCCTGTGATTATTGACACATTCCCATGGCCTCCCTGTGATTAATGACACATTCCCAGGCACCCCTGTGATTAATGACACATTCCCAGAGCCCCCTGTGATTAATGACACATTGCCAGTTCCCCTGTGATTAATGACACATTCCCAGGGCCCCCTGTGATTAATGACACATATCCAGGTCCCCCTGTGATTAATGACACATTCCCAGGCCCCCCACTTATTAATGACACATTCCCAGTGACCGCTGTGATTATTGACACATTCCCAGGGCCCCCCTGTGATTAATGACACATTCCCTGGCCCTCCTGTGATTACTGGTACATTCCCAGCAACCCCTGTGATTAATGACACATTCCCAGGGCCCTCCTGTGATTATTGGCATATTCCCAGGGCCCCTCTGTGATTAATGGCACATTCCCATGGCCCCCCTGTTATTCATGACACATTCCCAGGGCCCCCCTGTGATTATTGGCGCATTCCCAGTGACCCCTGTGATTATTGGCACATTCCCAGGGCCCCCCTATGATTATTGGCACATTCCCAGGGCCCCCCTGTGATTATTGGCACATTCCCAGCGACCCCTGTGATTAATGACACATTCCAGGCCCCCACCTTCTGAGAGATAATGGGGATAATTTGCCTGTTGGGCACGGCAGGGTGCTGGTGGTTGCTGATTGGCTGCTCGTGATAACCCTGCCCAATATTCCTTAGTATTGCAGTCAATGGCTGGGGGCTTCGGAGTGTCTGTAGTCTGAGGCTGGTGCCCCCTGCACCTATCATCAATGCTGCACCCAGTGTCAGCTATTGGGAGCAAACAGGGACGTCAGAGGTACAGGAGGGTTGCTATCCCTGACAGCAGCAGATGCAATGTGCTAACAATCAATAAATACAGGTTTCCGCTGGCTGATACCCCTTTGGGCTTCCCTCGTTGATCCGCGGGGGTCCGCCCATCCCAGTTTAACAGCCTGTGCGATCCAAGACTATGTTTGAGTTCTGTGTGTCTTTGGCCGTAAGTGCTGTTAGTTCCACAGCGGGTGCCAGGAGCAGACCCAGTCCCCCACCCGATGGGCTGTTTGTAGGAGGTCCTCCCTCACTTACCGTGGATCTGCCGTGCACACTGCGGGACCACTTACACGTCATTTCTGGTTGAAGCTATTTCAGTGGTAGGCTGAGGTGCCCCTGACCCTGGCTACTTTATAAATGTCTGATCCCACAAGCATTCCACAGTGAGTACCCAAAGTGACCACAGACATAGCAGACTCTGTCGTGATGTCTGAACAAGGCTCGAACTCAGTGCAGCTCTCCCTTAAAATTTGGCTTCATTGGAACTTTGCATTCTCAGTCGGGTGTAATATGTGCGGTTCTTGAATATTGTTAATTGAACACTAGATGGCCCACTGTAATGTATTTGCTTCATGGGTTCTTTGCTTAAGAATTCATAGCAACACATTGCGATTAAGAACTAGTTGGTTTATCAACAAAGGTTTAACAATCACACTGCACATTACCATTTATCCACCAGGCTCACAATCACCTGCCCCATTGTGGATCCCCCGAACCCAACTGGCTGGGATTTTATTGAGTCTTGAAAACATCACGTGACTGGCTAAGTCACTCACAATGCAAAAGCTCTACAACGATTTTAGTGAAACTATAAATCAAGTGCCCCCCTTAAAAGGGGCACTAAAACCGACAAATTCACAAATTAAACTTTGGACGGTAAACAATAACATTTTTAGACAATAAACGGTCAAATCAAAATTTGGTTGCCAGGGCTGATGATGCACTCCAGTCCCTCCGGTGCCCACCTCTCGCGGAAGGCCGCGAGCATAACGGTGGACACCGCGTGCTCCATCTCCAGGGACACCCTGGCTCGGATGTAACCGCGGAAGAGAGGCAGGCAGTCGGGCTGAACGACCCCCTCGACCGCCCGCTGCCTGGACCAGCTGATGGCCCCCTTGGCCGTGCCTATGAGCAGTCCTACGAGAAGGCCCTCGGACCTACCCGCTCCCCTCCGCACAGGGTGCCCAAAGATCAGGAGTGTGGGACTGAAGCACAACCAGAATTTGAGGAGCAGCCCATTTAAATAATAAAACAGGGGCTGCAACCTCGCACATTCAATAAAAGCATGGAACACGGACTCCTCTAGACCGGAGAAATTGCAACAGCTCTACAACTATTTTAGTTGTATCAGTAATCAAGTGCCCCCCTAATTAAAGGGGTGGCACACTACATAAACTTTTCAAGTGCTCCCTTGTTTTTTTCTTGTTTTGTTTTTTGGAGGGCACAAAAACACAAATTATACAAGTGCCCCCTGGCTAAAAGGGGGGTGGGCACGAAAACCGACAACTTAAACAAACTTTAGACATTAAAATCAAATTAAAATTTGGTTGCCGGGGGTGATGGTGCACTCCAGTCCCTCTGGTGCCCACAAACCTGTGAGCCTACTCACCGGTGCATACATCACAGTCTCGCCGATACACATTTTAGAAGTTCAACTCCAAGGTCTTCTCTTACATCACTTTTGTTGTTCTTTGAGCGAATGTCCTAGACGGTCTGGAAATAAAAGCAGCGAGTTATTACCCCACCAATTTGAGTGTTTATTGGGACGTGATTGCTTCTGCTAATAAAGGCTCCGGGAAGGGACCGTTAAAGAACGGATGCCATCTGTCCTGATGTTGGCTGTCGCTCAGTGGATATCACTCTTGGCTCTGAGTCACAAGGGCGTGGGTTCGAGTCCCACTCCAGAGACTCAAGCGCATAATCCAGACTGGCACCCCATCATCATCATCATCGGTGAGGATGACTTGCTTCCACGCCAAAAAAGGGGATGAGTTCACAGGTGTTTCAATGAAGGACCTACTATTCCAGATCCTGAACTACATCCTGAAGGGTGGAAGATGCCTGTGCGTGGATTTTTTTCATGTGAGGTGGCCGTTGCACACCAGCCACCACACGGGCTTGACAGAGCTAGGTCTTGGACCAGTGGCAAGGGTTATCCAAGACGACTGGAGACCTGCTCTGCTGCACGGACCTAGTGCGCACACATATCGCAGTGTGGGCTGGCCCGTGCTGCCCCTGGGCCCCTGACCCCGAACTCACGCCTCTCCTGGGCCCCGATCACGTCCCTCTACAATCTCTCGCCGCTCCTTCGTCCCGATCTCGCTGCTCCTGCTGTACCTGCCCATGCTCCAATCATCGGCCTGGACCTTAATGACGTCACTCTTCGCTGCCGTCACCCCCTGCACCAGCTTGCACTGCTCCCTGGAGTAGTATGCCTCCACGCTGCTCCCTGAAATGGCCTCCACGCTGCTCCTGAGGCCGCTCGCCACCCAGTGCTATGCTGAGAGAGTGCTACACTGTCGGAGCTGCCTTCTTTTGGATGAGACGTTAAACCGAGGTCCCGTCTGGAGGTCTCCCCAGTGTCTAGGTCAATATTTGTCACTCAACCTACATCACTAAAACAGATTTTCTGAATTGGTTGCCATGTTTTCGACAGCACAACAGATCAAAAGTACTTAATTGGCAGTGAGGCGCTTCAGGAAGTCCTGAGGTGGTGAAATGGAAGTTATTTCTTCATTTTAGAATAAAAACGCATCACTTTAAAAGCCTGCGGGTCTCTCTTCTCCCTGCAGCACAACAGCTCCCAGCCCCGCAGGCGGCTAAATCCCCACAAATGGAGCTGTTTACTGTTACTGGGAAGCTTTGTCGGGAATCATCTCCCACAAAGAATGTACGTGGGCCAAGTGAAGGGACAGAGCTGTCTGGAAATAATAATTAGGGGAAACCACAGCAGTTGTTTTTATAACAGAGTTGGTTATTTATAATGCACAGTGGCTTATTACACAATACTCTACTTCCTGTATTATTCGCAGATCTGTTTTCGAGCTGATGGCCAACCTCTGACAGGCAGCCAGCCCAGCAAACTGACCAATCATGACCCTCGACTTACAACACGGACATTGCGGAGAGCCCCAGCCGGGATCCCCGAGGTCTCCAAGAATTAGAAAGTAATCTCCAGCAGACGGCCGCCAGCAACTCAGGAGGAAAACCGTAGGGCAATCAACAACACCGTTCTCATTTTCCGTTTCTTTGAACACATGGGATTAAGGCTATTGACTGACTAAGGAATTATCCAATCAGATAATGCAGGGTCTATTCGCCTTCCCATTGGTGTATAAGATGGTACAGTGAGGATGGATGGCTGGGGCGACCAATGGTAGGAGTTTGGGGGCGGAACGGATGGGGGCAGGAGGTCATGTGATGACACCTCCAGGAATATGTCCAACCGGATTCCAGGATCGGTCATATACCGATATGGACAGGAAAAGACCAGCCAGCCCATCAAGTCTGTTCTGTACAGTCATAGTGTGAGCCATGCGGACAGTGATGCCCAATTCTCAAGCCCAATCCATCGGCCCCCTTCCCCCACCTCCTGAGAGAGGCAATAAAAACATTCAGAGAAACAAACTCCCGGCCAATGCAGGGAAAACCGTAGAAAATTCCTCTCTGACCCCTGAGTACGATCAGACAAGTTCCAGTAAGGCACAGTGACTGGGAGTCACATTCCCCCAATACCCCACCTACCTTCTACATATAGTTCTGTAAACCACACTCAATAACTCCTCGACCTTTTTGAATGCTTGCAGCGCACTCACTGTATGAGCTGGCAATTTGTTCCATAGGTCGATGACTCTCTAAAAATAAGTAACTGTTTCCATCTAACCCACCTCTGTGCTTCCCACATTACAACAGTGACTACACTCCAAAAGTACTTCATTGGCTGTAAAGCGCTTTGAGACATCCGGTGGTCATGAAAGGCACTATATAAATGCTTAATATACGCATTTCTAGGTAAAATTTCCCAGCTTGCTCAGCCTATCATGGTATCTCAGTAACAATCTAGTGGGCCTCCTCTGAACCTAGACAAGGTCTCTAGGCTAAACACCATACGAAGGTCCTAACCTGGACAGTTGTCTAGATGAAGTCAGTACAGTACTTTTCATTTTGTATTTAATTGTCCCAGAAATACATCCTAATACTCTATAATCGGGCTAGAATTTGCACAGTTTCACCGCCTGGTTTCTTGACGGTGTTGGCCGTTTTGGGTGAGAACCGGTCAGCGAAACATTCCTTACCCGAGTTACGCGGCAGTTTCGAGGTACCGCTGGGGAGCGGACCGCTGGTGTGCACAGTCCACAGATCGCCCCGGCGCGATCTTTGGCTGAGCGATGACCCGTGGGTAAGTATTGAGGATCAGCGGAGCTAGGCGGCAGGTGAGTAGGGTCGGCAAGGGAAAGGTAGGTAATTGGTTTATGACTATTTATTTTCAAAATCTGTCAGGGTGATTTAATTAAAAAATGTGTTGGGAATGTTGTTTTGATTTTTTTAGTTAGGTTTTAAAAAAAATTATTTTTATTGTTTTTCTCGTGTTAAGCCCAACTCGCTGCCTCAGGTAAATTTTTCTAGATTTTTAAATTTATTGCCCAATCTAGCCGAAATTGAACTTTTCCGCCCAGATTGGGGACGCAAGGCACATATTTTTCGCTGGGCGATTAAAAAATTTTTTTCCGTTAAGTTTTGCCCAGCGATAATCTTCCCAGACTAAGCGGTTTTATGGGCGGCGATTGGGCGATGGTGGCTTTGGGGAAATTCTAGCCCAGATGTGACATTTACCAGACACGGGTCCATTCTCCTGTTGCATCCAGACCTGCCAGTAACCTATTTTTAAGATACTGAGACATACGCAAATGTTAGTGTTGTCCATGAACTTGTGGCCAGTTCCCCTGATGCTTTCATTGAGAAGAGATAGTGAAGAGAAGTGAACCTAACATTGATCCATTCCTGCAGGTCTCCACTTGCCCCCAGTCCCCTAGGAGAACCTTTGCCGTTAATGACCACCTTCTGCCGATGAGGAAGCCACCAGTTCCTTAACCAACCCATGATAAGCCCAACAATCCCTCGGGACTCTATGTTATTAAGTGGCCTATTGTGTGGCACCTTGTCAAAGGCTTTATGAAACTTCTCTTTGCCCCACTCTCTCCTCTTTCAATCCTTTATCATCAGATGTTCTCGTCAGAATACTATTACACCCGCATGGAAAATCCCTCCGTTTCTTCAAACCTGCTCTTCGGGGCTTAGTGCAGACAAATCTCACCAAATCCCTGCTGGGATCTTCTACTTCCTAGCGCTGTCATCCCTGCCGAGATCAATCAGCTCATCCAACAGGGATGGTGCGTCGACTGGGCCTGTATTCACTAGAGTTTAGGAGAATGAGAGGGGATCTCATTGAAACATATAAAATTCTGACGGGGTTGGATAGACTGGATGTGGGGAGGATGTTTCCCCTGACTGGGAAGTCTAGAACAAGGGGTCACAGTCTCAGGATACGGGGTAGGAAATTTAGGACCGAGATGAGGAGAAATTCTTTCACTCAGAGGGTGGTGAACCTGTGGAATTCTCTACCACAGAAGGCTGTGGAGGCCAAGTCACTGAATATATTTAAGAGGGAGATAGATAGATTTCTAGACACAAAAGGCATCAAAGGGTATGGGGAAAAAGCAGGAATATGGTGTTGAGATAGAGGATCAGCCTTGATCATGTTGAATGGCAGTGCAGGCTCGAAGGGCCGAATGGCCTGCTACTGCTCCTATGTTCTATGTTTCTACGTCTGGTTTTTGCATTGGATAACTGAGCCTGATTGTGAATGCTGCAGAGGGGGATTTCCTGTCGTTGGAAGCTCGCTCTGAGGAGGATTCAGCCCAAGGTGTAAACAACACTCAGCGAGTCAGAGAACGGGAACCCAGAGGCACGGTGACAGCAGGGAGAGCGGGCACAGCTACAGGGTTGTGGAGGGGGAGGCTGGGACAGATGTAAGTGAGCCTCTCCTTACACTGGCTGACGGGCAGCTGGAGCGAGCTGGCAGGGAGGATGAAAGGTCGGGTTTGAGAAACAGCCAGACCACAGCATCGGGGCCAAGCTCTAACTCTCGCCACATCATCTCACCACAAGTGGAGACACGAGGAAACTAGTGCTGGACCAGAGCAGGAACACACAATCGCTGTCGAGTGCCTCACACAATCTTACCATCTGGAGGAGGTGAGAGTCCCCAATGGAGGCTGTTTACACGGAGGGGAGTCCTCCCATTTTACATCGGGGATTTGGCCTGGAGGATGTTGCACAGAGCAGTCTCGTACAACAAATTTCTAAGTAGGTTCATGGATTCCCAGGCCGCCTGCAATTTCTGTTCCATGTATATGTGAGTAGAGTTCTTTCCTGCTTTAAACTACCTCTTCGACCAAGCTTTTGGTCACCTGCACTAATTTCTACTTATGCGGCTCGATGTTAAAACTTTTTATCTCATAATACTCCCGTGAAGCGCCTTGGGACGTTTCACTACGTTGGCGGCGCTATATAAATGTAACTTGTTTTTGTTGTGAGCGGTTGCAGTCCCTGGTCCAACATTTGAAGGTGCTGCTCCTCAAGTTCAGGCTGTTCTTCAGTCGCACACTGCTGATACATGGTCATCCGGGGGCGGGCAAGTCAGAGGACCACCTCATAGACTGCTCCTGGGCCTTCCAGGCAATCACTTGGCCTGACTGCCTGCCTCTCTTCCACAGCTACGCTCGCGCCAGGGTGTCCCTGGAGATGGAGCACGCGGTGTCCACCGGCACGCTCGTGGCCTCTGTGACCGGTCGGCACCAGAGGGACTCCAGAGCTTCATCCCCCATGCCCTCCCCCCGCAGAACCAAATTCTAATTTGATTTTGTTAAGGTTCCTTAAAATTTTTGTTTAATTTACAGTTTGTTGGTATTCCCCTTTAAGAGGGAGGCTCCTGCTGCCGAGGTTTAATTGACGATGTCATTTATTAAAGTAACTAAGTTATCATCGCATAAGAAGTGGACACTGGGTCACCATGACAACAGAGGCAACCGATGAACACAAGGGGGGGAGAATTTCAGCTGCTCTGCGCCTCCTGTTAGCACCTGGGGAGGTGCGCTAAGGGATCAGCGACTGGGCGTGGTGAATGCAGCGATGTCCATGAACCTCAGTGCTGTTTAACGCTGGCGCTACCCCCTGCGCCTCTAGCGCCTCGCACACCATGATGTCATAAAGAGCGCAGCACCCCGCTACCGCCCCCTGCTGTATTGTCGGGCGTCAGCAACGGAAGGAAGAGGAGGCGTTGTCACCTCGGCTAGCCGCTGGGGGAGCGCTAAATAAAGGGAATGGTTTTCAGGTGGGCCAAACTTTACCATTTACACCAGTCTTGTGCCTGCTCAAAGTTTTTGCTATTTTGTTGCTGCTCGATGTCCAAGGCCTCCGCTCTCAGAGTGTTTGGGGTTGTAATGGCAGTTGCGCAGGTTGCCGTGCCGACAGTGGGTTGTGCACCATCATTGGTCCATCCCTTTCAGCGAGGGAAGCAGCCTCTGATACCGTTAGCAACGCGCTCCACATTGTTCAGCGCTCTGCCGCTCTCGCACATTAGTCCCCTTAGAGAAGTGGTTAATGCTTGATTTAGTGCTCCACTCCCCTCTTGGAACGCTAAAGCTAAATCTGCCGGCAGGAGAGTATCATTAGCGCCTGCCGATACTTTTTCTACTTTTCAAAATTTAACGCCCCAAGTGGGCCGCTACGGAATTTCTAGCTGTGGATCACCATGGCAACAGTCACAATCGATAGACACTAGGTCACCATGGCAACAGACACAATCAATAGATGCTAGGTCACCATGGCAACAGAGACAACTATGGACGCTAGGCCACTATGGCAACAGAGACAACCGATGGACACTTGGTCACCATAGCAACAGACAACCAATGAACACTAGGTCACCATGGCAACAGAGACAACCGATGAACACTAGGTCACCATGGCAACAGAGACAACCGATGGGCACTAGGTCACCATGGCAGTAGAGATGTTTACAGTGGAGACCCCTAGGGATTGGTATTAGGACCATTGCTTTTCTTGTTATTTGTAAATGACCTGGGATGGTATAAGAACATAAGAACTTAAGAAATAGGAGCAGAAGTAGGCCATACAGCCCCAGAATAGAGAGTACGATTTCAAAGTTTGCAGATGATACAAAACCTGGCAATATAGGAAAATATAACCGATTTCAGGAGAACATGGAGTGACTGGTGAAATGAGCCCACAGGTGGCAGATACAGTTTAAGGCAGAGCAGTGTTAAGTGATGCACTTTGGGAGAGTCAACATGGAGGAGCAAGATACTCTGCTGTTTTGAGGGGTTTGGAGGACCTGGGGCACATATTCACAAATCTTTGATGGTGGCAGGGCTGGAGTGTTGTGTAATTGTGGGCCCCACACTTTGGGAAGGATGTTGAAGCCTTGGAGAGGGTACAGGGGAGGTTTACCAGGATGATACCAGGGATGAGGGACTTCAGTTTATGTAGAGATTGCAGAAGCTGGGATTGTTCTCCTTAGAGAAGGTTAAGGGGAGACCTAATAGAGGTGTTGAAAATGTTGAGGGGTTTTGATAGAGCAAGTCGGGAGACACCGTTTCCTCTGGTGTAGGTCGGTGACCAGTGATCATAGATCTAAAATAATTGGTAAAAGAACTAGAGGGAAATGAGAATTTTCTCACACAGAGGGTTGTTATGATCTGGAACGCACTGCCTGGAAGGGTGGTGGGATCTGATTCCATGGGAACTTTCAAAGACAATTGGACATGTGCTTGAAGAGGACTCATTTACAGGGTTATGGGGAAAAGCTGGGGTTTGGGAGTAAATTGGATTGCTCTTTCAAAGAGCCAGACAGGTACGATGGACTGAATGGCCTCCTTCTGTACTGTAGGATTCTATGGGCCCGCAATTGATGACCCTACTGCCGGCTGCTGCCGAGTTTTCTCGGCGGTCTCCCCGTTTTTCCGGTGCTCTCCCCTCCGTGCGAGATGGTGAGGCCCTCAAGCCGGCGGTTTGGAAGGACCGCTGGGGAGCGTCCGCTGGCGTGCGTCGGTGTGCAACGCCGAAAAAAGTCCTCCCGCCCGAGATTCATCCGAGCGGCCGTCCGCTCCTGCAGGAGACAAGACTGCTGCGTGGGGCCAGGTCTTACCCGGACAGTCGGTAGGCAGACCTGCAACAAAAGGGAAGTCAGATGTCTTTCTTTTGCAGCGGTTTTGTGTGAAAGGGTCCTCTGAAGGTTGTGTGACGTTTTGTTTTTTATTTAATCAACATTTTTATTTTTGTGCATTGGCCCCTCCCTGGGCCCAACTCCAGCCTCGGCATTACGTTCTCCCGGATTGCATTTACCGCCCAGAATCCTCCACTGCCCAGAATCCCCTCTCCCACCCAGAATTCCCCCTACCGCCCAGAATCCCCTCTCCCACCCAGAATCCCCTACCACCCAGAATCCCCCCCCTACTATCCAGAATCCCCCCCCACCGCCCAGAATCCCTTCTCCCACCCAGAATCCCCTACCATCCAGAATCCCCTCTCCCACCCAGAATCCCCTACCACCCAGAATCCCCTCTCCCACCCAGAATCCCCCCCTACCGCCCATTTTTCCGCCAGGCGCTTTTTCCTTCAATTTTCACCAAACTTCCGTCAAAAGTACCGTCAAGATCTAAGTGGTCTTTTCGAGGGTAAATGGGCGGAGCTTGGCTTTGATCAAATTTGGGCCCGATGATTCTGAGACAATAGATGAACACTCAGTTTGGAAATGGAAACAAGCTCAAACCTGGTGCATTGACATTTCATCTTCCTGAATGACCAGGAGTGAAGGAGGAGTGTGGGGTGAAGTGGGCAGCTCACATCAATGAGCGTGTGAAGGGTCCAACGTCTCTGTGGGCACAGGTACCTGAGCAGCACCAGCTCTGCACTGTACTGGGCGCGAGGCCCATTTACAGGGATTGAAAGCTCCAGCCACACTCCCCGTCTCACACCTTCTACACCTCCCCTTGTACGGTCCCATAGGTTATGCCTAAATGGCCCTGCCCCGGCCCCATTCCAGGTCTTCACCACTCTGTGCGAAGATCGAGCTCCTGGCACCAGCCCAGGCCTGTCGTTTCCCAGTGTGTGCCTGTATCCTGCACTTATGGTTTAACTTAAATAGTGACTCAGCATTAACCCTTTCTGTTTCAATTAGTGTCTTGCATACTGCTCGAAGCTCCCCTCTCAATGGCCTTCCGTCAAGGCTGAACGGTCCAACCAGAGAACATACCACAGCAGTTTACAGCAAACGAAGGAGGCCATTCAGCCCACGGTGTTGGTGTTGGCTACTTGCTAGTTTACATTCCAGAATTCCTAATAACTCAGTCTTTGGACCCTGTGTCCAGAGCTACAATGTTCTCTCTGTGCCTCAGTCGCCGGCACTAGAGGAAGACTTTCCTTCTGGTCACAGTGGCGATCAAACTTCGGCATTGCAGGACCTATGGCCGCCCCCAATGGCTCTGTCCCATGGCTCATCCCACAGGAATGGCAATGCCCCTCGGCCATGGCTCTGCCCCTCGCCCATGGCTCTGCCCCTCGCCCATGGCACCACCCCTCACCCACAGTTCCGCCCCTTGCCCATGGCTCCACCCACCCGGCCACAGCCCCGCCCTTCGCCCACAGCACCCCCCTCGCCCACAGCACAACCCTCACCCACAGCACCCCCCCATACCCACAGCACCCCCCCCCCCATACCCACAGCATCCCCCTTTCCCACAGCACCCCCTCTCAGTCACAGCACCCCCCCTCGCCCACGGCTCCACCCCACCCATGGTTCCCCAATGTCCCCGCCCCACATCCATGGCTCCGCCCCACAACCATGGCCCCGCCCCATTCCCATGGCCTCACCCCATGCCCTTGGCTCCGTCCCATGGCGAGGAACCATGAGGTGGAAGCAGAGAAGAGTTTGTCGATATTAGAAGTTGATGGGCCCGAAATTCAGTCCCGCAGGAAAGTTGGTGCTCCCCCCACATTTTTAGGGCCATTAGACCCGAAATGTTTTCATGGCTGAACCACCCCATATTCAGTTACAAAAGTGAACAAATGGGTTCCAGCGCTAATGAACCCTTCCAAAGTGGATTTTTCAGTGGTGTGGCTGTCTTAATTTGAGCGTTATCGCCACTGAGAAATTCAGCATGCAGGTCAGGATTTCTAATGAACCAGCAAAAGGCCCGGGGTTTGCAGCAAGGCCCTGAGGGGGGAAGGAGGTTGGAAGGATGGCTGGTGTAAGAGGTGCAAGGAGAGCCAACAGGTTCACTGACAGGGAGCTGGAGACACTGATGGACGGTGTGGAGGACAGTAGAAGAATACTGTTTCCTGACGTGGGGAGACCTGGCAGACCGCCAGTACATAATGCACGGAGGGAGATTGCAGGGGAAGTGTCAGGCACCTCCATATATGTGAGGACACAGCCTTCCAGGAGGGTGCTGTCAGTCTGCACCCGGCCCTTCCAGGGTGGCGATGTGTCGACGCCTCCTAGCTCTGGGGCAACGGGGATCCTCCTCCTCCTCCTGCGCCTCCCCCTACTCCTGTGCCTCCTCCTCCTCCTCCTCCTCAGATGGTACTGCTGGCTCGACCTCCAGCGGCTGTCCCCTCAAGATGCCCAGGTTGTGCAGCATACAGCAGACCACAACGATGATTATGGCGACCAGTTGAGGAGAGTACTGCAAGATGCCACCAGAGCAGTCCAGGCACCGGAACCTCTGCTTAAGGATGCCTATACAATGCTCGATGATGCACCTGGTGGCACAATGAGCGTCATTGTATGCATGCTCTGGCGCTGTCCTGGGGTTCCACAGTGGAGTGAGCAGCCGAATGGACAGGGGATATCCCTTGTCCCCAGCAGCCAACTGCAATCCTGATTCGGGCCGGTGAAGACGGCGGGGACACAGGTCTGGTGCAGAATGAACGAATCATGGCTGCTGCCTCCCTTGCCCGCTGCCTCTCTGCACAGTGCTGACGATGATGCCTTCTCCTGCGTGCTGCCCTGATTCTGACTAGATGTGCCAGGTATCGCCCTCCCAACACTCCTCCCATCCTCAGGGTGAACCCTGCCAAGCAGGTCTCTGCAGCCCACAGGACTCCACTAAATAGTCAGACCTGAAAGTTGTACAAAAGTACAGGGGTATGTGCAAACCTCTGAGCAGCACTCAGCAGCTTTAATGGAGCCAAAACAATTAATAAAACTATATGAAAAGCTAAATACTGCGGATGCTGGAAAATGAAATAAAAACACTAATAAGTAATAAAACTATTTACCTACCAAAGGGCCCCAGTGGCGTCGCATTCGAGCACCGCATTGGAAACCTCACGGGGCACTGCCGGGAAAAGTCCCACCTTTCCCTCGGTGAATGTCGCTGTGGTAGTCCCTCACCGCTGGAACCCTCCTTTACAGTGGTTTCCGGTGGAAGTGAACACCGCTCAAATCCTCCCGAGCTGAATATGGCTCGAGGAGGGGAAAGTACCCGAACACGGCGGCCCATCAACTTTTTCGGTCGACCGCCCAAACTCCGCGGAGTTTGGAGACGGTGAATTTCAGGCCGATGAGTCAATCAATTGTCATGTCTTTGATCTCACCCTCTTGTTGCTGAGTGATCTGATTCTGCCACTAGACGGCCTCAGCAAGCTGTGGAATCACAAGCAGGTCCCATCGGTCGTGTGGCGAGCTATCTCTCAGAATGTGGGAATGAACTGAATCCCTTCAGTCTCGTCCTTAATCAGACCCTTAACGTTCAGTCTATCTGTTTACTCCCTGTCTAGTCCTTTATTAGACCCTTAACCACTCTGTCTATCACTAGATCCTCAGTCTCATCCTTTATCAAACCCTTACCAGCTCTGTCTATCACTGTACCTTTGGTTTAGTCCTTCCTCATCTGTAGTTTTTTTCCCCTGTGTCTATCAGCGTGCGCATTTTAGCTGCCGCTTCGGACCCGAGCCTTTAATCTCTTACACTTCCTTCTCCCACTTTTTCTCTCTTTCCCTCAATGGTCAATATCTAACGGGTTGTAAAAGTGGTGTGAAGTGTTTTACTACGTTTATCAGACCCTTAACATTCAGTCTATCTGTTTACTCCCAGTCTAGTCCTTTAACAGACCCTGCCCACTCTGTTTATCCCTACATCCGCTGTGCAGTGTGAGGTCTGTATTGAATTACTCAGTGGGTAGCCAGATCCACAAGGACTCATTTATTGAAATAACATGGCCTTCAGCTCCTTCTGTGTGTGTGTGTGTGTGTGAGTGAGAGTGAGAGTGAGTGTGAGTGTGAGTGTGAGTGTGAGTGTGAGTGTGAGTGAGTGTGAGTGTGAGTGTGAGTGAGAGTGTGTGTGCATGTGAGTGTGAGTGAGTGACTGTGAGCTTGAGTATGTGTGAGTGAGTGTGTGCGTGTGTGAGTGTGAGTGTGTGTGAGTGTGTGTGAGTGTGTGTGTGAGTGAGTGTGAGTGTGTGTGCATGTGTGTGTGAGAGTGTGAGTGTATGTGTGAGTGTGAATGAGTGTGAATGAGTGTGAATGAGTGTGAATGAGTGTGAATGAGTGTGTGTGTGAGTGTGAGTGTGCGTGAGTGTGAGAGTGAGTGTGTGTGTGCGTGTGTGAGTGTGTGTGTGTGAGTGAGTGTGAGTGTGTGTGCATGTGAGTGTGTGAGTGAGAGTGAGTGTGAGTGTGTGTATGAGTGAGTGACTGTGAGCTTGAGTGTGTGTGAGTGAGTGTGAGTGTGTGAGTGTGAGTGTGTGAGTGCATGTGAGAGTGTGAGTGTATGTGTGAGTGTGAATGAGTGTGAGTGTGTCTGTGAGTGTGCGTGAGTGTGAGAGTGTGTGTGAGAGTGTGAGTGTGAGTGCGTGTGAGTGTGCGGGTGTGAGTGTGTGTGTGTGTGAGTGAGTGTGAGTGTGTGTGCATGTGAGTGTGTGAGTGAGTGTGAGTGTGTGTATGAGTGAGTGACTGAGCTTGAGTATGTGTGAGTGAGTGTGTGTGTGAGTGTGTGCGTGTGTGTGTGTGAGAGTGTGTGTGAGAGTGTGTGAGTGTGTGAGTGAGTGCGTGAGTGTGAGTGAGAGAGTATGTGTGTGTGAGTGTGTGTGTGAGTGTGTGTGTGTGTGAGTGTAAGAGTGAGTGTGAGTGTGAGTGTGAGTGTGAGAGTGTGTGTGTAAGTGTGAGTGTGAGTGTGAGTGTGAGTGTGAGTGTGAGTGCGTGTGAGTGTGAGTGCGTGTGTGTGTGTGGGGGTTGATTGTCTCGGACCCCCAGTGGAACTCCGGCCGAACACTCAGAAACGGCGGAGACCCAGGGTGTCCGGAGCTGGCTGCAGATCAGGAGACTTTCAGGGAGCTTGACCATCTCTGGCGCCTGGCTCATCCTCAAGTCCCAAAGCGCTTCACGCTTATCATCTGGGTCAGCCTCACAGGCAGCTCAATCCAGGTAATGTTAGTGTTATTCGAGGACCAGTTTCGGGCCAGTCTTGGACCTCCCGGTTTGGGTGTGCGCTGAACGGCTGATCCTAACTGAGCACTATAACCGGGCCATGCCCACCTTTACCCCACTGTGTGCCTCACTTAGACACAAGAAATGGAGCAGGAGTCAGCTATACGGCCCCTCGAGCCTGCTCCGCCATTTAATAAGATCATGGCTGATCTGATCTTGGCCTCAACTCCACTTCCCTGTCCATTCCCCATAACCCTTATCATTCAAAAGTCTGTTTATCTCCGCCTTAAATATATTCAAAGACCCAGCCTCCACAGCTCTCTGGGGCAGAGAATTCCAAAGATTCACAACCTTCTGAGAGAAGAAATTCCTCCTCGTCTCCGTTCTAAATGGGCGACTCCTTATTCTGAAACTATGCTCCCTAGTTCTAGATTCCCCCACGAGGGGAAACATCCTCTCTGCATCTACCCTATCGAGCCCCCTCAGAATCGTATATGTTTCAATAAGATCACCTCTCATTCTTCTAAACTCCAATGAGTATAGGCCCAACCTGCTCAACCTTTCTTCACAAAACAACTCCTTCATCTCAGGAATCAACCTCATGAATCTTTTCAAAACTGCCTCCAATGCAAGTATATCCTTGCTTAAATAAGGAGACCTAAACTGTACGAACTTGAGAGGAAAAAGGCAAAATTAAATGTTTAAATGCACAGAGTCCAGTAGAGGGCGATGTTTACCCATCTACCATTCTAACCCCGTGTGGACTCCTCCCCTAAACCCAGCCTCACAGTGAAAGATACTGTGGACAGTGTCGGAGGGAGAGACCTGCACTCTGCTCTAACATTATTATTTACCCATATTTATGGAGAGTGTGCAGTCAAAAATCAGGAGAAAATTCTGGTTTACAAAATGCCAGTGATCACGTGTGTTGCAGTGTAAGCTGAAAGTGCACAGGGTGAAGTTACACACTACAATGTCTCGGAGAGCAGGGCAACATGAAGGAACGGCGATATATGTCTAAGTCAGGATGGTGTATGACTTGGAGGGGAACTTGCAGGTGATGGTGCTCTCATGCGCCTGCTGCCCTTGTCTTTCTAGCTGGTAGAGGTACAGTAGACACCTCAAGTCGCTGGAGAAATACCGCCAATGATGTCTCTGCAAGATCCTACAAATCCCCTGGGAGGACAGACGCACCAACATTAGCGTCCTCTACTCGGCCAACATCCCCAGCATTGAAGCACTGACCACACTTGATCAGCTCCGCTGGGCAGGCCACATTGTCCGCATGTGGGCACGAGACTCCCAAAACAAGCGCTCTACTCGGAACTCCTTCATGGCAAGTGAGCCAAAGGTGGGCAGAGGAAACGTTACAAAGCCTCCCTGATAAAGTGTGACATCCCCACCGACACCTGGGAGTCTCTGGCCAAAGACTGCCCTAAGTGGAGGAAGTGCATCCGGGAGGGCGCTGAGCACCTCGAATCTCATCACCGAGAGCATGCAGAAACCAAGCGCAGACAGCGGAAGGAGCGTGTGGCAAACCAGTCCCACCCACCCTTTCCTTCAACCACTGTCTGTCCCACCTGTGACAGAGTCTGTGGTTCTCGTATTGGACTGTTCAGTCACCTAAGGGCTCATTTTAAGAGTGGAAGCAAGTCTTCCTCAATTCCGAGGAGCTGCCTGTGATGAGATGGTAGAGGTCGCGGGTTTGGGAGGTGCTGTTGAAGAAACCTTGGCGAGTTGCTGCAGTGCATCTTGTAGATGGTACACATTGCAGCCACGATGTACCAGTGGTGGAGGGAGTGAATGTTGAAGGTGGTGGATGGGGTGCCAATCGAGCAAGCTGCTTTGTCCTTGATGGTGTCGAGCTTCTTCAGCACTGCTGCAATTGCACTCATCCAGGCAAGTGGAGAGTATTCAATCACACTCCTGACCCGGGCCTTGTAGATAGTTGGGAGGCTTTAGGGAGTCAGGAGGTGAGACACTCGCCGCAGAATACCCAGCTTCTGACCCGCTCTAACAGCCACAGGATTTATGTTGCTGCTCCAGTTGAGTTTCTGGTCAGTGCAGGGATCCAGAGATGGTACTGCCATTGAACGTCACGGGGAGGTGCTTAGATGTTGTCTTGTTGGAAATTAGAACATATAAAGATACAAAATTGGGCAGAAGACCGGTTGGTCCATCAAGCCAGCCCCACAATCGTACTGGCAGGTCCATCATGGATAAACACTTCTTCCCACCCCTGACCTCCGTCCCCCTCACCCCCCCACCCCCTCACTCCCCAAACCCTGACCCCCTCAACCCCCCCATCCCCCTCACCCCCCCATCCCTCAACCCCCCACCCTCTCACCCCCCCAAACTCTGACCCCTCACACCCCTCACTCCCACATCCCCTCACCCCCCCACCCCCCACACCCCCTCACAACTTATCCCTCACCCCTAACCCCCACCCCCGCCCAGCCCTAACCAACAGCCATCTAATCTTCTGGGAGACATAAAACAAAAAGAAAAAAATCCCAAAGGCAATAAAGACGAACATGCTCTGTAAATTTCCCCTCCGACAGGCTCAGGCGATGGAACCCAGTACAGGAGATCAGATGGACCCACGGTTATCTACAGCCACACCTTCTCTATGATGCGATCCCTGCCCCGTCAGGAACGGGTTTGGCTCTCTGTTGCAGGCGATGCAGAGAGTCAGCCCCCAACCCACCAGCCGGCTATGTGTTCCACAGGCCCACTGCTCCCTGGGGACCCTCGGTGTGTATGACCGAGCTCGCCAACAATTCGGTTCTCACATTGAGCAGGTGAAGATATTTTTTTAGGGCCAATAACATTATTGAGACCGAAAATGCGGATGAGAATGTTCAAGCTCAAAATAAAGTAGTTCATGAATGGAGGAAAGCAATTTTTCTGAAGGAGATCGAGTCAAGTGTCTACAGAACATTGACAAATCTACTCGCACCAGGGAAAGCGAAGAATAAGAACGTAAGAAATAGGAGCAGGAGTCAGCCATTCGGCCCCTCGAGCCTGCTCCACCATTTAATAAGATCTTCGACCTCAACTCCACTTCCTGCACTATCCCCATATCCCTTGATTCCCTTAATATCCAAAAATCTATTGCTCTCTGTCTTGAATATACTCAACGACCGAACTTCCACAGGCCTCTGGGGCAGAGAATTTCAAAGATTCACCAACCTCTGAGTGAAGAAATTCTTCCTCATCTCAGTCCTAAATGGCCGGCCCCTTATTCTGAGAATGTGACCCCTGTTTCTAGACTCCCCAGTCAATCCTGTCCTGTCAAGCCCTGTAAGAATTTTGTATCTTTCAATGCGATCACCTCTCATTCCTCTAAACACTAGAGAATATAGGCCTAGTCTACTCAAGAACATAAGAACATAAGAAATAGGAGCAGGAGTTGACCATTTGATCCCTTGAGCCTGCTCCGCCATTCAATAAGATCATGGCTGATCTGGTCTTGGCCTCAACTCCACTTCCCTGCCCGCTCCCCATAAGCCTTGACTCCCCCCACTATTGTTCAAAAATCTGTCTATCTCCACCTTAAAAATATTCAATGACCCAGCCTCCACAGCTCTCTGGGGTAGAGAGTTCTAAAGATTCACGACCCTCTGAGAGAAAAAATTCTTCCTCATCTCTCTTTTAAATGGGCAACCCCTTATTCTGAAATTATAGTCACTAGTTCTAGTCTCCCCCAAGAGGGGAAACATCCTCTCTGCATCTACCTTGTCAAGCCCCCTCAGAATCTTATATGATTCACTAAGATCATCTCTCATTCTTCTAAACTCCAATGAGTATAGGCCCAACATGCTCAACCTTTCTTCATAAGACCACCCCTTAATCTCAGGAATCAACCTCGTGAAACTTCTCTGAACTGCCTCCAATGCAAGTATATCCCTCCTTAAATAAGGATACTAAAACTGCACGCAGTATCCAGGTGTGTTCTCACCAACAGTTATAGCTCTTCTCGGAACTCCTACACAGCAAGCGAGCCCCAGGTGGGCAGAAGAAACGTTACAAGGACACCCTCAAAGCCTCCCTGATAAAGTGCAACATCCCCACTGACACCTGGGAGTCCCTGGCCAAAGACCGCCCTAAGTGGAGATCGTGCATCCAGGAGGGCGCTGAGCACCTCGAGTCTCATCGCCGAGAGCAGACAGCGGAAGGAGCGTGTGGCAAACCAGACTCCCCACCCACCCTTTCCCTCAACTGTCTGTCCCACCTATGACAGAGACTGTAATTCCCGTAAGGACTGTTCAGTCATCTGAGAACTCACTTTTAGAGTGGAAGCGATTTTGAGGGACTGCTTATGATGATGATGATGATGTAGCAGGACTTCCCTACTTTTATACTCCATCCCCCTTGCAATAAAGGCTAACATTCCATTTGCCTTCCTAATTACTTGCTGTACCTGCATAGTATTTTTTTGTATTTCACGAACAAGGACCCCCAGGTCCCTCAGTACCGCAGCATGTTGTAGTTGCTCTCTATTTAAATAATAATTTGCTTTTTTATTCTTCCTACCAAAGTGGATAACCTCACATTTTCCCACATTATGCTCCATCTGCCAAATTTTTGCCCACTCACTTAACCTAGCTATATCCCTTTGCAGATTCTTTGTCTCCTCTTCACAACTTGCTTTCCCACATATCTTTGTATCATCAGCAAACTTGCCTACATTACACTCGTTCCTTTTATCCAAATCATTAATATAGATTGTAAATAGTTAAGGCCCCAGTACTGATCCATGTGGCATCCCACTAGTTAGTTTGCCAACCTTAAAATGACCCATTTATCTCGACTCTCTATTTCCTGTTTGTTAGCCAATCCTCTATCTATGCTAATATATTACCCCAACTCTGTGAGCTCTTATGTTGTACAGTAACCTTTTATGTGTCACCTTGTCAAATGCCTTCTGGAAATCCAAATACACCACATCTAGTCTTTACCATTTATCCATCCTGCTCATTACATACTCAAAGAACTCTAGCAAATTTGTCAAACATAATTTCCCTTTCATAAAACCATGCTGACTCTGCTTGATTGTGTTATGATTTTCTAAATGTCCTGCTACTACTTCCTTAATAATGGAATCCAGCAATTTCCCAATGACAGATGTTAGGCTAACCGGTCTATAGTTTCCTGCTTTCTGTCTCCCTCTTTTCTTGAATAGGGGTGTTACATTTGCGGTTTTCCAATCCGCTGGGACCTCTCCAGAATCCAGGGAATTTTGGTAGATTACAACCAATGCATCCATTATCTCTGCAGCCACTTCTTTTAAGAGCCTAGGATGCAAGCCATCAGATCCAGGCGATTTGTCCACCTTTAGTCCCACTGTTTGCCACTGTATTTTTTCTCCAGTAATCGTGATTGTTTTAAGTTCCCCCCTCCCTATAGCCACTTGATTATCTATTATTATTGGGATGCTTCTAGTGTCTTCTACCATGAAGACCAATGCAACATATTTGTTCAAAGTCTCTCCTCTCTCAACCGCTCCTCAAAGAACAATCCCCCCATCCCAGGATTCAGTCTGGTGAACCTTTGTTGCACTCCCTCTGTGACAAGTACATCCTTCCTTGGGTAAGGAGACCAAAACTGTACACAATACTCCAGGTGCGGTCTCACCAGGGCCCGATATAACTGCAGTAAGACATCTTCATTGACGACACCCAGCTCTACCTCATCACCACTTCTCTCGACCCCTCCACGGTCTCTAAATTGTCAGACGGCTTGTCCGACCTCCAGTTCTGGATGAGCAGAAATTTTCTCCAATTGAATATTGGGAAGACCAAAGCCATTGTTTTTGGTCCCTGCCACAAACTGCGTTCCCTAGCCACCGACTCCATCCCTCTCCCCAACTTCTGACTGAGGCTGAACCCGACTGTTTGCAACCTAGGTGTCATATTTGACCCTGAAATGAGCTTCCGGCCACATATTCGCGGCATAACTAACACCGTCTATTTCCACCTCCGTAACATCGCCCGTCTCCGCCCCTGCCTCAGCTCATCCGCTGCTGAAACCCTCACTCATGCCTTTGTTACCTCTAGACTTGACTACTCCAACTCACTCCTGGGTGGCCTCCCACATTCTACCCTCCGTAAACTTGAATTAATCAAAAACTCGTCAACCTGTGTCCTAACTCGCACCAAGTCCCGCTCACCCATCACCCCCTGAGCTCGCTGACCTACATTGTCTCCCAGTTAAGCTACGCCATGATTTCAAAATTCTCATCCTTGTTTACAAATTCCTCCATGGCCTCGCCCCTCCCTATCTCTGTAATCTCCTTCAGCCCCGCAACCTCCAGATGTCTGCGCTCCTCTAATTCTGCCCTCTTGAGCATCCCTGATTGTAATCGTTCACCATTGGCGGCCCTGCCTTCTGTTGCCTGGGTCCCAAGCTCTGGAACTCCCTCCCTAAACCTCTCTACCTCGCAATCTCTCTTTCCTCCTTAAAGGCGCTCCTTAAAACCTACTTCTTTGGTCACCTGCCGTAATTTCTTCTTATCTGACTTGGTGCCAAATTAATTTTTTTGTCTCATAACATTTCCATTAAAGGCGCTATATAAATACAAGTTGTTGTTGTTGTTTACTCTTATGCATCGTTTGAAGACATTGTCGAGAAACTCGAGATCCATTTTGTCCCCTTCGAAAAAGGGGACAAGTCCGCCTACGGTAACTACAGAGGAATCTCCCTGTTGTTGGCCACTGGGAAAGTCATCAGTAGAATCCTCCTCAACCGTCTTCTCCCTGTGGCTGAAGAGCTCCTCCCAGAGTGCAATGCAGATTCAGCCCACTGAGGGGTACAACAGACATGATCTTCACCGCGTGACAACTACAAGAAAAATTCAGGGAACAGCACCAACCCTTGTACATGGCCTTCTTTGACCTTACAAAAGCCTTTGACACTGTTAATCGTGAGGGACTATAGAGCGTTCTACTTCTTGACTTTCGGAGCTAAGATGCTTTCTCTCTACTGTCTTTATCCCATCCTTTATTATCAGGCCTACCCCTGCTCCTTTTCCATTTTGTCCCTCTCTCTAATCGTTAAGTATCCTGGAATATTTAGTTCTCGACCTTGGCCACTTTGTAACCTCGTCTCCGGAATGGCTATTAGATCAAGTACCACTTACAAAGAGTACCGTAGAGTGAAATACCATGGGGCCGAAATTGATGGCCGCCAGCATTCCCCTGCTCGAACCGCCCAGTGTCACTTTCGTCGTGGTCTGGAGGGGATGGGAGGGGAGAGCCGCCGGGAAGCACCCACCGAAGTCAGTGGACGGCCGATGCGCATAAGTAGACTCCCGTCCACCGAGATGCCAGATTGGTGCGGGTGGCAGGACACACGGTGGACCGCTGAATACAGGGAGCTCTGTCCTCAACGGTAAGCGTCAAGATGCTGCAAAAAAGGTTAGTGAAGTTTATTTAAATTATTTCCCCCACAACGCCAACACAGAGAAATTGGATGCATTCCCGCTGGCAGTCTTTGGGCAGCCACAGGTTTCGCTTACGCTGTTGGGTAGGCCCTGCCATGTGCCGCTCTGCCAAACGCTGAATCAATTATATGTACAGTACTTGCCGAGTTTCGATTTTTCACTGATATCTGCTTTAGACTTCTATCCGTGTCATGCATGACTGAGCGATCACGATGTTCAAGTCCAACGTCTCCACCGGCAGTAGTTTACGCAGGATCACCTCGTGATTGATGCTGATTTCAAAGAAGTCCCGCAACATGTCTGCCAACACAGCCCCGAACTTACACGGTCCCGCTAGACGTCTCAGGTTGCAATGAATTCCGCCGCATTCTGAGCGAATGTGCGTATAAAATCTGTATCTCGAGATGATGATGTCTTTGTCTGGTCCTGTACCAGTGTACACAATTCTTCATACGTCTTCACTGTTCGATTCACAGGCAGGAGTAGATTCTTTATCAGATCATAAATTTTTGGACCACAAATTGTGAGGAACAGCGCCTGGTGTCGATCTGCGTCGCCGAGCTCCTCCATTTTGTTGGCCACGAAGAATTGGCTCAAACGGCTCACAAAGTCTGCCCAATCTTCTCCTTCCACAAATTGCTCCAACAATCCAATTGTGCTCATTTTTGCATGCAAAGGTTCTTGTTGCCTCGTCGCCAAATGTTATGTATGCAATAACTGTTAGACTGAGTACCGTTTAACGCCAAGAGGTATGACCTTGGCTCTGCTTTATTAAGGCCCAAAGTGACTAATATACAAAATGGCTGGCCTTTTATACTTGGGCTGCACACACGTGCGTGCAACCCAATGGCCTCCCAACAGTGACGCCATCTAGTAGCTAGTGATCCCAAAAGTACATACATGACAGTTTTTATGCAACACTCTCTGGGTCAAAGGTTTTCTCCACACTTGACCTGCTGCATGCTTATGCTCAGCTGAATGTTGACAAAGATTCAACAGTATCTCACCATCAACACACACAAGGGACTGGACTCATACACCTAGCTGCTGTATGGTGTAAAGTCCGCCCCCAAAATATTCCAGGCTATGATGGATACTATTATGCAAGGGGTTCCAAATTGTTTATGCAATCAAGACGATGTGCTGATCGCAACAAGCAATGAGGAAGAAAAACTGGAAGTGTTAGATATCATGCTTCAAAGGTTGAATGCTCACAACGTCAAATTGAAAAGGAGCAAATGTGCTTTTGAGCAGCCCAAGGTTGTGTACCTGGGTCTGAAAGTTGATGCAAATGGCTTGCGACCAGCGAAGGAAAAGGTTGATGCTGTTATCGATGCTGCAAAGCCACACAACGTGTCTGAGTCCAGATCTTTCCTTAGAATGGTCCAGGGCTACGCATGTTTCTTACCTGAGTTAGTGACCATGTTAGCTCCATTGCACAAGCTCCTCTTGAAGGATGTCCAATGGAAGTGGACTAAAGCACAACAGGAAGCTGACAACGTGTGTAAGAGAAATCTCTCCAGCGATGCTCTACTTGTGCACTACAGCACAGAGCGTGAGCTTCAGTTAGCGAGTGATGCTTCCAGCTACGGTGTGGGAGCTGTCATAAGCCACCTAATGGATGACGGCCGAGAGAAACCAATCGCGTTCGCATCACAATCCCTCACATAGAGCAAAAGGAACTACACGCAGATTGAAAAGGAAGCACTCGCCAGTGTTTGAAATCAAGAAATTCTAACAGTTCCTGATCGGCAGAATGTTTACCCTGATAACCGATTACAAACCACTTCCAGTAATATTGGCCAAATCTGCCATCCCTGCAATGGCCTCATCAGGAATGTAAAGCTGGGCAGTGTTGTTGTCACAATATGACGCATGATTGAATATCACACGTCAAAGCAAAACGCAATCGCGGAGGCCTTGTTCAGGTTGCCACATGAGGACTTGTGTGTTGGGAGTGAAGGTGTCATTTTTATGCTAGGTGCTGTTGACAAGGACTTTCCCATGAGAGTAACTGTGATTGCAGATCATCTCAGCAGGACTCAGTACAGAAGAGAATGTATGAAAACGCCTTGAATGGACGGACTGATCAATATATGGACACAGAATTAGAACCATTCCTTAATGATAGCTTCAAGCATTTTCCCCACTACAGATGTTAAACTAACCGACCTATAATTTCCTGGTATTTGTAGATAGCCACTCAAAGTGCATTGAAGTGAAACACATGGGTTCAAATACTACAACTGAATGTACGATAGCTGAGATGAGGTCTATCATTGCATGTCAAGGCTTACCTGAAGAGCTTGTTTCTGACAATGGCCCTCAGTTCCGTTCTGCACTATTCCAAGAATTCATGAAATGGAACGGTATCAAACACGCTCTCATGCCACCGTATCATCCAGCTTGAACCGGAGCAGTGGAAAGGTCACTCAGAATAGTGATAGATGCTCTCACGGAGCAAGTGTTGCCGGGTTGTTGGGGACTCAGCATGAAGCAATGTTTAGCAAATTTCTTGCAGAAGTACAGAACTACGCCACACACTACAATGGGACACACCCCAGCAGAGCTATTGATGAAGATGAGATTGAGGACACGAATTTGGCCTCAAAAGTTGACCAGAAACAGTTGAGTCAGAAACGTTATTACGACAGCAATCAGAAAGAATGCAGTTTCAAATAAAACAAGTGTGTTTGTGTTCCCAGTCCCCCTGCCAAGTCGAGCTCACACCAGTGGGATATCGGAACCAATGCTAGAGGATGGTGGAACCAAGAGATAGTTGATTGAAATTAATGTCAAAATACCTCAGTGGAGAAATTCGGCAGGTTAGCATCTCCCGTTAGCGCCTGGAGCTCACGGGGCGCGGTACGTCCAACGCCGCAAGGAGAATCCACCTGGGATTTAGCACTGGTGTGAACATTTAGTGACGAGGCCTTTAGCAGCTGCCAGACCATGACGTCAATGTGTTCGGAGTGCCCTATTAACGGTCCAAATGCAGAATTGAGTGTCGTACCCTGCTGGAGCGCCGGGTGTGAGCAACGGCCGGAAGGGGAGGCGCAATGGATTTGGAGGGCCGCAGGAGGAGCGGTATTTACAGGGAGCAACATCTGGTTTAATTTTTACAGCGAGTGGTTAGGATCTGGAATGCATGGCCTGAGAGGGTGGTGGAGGCAGACTCAATCACTGCTTTCAAAAGGGAGTTGGATAAATACCTGATAGAAAACAAATAGCAGGTTTACAGGGAAAGGGCGGGGAGTGAGACTGGCTGAAGTGCTCTTGCAGAGAGCATGGGCTCGACGGGCCGAATGACCTCCTTCCATGCTGTAACCATTCTATGATTCTATGACACTAGCCTCCAATCAATGCCGCCTTGTCAGGATCACATAGCGAAGGAACTGTTTGCAGTGAGCTTAGCGTTTCTTACTTTCGAAAGTGTTCTGCCTGCTAAACATTTCTCACTTTCATTGTGCTGAGAATTGGAATCCTGCACTTGGATACATTAATGGGGGCTGTACTGGCATGGGATCTCGCCCTCCAGTATCAACGTCAGAGGCAGAGAGAAAGATTGGAAAATGTGCCCAGAGGGAGGAGGGCCATCGGGGCTCCTCAACAGGAGGCCTCACCCTCCCAGGGTATTCCGGCGGCAGTTCTCCTGCACCAATTTCACTGAGGAACAGGGTGTGTGTAGGCTGCGCTTCAGCAAGGACGTGGTCACAGAGCTCTGCCAGCTTCTGCAACCAGACCTCGAGCCGAGGATCAGGAGCAGCATGGCTCTCTTAGTGCCAGTCAAGATCACATCGCACTCAATTTCTGCACCAGTGGATCCATTGCTCCATCCGCGAGGTCAGATGCTCTGTACAGAAGGAGAAAGCACTACATCTCCTTCCCCACCACCAGAAAGAAGAAGCACGAGTATGTATGTGGCTTTGCCAGGATAGTGGGCTTCCTCAGAGCTCAGAGTGCCATTGACTGCACCCACGTCGCTTTACGGGCACCGCATAACAATCCTGAGGTATTCCGTAACCGCAAAGGCTATCACTAAGTTAATGTGCAGTTGGTGTGTGACCACACACGGCGAATCCTCACCGTCAATGCCCTCTATCCTGGCAGCAGACACGATGCATTCATCCTGCGCCAGACCGGTGTGCCAGCTCTATTCCAGCCACCACGTCAAGCTCGCGGCTGGCTGCTGTGAGACAAGGGATATTCGCTCTCCACCTGGCTCATGACTCCCCTCCACAACCCCACCACTCCTGGCCAGCGCTCATATAATGAGAGCCAGGCTGCCACTAGGAACATCATCGAGCGGACCATCAGGCTGCTCAAGCAATGGTGCCGCTGCCTTGACCGCTCGGGAGGAGTCCTCCAGTACTCGGCTGAGCGGGTGTCCCTATTCGTCGTCGTCAACGTGACCATCGTGACGCCGCAGCCATTGTCACCAGGCATTGCTCCTCCACTTCAGGAGGAGGAGGAGATTGAGGAACAGCAGCGACGGAGGAGGCAAACTACTCAATTGGCGTTCTGGATGGGCCGTCCGTGACCGTCTCATCAGACCACGGTTCCAATAAATTCTGCCCCACATCCCAGATGCTCACCACATCCCCATCATTCCAGCCCTGTCGCAGGCCATATCACAGCGCCAAGCTGGAATAAGAGGCAGAACAAAGCATTCCATTAATAAATTGATTAACATTCAGTAAAGACGTATATACAAGAACAATATTGTTAGCGTGAATGTTTTCTCGGAAGAATCACTCAACACTCAGAGTCGGTTCCAACGCCAATGCGGCCTTTATTCTCGCTAGCAGGAAGGAAGCCTCAGGACTGGATCCAGGCACTTCTCTCCGACGAACAAAGAAACTCATCGATATTTATATGTTTTACAATAGTTCTTTACAGTTACTCAGCCCACTTTGGCTGGACACAATCCAATCATACCGATTATAGATTACATATAAGTTTCTTTAACCCAATAGAATTCTCCTGATATCTCAAGGGCTGTATGTTCATTTTTTGTCAGCTCGGGCTGATTAATGACCTTGTTATGTGAGGTAGGTTCCCCCCTTATCTCTGTTCCTCGGGGCTCGGCTGTGTGAAGTCACTGATTATACCAGTGTATTATAATGGTTCATTATAATTATCTTGTATCCAAGGCATTCCTGGTAGTGGGCCTCACAGGGTCATTGCTCGGTCAGCCCCAGTTCATTACTTGACTAATGGGGTTCCCATCATGCTTGGGCAGCCATTTTATATGTGGCCACTTTAAACTTATATGAGTTTAGGTATATTCAGCAGGTGCCTAATGCCTAGTGTTTTGATATATTCAGCAGGTGCCTAATGCCTACAATAATTCCCTCCTTTCAGTAAAGGGATTGATCCTAGTCCCCCTTTAACCGACCACCCTACTTTTATTAGATTTTGTGCATGGCCTGGTACTCCCTGCCTCAACGTGCTGGCCAGTCACGTGGTTTCAGGAGTCCCAGTTGCTTAAATCAAATTGACAAAGGCCAAATCCTCCTGCCCCTTTATTAAACAGGCTTGTTTAGTATTTGGGGACCGGTCATGGGTCCCCCCTCTTCGTTGTGTATGGTGCCTGCATGCCTGGCAGGCCATTATGCCCCATGTTATTGCTAAGATCAATTGTATCCCGACCAGTATGTGTGAAATTATTCGAATCCAAGGATGGATGTTCACATTTATTCCCCAGTCCCAGACCTTTCTCCACCAACTCTGACTTTGTAAGTCTACATCGATATCTTCTTCCAGTACTTTGATTTTAGTTTGCAGTTGGTGGTAGAGCTTTACGGATTGACCCACCCTGAGCCTCAATTCTCGTAATACTTCAGTTAGATGTGGGATAGGGACCTGCTCTGGCTCGTCATAATCCTGCAAATGATCATGGAGCTGATCGGTTACATCAATAACTTTGGGCTTCCGGCGCCTAACCTGGGTGATATGCGCTTGCTCGATCGCGACAGGTCGTAGTGGTGTAAAGCAAAAGTTCGGCTGTGGTATCGGGCACTGCAGTTCATTATACCGGTATGAACGCTCTGTGGTAGAGACGCAGTATCTTCCCTTCCCTCTGTAGCCTGCCCTCGCGAAGTGCCTATGTGTGGGCACTATTTCTAGTACACACCCGTCGGTTCGGTTAAACCCGCATTCGCCTAGCTCACCTCAGCCTACCGGGTGTGGGCATACTGTGATCTCCCCCCTTTGCTTGCATTCTGTTAGGGAGATCCCGGTAAGTATGTTGTTTCGGCGAACGGCGGAGGTGGTGGTCAGATAGTAACGTATGGAGATATTTTCCCGTATTACTCCAATATTCTCTAGTTGGTACAGGGTTAACAGCCCTGAGTCCGGCGTGGCTATAGGGATCATCAGGACTATCCCTATCCCAGTATTCCTACCCATCTGGCAATCTGGAATTGCTGGGTATACTCGGGTCAGTCCCTTCAGAGTACAATTATCCAGTGTCCCCCTTTCGTTAGCCAACTGAGCCAAATGTGAACTGTCCATCCAATCGGGTACTTCCCCGCGTTGGATCTGGTTGAGATTATGGCGGATCTGTCCCACCATCCACAGACCATAAGCGTGACAGATTTGCCCCTGTCTTTGCTTTCCTGTATCTTCTTTTTCTCTATCAATGAGGTGATTGATGGTTTTGGCGTGAGCTTCCAGGACTGAGATGCCATCCAACTGGATTTCGGCACCCTCCTTTCCTAGATTGGCTTGGTCTTTCTGGTTTTGCTCCACCCTTTCTAATAACCCCTTCATCACCCCTCTCGTTTAACCCTTGTATGTCTATCGAGTTTACTACGGAGGTCCCTGTATTGAAGCCGGTAGCAACATCATTAACTATTCCCCTCTTTATCCTGGGGGCTGACCCCTGTCCTCGGAATCTACTGGCATCCATTACATCGGCAGCCTGCTGCATTACAACTTTACTTAATACATTGTACATTTTCCTTGACTGTTCCGTACAGTATTCCGGCATCTGGATGCCTGAAATATTGATCAGTCAAGGCACAATTTCATGTTTAACATTATCATACAATAATTCCCCTTCGTTGTACATTACAATCCCATTTTCTGGTCCCTTAGTAGTTATGGGACAAGGCAGTTCCTCGGGCAATGTAGTGGTTCTTATGGGGTGCGGTGTCGGAGGGGGTGAGAAGCATACATACAATGATATTGCAGCCGCCCCCACCTCCTCGTAGAACCCACACAGCCCCACTCCCTTTTTGCGGATGACTGATTGCTGGGACTGTCCCAGAGGCGCGCAAATTATGCCGAAAGTACATTCATCAGGCCCTTTGACATCCCTCCGTTTAATGCAGCTGCTCCTTATACCCGTGGAGACTGTACACATACCCGGTTCTTATTAGGATTCACTTGTAACCATGCATTAAAATAAGTCCTGTCCTTGCTCCAATCCTTGGCTGCTGGGATGCACATTCCATCCGTTAAATTAAACAAGACTCCATAGTTCATGTCGTTGTTTATTTCCTGAGTGCGCTGCAATCCGTTGGTATCATCCAGTGTTTGCGTGGGTCTTGAGGTTCCCAGTATCATGAGTCCCCAGAGTCGAAGTCACCACTGCGGTCCCATCTTGGTGAGTGTTTTATCTGAAAATTTTAAACAGATAGCCTGGTCGTCACCAGGTGTTAGGTTCTGGTCTACTTATGTCACTGTCACTCTATGGAATCGGAGGTAAGGATTAGGTTAACCTTATTCTTTATAGTCGTATCATCTCTATCACTTCATGTCCCTGTCTGGGCTGCCGTTGGTTTTGCGTTTGAGCCTGCTGTGCTCGAGCCTGCACGATGACCCATCTAAATATTATCCAAACTCCAATCAACACCAATGCCACCATTATTCCTCCAAACATCGCTGTCTGCTTTACCGTTAGGTTGGGTTTGTGGACTACACCTACCCACTGTGGGGTACATTGGCTCTATTGCCATAGGTGATGGTGCTATGGCTGCGCACTGCATTATCCGTCTAGTCCCGTTTTTTTTAAACATCTCTTCCAGCCTGTTTATCTTAGCTTTTAACTCTTGACCAGCTAGTTCCGTTTTATTTTTATTCTGAATATCCCACCATTTACTCTGTCTGTCAGGTGAGTCGTCTTTATTTTATTAAGAAACCCAAATTAATAATGTCCAGTATAAAACAGCTGTCAATGGAAAGGGTTAACACCTTTACAGGTTTGTAAGAAAGCCTGATGTCATTACGTGACTACACGTAATCATCCAAAAAATTTTTTTTTTTAAAGTCTATGTGCCTTCAAAACTTGCTTAGAAATTAGGAATCCGTTAAAACAGCATAAATCATTAGTAAAGTGGTCATAATAAAAATCTTCTCATCGGGAAAGACAGCATTTTAGATTAAACTCCAATTTTTTCTTAACTTCTAATTCAAATACTTGCCAAATAATTTTTTTTAAAAATTGATTTAAAACGAGATCACACATTTTTAATAGCTATTTTGTTTACTGAAATTGAATTTTGTTTTTTTTTTAATTTCTTTCTCAGCACAAAATCTAAACTTCTGTGCCAGTTCCATTTTTTCTTTCTGTGCTGAGTTAGCATAGCTTAGATCTTTTCTTCTCGTTATTTTCATACATTCCAACATTTTTTTTTTTTTTACGGTCCCGTTCACTGGGCAAATCTTGTGTTTTATTTCTCTCTCAGCACAAAATCTAAACATCCGTGCCAGTTCCATTTTCTATAAGAATTTAAAAATTCAGTAAGATTCTCTAATTCCCAGTTTTTTCTTTCTGTGCTGAGTTCGCATAGCTTAGATCTTTTCTCCTCGTTATTTTCAAATTATTTGCTTGTTTAGACTGTTCGGGACTTTTCTTGATAAACACTGTCCATTTTGAAAATCTTTTCAAACTGCATTGAAACTTTCTCATAATTTAAAATCATTATCAATGTAGAGTGTCTTTTACCTCTTCCAATTTTTTTTCCCCTAATTAAACCAATATCTTTTTCACAGCAAACATCAACTAGTATTTAGTAAGTTATGTCTTTTTCCATCACAAACACATTTTTTTTTCAGCACTTATTTAGTACGTTACATCTTTTTTTTTCAGATCTCCTTTCTTCAAATTAGGTTTTGTATTTTACACGGAGGGCTTGTGACTCCATAAATTTGTTAATTTAAAATCATTTGTTTGCTTTCAAAGTGGCGTCTTTATCTTTTTCTTTTCTCCATGACTAGAATGGAATCCAGCAATTAGGCTTTGAGGGCTGCTTTTCGTTATCTCAAAATGCTCCAGTTTCAAAGTCGTTAAAATGTTTCTTCTAAACTGCTAAAGCTTGCTGTTTTTAACATTTTTCAAAAGTCCCTTTTACACCTTCGCAGATAGCTTGCCACTCGCCCAGGAGTTTGACCTGATCCCTGAAGGTATTTCTAGATTGTTTCCAAACCCTTTAGTTTTATATCTACTTTTTTCTTTAAGGGATTTAATTTAATAATTAAATATTTTTTTTTAGTTGAATCCATCTCAGTATTTTGCTGTGCCTTCTCTTAATATCTCAAAATCCCAATTCAAATTTTGTAATTTCAATCTTTATTTAAAACTTTTTTTTTTGAGCTTGAAGTTTTTTTTTAAAAGGCATTCTTTATCTCATTCCTAGACTAAATTTATGTCTTTCAACCCAATGTAATCAATGATTGCGTGTTTTCTTTCGACAAGTAAGTGAACGTGTCAAATAAATTATTTTTTTTAACCACTGGGACCACGTATTTTTTTATCTTTTGCTCAACAAACCTATCCTTTGTACATTTCCTAGCTCTGTAACTTATCATCCGAATAAATCCACACTTGCGTTTCTAACTTAAAATTTCTTAAAATTTCCCACATACAGGACAACACTACAAAGGGTTAAAAAAAACTTTCACTCTGTTTGGAAAAGTGGGTGGAGCTAAAATAAACAGACAGTTGCATTCCTCTTCCAACCAGGCTTTCGGAAACATGAAAACATAAAAAATTCATTCCGCAGTCAAAAAATCACACAAGGACTCTCAACGACAGACATTCACAAAAGTCTCTCTCCATTCAACAAAGCTTATTAATTTTTTTTTGGCCGGCTCTAATCTTAGATCCTACCACCGCTCTGCCCATTGGTCCGACCCTGTTCACAGGTTTGGATTCCGTTAGCCGCTGTACACCACTTGGTTCTACCCCGGGGTATATTTCAAATTACACTACTGGGTCTGGAAGATGTCTTTTGGTATCACGATCCCACGGTCCAAGTGTATTCCCGGCACCTACTTAGTTCCTGGCCGTCATGTGGGACTAAAGTCCTCTTAATTCAGGCTCAGGCTAGGTGTTTGAGATATTGGACCGTCTCCTCGCGTCGATCAACCAGCATCCACCTTCCGCACCCGTTATGACATTTTGTTTAAAGTATACTCACCCGGTTTCTCCAAGAGCATCAGCGACCCCGAAATCCTATTCGTGACGCCACTGTTAGCGTGAATGTTTTCTCGGAAGAATCACTCAACACTCAGAGTCGGTTGCAACGCCAATGCGGCCTTTATTTTCGCTAGCGGGGAGGAAGCCTCAGGACTGGATCCAGGCACTTCTCTCCGACGAACAAAGAAACTCATCGATATTTATATATTTTACAATAGTTCTTTACAGTTACTCAGCCCACTTCGGCTGGACACAATCCAATCATACCGATTATAGATTACATATAGGTTTCTTTAACCCAATAGAATTCTCCTGATATCTCAGGGGCTGTATGTTCGGTTTTTGTCAGCTCGGGCTGATTAATGACCTTGTTATGCGAGGCAGGCTCCCCCCTTATCTCTGTTCCTCGGGGCTCGGCTGTGTGAAGTCACTGATTATACCAGTGTACTGTAATGGTTCATTATAATTATCTTGTATCCAAGACATTCCTGGTAGTGGGCCTCACTAGGTCATTGCTCGGTCAGCCCCAGTTCATTACTTGACTAACGGGGTTCCCATCATGCTTGGGCAGCCATTTTATATGTGGCCACTTTAAACTTATATGAGTTTAGATATATTCAGCAGGTGCCTAATGTCTAGTGTTTTGATATATTCAGCAGGTGCCTAATGCCTACAACAAATATTAACTATTCATCCTTGTGCAATCCCTTAGTGCCTCTCGTTACTGTGTCTTTGCCTACTCTATTGCTCCTGTTAGTCCAGTGGCTGGTGGAAAGCTGCGGAGTGTCCATGCGGGAGACAACAGATGGCCTTTCAGGACACCCTCGACCAGCTCTGGGCCTGGAAGGCTCGGCTGCAGATTGCACCACCTCAGGCTGGGCGGTGACAGTCTGGACTGGCTGGGTGATGGGCAGCGACACGGGCAATGGTGGAGTGGCAGTGGTGGGATCAGGAATTCTGTCATTTTGAGAGAGGTCAGCAGGTTCCTGCTCCACTGACCCACTGTCACTCCCCCGGGGCAGTGCCTCAGCATTCCCAACAATCTGTTGCAGCACAGATTGCTGGCCTACTGCGACATCGTGAGATCCCCAGTGGACTGTGGTGGACCCAGCGATGACGGCAGCGATCAGAGCTTGTCTGACATCAAGCTGCAACTGCATGAGAGCAGTCTGAGACTTGATGGCACTCAAGAAGCTCGACACCATCCAGGACACAGCAGCCCGCTTGATTGGCCCCTCATCCAACACCTTCAACACTCACTCCCTCCACCACCGGTGCACCGTGGCTGCAGTGTGTACCATCTACAAGATGCACTGCAGCAACTCGCCAAGGCTTCTTCGACAGCACCTCCCAAATTCGCGACCTCTACCACCTAGAAGGACAAGTGCAGAAGGTGCATGGAACACCACCACCTGCAAGTTCCCTTCCAATTCACACACCATCCTGACTTGGAAATAAATCGCCATTCCTTCGTCACTGGGTCACAATGCTGGAACTCCCTCCCTAACAGCACTGTGGGAGTACCTTCACCACATGGACTGCAGTGGTTCAAGAAGGTGGCTCACCACCACCTTCTCAAGGGGCAATTAGGAATGGGCAATAAATGCTGGCCTTGCCAGCGACGCTCACATGCCGGGAACGAATACAAAAGAACATTCTCTACATTACAGCATTAAGACGTTGTGTTGTTTCTGCCTGTGCTGCAATGGGAGCTGCCACGTCGCCCATGACACATGTCATGAGGTCTGGGTCCCCACGGTCTCTCTGGGAGTCCACCATCCTCTGCAGACTGGCAATGACGGGCTCCATGGTGTGCGCAGAGTGCTGTGCAATGTTGGAGGTGGACTCCTCCACACTACCTACCATTGCTGAGAGGCTCTCAGGCACCCTTGCCATTGCACCCCTCATCTCAGAGTGCATGCCCATCACCCTTGTTGTGAATGCCTCCCCATTGAGGTCCTGATCTGAGTCCTGTGCAGCAGAACTCGCACGTGAACTTGCCCTTCGGGGAGCTGGCTCCCGAGCTACCCTTTCACCTTGGCCATGCGGCAGCCCGTGCGTCCCTGGTGCCTCACCCTCTAAAGAACGAGTAGTGCCAGTATCTCTGCTACCTGTATCCTATTTTGCAGAGATTTTGAAGGTGGAGGATGGGAGGCTAGCCAGGAGACAATTGGAATAGTCGAGTGTGGAGGAGACAAAAGCTCGAGTGTTTCAGTGGCAGTTGGCTGAGCGGTGGAGGATGATTCTGTTGTCGATCATGTCAGATTCTGCCAACGGGTTGATGAGGGGGGATAGAGGGACGTGATCGGGGCCCAGGAGAGACGTGAGTTCGGCGCCGGGGCCCAGGGGCAGCACGGGCCCAGCCCACACTGCGATATGTGTGCACATTAGATCCATACAGCAGAGCTGGTCTCCAGTCATCCTGGTTAATCCTTGCCACTGGACCAAGACCCAGCTCTGTTAAGCCCGTGTGGTGGCTGGTGTCGTCATCATCATCATCATCATAGGCAGTCCCTCGGAATCGAGGAAGACTTGCTTCCACTCTAAAAATGAGTCCTTAGGTGGCTGAACAGTCCAATACGAGAGCCACAGTCCCTGTCACAGGTGGGACAGACAGTGGTTGAAGGAAAGGGTGGGTGGGACTGGTTTGCCGCACGCTCCTTCCGCTGCCTGCGCTTGGTTTCTGCATACTCTCGGCGATAAGACTCGAGGTGCTCAGCGCCCTCCCGGATGCACTTCCTCCATTTAGGGCAGTCTTTGGCCAGGGACTCCCAGGTGTCCGTGAGGATGTTGCACTTTATCAGGGAGGCTTTGAGGGTGTCCTTGAAACGTTTCCTCTGCCCACCTTTGGCTTCTTTGCCATGCAGGTGTTCTGAGTAGAACCCTTGCTTTGGGAGTCTCGTGTCTGGCATATGGACATTGTGGCCTGCCCAGCGGAGCTGATAGAGTGTGGTCAGTGCTTCAATGCTGGGGATGTTGGCCTGGACGAGGACGCTAATGTTGGTGCACCTGCCCTCCCAGGGGATTTGTAGGATCTTGCGGAGACATCATTGGTGGTATTTCTCCATTGACTTGAGGTGTCTACTGTACACGGTGTGCAACGGCCACCACATGTTAAAAAAATTCCACGCACAGGCATCTTCCATCCTTCAGGATGTAGTTCGGGATCTGGAATATTAGGTCCTTTATTGAAACACCTGTGAACTCATCCTTTTTTGGCATGTAAGTAAGTCATCCTCGTTTCGAGGGACTGTCGATGATGATGATGAGCGCCAGTGCCTGACCTGGTGCCCGTGGGTGGGACATGCAGTGACACAGCCCTCAGGGCAAGCTGCTTGCTGATTATCTGAAAGCATAAATGCCCGAGACCGGGGTCCTCATCTGAGACCTGTGAAGCAGTACCCCTGCACAAACTCGCCCTCCGGGGAGCTACCCTTTCCCCCTGGCCTTGCTGCAGCCCGCTGGTTCCCAGTGCATCACCCAGTGCAGACCCCTTTACTAAACTAGCCTCTAATGGTCACATTAATGTCCCACTCTCCTAGCACATCTAAATCCTTTTGCATTTGATTGCACTCCTCTACTGTCTTAACCCTTGCACAGATTTCATCTGCAAATTTACTAACCATGCTCCCAACATCGCTGCCCAGGACATTAATAACGCGCATGAAGAGTAGTGGGGAGGGGGTCGATCTTCATGGTACACCACGAGCAACATGTCTCCAAGCTGAAGCACATACGTTAATTACAACCTTTTGGCTGCAGCATTTCAGCCAATTCCTGATCCAGCGTTTCGAATTCCTTCATTCCTTCAGATACCACAAGGTTCTACCTTGTGAAGTAACCGAGTGTGAGGTACCTGATCGAAGGCTTCCTGGAAGTCAAGATAGTCGATGTCTACCAGAATTCCCTCATCCACTATCCTAATCACAGCCTCAAAAGCTGAGCAAATGTGTTCGGCACGACCTGTTTCACTGGAAGCCGTGTTGTGAATCTCTAATGTCCCTTCCCTTCCCCAGTGATCATGAAGGACACCCCTTTCAATCCTTCCCAGCATCTTCCCAATCGCTGATTGGCCTGTGGCTCCCGGGCTCTAATTGGTCCCCTTTGCTGATAACAGCAACTACATGAGCTGGTCCCAGCCTGAGGGAACTCTGCCTGAGTCTATTGAAGATTGAGGCTATGGGCAAGGGCTCACGGAGCACTTGTAACATTTCCTTAATTACCCTTGGATAGAAATTACACGGACCTGGAGCCCAGTCAATTTTTCCTAAACCATCCAAGATGACATTACTATTGCTATTACTATTACTGATGCTACACAATACAGAGTATTTTCTGGAGATCTCTTATGGCTGTTTTTGTCTTACTTAATTGCATGCGATATTTCTCCCTGTTCTCCTGTGAGTGACATTTCATAAGTGTGTAAAAACATAGTCATTGCCTGGTATTTGTGTGGCGTGAATGTTATTTGCCACTTATCAGCTCAAGCCTGAATGTTGTCCAGGTCTCGCTGTATGCGGGCATGGACTGCTCCATTGTCTGAGGAGTTGTGAATGGAACTGAACACTGTGCAGTCATCAGCGAACATCCCCACTTCTGATCTGTGTATGAGGCTGTTTCATATAATTGTGGCGGTTTATGAGTAATGAGGATGGGAGTTAAATGAAGTTAATGTGAAATAGCAGGGTGTATTTCTGGCAGACTCTCTCCATTGGTGTACATACAGTGGAGCAGAGCCCATAGACGTCTAGAGTGAAGGCTGTTGGCCTCCATCCACATCCCAAATTGTGGGGGCAGGACCACCAGTACGGTCAGGGCCGGTGGGCCAGTGAGGGAGTGCCAGCGATACACCCTCCAACTGAGGCCCAGCATGTCGCACGCTCTCAAGGGCAGGGCAGCCCCAAGTCTGCACTTCTAAAGGGAGTGATCGGCCTGTCCCTACAAGATGATCAGTGCTTCGAATCACTGGAGAAATGACACCAACGATGTCTCTGCAAGATCCTGAAAATCCCCTGAGAGGACAGACGCACCAACATTAGCGTCCTCGACCAGGCCAGATAGTCGTTGAGGGAAGGGGTGGGTGGGACAAGTTTGCCGAGCGCTCCTTCCACTGCCTGCGCTTGATTTCTGCATGCTCTCAGCGATGAGACTCGAGGTGCTCAGCGCCCT